>NW_023494802.1:22173451-22818451 GCF_904425465.1 Colossoma macropomum | reverse complement strand
AATTATTTATTTTACAAATTCTTAGTGTTAAAAAAAAAGACAGAAGCAGTTATGCCTTGCTTTCTACAGTTAAACTGTGACTGACATTAGAAGAAACTAATCAGTAAATAAATAGGCTCTTCCTGAGTTGAACTGGATGGTTTAGAGTGTTTTATTTTACAGAAGCCCTGTGCCACAGCAATTATTAGGAGAAATTGTCTTGATTAGATTGAAATTTTACCCCTCTTCTCTTTATATGACAGGTGTATATGGCATTGTTTTGCAGAGTTAATGATACAGTATACTGCTGTGTCCCCTCATACTAGCACAACACACACTTACACACCACCACCACGTCAGTGTCACTGCAGTGCTGAGAATGCAAATAACACCTGCTCTGTGGTTGCCCTGTCCATTTCAGAACAGAGTGACAGAGAACTAATTGGGTCACTTGTGGTGAAGCAGGGAAAACGAGTAGGAATTATCAGGCAGAAATATTTTATTTTACTATATAAAAATGTGACCAAATGAAGGTACAGGTAGATTAGAAATGCTGACAAACTCACTACCAGCCCTTATTTTAACAGTTCATGAATTTTCATAGCAGTGTGCTTCTGTGAACAAATATGCAACTATTAGCCCTGTTGCGGCTGCTAAATCATTACATCGCATCTAAAGTGTAGAAACTTCAGTAACTGTCTCTCAATCATTTTTATAAAAGCAATCTACACAACTCTACACAAATGAAAACATAAACTTTGTACCATTACCGTTTGGGAGGTCATGTTAACATTGTGTTAAAACTAACCCTGCCATGTGGAGGCTGTACTTTTGCCTCTTATTAACATATGTGTCAAAAGGGAGATTAAAATAACATAGCAGTGAATTCTGTGACCAATTCAAGTCTTCAAGACAAATACAGAAAACCATCTCTCATTTCTGTGAAAGTTTGCAATTATGTTGCAAATTTGCATTGATGAAATTACAAGAAAGATTTACTTTGATTATTTTCCTCTTGATTTTACGATTTAACTACATGTACTGTTAATAATCTTGGCCACCGATTCTTATAGCGTACATTGTGGCATGTTTGTCTGGGCAGGGCATCGAACTGCAATCTGAATGCCTTATATATCGCAATGCAAAGCCACAAGTGGGCAGTCCAATCATTTTTTACTCACACACTTGCTCTTCCTTGTACATAAAACTGCTCCATTTCATAGCAAGCATAGCTTAAAATGATGTTGTCAATTGGCCAAGACGTATTTGGTGTCTGATGTGTGCAAACTTCATCACACATTTGCCTCGAACCACACGTGTTGAGTACAGTGACATTGGTGTGGTGTTGGCGTGTTAGTGTGTGTTGTGCAGGTACAAGTAGATCAGAAACAGCAGTGTAACTGGAGTTTACAAAACACTGTGTTCACTTACTCTATTGGACAAACCTAGCTTGTTGGTCCACCTTGCAGATGACAAGTCAGAGACTATAGCATCTGTAGTTGCACAGTTTGCGTTGATCATCCTCTTGTCCTTCATCAGTGGACGCTGCCCACAGGACGGTGGAGGCTGGATATTTTTATTGGTGAACTATGCTCAGTCCAACAGAGACACTTAAGTGTTTAAAAACTCCAGCAGCACTGCTGTGTCTAATCCACTCAAAGTCCCAGAATACACACTAATACGCCACCACCACAGCAGTGTCATTTCAGTGTTGAGAATAATCCACCACCCAAATAAGACCTGTTATGTAGTGGTCCTGTGGGGATTCTGATCATTGAAGAACAGAGTAAAAGGGGGCCAACAAAGTGTGCAGAGAAACAGATGGACTACAGTCTGTAACTGTGGAACTACAATGTGCTTCTTTGTAGTTAATGGATCTGATAAAATTGACAATAAGTGTAGTTGCAAGGAGGTGTGTATATATTGATGTGTATATATGCATACACTCACTGAGCAATTTATTAGGAGCACCTCCTTGTATCTACACTGAATGTCCATTATATTAGTTCCACTTAGCATATAGGAGCAATTTGTAGTTTAACAACTACAGACTATAGTCCATCTGTTTTACTACATACTTTGTTAATTCAGGTACCATAGGTCAGTCTATGAATCTGAAGGAAAGCTGTGAAAATGATGTCCAAAGACATTAGAGATAAAGTTAAAGTCATGCACAAAACAGGAAAGGGCTACAGAATAATATCCTAGTGTTATCCCAGTGAGCAAGGTTGGATCAACTGTGAGGAAATGGAAGCTCATACCACCAAGACATTGTCTAGATAAAGCTGTCCTTCAAAATATAACATTAGAGCAAGAAGAGGCCTTGTGAGGGAAGCCACAGAGAGGCCAAAGAATCAGAGTGACCCAATTAAAATGTTGGTTAAGGTTTTATGGACAGATAAAACAAAATTTTGCTTTTTGGACAAAACTCAATTTTACGTGTGTCACAAACCTAACACTGCCCATTCCTCAACAAACACCATCCCAACGGTGAAGCATGGTTGTGGCAGCATTGTGTCATGGGGTTGTTCTTCCTCAGCAGAGACTGGACATTTTGTTAAAATTGAAAAAAATTAATAATAATTTAGTACATATTGGCATACTGGTAGAAGCTCTGTTAGTTTCATCCCATTCATGCAATTTATGATTACCTAAGTCACACTGCAATGTCATACTGTTACAACATAAATGTAAACTGTTGTGTTTATTTACTGAAAATAGGCATGTGATTTATTTAAAACTGTGAATTATCTTAATATATGCCACCATTATTATAAAATATATACCACCTTTAGAAAAATAAAAAATGTGTTTCGCATTATACTGTTATTCTTTTTAAACATTTGTTATATTTAATTTTTTTAGTAATGGACGCACAGCATTTTGGAATGAAACTCTTCAACCGTTTCCGCAGCTGGAAATTACAGCTATTTTTGTTCGCCAGAAAGTGGCAGTAATTGCAATAATTGCTATATGTCAAGCAGCCATAGAGTCTTGAGTGAATATCTCTATGACACTGTTTAAGAAAAGCGCATGAAAATCATTGAAATAAATAAAACAAATGTCCAGCATGAAAGCATTTTTCTTACTTTTACAAGTGAGTTATGCATATGCATACTGGATTATATACACAATTTACATCACAGATATAATGTGTACACATGGTATTGCCTGGTTGTCTGAGTGTTGTGAGTGTTTGCTAGTCTGTATTTTCGTGCCTCATGTCTTTTTAGACTAACGAGTAAAACATGCAGCTGTTATCTGTGGTGAAACAAAACGGATTTGCAGATATTGTTACTTCTGAATTTGTTGTAAAGTAGCTTAAATACTTAGTTTGCTGCTTACTTATTTGCAGTAAACCTTTTTGGTTTTAAGAGTAGTAATGTGTTTGTGTTTCTCACAAGCATCATTTGATTCTATTAATATGTAGTGTTAGGCACGTCTGCTCTGTTTTGTTAAAAATGACATGTTGATTTTAGGCTGCTTTGTTCATTTGTTATTCCTCCTTTGACAGGGACTCTTATTCTGAAGGGCTGTGTGTGGGCAGTGGTAGTGCGTCTCAGGCATAGATATACACACCTAGATGCTGCGTTGCCTGTTGTTCTCTACGTGAGGCGATACGTCCGTCATGTTGGAGCGGTCAAGATCTGCTTGTGAACAAATTCACTTGTATTGAGAGATGATGAGTTCTCAGAGTTAAATCAGCCACAACTTCCTTATTACTCAACGGATTTTCACCAAATTTGTTTTGTTATAATCCTCAGACATAGATTAATCTAGGTTGCACAGACTGCTCTCAATAGCTTTTATTTCTTTAAGAATTGATCGTGCTAATTAGCCATCCCCACCAGCAGGACAGTGTTCAGTCTGCACCTGACGTGAGTGTAGTGCAAGCGCTGGTAAAAACACAATCAGCAAATCCATCAGTGTGTGAATCACTTCTAATCTTAATACATACAAGGACGAAGCTAAAGTTGTCTTCCTATTCGCCAGCTTTTTGTTCGAGTTTTCCCATTCCACCTTAAATGAAGCTGCACCATTTAAGGTGGAACAGGAAAATTTGAGCAAGAAGCTGGCTGATGCACCATTTAAGGAGGAACAGAAAATTCGAACAAAAATCTGGCAAATAAGAAGCTAACTTCAGGTTTGTGTAATAAGGTGTTAACGTTAATCTATCACGAATACACAAATTAAGGAGTGCTATAACTACAAGCATTAACCATCATTGTAAATAAATAAATACTACATAAAGTTAAGATCCCCTGAATAGACTATTAAATGAAATAAGCTTAATATAAAATCAGAAGAAAAACAATCACATCAACAGGTTCTCTGTGCCTCACCAACCACACGGCCATATCTAAACATAAACATTACACAAACAAAACGCATTACACAAACATGAGCTCGTATCATTGCATTCCCTTCGTCATATAATCATATACCACTTTCTGAGTGCAATATTCTTGAAACAGTATAACTTTGGACAGTATCTTTCTTAAACTGCCGCTCTGTAATGGTACTGAATGCAGTCCAGCCGCGATGCTGACCGCCCTGAAATGGCGGCGCCGTAGACGTACCTTGCTGGACCCAACGCGACATCTAGGTATGTATATCTATGGTCCCAGGGCTTAGTGGTCATAGATATAGTGTAAACCATGTTTATACATACCTAGATGCCGCGTTGGGTCCAGCTAGGCAGGAACGCAGTGATCTACGCTCATGTTTGTGTGATGTTTATGTGTAGATATGGCCGTGTGGTTAATGAGACACAGAGAACCTGTTGATGTGATTGTTTTCCTCTGGTTTTATATTAAGCATTTAATAGTCTGTTCAGGGGATCTTAACTTGATGTAGTAGTTATTTATTTACAATGATGGTTAATGCTTTATAATTAGTTAAATTATAGTATTCCTTAATTCATGTAGATATTCATAATAGATTAACGTTAGCGCCTTACACAAAGCTGAAGTTAGCTTCTTATTTGCCAGCTTCCTGTTTGAATTTCCACCTTAAATGATGCATCAGCCAGCATCTTGTTCAAATTTTCCCATTCCACCTTAAATGGTGCACCAGCCAGCTTCTTGTTCGAATGTTCCCTTTCCACCTTAAATGGTGCAGCAGCACTTTCTGGTGCCTGAAGCTGCACCATTTAAGGTGGAACAGGAAAACTCGAAGAAGAAGCTGGCGAATAGGAAGCTTCTTGCTGTGTTTTGGGGGTTTATTTTATTTTTATGTGTATTAAGATTAGAAGTGATTCACACATTGATGGATTTGCTGAAGTGTGTGAGACTATGTTTCTACAAGAGCTTGCCAACATGGCGGACGCGCAGACGTATCGCCTTAGAGAACAACAGGCACCGCAGCATCTAGGTATGTATATCTATGGTGTAAAGAGACTGAGCCAGGACAGTGAGAGGACGCGCTAACTGCGCATACCCGAGCGCTATTCTAGTGCGGTATTCTCTCCTTTTCTTTTGTACCTTTTTCACAAAGAGTCGCGATTACTTCCGATTTAAGCGTTTGCAAGGTAAAACTAACTTCCGCTCCATACAATTACTGCAGAAGTGATGACAAAATGTTGTAGTAGTGTACTATAATGCTCAAATACTGAGCTACATCAGACATATGTCAGTTTTCGTGCACTATCATGACAAATAGTATTAATAAGAACTGAATGGAAGCACTGATTTAACTTTAAACAGAGCTAAAATGCTGTATATGTGGCGTATCCCTGCTTACTGCTGCTGCTGCAGCTGCCTAACATCAAGTAGTCTCTCTGTCTTTGTACAACATGCCAGCGATTTCTGTAATATTTCTGTTTTCAAAAGAAAGAAGAACCTTTATATGTGGTATGAATTTGGTATGCGTTGTTTAGATGTAGCTAGCTAGCTAGCTTTGCTAGAAGCTATTTCTAACTGTGGCTGTATTCCCAAACAAAGAAGTTAGCTTTCATTAGCTGCTGGCACCAGCAGGCTAACGTGGAACGGGTTCTGTGTCGCATTTAGCTACAGGATGCCAGCGACGTCTGTGACATAAACACAAACCAAACTTTAATATGTAAAGTCTGATTGACAGACCTCGTTTAAAGCTTATGGTAGGCTAGCAGGCTACTGTCGCTAATTAGCTAGCTTACCATTAGCAGTTTGAGGAACACCAGCTTCATATGAGTAGCAAACTTTAAAGCTAGCTGGCTAGCTATGTTAGCGATCTGCCAAACAGCATTATTCTTTTAGTTTCATGGCAATTTTGAAGCAGTACTTCGGATAACATCCACCTTTCACTGCTCAATCAAAAACGTGACTCCTAGCTAACTTATGCGGTGACATTTGATTTCCTGACATAGCCAGCTAGTTGTTTGTGATCTGGGAAGATCTGCCAGCCAATGTTAGTTGTTTGTACCAAGCTGATCATGTAAGAATTATTTCGTTGACGGTTTATTGCCTTCATTAGCTATATAAAGATGAGTACAAAATTAGCTGGTGATGCAGAAAGCTGTTTTATGTTAGCCGGGCAATCTAGTTTGGTTAGCAATAGCTTCTAGTCAGCGTAGGAGCTTAATATAAACGCCATCAAATTCATGCTACATATAAAAGTTCTTCTTTCTTTTGAAAGCAGAAATATTACAGAAATCGCTGGCATGTTGTACAAAGACACAGAGACTGCTTGATGTGAGGCAGCTGCATCAGACTGCAATAAAAACAAGGCTCTCCCACACGTACAGCATTTTGGCTCTGTTTAAACTTAAATCAGTGCTTCTGTCCACTTCTTATTCTCGCTGTTTGTCATGATAGTGCAGGAAAACTAAAATATAACTGTTGTAGCTCAGTGTTTGAGCATTATAGTTCACTACTATAACATTTTGTCATCGCTTCTGCAGTAGTTATATGGAGAGGAAGTGAGTTTAATCCTGCTAACGCTTAAACCGGAAGTAATCATGACTCTTGTGAGAAGGGCCCATTAGGAACTCCAGGTCTAAGCTCCATTTTTCTATGGCCAGAATGAATAGGGCTTCCGAGAAATCGCCTTTGTCGCACCCTGTGTTAAATAAAAATGTTAAGAACGTTTTGTCCTGTGTACATTTTTCTCCCAAATACCACTGGATCGTCCGAATTACGAGGTCGGAAAGAGCTAACTATAATACTAATATTGCTACATGGGAGCTGAAGCTACTGCGCATCTATTTGATGTCACTAAGCTACACGAAACTAAGGTGGGCTGTGGCAGTGCTCTGACGAGTTGTGCTACCTTATCAAAATGTTCTATCGTAGCGCATAATTACAGTTATACCCATAAATAAAACCTCTCAGTGGGATATTTTGATAGGCTGAAACTCCTTATCAGAACTACTACCCGGGTTAAAACTAAGGAGGCTGAATTAAGCTTCTTTTTTTGCAGCTTCTTGTTTGAATGCTCCCGTTCCACCTTAAATGGCGCAGCAGCTGTGACTAGCTATCACAAACATTAGCAAACGACAAAAAACTGATCTGTTATTGTGGTGAAACAGCAAAAAATAAGTTAATGTCGCTCAGCTGTTAAGCGGAAATAGAGAAACCCCCTCGTATTATGCCTTTCAACCCTCCAAGAAGCTGAAGTCAGCTTCTTTTTCACCAGCTGCTTGTTCGAATTTTCCTGTGCCACCTTAAATGGCGCAGCAGTTCAGAACGTGACTGCTGCACCATTTAAGGTGGAGCAGGAAAAGTTAAACAAAAAGCTGGCGAATGTCCTGAGAAAATGTCCTAAGAAAAATGTTACCAGCATTAAAATAATAATTAGGACATTCTAATGGCCTAAGTCAGTTTATCAGGGGGTCAGCAGTAATATTAAGCTGAGTCTGTACTGGATTAGCCTGAGTTTGCAGATCTTTTCAAATCAAGCTAAAAGGAGAGATCTATCATGTTTCACTGAGTATAAGATGAAGAACAGAGAACTGCAGGGAAACCTGGTGATTTTGTTCTGACTCCTTTTCATTTGCCCCCAGTCTGTACATGGAAATGTTCACTGCCAAAACCTGCTTAAGGAGGCTGCAAGTCTAATGATGTGAATTCAGTGCGTGGTAGCATCAGCTTTCATGTAGTAATATTCATATTTCAACTCTTTAACGACCTTGTAATTCAGAGGATCCAGAGGTATTCGAGAGAAGAATATTCATAGGACAAAATGTATTGGGGTCTGAACATTTTTATCTACCACGGGGTGCGATAGAGGCGATTTTTTGAAAACCCTATTCATTCTGGCCATAGAGAAATGGAGCTTAGACCCGGAGTTCCTAATATGGGCATTAGAGCATGGCGCCGATTACAAAATGACGACACGACTACAGTGGTCTATTAGTAGTTCTGTCCGTTTTACAAATGTTTGTGGAACAACAGAACCAGTATGTACTGGTTCCGCTTCTTTTTCCTGTACTACACTGACATATTCACATGCTTGCACATCCACTTTTGGAGTGGCAAGATTTCTTAAAATTTATTTTTTTAAACATTTAAACTTAGACTATGTTATTACATAACTTATTAGCTGTACAAATACACATAAATGACAGCTTAATGACTTTTTACTTTTTTTGGGCATTTATTTAAAGATTGTGTGCACAGTGTCTCTGGCATAGCCCAGTTTCTTTTTCTGCAAGTATTCTGCTGTGCGTTCAGGATCAGCATCCCTACGCTGTTTGTAAAGTTGCTGCTTCTCAGCTTCATTTAATTTAGCCATTACTGACCAAAAAAGGAAGTAACATTGATAGATAAACATTATAATCATGAAATCTGTATGGTATTTTATGCAAAGGAACTCAATGAACAGCTTTGAATAACATTTATCTATGCACAGGAGTCACTGGTGTTACTGATCGTCACTGGTGTTACACATAAGAAAGGTAACACCAGCGACATTTGTCATGAAAAAATCATTTTTCATTACTCTCTGAAGAATTATTCATTAGTAAATGCCTTAATTACTGGCAGATCATGCACCCTTAATGTAAAATGTTACCGACTAGTTTCTGGCTCCTGCCATCTTGAACATAATAAACTTTTGCTGTGATGCTAACACACATGCTTAAACTTTATGATTGGGTATGTAATCAGATACAGGTGTTTACAGGGCTTCTATTCTTCTATTTAATGGATTAATTACATGATTACCCACTTTATTCAATTGGATAGAAATTGTGTTCCAGATAGCCTCAGTCAGACTCGCCTAGGTGTATACATGGACATATTTGGATTATAAATGGCCCCCTCAAATAAAGCATGTGTGTGTCTACAATGCATTTTGAATTTTAAATAATTTATCTTAAAGTAGCCTACTCATGTAAACTTGGTTCTACAAACAAGCCTATTAAATAACATTTTTCTAATGTAGCCTAATATAAAGTTAAATTATTTGTAACATATTTGTTGTTTTAAAATAACATTTACGCTGTACAAGTCAATAAATACATCCATCTAAACAAGTTACATTATGCATCACTGAAAGAATACTGTTGTGGTATTATTAGTACTTTTATTAGTATGTTCTAGTATATTTTGTCCAGAAGTAGCTATGTTGACTTTCCCTAGTTGCATAAAGAAAATAGCAAATTTTCCAAATGCTCTCTGTCCTGCTAGTGATACACTGAAAAAAATGAACTTGGCCCTTAGTAAATTTTACATAATAAAATTGTGCATGTTTTTCCTCAATTTAAATGTCTTTTCTTCAACTAAATAATAATAGCAATGTTGAAAACCAGTAAACTAAACATATGAAACATGCTTAAAGTGAATTAGAAATAATAAAGGGTAGAAACTGCGCATGTGCATGCACAACTTTTTCCGAGCTGATGGCAGCCATTTTCTACATCTCGTCTCTGGGAAGGTTTGGCTTACCTGAGAAGATTCTGTCATCTTACATTCACAAGGTAGGATATTGTATATTGTCTATTGTTTGTCATTATGGACATATAACATATTCATGACATTTACGCAGAAAAATATTGGCAAAAGGACTTAGCATGGCTTAAAATTCACTAGCTTAGCTAGCTAGCCAGGTTAGTTTAAACCAACGCATATTCAAAGTACACATAACGATACTCAGTCAAATAATCACTAAACTTACTACTGATCACAGTGTTTTAATTTAATGTGTGCTTCATAAGTATCTGTCTATGTTGAGGTCACTTGAGGTCCTCACTAAGTATGCGCACGAATACAACCGTTAGCTAGCGTTACTGTGGACCTAGCCAGCTAGCTAGATAGCTAAGTAACGGCGCCGTTTTCTAAAGTTCACTGCAGATGAGTGCATTTAGCTGCTGTGTCATCGTACAGGTACACGGTAAAATGTTGTTTTGATGGTTGTACACACACAAACACAAGGCAGCGTTGGATATAACAGATGAAAACGTACAGTTAAGGGACGACTAGCATAGGATAAGTTTGTGAGGGGCTCAATTCAACGCATATTCGAAGTAAACAGACCTAGTTGTGTGTCCTTGACATGACCTGTAATAATCTTTTCCCGAGGGGGAGGCTGTGCTCGCTTTGCCTGTGATTTCGGATATGATATTTGGGTAGTAGGTGTCCACAAACCTGTGTAATTTCAGCCTTTGTTAGCTAGGTAGCTAGCTCAACCGAACCTGGAGTTTGGATATGGAGCCAGAGCCGGTTTTCTGATGGAGCCTGCAAACGCTAGTAGGTTGCAGACATCAGCTACTTGGTTTAATTTCAGCATTTGTCCATTTAAGACTTAATGCTCTGTTCAGTGAACCCAGTTCGTAATGTGGTGTTCCAACATGGACTCCGATACCGTTAACGCAGCTAGCTAGCGTTAGTTAGATAAGCAAACGTTAGTGTTAGCAGTTGCTGGCTAACTTAGCTAGTAGGCTACAAGCACCATGAAGCAGGTTTAACATTAATTTCAGCATTCTGTTCCTTCAACACCAATCGCTCAACTTTGCTCTATCAGAATTGTCAGTGGAGATTTAGTTCAGCATAATAGAATCCGTTATCTTGTTAACTATCAAGCTAATGATAACTGTTCAGCTCTGTAGTGGAAAAGAGGTTTATGTTTGCCCATATAACAGTAGAGTGTCACTAGTCATTATTATAATCAGAATGTAAGTTTGTATATAAGATGGTGCATGCACACACACTCACAAATGTATTTTGCTCATGTAACCCCTCTGTCAATTTTACCAAGATATAGTTTACCTTATGTTTAGTCAAACTGCATTTATGTTAAACATTATGGTCTTAAAGTGCCAAGTGGTAGAATTAATTATTATACATTGATTTTGATGCTCAATAATGCACAAACCCTAGACAGAGAATCCTGATAGCCATATTGATTAAAAGAACCATGATGTGACTTAAATATCATAGTTGGTTTCAAACTAAAATAATGCTCAAAGAATTAAAACAAATAGCTAAATATGAGTAAAATAATATATATTATTGTAAGACTATTAAATTTCAGCCAAAATAATGCACTGTTATGTCCTTCCACATGGTGAGATAAAACATTAAAGTAAAGCGATAAAACATTAAAGGTTATGTTTAAGATAAAACCATGTTAACATTTTTCATTTAATTTTATTTAAATGCCGTCTTTGTTTATAGATTAAGGCTTACCAAGGTTGTTGAGTGCCATGTTTTAAAAGATTCTCTGGCATGTTCTAGGTCTCTGGTAAGTGCATTTTAATGACCCAGATTTGATATTTGTATTTAACTATGAGGCTATTTGTTTTGTAAAGCTACTCTTTATTTATTTGTTTTATTGTTCAAATTAGTAATCATTTTTCAGTCTCTAAGATGATCGGGATTTTTATGTTCATGTTTCTTTTATCTGTTCCTTGTATGCTTGTCAGGTTAATGTACCTTTTAAACAATTGAAGGTATATTCTAACAAGTGCAATCAATATGTGCAGGCAAAGGATGTCCACTGTAAAAGAGAAGCCATCATAAAACCTCTTTGTCTGCCCCTGAATGATGAAATGATGATGATGGATTTCTTATCAAGGAGTACATGGTAAGTCAGTATGTGACCTAAGCACATCACCATCATTCTAATTCAATTCTAATTTCTAACTAAGGTAAATTCATCTTATTTCACATTTGAGCTCTTTTAAATACTGTGTGTCTTCCAGGCATTTCAGTTCTTATATGAATTGCTTATAACATTTGCTTCATAAAATCAGCCCCCTCCCACCTGTATAGTAAATCCAAATCGAAACGCGGCGTTAATGTGTTAGTATGTTAGCACCAACCACAGATTGTAGGTGCTAGTGTGAAAAGGGTGAACTAAAACTTTTTGCAGTGTGTATTTTACCATTGAATGGAGTTTTGTGGAGATGGGGGCTGATTTTATTTAGATTCATCATAAAATAAGTATTTGATATTAAAAAACTGTCCAAGGTGCCTGGAAGTATGTAGAAGAGCTCAAATGAGAAATAAACTGAACTTACTCTTTATGGAGCAAGAGTACAATGGAATGTAGTATTAATAACAAGATTTAATTTGTAGGACATTCAAGGTGAAGACATCTTGAGAGACCAGCACAGCACTGGGCATTTATGTCATCAGAAGAGGGTGGAGCTCTTGGAGAATATGAAGACGCTGACGCTGATGGAAACATTATTGTAGGAAACATCAAATCAGTTGCACCGGACTGCAGTAATGCTTGGAGTAATCTATGCAATGAATATGGCTTACCACAATGGGTGGAAATGCTGCTATGAATTTGTACATTCCTCATGCCAAAGGATGGTGCAAAGCTCTCCCCTAATATTCTTGGTTTGGAGAACAAAATCTTGGGATAGTCAAAGTAGGCTGTCTAAACGCAATGGACTTTTGAACAACGCTTAAGTCACATGAAACAAGAATGGCTGTATTTGTCAAAATCTCTTAAAATTCAGTGACATTTCAGTGATTTTCTATACAACATGTCAAGATCCTGGTCATGTTTAAGAACAATGTCTTAAAACGGCATGCAGTTAAATTTGAGTCTTTTTTGCTAACACTGTACAAAGTAGCCTTTTGAATAATTTGAGCTCTATAAACTTTCACCTCAAATTTGCATAGTCTAACAAGCAAAATAAGGTTGTGCTAACTAGAGGCAGTGCTTTGACAAGAAGGTTGTACTCTGTGGGCACTATTTCTGGGGCATTATTTTGATCACTGATGACAATTGGATATTGTATAAAGTCATATAATATTAATACTGTTATTGTGCTGTTCTATTTTAAATATCTTCTGCTGTAAAGTTGCACTTAAGGTTGGTGTTATCATTACATAATTACTGAATGTTATTTCATTGGTTCACAAATTCTGGGCCATTACTTAAGACTTAATTAATTGTGATTAAAGGCACACACATTTAGGCAAATGTGTTTAGAATTGCAGTGTTCTGTTTGAAGCTTATTGTTGTTTGTAAAGTTGCATTTTAGCTTGTGTTGCCTGCAAGACAAGCAATAATTGATTGATACCTGTGCACTTTTAGAGAAGTATTCAGTCTATTTTTTACTACTCTGCTTTATTTTGTCTATAGTCTAGTTTTATTACTTAATATTGAGTGTTTTTCTATAGTGGTAAAGCAAATGTGTATTTTAGTTGATCCTGATATGCATATGCATTTGATGTACATTAATAAAGTTACTGTAATTTTTTATTGTCATGATAGTCATTGTCTTGACCATGTGTTTAAATAGATGGAAGATTAATAAGTGTAGCTGAAGTTTAATTTGTGAAAATTAACATTTAAACATTGTACATTAATAATGCTCTGTGATATAATTAAGCTGTTGTATCTAATAAACAATGAGTAACTATTTGGAAATACACCAGAATTGAGTAGTTTTACTAAAAAGTTATTTAACAATCTACATAATTTAATGAAATAGCATGAACATGATTAAATTTAGTTAAAATTACACTTAAAGGAAATTTTACAAAATATAATTATGCTGACAAAACTTACAAGCAACAAGTAAATGTCATCAGAAAGGTATCAGGTATATTTGAGTTTTAACTAAAAAAAAGTATATAACAATCTACATAATTTGCTTAAGTAGAAAGAACATGATTAATTTTAGTTAAAATTACACTATTGAAGTAAATCCTGCAAAATATAGTTAAGTTGACATTACTTATAGGCTTTCCTTTTTTAAAAATTTGTTTACATTGTCAGGTACAGGCATACAGTCTTATTACATAGGTTTAATGGGCACAGATTTCAGAAGTAACAACCGGGCTTTTTCAAGGACTGACTGAAGCCACATTTATTCATCCTTTGAAGCATTGCACTTTCTTGAGAGGTTTTAAATGGTTTTGGGCAGGTATTTTACTAAAATGGTTTGGGTGATTATTGACTTCCAGTGTTAGCAACTCTAGCCTCATACCAGGTCAGTTTTCAAAAAGTGCCACAGATTTGTGACTTGACCACTGTAGAATGTTCACCTTTTTTTTGTTGAACCACTCAACTGTTCAATCCCACTGTGTTGCTTTGGTCTTGGGATCATTGTCGTGCTGAAAGGTGAATTTTCTCCCAAGCTTTAATTTTAACAGACTGAGACAAGTTGTCTTGGAGTATCACCATGTATTTTGCACCATCTGCATATCTGCCAATTTTAACAAAATACCCAGTCCGCTAGGGAAAAAAATCTCCACAACATGTACACCACCATACTTCACTGTTGGGATGGTGCGTTTTGAAGAATGGGCAGTGTAAGGTTTGTGCCACACATAATATTTTGGATTTTGGCCAAAAACCTAAATTTTTGTTTTATCTGACCACAAAACTTTAACCCACATTTTAGCTGGGTCACTCTGATGCTTTCTAGCAAAGTTCAGATGTGCTTTGATGTGTTTTTCTTCAGTAGTGGCTTCTTTCTTAACACTGGTTGACTGGTGCACCTTTACTCCAATCTCAGCCACTGAACTCTGTAGCTCCTTAAAGGTGATTCTTTGGCCTCTCTGTGGCTTCCCTCACAAGGCCTCTGATGTTAGCAGGGTGCCCAATATGTTGATTACACAGTGCACGATGGTCGCACTTCATTTAAATGTACATGACATTGAAACAGGCTATCAAATTTCAACATTTTCTTACTCTGTGGTGTAACTAGGATCTTATGGGCCCCAGTACAGTAGTTAACGGGCCCACCATATAAAAATTACTTTCAGTTAATAAAAACAATGTAATAATTTTTTTTCAAGGCACACCGCTCCACCCAGTAATGCTCAGAATGTGCTTGCGCTTGTGTTGCATTATGAAATGCGTCATGAGACATTTTTGAACGCAACTATGTGTGAAAGCCTGTCTGCGTAGCTTGAGGTGTCTGCGTTTACGTCATAAAGTATGTTTTAGGCCTTAATGTGATATTTCCTGATGGAGGGAAGCAGAGAAGGCTGAAGACTGTAATTTGACTCTAATTTGTGATTGATTTATGTGAAATGTGGCCACTGTCCTGCTGCTCTTTAATTTACTCACCGCTGTGAGTTTGCCTCTTTAGAAATCTAGAAAATTTTCATTTATCGGTAGCCAGTTCATGTATCACCATTTTTGCATTTTTGCTTTTGTAATTTACACTGACTCTTTCAGAGGATGAGTACGAGACCACCAAGAAACTGAAAACATACCACGTCCATGCAGAGTGAGCACGAGGACTATTTTTTACAACGTTAGTTTTCAGTCAAAATCATGCATCTATTTGATATGCCACATAGCCATTGCACTTCCAAAAAAAAGGACAACGTTGAGAGGCATTTATAAAACTATACCCAGAACTATGGTGATGAATTCCCAGACAAAAGGAAGAAAAAAGTAAAAGAATTGATGTCTTAATTGAATGTCCAGCAACCAATCTTTAAAAAGCTCAGCTATAAAGCAAAAACTGTTACCATAGCTTCGTTTCAAGTGAGTTGTCCTATCATGAAACACAAAAAAAAGTTTAAGAATCGGCAGATTTTCAAAGAGGCCTTAGTCAAGGCAGCAGACTCACTATTTCAAGATTTTAAAAACAAAATGGACATGGTGTCAGCTATTTAAGCTGTTCAGTTCTCCTAAACCACAGTTATAAGTTACAGTTATTGGCATCAGCAGCTACTATCCAAATTACACACGCCTGGCTGACACCATTTAGTGCAAATCATCAGAATAGGGTTAGTGTGATTTTTCAGTCGTCTGCCCTGTAATGCTGACAACATAGGCCACTAAAGTGCATTAAAAAAAGTTTTAAATCTTTTAAAAAGGTACGAGACAGACTTTTTTTTAAAAGATATATCACAATGACCTGTCCACTGAAAAAAGTAGATCTCAAGCCAAAAAAGTGTGGGCACCCCTGGTTTGTTTAGGCAGTGACTGGATGGTATGACTTTCCATTTCCTCACAATTGATCCAACAGTGCTCACTGGGATAACCAAACACTTGGATATTATTCTGTAGCCTTTTCCTGTCTTACGCATGCCTTTCCTTACAATGTTCTTTGGTCATCATTTTCACAGCTTTTTTTCAGATTCATGATCTGACCAGTGGTACTTAAAGGGATCTTTGATCCATAAAAATAATCAAAGGGGTCCCTTAAGGTTTGATCCTCGGACCAGTATTACTTAATATTTATATTAATGACATTCCCATCTCAATTGCAAGTTGCATTTATATGCCAATGACACCATCTTGTACTGCTTGGCTGACTATACTGGTACTGCAGCGGATAAACTGCAGTATTCTTTTAATGCCCTACAATCAGCTTTTTAAAATCATAAACTAGTTTTAAATGTTTAAAACCTCAACACTGTTTTCCAGAGCCTCTATCATTGATCTGAACACTCTTACAATTGCAACCCTGAAGGGATCCGACACTGAGAGAGTTGGTGAGTACAAAATACCTTGGCATATTGCTAGACGACAAATGCACTTTTAAACACCATATTAACAAGCTCACAAATAAACCGAGGCAAAAACTTGGCTTTATGTATCAAAAACAAAGTATATTATTACTTTTTTAGCATTTGATATGTTTTTACTATTTAACTTCTTATTCCCTGATTTCTGTATTTATTGGCTCAGCTACATTGTAAATGAGGGTGTCCCTCAAAGTACTCCAAGCTTAAATGCTTAAGTAAAGGTTGACTGATTGATTGTAATCCAGCTGTGTACTTGTTAGGGCAATATCTTTCATGTATGTACACTTGAAGCTTCCACAGCACATGAGTTGAGTACGTATGGAAACAGCATTTTTCAATTAGTTATTTTTATTAGACAATATTTTCTTACATGAAACCAATATCACTTTAAATTAATGAATTTTTAGGGTCAGTCTTTTAAAATAAAACATTACACAATGTAAAATATCAAAGTGTCATTTTTAATCCAGCCAAATTTGTTGTCTTTTAAGGGGGCTGAATACTTTTGCAAGCCACCCTGACCTCCAGATATGCAGCAGCGTGCAATGCACTGTGTGTTGTGACACATTATTCCTATAACCATCTTTAAAAATTTCTGTGATGTCTGCCACAGTAGCCCTTTTGTCAGTTCTAACCAGATGGGATAGTCTTCGTAGCCCTTTCTCACAAGCCTTGCTCATAATGCTCCAACCCAGTCATCTGGCTATAATGATTTGGTCCTTGTCAAAATTGCTCAGGTCTTATATATATATATATATATATATATATGGTATTTAGATTGACATAATGTTACTAATACCTACTAATACTACATAAATGAATTAACTACAGTGTTATACCAACACTTTAATTAGAAGAAAGAGGCAAGATGGGAGTCTAAAACAACTGTGCAAAACTTTAGCAATAACATTTGTTGAAAATATTTACTGTAGACTTTCCCCTTACTTCATTGTTTTGTTTTCTGCAATTTAATTTGCTTTCTGAACAGCCTCTCAAACTGAAAATATGACAAGAATTTACTTACTTTTAACAGTTAAAACTTGGGGGTCACTTTTTTCAGACGTGGTTGTTCCTCTTTTGGCCATGCATGAGTATTTTCCACTGTCAGACACTGTGGCACCACTGATGTTGTAGGTAGATTGACTGGACTTAATGGGAACAGAGTCTTTATCCCAAGCATATTCTAAATCAGTCAGTTTCTCTGGAACTTTACATTGTAGAACAACATCCTCACCCTGGTACAGGACTTGATGGTTTAAACTGGCAGTTATGCTGGGCTTAGAAATGTGAACTAGTGAAGGTGCAAAAAAGTCAGTTAAGAAAAACTGTCAACTTAAATATTTTCTGTATAAAAATGAAAATGTAATAAAAAATGATTTAGGGTTATATGCATGAATCAGGACCCCCCCTGCTCTGTTGGTAATTTAAACATAGTAGCTGACATTTGGTAATTCAGGTCATGATTAATTCTGGAAGACGTAAAGTTATACCCCACTCCCTTAAGGGTCAAATGTGCATGGCAAAAATGAAAGAAATGGAAATGATCCAGTGAAGCAATATGTCTCCCAGTACCTTTAGCCTCCATAGCCATAGGTTTTGTGATCACTGGAAAAGAAATATTTATCGATTTTTAAATTACTATTTAAATATTCAATAATAGCATACATCTTGCAGAGCACTAAACTGACAAGACTAAATACACATAATCAAAAAAAAAATCTTTTATGGTGGATTCTTCCTCGGACCACTGTCAGTAACTGCTGACCGGAAGCATCTTACAAGCCTTGCTCACAATGCTCTGACCTAGTCGTCTGGCCATAATGATTTGGTGTCAAGGTTGTCAAAGTTGCTCATCTTCATTCCTATATGCATCTAACATGTTAACTATGAAAACCAAGTGTTCATTTACCATCTAATATAGCCTAGACCTTGACATACACAGCTGTTCCACATTGTATGAACAATTAAAGATGAATGGATTAACAGAAACGGTCCAAATTTTGCAAAATCTCAATGTGACTTGTTTGGTTAAATAAAGGTTAAAAAATTACTTGTAATAAAATCTTGTTACACAATCTTACATTAAAGGTTAATTATGTTCTTTGTCCTATGAAGTTACCAGTTAACACATACAAAGTTTTAAAATCTGGCAGAAATCAAAAGCTATAAATCCATCTTGCTTGAGAATTAAAATCTGATAGCCAGAGTGAAACTGAACTACAAATAACTTAATGTAATAAGGAGACTTTATTGATCTTACCATCAGGGTCCTCTTCTTTAGATAGGCTTAACACCATACTGAACACTGCTGTTTATTTAAACGGAAAAAGAAATCGTTTACTATATAAAATAAACTTAATCTCCTAAGTCAGCACTCAATACTTTAAATCAATACTTGGTTGTCAAGTACTTCCAAAGGATAACTGCCCAAAAAGGAAAACTGAAGATTGCAGACAATTCTTGCAGAAATTTCTTACAGATCCTACTAATATAGCTGTTAAGTTACTACCAACCACAACTGCATTCTTACCTGCTATTAGGATGAATTTGACAAAAGCCATTCTGTCTGCCAATTTACGACTAGTTTATGCTAAGCAAAGAGCTCAAAAGCCATGTTTCTTGCCAGCCTGATACAAAAGGAGTGGGCTTCCTGTCACAGCAGGCGGCTTTTTTGTCAAGACTAGACAGGAAATGCCTTCCTTCACACTGAAGTTCAAAGAGCCAACTATGAGCTATGAGAGGTTTATCAATTTGCCTCATCCTTACATTGGACACATAGGCACAGCGAGTTTGGTACCCGTAGTTACAATGAGGCAACTTTAAAGTTAATAAAAGTGAAAAGCACTTTAAGTAAAAACACCACAATTATTTGATTACTACAATATCAGCAGTACTGGTTTACAATTTGATTACTACTACAGGGTCCATAACACTGTAGTTTATAATATTTTAGTTATTTGAGCTATAATTAGATGTTAGTAGTTAGAAGCCTCACACAGGAAATCAGAAAGTTCCAGAATATGTTCATAATGGTCTTGTCCTGCAAAACCATTTGTATCCTTTTACCTTACGTTTATAAGGTTACACAATAATGCTGCTTTTTGTATATATTATATATTTGTTTCACCATTAATGATGAATAATGAGTACATTGAGAAGAGCAGAGAAGATATACAACGTCAAGGTGTAATTCGCGAGACTTCTATGACAGCAGAGTAGATTTGCCAGCATTGTCGTTAAAGCGGATATTACTGCAGCATTTTGTTTCAACCCAGATGTTATTTTTTTGTCTGTCTCTAAGCAACACTGTCTTTCATTGTCTAAGCCACAGTCCACATTCTAGGCCTGTCATATGTGGTAAACCAACATCCTGAAAACAGACAACCTGCAAGTTGAAAATGCTTAACCTTTCAAGTTGTCAACTATAGCTGTTGTTTTTAGAGTAAGTATGACATAAAAACTTATACATCTGGTTCTACAAAACAAATTACATTGGTAAACACTAAATATGTGTGCAATTTACTCTCAGTGACTACTTTATCAGGGACACCTACAATGTATTATTTATGGAATAGACTGACATGTACAAGTTTTTAAACCACATATTTTTGCCATCACTGTTGTTCCTCAGAAGTAATTTGGCTGATTGTTCTGTAGTCTTACACCCCATGTCTTTACTGGCCTCTTTAATTACTTATGTGGTTTGATCAAAGGTGGTTAGATGGATGTTTTTCAGTATATATTCATAAGTCCATCATACAAATATATTGCTAAAGCATAAAACTTTGTTTATTAGTTATACTTCCCTTTTCCATGGAAGACTGCTAAGTCAGTGACTTTCCATTTACACAATGCTTTCGAACTGCCTAAGGGTTGAGTGTAAATATTACCAGTGAAATGAATTTCATTCTGAAATGCTGCATATCCTTTTGTAACAATTTTGGATCTAATAGATATACATTTTTATCACAACTGATACATAATGGAAAAAAATACTATACTAATAACACAGTAATTACACAATTAAGCAAAAGCCGCCAACACATAATATTAAATATACCAAAAAAATTACAGCTGTGTCTTCCCAACAAAAAGTGCTCACAAAAGATGTCACTGATATTATGGTACCAAGGCATACAAACATTCACAACAGTTACTCCCCAAACACAGGAAAAAACTGGAGTCTCCAAAACTGGAGTTCATAAAATTATTAAAAGATAGAGTACAAAATAGGACTATGCAAAAACTGGTACACCAGCAAAACTTTCAAATTTGAGAAGAAGGACAAAATTAAGCTTCTCTCATGATTCAGATCTGAGAAAATCCATGTGTTTCTGTCTATCATTCTGTTGTGAAAAGAGAGCACAACACTATAAATCTAAAAGGATGTGTAGCTGTCAAGAAGCTGTTATGAGAAAAGAAGAACATGACCACTACAGTCAGGTACCACTTCATTTTTGTCTGAAAATGAAGTAGAACACAATTTCTGTGAACTGTACTCCCTATGAGAGCTAAGCAATTGTCTGCAAATTACAATGCAAGTGGCGATCACAGGGCTCCAAACACTTTGCACCTCATGGCACCAATAGAGGCCTTTTAGCAGACACAACATAAATGACTGTGAGTTTTTAGAATGGCCTTATTTCTAATAACTGTTGAGGAGGGCTCTTAAAAGTAGATGTCTGCCAAATTTCATACACGCTGACATTGGTATGGTAAGCAATAAGTTACTTTAAACAAAAATTTCAGAGTACCTAAAAAGCAGTACAATCATTGACATGACTTGAATTGCTATAGTTGTTGAAGTCAATAAATTGAATCTTTTCACTGTTTTCATCTTTCAAGGGTACCTAGTCCTGGTCCTGGAGATCTACCAGCCTGCAAAGTTTGGCTCCAGCCCTTATATAACACACCTGAACCAATTAATAGATGCCTTCAGAGGCATCTGAAAATTAGACACAGGGGTGTTGGATCTGAACTCTCCAGGGTGGTGGATCTCCAGGACCATGATTGGTCCCCACTGTCCTACAGCAATTACATGTTTCCCTATATGAATGCACCATGATACTTCATTTGTTAAACGTCTCAAGCCTCTGGACCCTGTACAAAGGGTTGGTTTCTGAACTTTTTGCATGTCTCTATTTGGTAGCTGTGAAATTATTAGCCTCATGATTAAATTTTACAATGTTTGCTGCTAAATGTAATATACTGAATAATGTATGTGCATAATATGAATAATATATACAAATGTATTATATAGATATTATGAATAATTATCGAGCTCTTAGAATTTGAAAGCATTTATTTGACCTCTGAACAGGAACTGAGGCCCCATTGCAGCCTCACCTAAAAAAAAATCGTACAATCACGAGTGGCTTGAACCAACTGACATGCTGCGAGAGGGGTACTCACATTGTGCTCAAACAATTTGCAGTAACTGTGTACTGAAATGAGAACATGATGTACATGGGTAGGACAGTACGGTCTCTCTATGGTCTTTTTTGCGAAGACAACTTTACAAAACTTTTATACCTTGAGATTCCATTCAGTCAAACAGAGCAAAGACAGCATATGTGTCAGAAATCCCTCCAGTCATTCGATAGCTCAATCTTTGCTTGTTTCAGCAGTTAATCAGGCTCTACTACCTCCTTCACACTGTAAGCCAAATGATGCCCGATAAGGCTAAAAATTGGCCCGATCCTGAAGGTTAGCAACAACCAAACCTGGCTTAAAAACAGGGCTATTTTACAGTGAATCACACAGTGAAGAAGTCACTATGTTCCTTTAAAAAGTATAAGAAAACAAGAATTCTGTCCTTTAAATTATATGATGAATGCTTAATATGACCAGGGACATAAACTAATATGGTAAAACAAGGCCTAATTTAATTTCAGGGCAATGTTGTTCTGAATGTAATTTTTTTATAGCAGTACTATCCTCCTCTTCTGCCCTGCTCTGGTTGCCTGTGCTGTGAATATTCATTCACTCAGAGGATGTAATGTTTCATCTGATCAGGGGTGAACTTCCCAAAATTCAAATGCAAATTAGAAAATGCTAATAAAAGTGTGTATTTACACTTGCATTTCTCATGTGAGAGTGCATCATTTAAGACAATAATGGCTAGAAAATCTAATATGGAAAAGCAAAGTCCTTTTGACATTATTTTTTTTTATTTTCTTGATGGTCTAACTCTGACATATTAAAAATGGGATAACAAATACCCATCTGCAATTGCATTTCATCTTTGTCGCACTTCAGCCAAAATTAAAATCTGTCAACTAGGCCCTCCTGTGAATCAAACGCTGTGGGTGAGGCATCAGGAGGGACTTTTTAGTCCGAGACATGTTTTAAGAGGAAGTGACAAAAAGTCACTTTGGCGATTCTGCCACATGGCTGTACACTTGTTTTGAGGTAATTCTCCTGGTTGATCAAGAATCACTTCAACACGAAACAACAGGAATTTACTTTTGATCATTTTATCCTCAGCTTGGTTGTCATGAGTTAAAATGTCACTAGCAATTGTTTCTGTTGCTACCTCTATTTTCTAAACAAGCAATTAGCCATGTGTCAGAACACACTTTTTTCACCACTTCCTCTTAAAATATGCCCCGAACTGATGTCCCACCCACAGCGTTTGATTCACAGGAATGCTTCATTGAGAGTGAAAATGCAATTGCAAGCAGGGTTGCAAGTAAATTTTAATTTTGACAGAGCTGGAGTGCTACAATGAGGTAATGCAGTTGCAAATTAGCAATTGTTATTATGGATCTCTGACACTAGAGATTCTAATGCACAAGTCATTAGCTTAAGGCTGATTTACACTTCTGCGTCGCTTCTTTGCCTAAGTCTAACGTAGCCTACACAAGTGGCCTACACCAATTTGAGTGTTTATATTTGTTCAAAAAATGGGTGTTTTTTAAGCATTAGTTAGCTGGAACCGAGCCTGTACTTCGGTGGCACTGTACATTTGCGTTAGCTTAGCCTAGCAGGCTACAGCTCAAAATACTACAGAACAGGTTTGATTTCAGCTTTCTGTCACTCCAGCAACAATCAGTGCTCTCGCTGTTATTTGTGATAGCAGAGCACCAGTTGTGGGTTAATCTCTCTTCAACTTGATCCATGTTTGTCCATCTTTCAACAGAATTTAAAAATCGTGGCGAAAAAGGAGAAGCCGGAAATGCGTAGGAGTGCATGATGCTACCAAGCGGACCAACGTTGTCTACTTTTTTACAACATATAAAATGTGTCATGTTTGTAATTTTTATTTTCACTTGTGAAAATCAAATTTATATTCCTCAAAGAAATGTAACTGATATGTGAACTTTGCAAGACCTAAAACTGTCTGGCTTGATGTGTCTGTTCTAAACTCCTCCTTCAACTGCAGTTGGCTATTCTAACTGACCACAAAGGCAGGGAACACTTCATTTTGAATAAGCCTATCATGATGTGCCAGTGGCGTCAACGCATTTTTGTGGTTAGCGGTGTAGTCATTCCCCTATTTATTCCAATGCTTTCTCCCTATGGTGATACAAACAATACAAAACAAAGACTGTGTACATATCAGTCAGAATGCTGGATTCACATAAACCCTAACAATACTGCAACACTTCACTATAAAGCATGCATCTGCTCACCACATGCATGACTTTTGGCTAATAAAGACAACATAACTGAATTCATATCAAACGACAGCTACGATGTGAAACATAAATCATGCATCTTAGGCTAAAGTATACAATAAAAATTATTGAAATTTTATTTGAGTAAATAGTCATTTTTTATCATATTAATTACATAACAATATTACATTAATCAATTTACCATTATTGTTTATATTATCCCTTCCTGGATCGGGGCCTTGTCGTGGCGGAAGGGCTTGTGTGGTCTAGGGATCTTCAGAGCTAAGTCGTCGGGAGCAACATGCTCCTGGTAGGGTCTCCCAGGGCGAACAGGTCTGGAGTGAAGACCCAGACTAACTCGATCCAAAAACCTCCATGAAAAACGGACGCAAAACATCGTGTACCCTGCCCGGGAGAGGGTCACCGGGACCTACCCCTGGAGCCAGGCCTGGGGGTAGCGTCCCTCGGCGAGCGCCTGGTGGCCGGGCAGCCCACGTAACCCGGCCGGGCTCAGCCCGAAGAGGCAATGTGGGGGGACCATGTGGGCCCACCACCCGCAAGGTCCAGCATGGGGGAGTGGTGCAGTGCCGTACAGGCAGTGGGAGATTGCAGGGGGGCCCTTGGTGGCCTAGGCCCCTGCGGCAGAAACTGGCTCTTGGTACGTGGAACGTAACCTCACTGGGGGGGAAGGAGCCGGAGCTTGTGCGGGAGGTTGAGAGGTACCAACTAGATATAGTTGGGCTCACCTCCACCCACAGTATCGGCTCTGGAACCAAACTCCTGGATAGGGGTTGGTCCCTCTCCTACTCCGGGGTTGCACAAGGTGAGAGGCGCCGGGCGGGTGTGGGGATACTCACGAGTCCCCGGCTGGCGGCAGTACAGTTGGAGTTTGTCCCGGTGGACGAGAGGGTCGCCTCAATGCGTATTAAAATCGCAGAGAGGAAAACTCTGACTGTTGTGTGTGCTTATGCACCAAACAACAGGTCGGAGTATTCGGCCTTCTTGGAGCAAGTGGGCGGGGTTCTGGAAAGGGTCCCAACTACAGACTCCATAGTCTTACTGGGAGACTTCAATGCTCATGTTGGCAATGACTGGGAGACCTGGAGAGGCGTGATTGGGAAGAACGGCCTGCCCGATCTAAACCCGAATGGTGAATTGTTATTGGACTTCTGTGCCAGGCATGGATTGTCCATAACGAACACCAAGTTCGAACACAAGGATGTTCATAAGTGTACATGGTACCAGAGCTCCTTGGGTCAAAGGTCAATGATCGACTTTGTTGTCGTTTCATCTGACTTGGGACCATATGTTCTGGACACTCGGGTGAAGAGAGGTGCTGAGCTGTCAACTGATCACCATCTGGTGGTGAGTTGGATCAGATGGCAGGGAAGACTGAGGGTTAGACCCGGTAGGCCCAAGCGAATAGTGAGGGTGTGCTGGGAACGACTGTCGGAGGCCCCTGTTCGGAATGATTTGAACTCCCACCTCCGGGAGAGCTTTTCTCATGTCCCGGAGGAGGTAGGGGACATAGAGTCTGAATGGACCCTGTTCAAAACCTCCATTGTGGAAGCTGCCAGGCGCAGCTGTGGCCAAAAGCTTGTCGGTGCCTGTCATGGCGGTAACCCAAGAACCCCCTGGTGGACACCGGTGGTGAGGGAGGCCGTCAAGCTGAAGAAAGAGGCCTTTAGGGACTGGATGGCCCGAAGGACTCCCGATTCAGCAGATAGGTACCGACATGCAAAAAAGGTGGCAGCTGCAACTGTGGCAGAAGCAAAATCCAGGGCGTGGGAGGAGTTTGGTGAGGCCATGGAAAAAGACTTTCGGTCGGCCTCGAGGAGGTTCTGGACAACTGTCCGGCGACTCAGGAGTGGTCGGGGTGACTGCGCCCAGGCTGTATTCAGCAGGGGTGGAGAAACTCTGACTTCAAATGAGGATATTGTCGGTCGGTGGAAAGAGCACTTTGAGGAACTCCTTAATCCGGGTGACATGCCTCCCTCACGGGAGTCAGGGCCAGAGGCCTCTGGCGTGTCAAGCTCCATTTCCCTGGTGGAGGTCACTGAGGTAGTTGGCAAGCTCTTTAGTGGCAAGGCACCGGGGGTGGATGAGATTCGTCCGGAGATGCTTAAGGCTCTGGATATTGTGGGGCTGTCGTGGCTGACACGCCTCTGCAATAGTGCATGGACCTCGGGAACAGTACCCTTGGACTGGCAGACCGGGGTGGTGGTCCCTATTTTCAAGAAAGGGGACCGGAGGGTGTGTGCCAACTATCGGGGTATCACACTGCTCAGCCTCCCTGGGAAAGTCTATGCCAAGGTGCTGGAAAGGAGACTTCGGCCGATAGTTGAACCTCAGATTGAGGAGGAACAATGCGGATTCCGTCCCGGCCGTGGAACAATGGACCAGCTTTTCACCCTCTCACGGATTGTTGAGGGGGCATGGGAGTTTGCCAACCCAGTCTACATGTGTTTTGTGGATTTGGAGAAGGCTTACGACCGTGTTCCCCGAGATATCTTGTGGGAGGTCCTCCGGGAGTATGGGGTGCCGGGGTTACTACTCCGGGCCATTCAATCTCTGTACGCCCGGAGTGAGAGCTGTGTTCGTATACTCGGCATTAAGTCGGACTCTTTCAGTGTTAGCGTTGGACTCCGCCAGGGTTGTGCCCTGTCTCCACTCCTGTTTGTGATATTCATGGACAGGGTGTCAAGGCGTAGCCGGGGTCAGGAGGGCATTATGTGTGGAGGCCGGAGGGTGGCGTCTCTGCTATTTGCAGATGATGTTGTTCTTTTGGCTGGATCACATGGATGCCTCCAGCGCACACTGGAGCGGTTTGCAGCTGAGTGTGAAGCGGTTGGTATGCGGATCAGCACCTCCAAGTCTGAGTCCATGGTCTTAGCCCGGAAAAGGATGGTATGCCCACTCCAGGTAGGGGGAAAGGACCTGCCCCAGGTGGAGGAGTTTAAGTATCTCGGGGTCTTGTTCACGAGTGATGGGAAGAAGGATCGTGAGATCGACCGCAGGCTGGGACAAGCGGCAGCAGTAATGCGGTCGCTGTACCGGACTGTAGTGGTGAAGAGGGAGCTGAGCCGTAAGGCGAAGCTCTCTGTTTACCGATCGGTCTACATCCCGACCCTCACCTATGGTCATGAGCTGTGGGTAATGACCGAAAGAATGAGATCGCGAATACAAGCGGCAGAAATGAGCTTTCTTCGCAGGGTGGCGGGCTACACTCTATTTGATAGGGTGAGGAGCTCGGCCATCCGGGAGGAGCTCGGAGTAGAGCCGCTACTCCTCCGCATTGAGAGGAGCCAGCTGAGGTGGTTCGGGCATCTGATCCGGATGCCCCCGGGACGCCTCCCGGTGGGGGTGTACCAGGCACGGCCTACCGGAATAAGACCCCGGGGTCGTCCTAGGACCCGCTGGAGGGATTATATCTCCAAGTTGGCCTGGGAGCGGCTTGGGGTCCCCGGGAATGAGCTGGAGGAAGTTGCGGGGGACAGGGTCACCTGGGATTCTCTGCTCTCCCAACTGCTACCGCGACCCTATCTGGATTAAGCGGTTAACGATGATGATGATGATGATGATGTTTATATTAGTAATAACAACCAATCAACCTTTAATCCGACTCTGAAGTACATTGAGGGTGACCCTCATTTACAATGTAGCTGAGCAAATTACAAATCAGCAAGACAAAAAGATTTATAAAAAAATAATAATAACAGCTCAAATAGGAAACAGGCACAAAAGATCAGTAAAATATATAAAGAAAACACATTAAAATTAAGTAAAAGAATCAACTTAGATAATAAGCAATAAGAAAACTAATTTAAAAAAATGAATTATTCAATAGAATAGAATAGTAAAAGGAATAAGGTAAAATAAAACAGTTGCTATGAAAGTGAGATAAAATAAAAAAATAATAATTAAATTAGATAAACAGGAGAAAAGTTAAACTCAACTAAAACAGTAACAGACTATTTGAAGGTGGCTAGAGACTACAAGTTTAAAATAACTGAGTCACACCAGCGAGCTGAGTTTTAAAGACTCCTGTAGTGAATTCCAGCTCACTGTAGCTAAAAGCAGATTTTCCCAGTTCAGTAAACCGTCTAGGTACCTACTTAACTTGAGCTGGTCTGATGCTTATTGTTATTTATAGAGATCATAGATGAGATATAAGCTGGCATATGGCCAGAGAGTGATTTATTAATAAAAATAAGCTAGTCTAATTCCCTTCGTGTTGCTAGTGGGGGCCAACCAATTTTATCATATAGTCTGCAGTGGTGAGTGTCATAAGGGTTGCCAGTAATGAATTGCAAGGCGGAGTAATAGATTGAGTCCAGTGGTTTGAGGGTACTGGCAGTTATGTTTATAAATTATATCACTGTAGTCCAGCATTGATAGTAAGGTTGCCTCCACAACTCTTTTTCTGGTATACATAGGTACACAGGATTTATTTCAAACCTCTGTCTGCACTTACTGACTAGTTTATTAGTGAGTTTTAAATGTAAGCCTCTCATCCAGCCAAACGCCAAAGTACTTGTACTCTTGCACGCTCAATGCTGGATCTTGTCAGGTATACATAAACTGACACATCAGACCGTTGATGCACAGCCTTTCTCTGCTCTCTCATTCTGGACAAACTTTAATGCAAATTAAGTGGCAACCAATTAAGTGGCAACCACTTAATTAAGTGGCAACCAATCAGACTGTTAATATGTGTCACTGTAACCGATTGGAGAGAGCGCACAATGAGTGGGAGATAAAACAGTTGATAAAATGTTATTATTACCTCAGATGACTTTTTGAATGTTTAAAAACAGTATTAGACTGTGTTGGGATTCAGAACTCACCTCTGTCTCTACACACACTTTGCACCATAACCTGTGTGTGTTTTAGTAATGTGTCCCCAAGGCCCCTAACTGTTGAGGAGGAAGGTGATTAGACTCGTTGTAATGAAAACACAGCATTAACTTAAACAGTGCACGACTACTGTAGATTTTTAAAATATATACATAAAAAAAAAATACAAACTAAAACAAGAACACATGAATCTTTGCTACACTCAAATCATTTAAAAGTTCAGATCTCTGCATCATCATTATTTTTAGCAGCTGCAGTTCTGAATTCAGGGGGTGCTGCTGCGCCCCCCAGCACTCCCACTTCCCGCGTCCCTGATCCAGTGTAAATGTAAATGTAAAAGTAGTAACAAAGCACATACCTGGAACTTATGCACAAGCAAGCATTCATCTTCACCTCACAGTACAGACAGCATGGCTTGCTATCGCTTGTGTTTTAAATGGATAAATATGCAAATCTTTATTCCAATAGTTTCTTTAGAGTTGATTAATGCTTTATTTATAGATCTTACTGCATATTTTTGTATATTTCTAGTTGTATATATGCCTGTAGATAGGCTATTATTGGGTTTCCTATGAAAACAACATTCTCTCTTTTGGTATTTTTCTTTTTAATAATAATAATAATAATAATAATAATAATAATAATAATAATAATAATAATAATATCTTTATTTATAGAGCACTTTTCATACTGTTGGTAGCTCAAAGTGCTTTACAAACAGGTGTTGAAGCTTAACAGTAATAGAAGAAGCTATATTAATTTAAAATCATATAAGACAATGACACAGATCAAATTGAAAATATTAAAATCAAAGAGACATAGAATTGTAATTAAACACTTTGCAGCTGGCCAGAAGGGCCGGAGTGTGACTTGTTTTCAGATCGGGAGTTACATGATACATACCAGCCCACTCAAAACTCTAGTTGATCTCATTTTTATGTTCTTAAAAGATTTTAGATAATGGTTGAGGGTCTTTTTTAGCAGGGTGTGTCTTCATGCCAAATAACCAGGGGTGTAAAGAGTACTGAAAATCCCTACTCAAGTATGAGTACTGTTACTGTAGTGATAATTTACTTAAGTACAAGTAAAAGTATTAGTAAATAAAATTACTCAAGTAAGAGTAAATGAGTACTTCATTAAAAAACTACTTAAGTACTGAGTTAGTTACTTTTTCGTATTTCTGCTCCCACAACCTGAAAATATTTCTGAGCTGACTCAACAACATCATTGGAAATAATCTGTACAGAAAAACACTAAAGCAAAACATGATAATATGTGGGAAAAAGTTCTGAGAGCTGAAACTTATCAGTCTGCTCTGCTAGTGCACATTTACACACCTTTCTGTGAACTGTGTAAGGAACAAGGTTTACATTACACTACATGCATTTCATGGTTAGATGATTATATAATATGTCCTAGTTTATCTGTTTCCAATAAAATATTTTACAGTCCCTGAAAGACTGTGCAGAGGCTGTTACTGTTTAAGTTTATTTAAAAGAAAATAAATAAGTTAAAATTATGATTAGATTGCTTAATCAATAATAGAATTTTAGTGAGAGTCCTGCTGCCCATCAGCTCCCTGGACTCTAGCTTACGTTAACAGGTGTGAACCTCTACAGACAATAAACACATTCACAGCCTTCAAACTGTATATTTTCACTGATATCAGTTTAGAACATTTCTACCATTAAAATCAGCAGCAACATCAGCAATTTACCCAGCTTTGATTTTTTACTGTAATATATTTCATTAATAATCATGCTGATCACTTCATACAGAATCAGACATTATTACCGCATTTCACAGCTAAACAACTACACAGCCTCTCAAAGTTAAAGATAAACACCAAGGCAGACAGGAGAGAGAGAGAGAGAGAGACAGAGAGGAAGAGAGAGAGAGACAGACGGAGAGAAGGAGACAGGAAGAGAGAGAGAAAGAAAGAGAGAGCAACAGAGAGAGAGAGAGAGAGAGAGAGAGAGAGAGAGAGAGAGAGAAGGCGGGGAGGTGGGGAGGGATCAGGTCAGGCCAGTCAGCTTAAAGAACGACAGCGCGACAGAATCACTGTCCAGAGTTTACGGAGAACTTGTATTTTACTAGATTTCTTGTCTCACAGCCGTAAACAACCGTTTATCTCCAAAACAACAGCTAAACTAGGCTGTATAAAGTGGTAAACTGCAGGCTGTGGGCGACACCTGTTAACTAAAGTAGCTGACAGGCACTGTAATAAAATATAAGCAACAGATTTCAAGTTTAATAAACAGAAGCATTATAAAAGAAGAAAACCGTAAACACGGCACCTGTTTAGCTCGGATAAGCTAGCTCGGCTAACGCTGCCTCAGTCGAGTCGAGCTGTGAAAGCGGATTTCAATAGTACCGTTACGGGGAAAACTGTACTCAGTTACAGTAACGAGAGTAAATGGAATTTGTTACTTACACCTCTACAAATAACTTTTTCTAAAATCCTAGAATCTTACATTTTTATGTTCTTAATTTCTTACTCTTATTTATTACTTGTATGCTACACTGAGATAACCAGTGTGGCTAGCTAGCGATAAATGAAAACACATAACACATCATAAATATGACAAAATGACAGTCAGTATGCTTCTAATGCTAGCTATGAAATTTAAAGTGAGCATTTCTTACTGCCCACCTGCTCGGATATGTCCTCATCAGAGGTGTTGACTGGGCATGTAAAGATCCGGGGCGCAGCCCAGTTCATTTCTCTCATTTTCTAGTAATGTCTATAGTATAGTCTAGTATAGTCTATAGCTACATTCGTATAGCACCAGAGTTTGAGGAGTGAGTAAAGTTCTGGTCGTATATTGGTGTTGTGTAAAACATCATATCATGCGATAAGTTAAGTATCACATATTTGCAAAGGGCCTTCAGAGTTGAGTTATGCATAAGAAGATAAAATTGAAATTGTTTGAGTTTGCGTATTCAAACTTGCATACATGGGGAGTACTTTGCGGAAAACAGAGCCAGAGTTTTTATGTCAGTAAAATCTCACAATGTGTATATTTATGTCAGAAAATATATGTCCTTGTGGCAATGTAATCTGTAAGTTCTCAAATTTATTTTTGCAAAATTTAGGTTTTATGCATTTCTATGAAATTTCTGTGAAACTTTATTATGTTATTATGATAATGCTGAATGAATGCTCGTCTAATGCTTGTCTTGGTGCCTAATGTAAAAATCAGTAATTATCAAATATATTCATTTTCTGAAAATAGATATATTTTGTTTTAGAATGAAGTACAATATATTAGGTTACTATTAAATGTTTATTTGAATTGTGACTACGTCTGTGCTGTTAATTGTCATATTAGGATTTTTTCTAATCTCATTTGGTTATGTCTTGTGCTTTTAGGCATATATAACATTTCATCTATAAACTGCAAACTATCCGTTTCATTTTCTTTGGGCTTAAAGTCAAGTGTTTTTTTTAAAGGCCACACGCAGGTGAAAAAGAACCTGCCTTGAAAGCGCAGCGCAAAAAAATCTAGCAACCTCAGACTTCAGGTGTAATTTCAATACTTCCAAATATCAATAATTTAAATATGGCACCTAGAAAATCAACTTTAGCACCCATGTAGCACAGATCTGAAAACTGCTCCCTTATTGCGTATCTATTGATGTAACTGTTTAACTTAAGTGACTGACATAAGTTGCGAAGTATTGAATATGGCCTGAACAGCCTTAAATGAAAAGTCTTTGCTATCGATAACATATTGCTTGTGTATAACAACAGACTCTGCCATCACTTCTGAAGCCATTTTAAACCAGAGCAAAACTGTATGAAAGGCAAACCTGAGAGCATTTGATGATACTGGCAATGTAGTATAAAAAAACATTGCCAATAATAAAAAAAAGTTTCTGAAGGTTATAACTCAGCATAGCTGCTCACAGTTTGAAAGAAAACTGGGGACAGAGGTGACCACAGTTCTATTTAAAAGGCAAGTGTACTTCAGCAGCTGGTTTGGTTGAGCAAACCAATTCGTGGCAAAAAAGCCACATCCTTCCCCTCTAATTTCCAGTAACACCATAGTTAAACTTTAACAAGAAGACACCTAGAACTAGTGTGTACATCAATGATTATGTGCATTTGAAAAGGCAATTTCTCTAACAGCAAGACCCAAAATGTATATATTATGATAACATCATTTCATTTGCATACATCATTGTAATAAAACATCTTATTAATTCATTTATTTATTGAGCACAAAGTCAGAATTACAGTGAAGTGTATGGTCAGACAAATGCAAAAGAACTGGTAGCTATGTCCTGGTTCTTTGCCTCTTTAAATGTTGTGATAAGCGTTTTTGAACGCAGAATCAAATGGTCAGACATGCAAAGAACACCTTTACCCTTCAGCGTGACTAAAACACAGGATATGCACAAGCTGTGGTTACTTGAACTAAAACCTAATAAGCACACCATGCCGTCAATCAGCAGTGTCAAACATTTACATCTTGGTTAAGACTATAGACTACATTTGAAGCTGAAAATGAAGACTCAGTTATATAATTTCTCATCTGCACTCGTAAAAACTATTGTCCCAAAAAGGGTTCTTTGGAGCAATGCCATAGAATAAAACAATTATGGGTCCCTAAAACATTTCAATGGATGGATTATATAGAACTATTTTTGTAAATGAGATGTGTAAATATTAACAACCTCAAGTTTAAAGAACCTCCACATAATGTAAAGGTTCCATACAAATTAAAAGTTATGTCCTAGAACAAACCATCCAAAGCAAGAGCCATTTAGGGATAGACTGATTATCTAGATAAACATTTTATATTATAATAAGAATTGTTTAGAATAATTATTAAAACATTGGTTCATAACCCTTTTGATTCAACAACAGTTATCATGTTAACTGTAATGTTCATTATCTTAGCACCTCTCTTTGCATTTGCCTTATCTCATGGCACCTTGTTGTGTGAGACATAAGGTTCATCCAAGTTGTTAGGTGACCTCTCTCAGAGTTGAGGGGCCACATCCTGCATGCTGCTAGCAGGAGACAGGCCTGGCTGTTGAATCATGGTAATGTGAAGAGTGTGTGTCTGGGGAGTTATTTTTAGTACAAAACCACTCAACTATTCTAGCCTCTTTAAGCAGGAGAGACCATACTCTTACAGATTACAAAGCCTCCCATGTATGAACATCTCCCAAGAAGAGCCCTTAAGAAGTCCCAAACCCCTAAAAGAAGAAAGTCCATGCTTGAAAAGAAAAGACTGTGCATATACTAGCCCCTTGTGATGCCACCTTCAGGTAGTCAGATGATTTCCCATTTAGAAGGGCTGCACTTTCTCAGTATACCATGTATAGTTGCAAGGTGGAGCCGCCACAGATCGTACTTGTTGTTCCAGCACATTCTACAGATGCTTGATCGGATTCCAATATGGGGAACTGGAAGCCAGGGCAACACCTTGAACTCTGTCGTGTTCCTTAGACCAAACCTGAACAATGTGTGTAGTGTGGCAGGGTTAATTATCCTCCTGAAAGAGGCCATGAAGGAGTGTAGTAGCTGGTCCATAACAATGTTTATGTAAGTGGCACACGTCACATTTCTTATGCATCCAACATGTCGACTATGAGAACCAACTGTTCTGTCCAGTATACCTTAGACCCTCTCAAAGCAACTCGCTTAATTTGCTATCAGTGAAAACATCTTCAAACTACTTAAAATCTATTACTCCTATTGTTGTTGGGTGTTTTTTTTACCTGTTGCAAGTAATTTTATCTAGTGAAATTGTCTTCTGTTCTGTTGGCAGACAGTTTTACTTGTTTTAGGAAATGATGTTTGCCAAGATAACATTTTTGCAATTGTATGTTATTTTTTTTTATTTCTCACTTGTATCAGTCAGTTGTAAGTGAGCCTATTTCTTCTGTTTATCTTCTGGAACAATCACTTCTGTTGGCAGAACAAGGGATAGTGCATAATATTCATGAAACATATAAAACCAATTTATATTACCTATTCGTTGTTATAAAATATAGTACACAAGCGCTCATGTGAAAATGGCATATACTGCAATATGTTGATTGATAAATAAAACAAATAAACAATGTGTTTGAGAATACATTTTCAATATACAAAATATTTGTAATAGCAAATCATAGATCTATGCTACATCATATATTAGAATTAAAATTGAAACATATGAAACAATTTTTGTCTGTCAAGAAGAACTTACGTTTAACCTCCAGTTTGCAGGCAACTGTAGCTTCTCCATGTGCATTCTTGGCTCTGCAAGTGTAGACACCACCATCAAAGCTGCAAGGTTTGCGAATTTCCAGTGAGCAGACTCCCAGGTTGCTGTTCTGCCTGAACTTTGGGTCATCCCCGATCAGCATCTGGTTTTTCATCCACTCAATCTTAGGCTAAGAAAAGAGTCAGTATGACAGGATAACAAAATCATTTACATCTGTCATGTTGTGAGAATGCAGCCATCGACATTTTCTGGAATTTTGTTCATACTAAATGAAAATGTAAATTACTGCTATATCACTGTTTAACACCCACATGTATTCACCTTTTAAAGTCCTAGTTAACACTAGTGTAATTTCTTGGAAAGTGTTCCTCACTCATATGTCATAAAAGCAAGTGGGAACATTCGGACAAGGAAAGATTCTTCTCTTTTTAAGTAGAAGAAAAGATTTTTTTGGTTATGATTTAATTTTAACTTTGAAAAGTTATTATTCCTGTTTTGCAGGATAAAACAAGACATTTTTTACATCTTTACCATGTGTCTGTCCCTGCTTGTCATCAAAAGAAATGGAAAAAGACTCAAATTTGTCCTTATAAATTGTACATCAAATGTAAATGTACAACCCATTTCCAAAAAATGCAATGATATGCAAATCTTTTAAACCCTACATTTAATTGAAAATAGTACAAAGACAACATATCAAACGTTGAAACTGAGAAATTGTATTTATTTTTTGGAAAATATTTGCACATTTTGAATTTCTTTCTTTTATTAAAAGAAGAGGTGATGAAACGCAGTGGTAAACATGCCCCCCTGTCCCAACTTTTTTGGAATGTGTTGTTGGCATCGAAATGAAAATAATGGTCATATGTTTTTCAAAAAAAACAATAAAATTTCTCAGTTTCAACATTGGATATGTTGTCTTTGTATATGTCTTTGTAGTATTTTCCTTTAAAAATATGGTTTACATGATGTGCTCATCATTGCATTCTATTTTTATTTACATTATGCACAGTGTCACAACTTTTTTGGAAATGGGGTTGTAATTCATTTTTTAACCAACTATGAAATTAATTATATAATTACATTTGTCTTGTGTACAATGACAGTAATATCTCCTGATTTCTAATGGTTTACACTTAGAGCTAAGACATGTCACGCAATAATGGAACTATGGAAGTCACTGGGAATGGCAAAATTCAGTAAAGACATATCCAGTTTCCAATTCTCCAGTGCTTTGATTGAAATTCTGCCTGATGGAAACTGAGTGATGTAGTTGTCCTCATTTAGAATTCCACACATTCCTGTTTCCTGTGATAAAGCCATATCCTCTGCAATTACATGTTACCATATCTCACATAGCAGGCTTAGAGAAACATTTTAACAGTCTGTTTGTACTGTAACTGTGTATGGTCTGATGACTACTACAGGAAGTTATGATGTTTCAGGAAGAAAAACAAACACACAGTGGCAAACTGTGCAACACAGTGCTACAATTTCATGTATATTGTTTCATGGGGGAAGAGCCACCACAGTGCCCAGGGGAGGTGTGGAAATTCTATTGGCTAATACAGTGGTATTTTAGCAGGACACAATGTGGTCTTGGGGAGGGTTCTACTTTACAACCCAACATGCTCTTTCCTGCCTTTCTTGAATGGCAAACATAGCTCCATCATGTCATAAAAAGTGAGCCAGCAGAACGAATGATAACATTGAACCGTGAAGCGTGTATCAACAGTGAATCAGTTTGATCCTCACAAACATAACAGTACAGTAGTTTAAAAGACTACAACAACAGATGCTATCAGTAACAGACCTCTACTCTAGTTCATTCTATGTCAATTATCTAGAGTATCTAGATTTCAATTTAGCTGCATTGAAATCTAGGTACTGGACAGGCAACTATACATTATACTGAACTCATTGTCCTGTTTGTTGGAACAATATGGTTGTTGGTACCTGTCATACCATTTGTTACGAACACTTACAAGTATAACTTAACTATTTATGAAAAGCCCTTGCCATATGCTTTAATTGTCCAGTATATGCAATCAAATGATTGTCTTAGTAACAGAGAAGAAAGTACAGATGCCTAACAATAAATACAGAATCCTAACAATAAGTAATTGCTTCAACTGAAAAGTCTCTGCCATTTTGTCAGTCTTGTAATGACAAAATACTTTAGACTGGCCAGAAGGGCTATGCAGTAACCTGCCTCTGGCCTGGACTCAACTAGCCATCTTCAGCTGCCCTCAAAACCTAATTCTCTGCTCCCTCTAGGCAAGAGGCTGGCAGAGGAGTGACAAACTAACACATACTTCAAGACTCTAGGCCAGCTGATTTCTATGGCCAGCAGTCTGTGAGAACTTTTTTAGCACCCTGTTACCACAATATCTGTGAAGTGCAAAGGCTGCTTCAGCTTTAACACACCCCAGTCTATTTTTTCAGCATGTGATCAAGAACATTTAGGTCAAGCATTTTTAAAGTCATTTAATACTGAGTTTGCAGTGCAAGCTGATCTCAAACAGCTGCACAATGATGTATATATATATTTACACCAACACAGATGGCAAATGTGATTACAGTTTTGCTTACATGTTCACTATTTAAAAACAATCAGAATTTTTTGAGATTAGACAGCTTTGAAAAGGGTTGAAAATAAAAACTAAACTACTACTGTACTATAAACAAGAAAATCATGTACGCTTTGCTTTGGCAATTCAGAACACTGATGCATGTACCATTTTAACTGCTTATTCTGCTCAACATATATAAATAAAATATAAATATAAATAAAATATAAAACAGTAACAGAAAATGTTCACTGACAATAAGAGATATACTTTTATATATAAGTTCTAATTGCTAGTTATATGCATGTTTAATATTACTTAAAGCTTTACTTTGTTAGTATTTCTGCTGTCTTTAGCTAGCTAACTTTGACGCTGGATGTACTGAATGAAGTGAATGTTTTGACATTCTTATATGTATGCAATGTTTGTTTTTTTTTAGCATATTGGCCATACCTTAGGTGAGCCACGGACTGCACACAGAAGTCTAGTAGAGTAACCAACAGTGGCTGCCCTGTCACTGAGGGGTGCTGTGAATTTAGGGGCCTCACTGAAATCATGCTCCTTGTATTCTGGTGGTTTGTAGACAATACCTGTGTGGCAGTGGACAAAAACCTCATCAAAGAGCGTAGATCTTACTCATATCAGCTTGAAATTACAGGGCTATATATGTACAATATAGTGCCTTTGTAACGTTTGTCATATTTAATAAAAAGTGATGGACAATGTATGACATGTTCAGGGCAAAATGTGACTTATTTTGAATTAAACATAATTTGCTGTTCATGTTTAGTATTTGACAACTTCGGTTGATTTTCAGTTTGGTTCGGTAACAATCAGTTGGGGGAGGTATGTGAAATACAAATAAAAACAGAAAGCAGTGACTTCCTGTCAGCAATCCTTCTTCTGTTGTCAGTTATTCACACTTCTAAAGCATGAAATATTAAATAAATTTAATGTTTTATGCTAAGCAAATAATCCAAATGTTTAAGAACAACTTTCCTCAATGAGTATTTGCAAGTATTTTTTTGTATTTCTAAGATGCATAATATTATCAAAAGATTCAAGGAATCCAAAATATCTATGTGCTGAAAAAGCAAAAAGCAAAAGCAAGCAAAAACTACAAATGAATGCCCTTGCCCTATAATCCCTACATTAAAAAACAGCCTGCTTCTGTGATGGATGGGCTTGGGAATACTTTGACAAACCACTGTCAATAAACACTGTTCACTGCTGCATCCCCAAATGCAAGTTAAGACTGCACTATGCACAGAGGAAGACATGTGTCAACAATGTCCAGGAAAACTGGCAACTTCTCTGGGCTTGAGATCATCTTAAATGGACTAATACATGATGGTAAAACAGTAAAGGAACATCCCGATTGCCAACAGTGTAAAGTTCAAAGGCCAGGGTCTGTCATGGCATGGGGGTGTAACTTAGAGGGTAACTTCAACATGTGTAAAAGCACCATTAACACTGAAAGATACATTCACCATTTGGAGCAACGTATATTGCTTTTTTGACGCTGTTTTTTCAGGGCGTCTATGTTTTTTACTTAAATAAGAATGTTACAAGAAACATTCTGCACATTACAACAAAAGGCTGCATAATCAGAGAGTGTGGATACTAGACTGGCCTGCCTGTCTCCCATTGAAAACGTATGGTGCATTATAAAGTGCACAATGACAATAAAAGCCCCATATGGTTGTGTAGCTGAAGATTTATACAACTGAAGAATGGAATGGCAAAAATTCTGCTTTCAACACTGGATCAATTGGTATCTTGAGTCCCCAAATAATTAAGTGCTGTTAAATGGAAAAGTGATGTAACACAGTGGTAAACATGTGCCTGTCCCAATTTCTTTTGGAATGTGTTGCAGGCATCATATTTGGAATGACCACATTTTAAAATACATAAGATAAAACAACAAATATCATGTTTTAGTACTGTTTTCAATTTAATACAGGTCAGTGAATCCAATGCACCTGAGCTATGAGGATGCGATCTCTTCACTAGCACTCACTGTGCAAGAAGGTCTTATATTAAGGGGGAAAAGGAATATTTGTACTCTTATCCACAAACTAACAAAGCTCACAAACAGTGCCATGACCAACAAAGTGGTCAAACTGTCTTACATATAGTGCCACATACAAAATAATTGCTGTGAAAAATGTCTCTTTTTGCTAACCAAGCATAAAATGGCCTCACCTGTTTTTTGAATAGTAGCGACTTGTTTTGTTACAGCAGCACTCTCACTTCTTCCAACCATGTTCTCTGAGAAGACTCTAAAGCTGTAAGAATTTCCCATGATCAGGTCAGAGACTGTAGCATTTAGCGTGTGGAAGTGTTCCAGTACAGTGAACCACTCCTGGTCACAGGGAGAGATCATTAAAACACACGTCATAAAAATGCACGTATGAAGTGTCTAACTGCTAAGATAGCTAAAAAGAAACTAGGGGATACATTATGTGCTAAATTAAGAACAAAATCTCATTCAGTAGATGATACAATAAAACAATGTTTTATCGCATATTTAAACATTTAGCACTGTGCCATGTGGGTTGGTAATAATAATTTTTGTCACAGGGCATGAAAGCCTGTCATTTATCTCTACTGCTTACACTTTCTCTGTGCATGTCCCTCCTGTTCCAAACTGATGTGCTGTCACCATGCAGCCATCTGCAACATGCCTCAAACACCCATACAAGCCCAGAGACAAGTGAGATGCCCTTATACAGATCATTTGGTTGCTGGTTCCCTTGGTTTAGATTTTCAGCCTTGGCAAAAGGCTAAATTAGTCCTCACTTGACCATGCGACAGGATCTATGCTCCTTGGAAAAATAAAACAGAAACCCCCAACGTGTACACTGATCCTGGTGTAAGTTAACACTACATGGAACACACCCCAATGTCAGACTGCTGTCAAAACCTCAAGAACACTATGCAATGTATTAAATCAAGCCACTCAGGAACCATATTTTTGCCGGGATGACTCTTCAGTTGTGAAGGCATGTAGTCACTCCAATAAATTTTAACAACTGAAAAATCAGTGCTGCATCTGCCTTTTATTGAAACATTCAAAGTTTTAGAAAGGAGTTATCAAAAATTTTTTTGTGACTTTGAGGCTTTTACCCACAAAATGACTATACCCAAAAACAGGTTTACAGAGGCTGCTACTTACTCCAGTCTTTTTGTCAGCCTTTTGAACAGTGTAGCCAGTTATGTCAGTATTGCCATTGTTTTTGGGTGGGGTCCATTCCAAAGCAGCGTTAAAACCCCACGTGTCAATCAGTTTGACACTGGCAGGAGGACCAGGGAGTTCTGCATAGAGACAGCCAGACATTAAAAACAGTTCAGCTGTTTTGGCTGGAATTACACACTGAGAACTATGAGAGGCACTGAGAAAAATAACAACTGAGTGAGAATAGCTCTAGAAAGAAAACTGTTATTTCTTGATAATAGTGATCCTTACCCACAATCTGAATTACAATGTTTGCCTTGTCCTCCAAGCTATCAACCTTGATAGTCATCTGGTATGTGCCGGAGTCATCTCTCTCAGCTTTGCGAATGAACAGGATGCTGTCTTTGTCACTGTTACGAATATTTACCTTCTTTACATCCAAAGGCTGGCCATTCTTGGTCCATGTTATCACAGGCTTGGGTTTTCCCTGAAGAAAAGGGAATTTATAAAAACAAGCTGTTTCATGACTTTGTGAAAAAAATTTGTGTTTAGTAGTTTTGAAATTTAATCTCATTTTACGTGAGAGTAAGTATAGGGACAGATAGCTAAGCAGTGGTTCTAAATAGCTAGAAGCTTTCAGGTGCTGAGCATGTACCACAGGTGCTGTGATTGTTTTCTTGGCATTAGCTTTTACATTAGGATTGCTTGTGAAGTGTGTAGTCACAAAAATGTCATCAGTCTATAAAACACCACCAATTAATGTGTTTAAGAAGGATGTGATCAACTCAATTAACAAATTTAGATTATGTTGATTAGAAAGAAACCACTAGTGTACTTAGTAGTAGCAATAACCAATTTGACTGCAGTTGATAATAGAAATATCTGATTAATTGTTCTCTGGCATAACCTGTTTAACCCCTTAAATGGCTAGGGCCCGATGGTGGGCCAAAAGTTTTATTTTTATTTATAGTTTATGCATTGAAGTCCCTGTAGTTCACAATTAGGGAAAGCATAGACTTAACAAGAAGAAAAACATGGAAGGTTCCGAACTGTCCAAGCGAGTTTTCTCTTATATCTAGGAAAATGGAAAGATAGGAACTGTACTTTTAGTATAACTACATTTAGCTCAGTTAGTTCAGCATCCAATGTTACATTTTGTAACATCAGTTGTGCTTCAGACCCTCTCTGAGCGATGACTGTGAGCGTGTTGAAAGAGTGCTCAAAGAAAACCTAGTGAACGGCATGTCTTCTGATGATGAGTGAATTATGTACTATTGTCATCTCATCATCAACGTTACGTGTAAGTGCATATTTCGGATTTTTTGTGTTCGTCTCTCTCTGTATCTCCCATAACAGATGTACCTGTTTTGCCATCAGTCATGTGAAGAGGACCACTGACCAATCAGAGGCTGGTGTAGTTGGGGGAGAAGCCTAAGTCTTAAAAAGAGGCCATCACGATGGCTGGAGAGTGAAGACTGATCACATGTGCTGTGTTTTAGTTTGTTTTTAGTCTCTTGTGTTGGGAGTGTGATTTTGTTTTAGGTATAGTACCAGTACTTCTTTTAAGTTAGTGTATGAGAGTTTGCCTACTGTGTTAGAGAGGAGTGCTTTAGTTGTGGTATTTTACCAGCACACTTTTAACTTTCTTTTACAAGAGATTGTTTGTAGCACTTGGGGTTTCAAACAAGCAAGAGGGGTGCTCCTATACATTCACACCACAAAGAAGTGTACTCTATCTAGTTCCCTAGGTCAGAGGGCAGGCACCACCACATGTACTTTTGATTACTGGCCAGAGAAAGTGTAGAGTAGATTAGTTTAGAGTAGTAGAATAGTTTTGTTTCATTTTTTGTAGCAGGAAATTTACTAAAACAGTAGATAGATTTCTTTTAAACTTTGCATCTGCATATGCATTATATTATAGTCTTGGTGTCTTCACTATTATTTTAAAATGAAGAAAAAAGTGAAAGTGAGTAAAAGACTTGACTATGAGTAGGTGTGACTGGTAATGTATCAGATATTGGTCCAACTTTATATGGATACCACCAGTTTAGATTATTAGGAGATTCTGTAGATGTTCAAATGATTAACAGCCTATTTGGTGATTCTCAACAGGCTTGGGTTTAGGGTTAGGATTAGTACCATAGGTATAGGGTTAGGACCAGAGTGAGGGTTAACTTTAGGTTTTGGATTGAGATGTTGTGGTTAAGTTTACGGTTTGGAAAAATTAAGGTGAGTTTAATAGATATTTTGTTGAATGTATATTAAATGTATGTTAAATGCACAGCAAATTTTCTATGGTTACTATTATAAACTACTATTAATTACAGGTTGTGACTATGGGTTTAGCTTACAATGAAAGGGATGACCAGGTTGATCTGGTCTCCAACTTGCTTGATATATCGTGCTCTGAGAAAGCGAGGCAAACGGATCCTTGGACGATCTGGACAAACAGAAGAAGAAAATCTGATTAGTATAAATATATTTTGTTAACAGTCATAGTCTTACATTCTGAGCATTTAATTAGAATATACTCAACAGTTTCGTATGTAAGTAGCCAAAACTGTAAAGAGAACATGAACAATTTACTGCAAATGATTTTAACCAGGGATAATTTAATACATATATTATTGGATGCATTGTCACCTGAAAATACTGGACCAAATCCGAAAAAAGTCCTGCAGACAACATTATCAGCGCAACATGATCAGCCTTCTGTAGTGCTTCATTTATCCCTTCTTTCACAGTGAGCCATTTGAGATCATGGTCTAGAACTAGAAGCAGAACTTCATTTCATCCTTCAAAAAGTATAATATTGAATGGATATAGTTTTTAGCTGACTACTAAATTTGCAACAAAGTAGCTGCTATTAATCACTATCCTGGATGACATGTTGGTGACTGAAACAGTTCAGAAACACCAACATACCTCTTCATAAACAGCAAATCTCCACTAGGCTCAGAAGGCTTATTGGATACATGATAGCCTTCCTTTTAATCCCCTTCATTTTTGACAACCCAGTGCCCCATGATACAGAAAGCTAAATACAGCTCCAGTAAGTATCCCCACAAAAAGGCAGATCTAATCCTAAGTAACAGCTCATTTTGACTGGAACATATGCATTTCATAACTCTTTTATAGGTAACATGAGGTTCAGCCCAATGACAAACAGTTTGATTAGATAAAACTTGCATCACATTGTCCTCCATATACTTTATTTCTGACTTACTTTCCCCAATCCCTCACTCGCTTGTGTGGAAAAAAAAATGAGCAGTGTTCTGACATTCGCACAGTTATGATTGATTGAGTCTTACAGTTAATACTTTCATGAATAATAAATGCTCTCTAGAAGTCTGTTCACTGATAATCTACATTAACTTAAAAAAAATAAAGAATAATTAAAAATCAAAAATTAAAAAATTCCTATAAACCCTGCGTGAAAGAGAAAACAAGGTATCCGATGAAAAAAAATGCACACACAAACATCAATACATAAAAGTAACCAAATAAATAAAAGTAACAAAGACATCACTAATGCCTCAATTATACCAAAAAGACTGCTGTTCGGTGAACCCCAAATTTTATATGCAGTCAATTCAAAAGCAGCAGTAATGTTTGCTTAGAAACATCAAGCAGTTTCTACAAAGTTAGGGTAGGATCACCTGTCAGCTGTGCTTCCCTATCAGTTGCCCCACCAGTGACAGTGAGTAAACACATGCAAATTATAAGGACACAGAGCAAGTCAGTAGGATCTGATCCAAAACAGGTTTATGGCCCTGCACCTGCTATGAAAGTAATACTGTACCACGCCACAGGGAGTCATATGCTTGACTTGGTACATACAGCTACATAGGCTAAGTTTGGCAGGACAACGTGACAGTTTATAACTGGCTTTGACTGAGAAGTCAGACAGCAATGACAGCCTTACCCTAGGTCTTTATGTTTATAATTTAAATGCTAATGAAAGCACTTGTCAGCACAAGGTGATGAGAGTTATGTGCCCCCAGCACTTGGACTCATTGAGGTGAGGACCATAGCTAATGCTCTTTCACCTCCTTCACACCACAAAGCCTGCTCGGTGACCCAAGGAAATGGTTGAAGATTTCACTATGATGTCATATGAAAAGGTAAACTTGTCTCTGAACTAGAGACTGGCATAAAGCATAAAGACTTGTATAACCTCACCCACAACTTCACGGATGGGAACCAGATAGTGGAGGCTCACAGGGTCGCTGCAGCCCCCAGCGTTCAGAGACACAACATGGACATTCAGTAGGTCTCTCCTGCTGTCAGGCCCTTAATAACAAAGCGGTTGGATGTGGTCGGCTTAGTGTTCGCAGCTACAAATTCAGAAGCCGTACAAAGGAAAGAGGGAATATTGAGCTTTTTTATCACTTTAGGCCATGCAGATGCTGCAGAATTGTCAGACTACGGGCTACAGTGCACTCGTTTACCTGCTTTTTTGTTTGTTAAAACATATTTTAGATATGAAACAGTTTTACACATTTTAACATCTGCCCCAGTGGCTTTGGTAAGAGTCTACAAACTTAAATGCTGTGTTGGTACATATAGTGATGAAGACAAGCAATCCTCCAGTCTAGAGCATATGAAGAACAGCTTGACTCGAATCAAACTTCTCATGACAGCTCCAAGGCAGGTGTAGCAATGAGATAGCCAAGTTATCCAGTTATGGTAAATGACAGCTCACTTACATCATGAAGTCATTCCACTGAGTGTAACATTTCATAACTTAGGTTTACCTCCTTCCTTGCAATATTCCACAGTGTATCCATCCAATCCAGATTCTCCAATGGTCTCTGGAGGCTGCCATTTGATGGTAAGAGATGTTTCTGTGACATCATCAACAACAAGGTTCTGAGGAGGACTTGTGGGCACTGCGGTAACATATGATCTTTAATGGAAGTGTTGGAACCATATTTCATGGATTTGGTAATGTAAATAAAGTTACTGAAGAAAGAACTGAGGGTTGGAAAGCAGAGGCATTAACCTGCTGGAGGAGGGGGTGTTGGGGCTTTAGGAGGTTCCTCTACAGGAGCAGCTTCAGCAGGTGCAGCTACCATTAAAGACATACGAGTTTTAGGATTGAGATTTACATTTAAGATGTAATACAATTCATGTGTACAATTTAAATAATCTGCACTGCATTTTGAACTTCAAACTGGATAATGTGACTATGGAAACTGTGAGGTAAAATCAAGCTATAAAAAATGGTTTACCCTCAGTTAAACTTTCAGTGGGAGCAGTAGCAGTGTGCTCAGGAGGGACTGAGAGTGAAATGGTAAAAAACAAGAAAAAAAATAGAACAACATTAGCGTAAAAGTAGTTATCACAACACGGGGGTTAAAAGTGCAGCTTGCATTACTGTTTTGCAGAACTGAAGGTTTACCTTCTTCTGCAATAGTGCTTTCCTCTGGAACAGAAGCTTCAGCAGATGCAGCAGCAGCAACAGCAGCTAACATTAAAGGTTAAACACTTTTAGCTTTGCTTGAAAAAACATGAGAAGCATATGTATGCAATTTTGGTCATAGACTGCAAAAATATGTATCATTTCTTGTTATAAGCATGTACAAAAGAAAAAAAAATTAATTGATAAATTCTTATTAGAAGTGTATAAGGAGTCACATTAGCAGCACCTTCCTAATATTGTTTAAGAGGCTCTCTTTTGCTCTTAAAACAGTTTCAGATCATTAAGGCGTGGACCCAACAAAGTGTCAAAAGATTCATCTACAGTCCCTAAAGGTCTAAAAATGTCTAGAGGTGCAACTGTCCAACTATATATGTTGATTAAACTATCAAAAAAATGTAGTAACATAGAATTCTAAACAACAGCTGGCATGATTTCATGTTTAAAAAAAAATAAAAACTTAGTACTCAAGTACTCAACTCACTAAAAAACTTTTGTCCACACATTCTTACTTTTTCAAATGTCAGGCAGCACAACGAAAAAAAAAAGGATCTTTATTTTGACATGCTTATTTTGACATGCATGAGAGGCCAGGGTACTGTATTATAAAAAAGACCCCAAGTGACCTTCATTGTGTATTACCAATGCCAGTAGGCCTTTCACAAATTTTGGAAAAAAAGGTTTTTGTTAAAAAAGTTCAAATTACCATGTCAGGTGGTATGATCTCAGGAAAACCATGAAAATGTGTAATTATTTTAATAATGTTTATTTGAAAAAATGTAAATATAAACTAAATTTCAAGGACAAAGGTGTCTAAGTAGAGGCTTGTTTAATTAGAAATTAGTCTTAAATCAGCTGGCACAACCAATAAGTAAAATGTTGCAACCACACAGTTTTAATAACTGAAATAGGCAATTAAAAGCTTTGATGACACAAAATATACACATATAAATCTTGTATACACACATGCACACACACACACACACACACACACACACACAATATATATCACATTCTATGAAATGCTAGTTACTTCTGTTGATATTTTCAGTGCAAAACCAAACAAAGGAAAATCTACCGCTCTGTGCTGTTTTCTCATGGGTATATATATATATATATATATATATATATATATATAATATATATATATATATATATATAGATAGTGTAGCTGTTGTGTGCCTATACTGGAACATGTGGACACTGAGGCTCACTTCAAAGATGCGATAATAGCAGGGCAAGATATGCAGAGTAAACTAACTGATAAATGATAAAATAGGTGCTGTTGACTTGCATCATATATCAAAGATTATTTTTAATAATTAATGTTATTAAATGCTGTTTGCTTATTAAAGGGGCATTAAATATGCCAATCATGCTAAGATTAATTACGTTAGCCTTAGAAAGCCAACTGTTAAAGAAGCTAGCATCGCAGTAATTCATGCTTCTTGAGTGGAGTGAATACCTTCAGGTGCGACGGGAGCGACTTTGTCTACTGAGGGGGCAACAGCTTCCGTGGGGGCAGACTCGGGTGCGGCTTCAGGCTCAGTGGGCTTCTGCATTTTTTCTGCCTTCTTGGCAGACTTCTTGATGGGCGCTGGCATGCTGTACGTGAATCTTAGGAGAAATCCAGTCTGGAATGATGTCTATGGGTGTTCCCAATTTATACCTCCTCAGTCTTTGGCTCCTTGGCACTCGTCATACCACCAGTACCTTATATAGAGAGAGGCGGTTGGATTTCTGCGTGCCGGGTGACGGGCGGAAGTGGCGGCTCTTGTGACTGTAGGAAGCAGCCACTTCACCGGCATCGTTATTAGCGCCCGTCACTTCACTCCAGCACTTTCAGTTGAGGGCTATCACAGCTCCAGCGAGCATAAGTACGTGCCGCCGCTGCCTAAGAGGAGATAACAGAGCTAAAGAGGAGCTAATCGACCCTTCACTGCTGCCTGTTGTGTTTACGGCGACTGACGTTTGAAGGATTTTAGACGGCACTACAGGAGGTAAGAGGTTTGTTTCGCTGCATTTTCGTGTTAGCCTAGTTTGAACAATAGCAGTAACGTTAAACAGTAATCTATAATGTAGTTGAATGTGATAATCATCTAACTGACGTGCTCTGTAGGACTTAAGAAGCAGCAGTTACTTCACCCAGCACATTACAGTCGCTTCAGCCGGCACATTTTAAAGCAACAGCCACTTTATTGCGGACCAGATTTGCCAAAATGAAAAATAAATGACCTAGTAAATTAATATGAATTAGAATAGCAAGGAATAGTGATGATAAATCTATAAATAAATAAATATACATAAAAATTAATATAGTAATAAATAAAACCTTACACAAATTAATGTCTGCATTTACTTATGTATATTTAGTAAATTCCCCTTCTCACTAATTTTTGTAGTTTTTTTTGTTATTTATGTTTCTTTATTAACATTTTTTTCTTTTTTATTCATTTATTTCCATAACTATCCATTTCTATATTTATTTTTTTTTTTTTCTGTAAATCCTTGTCCTTATGCTAATAAAGGGCCTGTCAGTCAATGATGTCACAGCGTCTTAATGTTCCTATTGCTTGATCAATATCAGATTCTGTAGGTCGATTGTACATATCTTGATCTATCAGCGGTAACTAAGGACAAGACAGTACAACAATGGCTGCGTTCAGGTAGCAGACAGCCAGAGATCTGAGACTCCTGGCTGATCTGGCTAAAAATGCATTTGTTCCATTCTGCTGCATCTGCTGATACAGAGGGTGACCCCGTGGTGTTCAGAACTTTGGAGGAGGTGGTATGGGAGGCAAATCCAGGCAAAAAAGAAATTAAAACTAAAACCATAAAATGTAAATGCAAACCTCTTTTTGCCATTTCTTTTTCCAAACATCTGCGCAAATATCCGGCCAAAATTGAAAATGAAATGAAATGTCTACATTTGCAATTTCATTTTTCACATGAGCACGAGCCATTTGTGACAAAAATAAAAATAAATGCAAAACAGCTATTTGTCATTTCATTTTAGTCGTTATCTGGTTTTTCATGGCCAAATCTAAAATGAAAAAGCTAATAGAGAAAAGAAAATCCAAGCTTCACTTTGGCTTTGGCTTTTCTTCATGAAATGCAGAATACGTGTCAAAACAAAAATCAAAATGCAGTGTCTACGTTTTTATTTCTTTTTCACAGCAATCGGCTGTAGATCTGACAAAATGAAAATGAAAATGCAAAACTGATAAATCAACAGCAAAGTGACGGTTTGTGATTCAGTTTTCGGCGCGGACGCGCTTGAAGTGTCACAATGAAAAGGCAAATGCAAACAAACATCAGCGCCACCTGCTGGACATTTACTTTACATTTTCCGCTTTTCGATTTCGTTTTCAAACTGACCAACATGCAAATATATGTTAATTAGCACTAGGCGGGGCTACGGGGTACATTTTAGGACATCCGTAGACCTCCGAGTCAGAACGGCATCATTCCTCAAGCTAAACGACTTCGAGTCTCCAGAAAAACCATCGTGATGACTCAGATCTGGTGAAACTGAACGTCAGACTAAACACCGTCAGAAAAAACTGGAAATGTTATACTGGCATTTATATCGAGATACATAATAGTTTTCTAAGTTATATGAACCACTGTATGCTCGACCAGGCCTGCGTTTGATCTGATACCTTTTCTCTGAGGCCGTTTGGTCTGACGGTGTTTGTGCTGACGTTCAGTTTCACCAGATCTGAGTTTGAGGAATGATGCCGTTCTGACTCGGAGGTCTGAGGACGTCCTAAAATGTATCCCGTAGCCCCGCCTAGTGCTAATTAACATATATTTGCATGTTGGTCAGTTTGAAAACGAAATCGAAAAGCGGAAAATGTAAAGTAAATGTCCAGCAGGTGGCGCTGATGTTTGTTTGCATTTGCCTTTTCATTGTGACACTTCAAGCGCGTCCGCGCCGAAAACTGAATCACAAACCGTCACTTTGCTGTTGATTTATCAGTTTTGCATTTTCATTTTCATTTTGTCAGATCTACAGCCGATTGCTGTGAAAAAGAAATAAAAACGTAGACACTGCATTTTGATTTTTGTTTTGACACGTATTCTGCATTTCATGAAGAAAAGCCAAAGCCAAAGTGAAGCTTGGATTTTCTTTTCTCTATTAGCTTTTTCATTTTAGATTTGGCCATGAAAAACCAGATAACGACTAAAATGAAATGACAAATAGCTGTTTTGCATTTATTTTTATTTTTGTCACAAATGGCTCGTGCTCATGTGAAAAATGAAATTGCAAATGTAGACATTTCATTTCATTTTCAATTTTGGCCGGATATTTGCGCAGATGTTTGGAAAAAGAAATGGCAAAAAGAGGTTTGCATTTTCATTTTATGGTTTTAATTTTAATTTCTTTTTTGCCTGGATTTGCCTCCCATAGAGGTGGTTCATCGTCTTTTTCTGCAAAATTCAGATCACACCCAGGTATTTGGACGACCTTCTCACATACTGAGACTGTGGATGCCAACGAAAGTTATTATTGGCGGGTTTGTCTGTCCGTGACATTGCAGTTCTTTATGGAGTTGGTGAAAGAACAGTTTAATCAGCTCTTCTCCTCCTGGTCTTGATTGCTAAGCCTGAACGTGAAAAACACGCCCCTCATTATCATATGTAAGAAGAAATACAGAATTAAATGAATTAATTCATGAAAAAAAATGAATCAATGAAAAAATAAATAAATGAATGAATACATGAATCAATAAATAAGGCGAACAGTTGTTAAAAATATAGATACGGAAAAAAAAATATAATACAGATAAATAAATTGAGAAATATATAACTGAAGAAAAAGGAAATAATTACAATCAAAATAAGCAATATACTTTAGTTTTTTTTATTATTTATTGTTTTATTTATTGAGCCATTTATTAGACTCAAAGTCAACTGTCAAGCACAATATTTTATAGTTTCATTTATTTCAAGTGATCTTGCTTTTAAAGGAGCAGATAAAATACATTTTTTTTCCTATTCTGTTCACAGAACTGCCCTGCCACCTGAAAAATGTTTGAGACTAGTATGGCTGTACCGAGGCCAGGAGCCCCCATTCACTCGTAATTTTCACTCTAACCTAATTTTACCCATGCAAATAGTATGCACCAATATATATGTCACTTCATTATCAGATTTTCCACCAGGGGACTGCCTGTCTGAAATACTGTCATAATTTTTGAGGCTCCTGTAAACAGCATAGCACATGCAACAGAACCGGAGATGAGACACACCTATACAAAAACCCCAGTTTCTTTGATAACATCTATTATCCCACAGTCCGTAGCATACTGTTACACAGTGCTAGTGAGTCTGTAGACTGTACATTCATAACAAGGACCTTGTGGGCCCCAGTGCAAAAACAATAAGTTTGTGTTATATCTCTCAAGGTGTGACTGTCCACCCATTAGCAGTTAATGTTAACCTACATAATTATGTTAGGCCCTCCTGCGCAGTGGGCTCCAGTGTGAACCCACCAAGCTCCACTTTTCCTGTTCAGTGCCCTGGAAGAAGCAAGATGCTTCCTCAGGTGAGACTAAGGGTGTGTCTCAAAACCTAGCGAGCTCTCTAAGTAGCCACTGTCTACATAGGCAGCTGTCTAAGTAGGCAGCGTTCCAGACGTCATCTATCCAAATAAGATAGACAAATGAGACGCTCTAGTTAGACACCAGTGATGTCGCCGCTTGTTCCCGCCCACTGCACGAGACCGGCGTTTACTTACCTTTGCTGTCAGAATCACATTTAGCAAAAATGGATCCTGCTCTGGCAGTTTATATAGCGATTTTAATTGTATTTGCTCTGAATGAAACAGCAAAATAGACAATAGTTGTGGTCAAACGCGGAAAGTATAGGCTATTTGTGCATCTTTATGACTAGAAAACAGATAAATACCCCAGAAAATCAGAATAACTTACATTTGAAGATGACGTCGGGGCTTGGTGAAACGCTTCTGCCCGCCATCTTCGAACAAAAGTTGCGCCGCGCTGCATCGCGGGATTGCCTCAGCGGCTGAGGAAACGTCCGATGCTCTCTCGATATTCGGCCAAAATGAGGTACCTCAGTAGGCAGCATATTTGAGATATCTAAGAATTGGGACAGCCTTCTTGTCGGGAGCGCGCATATTGTGACGTAAAATGCTGTCTATGTAGAGAGCTCACTAGGTTTTGAGACACACCCTATATCTTTTTCCACACAAAAAAGGACGGTCTGGTCAGCCCATTGTGAGGCTTCCTTGAACATATGATCTTTGAGTCTGACTTGGGGTGGCACATTAAAGGAGAAAGTAATACTTGAGATTAATACTTGTGATCCACATCAAGTGATCATTTTCTACTTCCACGTCAGATAAAGGGGCAGCTTCTTCGCCCCAGCTGGTACCTCAAGACACTAGTTATCCAGCATTCTTCAACTGTTACATATAAATGGAAATCATAGAGGTGCTGTCACTTCCATCAGAATTTTTTCCTTTTTTACGCTTAATAAAACCAATACAACTGATTCTGTTCATTACACTTAAGCTGTGAAGTGAAAACAAATTGCTTATATGTAGCCTACTTCAGGTTAGTCATTTTCACAATTATCTTTAGCCAGACAGATAAAGAAATATTCTGTGGAACTTGAATAACACAAAAGAAATGCCAATAGCTAGTTAGCCACTACACAGTAGTTTTACTTGCTTAATCTGCGAATGACTACTGATTCGATAGGTAAGTGCATAACTAATGCTAGAAAACACTATATGTGACATTTTGTGTAAAAAATCATTTAAACATGGTATGGCATGTTTGTTGCCCTGTATTTAAAATAAAGGGGTCACTAAAATGTAAATAAAACACTGTTTGGCTTTTTAAGTGGGGACACTTTGCAAAATGTAAATAAAAACAATGCAACAATGTGCAAATCATTAATATAATATAAAGACAACACAAATTACAGCTTTGGAATGATAATTTCATTTACTGAAGATAAAGATTTATTCAAAACCTATATCACTCGTGTGAAAAAGTAATTGCCCCCTATACGTAATAACTAAATGTGCCACGCTTGGCAGTAACAACTGCAATCAAATGTTTGCAATAACTTGCATAAGCAAAGCAGCCCCAGGCCAATACACTACCACCACCATGTTTGATTTTTGGTATATGATGTTCTTATGGTGGGTTGTGGCGTTAGCTTTACGCCAGTTGTAATGGGACCCATGTCTTCCAAAAAGTTCCACCTTTGACCTATCCCAAAAGTCTTGGGATCATCTAGATGTTTTTTGGCAAATATGAGACAAGCCTTTGTGTCCTTTTTAGTCAGCAGTGGGTTGCACCTTGCAGCTCTCCCATAGATGCCATTTTTGCCCAATGTCTTTCTTATTGTGGAATCATGTACACTGACCTTAACTGAGGTAAGTGAGGCTGAAGTTCTTTAGATTTTTGTGTGGGTTCTTTTGTGACCTCCTGGTTAAGTCGCCGATGCGCTCTTGGTGAAATTTTGGTAGACAGGTCACTCCTGGGAAGGTTCACCACTGTTCCAAGTTTTCTCTGTTTGTGGATAATGGTTCTCACTGCGGTGTGCTGGGGTCCCAGAGTCTTAGCAATGGCCTTGTAACCCTTTTCAGACTAGTAGATTTCTATGAGTTTGTTTCACATCTGTATTTGAATCTCTTTAGAACAAGGCATCATATGCTGCTTTTTGAGCCCTTCTAGCCTGCTTCACATTGCCAGAGAGGTTCTATTTCAATGTTTAGATTCAACAGGTCTGGCAGTAATTATGCCTGGGTGTGGCTAGTGGAATTGAACCCAATAGTCAATTGAATTTGGTTGACTGGTTGAATTTAGTAGCAAAAGGAAAAATGATTTTTCACATAGGGCCAGTTGGGCTTAAAAGCATTTTTCCTTCAATAAATGAAATAATTTAAAAACAGCATTTAGTGTTTACTTGGGTTAACTTTAATATCAAAAGTAGTTGGATCTGAAACATTAAAGTGTGATAAATATGCATAAATATGCATTGTTATTAATAAGAAGCCAGATGACCCCCCTCTTCTTTAGCTTAGAGGACATGGCACCCTTGATTTAAAATTTTTATTTGTTCCATCACAGGACATTCCACTTCAACTCTGTCCTAATAAGCTCGGGCCCAGAGAAGGCGGTGGCATTTCTGGATCCCGTGATCTGTGTTCACAGACAATGGTTTTGATTCAACAGGTCAGGCAGTAATTAAGCCTGGGTGTGGCTAGTGAAATTGATCCCAATAGTCAATTGAATTTGATTAACTGGTTGATTTAGTAGCGGAAGGAAAAATGATTTCACATAGAGCCAGTTGGGCTTAACAGCATTTTTCCTTCAATAAATGAAAATTTAAAAACAGCATTTAGTGTTTACTTGAGTTATTTTTGTCTAATATCAAAAGTAGCCTGATGATCTGAAACATTCAAGTATGATAAATATGCATAAATATGCATTGTTATTGATAAGAAGCCAGATGGTCCCCCTCCTCTTTAGACCAGGGGACATGGCACCCTTGATTTCCAAAAAAAAATATTTTTTGAATCAGAGGACACTTTTTCAGTTCACCTCAGTCCATCTTAAATAAGCTCGGGCCCAGAGAAGGCATGACATTTCTGGATCCTGTGGACTGTGTTCACAGACAGTGGTTTTGGAAGTGTTCCTGAGTCCATGTAGTGATTTCAACTACATCGTGTCTTTTATTAAACCAACATTGGTTTTCATCTTGTCCCCTGCATACAGAGATTTCTCTGATTTTTCCAAATCTGTTAATGATATTCTGTACTGAAGATGATTTCTCTGCTATTTTACATTAAGAAACATTATTTTTGATTATTCTTTCAAAGAATTGTGAGCCCCTCCCTATATTTATTTCTGAATGCCACTTTTTATACTCAATCATGTTAATGACCTGTTGCCAACTTACCTAATTTGTTGTGAGATGTTCTACCATGCTTTTATTTTAAGCGTTACACTTTTATTTTAAGCGTTACACTAACTTTACCAGTCTTCATTACTTCTGTCCCAACTTTTTTGAAATATGTTGCTGGCATCAAATTCAAAATGGGCATATTTAAAAAAAAATAAAAATAAATAATAAATAAAAATAATAAATTTCTCAGTTTCAACATTTGATATGTTGTCTGTACTTTTTGCAATTAAATATGGGGTTTAAATGATATACACATTATTGCATTCTGTTTTTATTTACATTTAGCATTTTTTGGAAAAGGTTGTACAAAATAAAATAGAAAACAAAATAAGCCAAAAACAAGGGTGGAATGATTAATATATGATTTTTTTTTTTTGTTGGACGGGCTCAACTGTTGTGTTATTACCCACCCCAGACAAGTGTTTGTAGACAAAAGCCTTTGGCCCCTTAAATTCTTGATAAAAAATGTAACCTGCAAAAAAAATAGGTAGGAAAGGAGCACCTACATATTTCAGTAAACAAATGGCATGAGTTTATTGATTCTGTAGCAATATTAGGTGATGAGATTCAGTCAGATCAGACATGCCTTCTTATACCCTTTTCCAGCTTTAAGCTTTGTAAACCTGAACAAAAAAATTCTAAACCTAGGCCTATTTATTTAATTAATACATACACACATACCATGACTTGTGTGATTGTTGTCACTCACTAGTCTTTATTTACACTGTTTTGTACAAAATATAAAGCTTTATAATAAGCTTTATGAAGAAAAAAAAAGATCTATAAATAAAAATGTTTTGAGGTCCCAACGGGATAGATAATTCTTATGATTTTTTGCAAACATACAAATGTAGCATACATCAACAACAATTAAACACCATCAAATCTGCATGTTAGCTACAGCATATCACCTATCCTTGTTATCTATTACTGGTATTAAATATTTGTTTGAAACCAAAATAAGAAAACTGTATTCATAACTCTTGTTTAGAGTGACAATCAAGCAACCTGTTTTGACTTCGTATCCAAGAATATGTTAAAACTTCGAGGTTTTAAATAGTTTCTTAAAATGCAATTGTGTTTACATTTCAAATTTTTACACTGTAACAAGGTAAAGCATAAGTTGCGCCCTCTCTGTTCTTTTAGATACACCTTATATTTGTCTACCTTGGTACAAATCATCCTGGATCTTCCTCAGTAGCAGGTTGGCCTCAGCAACAAAATCTTATGAGCTTCACTACTGGCTTCAAATTTACACTGTGATGTCCACATAGCTGGACAAGCAAGATAATAATTGGTGTTATTAAAAAATGTCTCCACTGAGCCACATAAAGTAAAAGCTTGCGGGATTCAGGATGACATGCCAGGCTAGACTTTATTAATGCCAGATCAGGTTGCTAAATAGTCTTATTTAAACAAAAGGACAGTTTGCATACACCAATTTAGCAGACCAACAAACATGGAAACAGCAGTTTTTCATATAAATATGAACTTGGAAAGGGGAAGACTGCTTAGGTTTTTGTTAGCCAGCATTTTTTCAATAACTGAGAAAGAAAAAAAAAAGCATTAAGTGCTGACTATCATTTGCGTTCCTCTCACAACACGTAACGTGGCCATATCTAACAGGATCCATTATATTTAGGCACATGTCATGATGATAAACAGTAAGTGAGTGTTCCTATTTAGTCCACACATGTTTTTCTGAAGCTATCAGCAAGTATTTAGAGAGATTTGAGGTATTTGTGTGAAGTGAGGCACTGCTACCAAACACTGTTGTGACTGCTTTCTGAAAGACACAAGATAATTTTATGTGCAGTCAAATACATACAAGAAGCACAAAACATAGCACACTTTTTTAAGGAAGTTTCAAATCAGTTCATGGCAGTTTACCGGATCTCGTGTCTCAGGCAATGAAGAGAGAGATCTCAGTACCATGGCTACTGGAGTACCTTATCACAATGTGAGCTAACAGTACACATTCACTTGTTGGTAAAGATGTTAGTTTGAGGATTTACGGATTTTTTTTATTTATTTATTTATTTTTTGTGAAAATTCTATTTACAAATGGCCGTCTAAGATTCTTTAGTAAAAAACACTTTAGAAAATTACCTGTAAAAAAAAGTTGACTTTTATGATTATTGTTAGAGGGCTACAAGTCAGGGTAACAAGACTTTAATACAGTACACAAGCAACATCTAAGCGTGCATGGGTGTGTCAGCAAACTAAAACAGTCGCTTTTTGCTTTTTTTTCTCTGCTTAATTACATTTGCAACATTTTTTGGTCTTTTTTTTTTAACCAGTACAGTTGCTGGTCAGTGCCTTAGACATCTCTCCCAAAAATGGTATTTCCCCTAATGTTGTTATTAGCCTTGTCGGACTGCAAAAAACAAGCACCCGTCTAAAAGAGAACTTTCGTTGTCAACACACCCTTTTGCATCTTATGGTAAAATTCTAGAATTTTCTTCACACTTTTTCCATAATATTAAAATTTTCATGCACCCAAGAGCGGTTCTTGGGTACTTAAAATCCAAAGAGCAAAGCATTAGTTTACTGTCCTACAACTGCAGTCTTTACCTTACTGAATCAAATGCATATAACACTATGACAATCTGGGTTACTCAAATGATCAGAAAGAATTTTAAAAACCAAAGCACTGTTGGACACTCACAATGACAGTGAAACTAAAGCCAACTCATACAACACTCATACAAAAAATAATGTGAAAGTCCAAAATCTATGGACTTTGGACATACGAGAATAAAATGTTATCCATATGTGTTTAAATGCCCATTAATAAATACTGCAGGCGTAACACTGCCTGTAGTGGTCAACATAAGCATTCATAAATCTCTCTCATTTACAACACCCACACCTATAACTACCATTCAAAATTTTGAAATCACTTGCCATATTAACAATGTGTTATTTTATATATATGATGTACAATGTGGATTTAAATATTACGAGCTATTCACTGTAATATTTTCATCACCACTTTTGAAATATGGTGAATATTATTTTAATTACTTTATTCTTGATACTGTACATACCTTTTCAGTTATTTTAGTATCATCTACAGCTCTGGACATATTAAGTCCATTTTGTGCCAAAAGTTTTAAATAAAATAAAATTCACAAGCAAAATATTAAGTATCAAAATGTCCAAAATGTGTTGCAAATACAAATAATGATAGTTAAATCAAACAACTTTCAACTTCACATTAATATTGTGAACTAACTTTAGATATTTAAGCAAATTCGTCCTCCTTATCAGCTTGACTAGCCTAGTTAGCCCTAGCAGACACTGCTAGGCTAGTTTGCGCTAGCAGCTGTGAACTTGATAGGTTGTGCAGCTTCGTTCATTCATAAACAACTAACGTGAAGTTTGTTCTTCAATGTCCACGGTAAGTTATATAATTTTACCCAGGTCGACACAGGACCCATAAACTTGTGTAACATTAATAATTTAAAAGGAATATAACAAACATTGCTCATAATGTCGGATATGCCAGTAAAACGCTACATTCATAGCAGCACTCGGTACTGCCTCTTCCGCCATGCTGGGGTGGTTCATGTTCAGAAGACCTGTCACTCCAAATCAGCTGACCAATAGAGAGTGCAGTTGACTGCCCTCTTCTAAGACCGGCCCCTGCTAAAAAGTGCCAAAAGTCAGAAGCAAAAGAAAGATTTCTGCAGCAAAAGAGTGATTCCAGAAGCAAAAAAGATATCGGCAAATTCAGCAAATAGAAAAAATTAAAGCATAAATTGTAATACATTTATATCAGAATGAGTGAAAAAAGTTAAGTTTGATTTAACTTTCATTATTTATATTTGCAACGTATATCATTTTAATATTTCATATTTTGCTTGTGGATTTTATTATTTTGAAACCTGTAAAAATTCACAGAATAGGATATAACAATTTCATACATTTTATAGATTTATTATTGAAAACAGTGATTCCAAACTTTTGAACAGAGGTTTAAATGTGTCTGTGGAAGCATGCAGTGTAAACATTTTATAAAGTCCTTACGCAGGGACCTTAAACTGAAGTGTTACCATATATTGATATTGATACTCAAAATGGAATATCACATGTAAGGCTTGGCTTTCCATTCTTGCCATTTTAATATATATAAAGCACCTTAGATTGTGGAACAAATAAGGTGCAATCATTTACCATTGAAGGCAAAATTGTTCCTTAATCCTTCTAGACTACCTTAGTCATCTCTGCTCATTATCCATTCTTAAATTACAATCACCAACAAAAGGCTATATACTTCATTTAATCTATAAAACAAAGTGCATTTTCTCATTTGAAAACATCTTTATGCACCAACTGTTGTTTTGTCATCTCTCCAAGTCTTATAAGAATGCAATGTACCATGACATTACAGACTATATGTTCAAAATTTTGCAGGCATCCTTTCTAACTGGGGAATTCAGCTGCTTTACGGTGTGCCCACTGCTGACACAGGCATTGAATTGTGCGCACATAGCTTGTATAGTCTTGTATAGTCTATTGCAGGGGTGCCCTTATCTGCAAAGGGCTGGTGTGGCTGCAGTTTTTTTTTCCAACAAAGCAGGAGTACAGCTGATCAGTTGTTTGAAGACTTAGCAATTGATTAAATGAGCGGAGTCAGGCAAGTCCCTGCTTGTTTGGAATGAAAACCTGCGGCCACACCGGCTATTGGCAGATAAGACTGCATGCCACAGGTCTACTGTCAACATGCCCTATGTCCAGGATGGGCTGTGAAGTGGTGCAACTGCTATTCTGGGGTTCACTGCTTATTATTGAACATGAGTACCTGACCTAATTAATGCTCTTGAGGCTGAATGTGTTCAAATCCTCACAGCAATGTCCTGGAGCCTTCCTAGAAGAATAAAGGCAGTTTCTGCAGCAAAGGAATAGGGAATACTCCCTATTAACACCCTTGATTTTTGTAGAAACGTAGGATGAGCAGGTGTCTACAAATGTTTGGACTTATAGTGCATCATTCTACAAGCTATGAGGTAATAGATAAACTCTGATAAGCTTCACATCTCTCTGGAAGTCAATTTATGGAATACTGTATCATGGATGGTTTATCTGTTAAGGCTGTACTCTAAGCACCATCTCTTGAGTTACATTTTGCATCCATGTAAATTGTCTGTAATTCTGTGGTTGCACCTTCATACTGTACTAAACAAAGGTAGTTGTGACATGTATAATCATCCGTTTGAATGTTAAAAGTTCTACATTTAGCTGTAAAAAATAAATACTTAATGAGAATTGATAGTCATGAGAAAAAGAGAGATTTCTTCGGTTCCTTGAGCAGATGTGGAGAAAACACACAACATCTCTAAGTCTGATGATCTCTGTACGTTTCAGGTGCAGTGATTGCCATGCACTTGTAGATTAGATAAGCAAAGGAACGGATAGATCAATGGTGCAAATACATTAGTTTTCTTCCCCCCGTATATTTTTGACTTTCTTTTTTCAGTTAGAGTACAGATGCAAAAGACAAAGATTTGGTCATTTCTATAGTTGAGTCTGCATATCCTTTACAGTTTTTTTTTGTAGAGCCTGCATAACCATTACAGGAGGAAACACTCTTTACCAACTGCACAAGAAAATGTTTTAACAGACTTAGCCATTAGTGAGCGCTTGAGTCCAGATCTTTTTGGCGTTCAAAGCGTGGCTTGGAAACTGGGGTCCACTGAAATGTTCCTTTCTGGCGACTCAATGTAGTTGGCTGATTCCTGCAGTTTCAGCAGCATAGCCATCTGAATGAGTGGTAGATAGCATATAAATTTTTCTGTAAGCCATTGTTAAATTAAGTACTATCTTAACATACAGCAGCACTGGGAACTGCAACAAGTCTTTCACTAAATGATTTCTCTGGTGCTTTGCAGAAAATGAAGCATGGAGCAGCATCAAAAGGACCTTGTCATATCAAGATGGCTGATCTCAAAACTGCAAAATTGCCATGCATATTCTGTAACCCCTATAAATTACTGTCTATACTTTATCTAGCCTTTACTTAAATATTCAACACACAATTATTTTTTCATCATTATTTGAGGCAAGCTCATTATAAACATTATGAAAAATGATGTGGACAGCTTAAAACATCAGCTGTTCTGTGTATAACACTTTTTATAGACCTGCTGTGAAGCCTTACCAGTGGGTCTGACTCCATGGCCAGTAGCTGTGTGTCCTTTCCAGGCCTGTCACTGTTGGGCTGTGTTGGGACAGTGTTTGGGCCACCAGTGGGGGGAGGGAGGTGGAAGAGCTTAGCTTGGTCCTGCTGGGCTGAGGGCCAAGGCAGAGTGTCCCGTACCCACTCCACTGGGTCCTCCCATACTGCCTTCTGACAATGAACCTGCAGCAGATAGCGAAACGCTAATGACCCAAATTTGCTCAGTAAGTCACAGACAACCAACCAACCAATAAAATATGAAGTACAGAGCTCTGCCACAACCTGTATAAAGACAGCCTAATTTTACACACACACACACACACACACACACACACACACTTTCTAAGCCATGGGGGAACTGAAGCCTATTCCAGCGGTCACTGGGCGGAAGGCAGGAAACACTCTGGACAGGTTGCCAGTCCATCGCAGGGCAGACACACAGAAATATATATTCACACACAGACACACACACACTCACACCTAGGGGCAATTTAGTGTGTCCAAATGGCCTGACTGCATGTCTTTGGACTGCGGAAGGAAACCAGAGCCCCCAGAGGAACCCATACAGACACGGGGAGAACATGCAAACTGCACACAGAAAAGACCCTGGTCGCCTGGCTGAGAATCGAACCCAGGCCCTTCTTCGGTTTGTATGCATCACTTTGAACTGCCAGTATTGTACAGATTCGCTCTATGTTGTGAGACAGTAAATCAGCAGACAGACTTTAAAATTGGTAGACTTTTTAATGATTTGTTGTAAATATGGCTCTCCTGAATGTGTTGCTCTACAGTCTCCTCTACAGGGAACAAACTTAAATATGCCATTTTCTGCATATTTTAGTGCAAAACGTCTAATTTTTGCTGAGTTTAACATATTTATATTTATGTTCTTTTCACATATGTTAAATTTAGCAAATAAACAACAACTGTGCATGAAAATGTACGGAAGTGTAATCTCTGTAGAAGGTATGTTAACTTCACTTAGCAAATCAACAAAATTTAATTTGTCCTGGGGTGCCTAAACTTTTGCATGAAACTGTATTTTCAATTGAATGATGCTTTTGTTCTTGTCTTTGACTTGTTTTTTTTTTTTTGTCTACAGCCCCCCAAAAAAGTGTTTGTTAATGTTGTCAGTTTATTTTCTGTGATGATATTTGGCTTCTACATCAGCAGCCAATAGCAACCTTTCCAAGGTGAGACGTGATGAGACGTACATGTACAGGGGGTCCAATAGTCTAAGACCACTACCACAAAAAACCTCTTTTTTGCATTCTTTTCTAATTTAATACAAAGTTTTTCTTCACAAATAACATTTACAGAAAAGTAGAAGTTTTGAAATTTTAACACAAATTCAGAATTAAAAAAAATTCAAAGAATTTATATCTCCCCCTTTTGCTCCACAAGTTTGTGCAAAAGATTCTGATGAGTACAGCAAATCCACCTGACATTTCTTTGTTTTACATTTTTCAAAATTTTACTTTCTGTTTTTAATTTAAAGGTTTAAAAGAAAGAAAATCCAGATTTTCAATATTGTCTCAGACTTTTGGACCCTGCTTTATATAGATATGTTTAAAATTCCATAAAGTTTTATGGAAATAATTAAGCCTTAAATAAAAAAAATACTATAATAATAATAATAATATTAATTACATTAATCATAACTATTTTGCAGACTTCAGCAGTTACGGTACTACCTTCCCTGCTCACAACTGATTTGGTGTGGCCTGGTATCCAATAGGTACGGGTCTGCAGCCTGGTGTTTGGGGAAAGTCTGCCTCAGTGGTCTTTTCAGCATAGACTCAATCATTTTCTTTATCAAAACCTTATCAGTGAAACATGAACAATTTCCCCTACCTTCATCCCATCCTTTGCTCCTTCTTGCAGATAGGGAATAATTGACTGGTTCCACAAATCAATGAACCAGGAACGAAACTCTGCTAATGTCACTGGACATGACAGGAAAAAACATGGACCTGCAAAAACAACAGTGAGTCATGTAACAGGACCTACTACCACCACTGTCAAAGGAAATGTCAGAAGAAATATTCTTTTAGCAGAAATGTGACAGACTGACAAACAGGACGGTACCAATGAGGAAGTCGGACGTGCTGTGTTTCTCCAAAAATGTGTGCAGGTGGTACCAGAGCTTGGGGACCCAGTCCAGCACCTTCAGCAGCTCTCCATGGTGCACTGTGCTCTCGTCCTCTGCCTCAATCAGCTTCCTGTGCAAGTAACGCAACAGGAAGCCATTGGCAGGCTCCACGTTGTTGGAGAAGGTAACCATCCTGATTAAAGATACAGAAAAATGGGAAATAATCTAAATAACCATGACATGAATCGTATGCTTGTTCATGAAAGTATCTCTTTGATCAAAGGTTTAGATCATTTGTTGACAGGTGCCATGCTGTTGACATAAATAGCAATCCTGGAGGAACAATAAATGCTGTAACATACTAACCAATAAGTGTCTGAGCATACCTGAAACTGAGGTGCAGGCCATGATTTGATGACATCTTCACGGGTTGATTGGTTGTTCCAATGATGTATGGGCTGTGATAAGTGAGAAAACAAATAATTATTCATTTAAGTGAACACATTTTAAAACAGTTTATTTTTGCAGTCCTTCAAAAACAAATTTAGTTCAAGCATTTCTCACCATTTGTGATATTTGCACGTCAGTGCACTGTTGACCATCTCACTAATAGATGCTGCATCACTGACATCATCTAAAACAATGACCAATGGGATGTCTTCTGCACTGCAGTCACGGTCAATCTGATTGGCTAAATTCGACAAGTACAGCTGGAGCTCCTGAATGGTAGAAAATTGAGGTGCACATTCAGACAAAATCCATGGCAACTGCCACTTTACTGGACAAACAAACAAAAGAAAAAATATGTAAATGTGTATTGTTTTTGGAGTAACGTGATGATTTCAGTGACCTTGATGATGTTTTACTGTAACATAATACACAAAGGTTTTTTTTTTCAAACCTATATGCCTCAAAGTTTTTTTTTTCAGAGAAGACCTTTTTCTGACAGTGAAATTTAGCCCAAGACTAGACATTAAATTAACATCCTATTTTTCAAAATATTTTTGCATAATTTAACCAAGTCATTCAGAGAGGTTTGATGTGAAATCTTACCAACACTGATTTCGTTACAGTGGTAGTGATAGGAACAAGGAGTTGGGATGTCTACAATGCAAATATAGTCATTTTCTTTTTTCTACAATGGCCAGTTGCTATCCAAAACAACCTACACGAGTTTTCATGTGATGTTAATAGTCAACCTGAAGGGAAAAAAAAAATTCTACAGGGTACTATTTTGCCTTATAACACACTGTATGTACCAATCTGCCCTGCATGCATTTAAAATTAAAATTCTCAGAACTACTATAAAACAATATCTCAGGCATTAGGTAATATATCTGTAACTATTCTGTGTTACAGCTTTTTGTGAGATAGCCTTTAGAATTATTAAATAGTTCTGCTTCCTGTCACCACTGCTGTTTTAAAATCAAACCACTCTAAACGACTTTATTTACATTTTAATGGCTTAATTATGTAGAAATAAAAACTGTGAATTTCTCCTTTAATCTGTGTCACAAAAACTCACCCATAATGTACATTCACAATTAAGATTTAAATTAATAGTGTCATCAAAAATGCTAACAGGTAAACTAGTAGACACCAGTTACCATCTAATTTTCATAATAGCATTTCTTTTCATTCTTTATTAGCAACATTAGCATGGTTGAAGTTTTTCTTTAATTATCAGATGACTAGATAGATGCTCACCTTGCAGGTCTGCTGGTGCATGTTGAAGCTAACAACATGGCCAAGGGATCCCTCATGGCCAGTCTTCTCTAGCAAGTAATAAGCCAGATGAGAAGTGAGGTGGGTTTTTCCTGTGCCACTGGGACCTGACAGAATCAGTCGTCTGTGCTTCAGCAACAGACTAATGTAGTGTTGCATCATTGGCTTGGGAATGAGTGTCTCAAAGACAAGACTGTCCACACATTTTTCCTTAAAACCTAAGAGAGGGTAAAAAAAAAGGAGAGGTAAGGGGAGAAGGAGAGTATAAACTTAATTTATTACAAACAATGGAGAGGAACAAAAATGAAAAATTAAGGTAGAAGGCTAGAATTCAAAAAGGAAAGAATTACAAAGAGAGAGAAAAAAATCCTGAAGATGGACTGTAAGAAGGAAACCCTTTCATGTCAATTAATAAATTGTGATATGGGGAAACATATGATACAAAAGACATAAAATCAATGATTATAAATGTTAACAGAGAAATAGTCTACAAAAATGCTAGATATTTCAGTTTGAATCTAATTGCAGACTTGTATCTTCATGAGCTCATATGCAATCATGACCAACAGTACCAGTCTTAATAAATCTTAATTACATTTGTTTACATTTACAGCATTTGGCAGACGCGACTTACAATTTTACATTTTTCACACAGGTAGGCGAAGGTAGTGTCAGGAGTCTTGCCCAAGGACTCTTATTGGTATAGTCCAGGGTGCTTACCCAGGCGGGGGTTAGAACCCCAGTCTACAGTGTAGAAGGCAGAGGTGTTACCCACTACCCTGTACCGACCACCATGGTATAGTGTATAGCTTTAGTGTGCAATTCTGTGCTTGCACATGAAAAAGTGTTCAGTGACCAGGCATATTTTGTCACCAATGAGCCTGTGTGTGTGTTCATGTACATGAGAAATTGAATGTCATGTGCAAAAGATATATAAATTAAAGGACTATTGCCTGGGTTTGCACACAACTGAGGCTGGTTCATCAACTGTTATTAAATCACTGCCTGTTTACATATCATACCACAGTTTCATGAATCAGACATGGAGTATGCCAGCTTGGGTTGTGCATGTTCCTGTGCAACCTGGACAAGCAGGAGCCAGTGGGAAAAGAGGAATTAAACAATGAAAGTTTACCTTTAAGGGTCACAGTAATAAGTCCAGGCCCTTTATTCAGAAAGTAAGAGGGCAAACTATCTGGACTTTTGTCGCCAAGTTCCCGCTTGACTTGGTTTATACTGTAACTGTGTATTGAGTCTACAGACAGTCCCATGCTAGCACTGGGGTCCACCTGGGAAAGGTAGTCCTAAAAGAGACAAGCAAACTAAAATTACAGGTACTACACATGCACAATATTAAAAACAATCAAGAATCAAATGTATTTTAGTCCATTTCATTTAATTTGAGCCTAGTTTAACTATTTCATGCTTAGCATAGCATAACCCACCTGGAAAGTTGTGGTGATGACTGTGTCCAGTGTAGCCCAATCAGTATTCGAGTCTATCTTTACTGAACCAATATAGAAATCCTGTTTCACCTGCTAAATCAATAGACACACAGGTTAGCAACCCAATATACAGATTTAAAAAAATATATATTTTCTATTTAGATAGCAATACCTCTCTAGATAACTGTTGGTCAGCCATGCGGACCACCACACGCAGCCGAACCTCATCTCTTGGGGAAGATAAACTCAATACCTCCATGGGTACATTGTCTAGAGAAAGAAAAAAGAAAATCTGACTCATGCATAATTAACCCATTCTATTGAAGTTAAGTGCCATCTTGCATTTTAATGTAAATGAGTCGCAATTGCTGCTTGTCAAATGTTAAAGTCAACCTAAATTATAAGTGGTTAGAGGGAATCTGGGAAGGATGTGGTTACATGTTAGTTTTAGTCTGTCATAACTACTATTTAATGTAATTAGTTAATTAATTAGTCGAATGACAACAAAACGTTAATGACAAATTCGCCAAAGTTGAACATATTCTGTCAATTGTTACAGCTAAACAATGGCAATGGTTGGCTGGCTTGAACTTACTTGGCTCAGAACACTCATTAAGGCTAAGACTACAAGACCTAGCCAGGTTTGTGGCAGTTGTGAGGTGGCCAGATCCAAGCATAGCAGCCAGTCCTGATGGCTGAGAGGTGGAGGAGGTGGGGGGAACGCAAGGGAGCACCAGTGACTGTGGAGCACTTCCTGTTTTCAGCTGGTCATTTTCTGCCTTCAGGTTTTCAACTGTTAACTGAAGGGAAAAAGTGTCATCTATCAGTACAGGTCTCTAGAATAGCAACAACTCTAACAGTGCTTATAAAGAAGTAAAGGTAATGGGGCTAGTCTCATTTTCATAATGCAAACAATGCTTTACAATGTTTGCATTACTACTAACATCATTTTTGGATGAAATGTTTGATTAAAAGGCAAACTCACTAACTGTGGTGGAAAAGTACACAACATGAGATGCTGGCAAACCTGCATGTTGTTCATTGCTTCTCTCAGCTGTTCCAGTTGATGGGCTGAGTTTAGTGCCTCTAGACGGATATCTGTCAGCTTCATCTCTTTCTCCCAGAGCTCAGAGCGAAGCTCAGACACCACTTTTTCTTCACTTTCCTGCTCCTCATTCCCTTCATAGATCCTACAAAACAATCATTCAGATAAATGAAAGCTTTCAAATAAAATCAATTCAATGTACTAACAATGCAACAAAGGTACTGAACTGACAGAGTGTCAGAGTGTTTCTCCTTTTGTTACCCAGGTGCAATTGTTTATAAATGTCTCAGAGCACATTTTTTAATGTTTAAGAATTTCACAGAAAGGAATAGTTGCTGCTTTGCAGTTAATTTTCAGATGCTTCTAATTTGCAGAAGCTGGCAATGCTATGATAGTATTACTTTTTTTTTAATATATATCCAAAGTCATACTTCACTACATGAACAAAACAACCAGCTTTCAGTGGGTAAAGAGATATCACTCACACAGAAGAAGAGTTTGTCTGGGTGGACTGAAGGGACATGGGCATATCCTCATCTCCTTCATGGCTCAGTTTGGGAGAACTGGGGGCAGAGGAGTCGGGAGTGGCGATTTCCTCAATGTCAGAGTACAGAGAGCCGGACTTTGTGCCCTTCTTAATGCTAAATGCCTTTCCAAAGGAGCTCCGTAACTAGAAGGAAGGAGAGAAAGAGAGAGTGAGTGTGTGTTAGAGTGAGAGAGTGCAAGTACAAAATACATTGGAGAGCTGTTTGTTAAAATCAAATCATGTATTTATTATTACCTCAGGCGACAAAGAGTAATACAAATGCAGAGTAAGAAATGTAACCAACTGCTTATTCCCAGCTGTTGCTATTGTTAGAGAGAAATTATAACTGCTAGATGGAAAGCTGAACATTACTATTTTTGTGAGAACTCATGTCTCATTTTAGTTTCTGATTACTTCTGCACTTCAGTGTTAGATTTGTGCTAAACAAAATACTTGAAGTGTAAAGAAGCAGGCATATTTGTTTTCAGTGACTATTTTTAAAAAAATACACAGGAGGGTTCAGGTATGGAAAATTGATGCACCATGTGTCCATGTGCATGTGCATCTTTTTAAGGTGAGACCTGTTCATCAGCTATTTTGACAGTAAATTCAGACAAAAGCATGAATTTTAAAATGAAATATAATTTGCAGTTTACTTTAATTAAATGATTTAATAAAAGACTAATTAAAATACTAACAATTACAAAAAAAAACCCTCATTTTTTTTGCTTTGCTACACAGTTTACAACATCTTGTGCTGTCAATAATAGACAACAAAACAAATTTTTGCAACAAAAAATTCACTGCTGTGTTATTACTCTTCACATGCAGGAACTGTAAAGGCACATGCTATGGCAGTATTACTGGTGCAATTGTTGATTGTTCTCTCAGATCACTAAATTCTATTTATTGAGGCCTAAGTAACTATACAGGTCAGCTGTTAAAATGAAACATACACAGGGTGAATATCCACTAAAAATCTTTCTGTTTTAGTTGATCAAGCCTGTAATGTCTCTGTGGACATAGGGAGGGTAAGCAAGTATTCTGACACATTTTGCTGTTGTCGGAAGAAAACCTCGTATCTCCATTTTTTTTGACATAACTTGAAAATACCTTGATGAATGGACTAAAAGAAATGGCCCATAATTACTTAGAAAAAAGTCTAGTTCCATTGACTTACATTCAAAGTAAAGTAGGTTTTTTCCTTCTCCTGTAAAGTTACCGTTCAGGAGATACAAAGTCTGACAACAGTGATTTGTTTGTTATTTATTACATTTTCAGTGCATATACCCACCCTAAATTTACACGCATAATATCTTTTTACTTTGTACTAATGGCAAAAAATGTATTGATAAGCATGAACATAGATACACTATATAGACAAAAGTATAGGGACACACCTCCTAATTATTGAGTTCAGGTGTGTTAGCCATACCCCTTGCTCACAGGTGGATAAAATTAAGCATATAGCCTTTGTGATAGACAAACACTGGCAGTAGAATGGGTCATATCGATGAGCTCAGACTTTAAATGTGGCACTGCCATAGGATGCCACATCTGCCAGAAGTCATTTTGTGAATTTTTTGTCCTGCTAGATCTGCCCGTCAACTATAAGTGCTATTATTTTGAAATGGAAGCATCTAGGAGCAACAACAGCTTAGCCACAAAGCGGTACACCATGCAAACTCACAGAGCAGGGCCTGAGTTACAAATTTCATCAGCAAAAGAACTGTGCATCAGGAGCTTCACAAAATGGGTTTCCACGGCCGAGCAGCTACACACAAGACTAATATCAAAATGCACGGTGCCAAACAGGGGGATGGTAGTGTAAAGCACACTGCCACTGGACTCTGGAAACTGCAAAGTTTGATGGAGGAGGGATAATGCTATGGGGTTGTTTTTCAGGTGCCGGCCTAGCCCCCTTAGTTCCAGTGAAGGGAAATCTTAATGCTTCAGCAGACCAACCCCATCAAGCACCTTTGGAATGAACTAGAACAGAGACTGTGAGCCAGGTCCTTTTGTCCAACATCATTGTCGGACCTCCCAAATGCTCTTCTGGATGAATGGGCAAAAGTTCCCAAAGACACACTTCAACATCTTGTAGAAAGCTTCCTAGAAGAGTAGAAGCTGTAATAGCTGCTAAGGTGGGACCAACTCCATATTATTGCCTAAAGATTGCCTTAGAATGGGATGTCATAAAAGCTCCCGTGGGTGTGTAAGAGTCCCAGTACTTTTCTCCATATAGTGCATGTTTAAAAAACAAAATTGATAGGGCAAAACTATTTGCACACCACCAACATTTGTACTTTGTTGCAAAGCCATTGCTGCCAATTCCAGCTTTGAGACATCTAAGGTAAGAAGGTAGTTCGTTTTCTGCGGCATTGTGGTTCAGTTTTGGCCCATTCCTCTTGGCAAACCTTCATCTGTCCAAGGTTGCAAAGATCCCTCTGTTGGACTCACAATTTAAAACATGCATTTTCAATGGGATTCAGGCTAGGCCATGTAAGCACTTTTACCTTTTTAGAAACAAGTCTTGAGGGAGCTCATTCACCTTCACCATGATTGCAAGTGTTTCCAACCAAGTCTATTATAATGGCACCAGGTGCAATTTGCACAAAAACATGTATTCTTTTAATTTTGCGGCATTAAGTCATAGAATGTAGAGATGAATTTTATTTTTAACTTTTCAACGTATATACTTCTTAATACAGTGTCTGAATAATTTTTCCCTATAAATTTTGTTTTTTAAACACGTTTTTGTTTATGTTTGTAAAGACATTGTATTTATAAATATGAACAAAAAACAAAAGTCAAAAGACATTTTGTGTCAATATTATGTGGATATATGCACTGGAAGTACATTAAATTAAAAAAAGTGACTGAATACTTGTTTCCCCTCACTAAATATTATGAAGACATTTGCACAAAGTAACAAAGGCACTGACAATGTACATTTGTTTTGTATAGTAACAGGAAAAAATATATTTATGAAATTCACTGGAAATTGCTATGGTTGTCGTTAACCAAAATAAAAATCACAGCATGGAATGAAAATAATCACATTTGGCATCACAAATTTTAGTCTGTTAATTTAGGCAGAAGACTCACCTCATAGACCTCAGATTTCACAAGATAATTCACAGGACAAGGAAAATAAGAGAAGAGTTGGGGTTACAGTCTAACAAATTACCATTTAAATGGACAGGCACAGAGGCAAAACAATACGTTGAGGTGGTTACTGCACGCTTCTCTTTTCTCTTACCCAGTTCTTTTTCTTTTTCTTTTTGACATCCTCTTTCAGACTGCCCAGACTTGAGTGGCTGGTAATACTGTTCAGACTAGCGATGCTCTCTGATGAGTTCTGTCTCTTAATTCGAAGCTCTAAGAGAAAGAAAGTTATTTGGCAAGGCACATTCCTGTTACATCCCTAAGACATGCAAAGCTGTTCAGCATATTTCTGGTGTTAAATGGGAAATGGTATAATGTAGTATTTCATTAGGTAAACCCTGAAAAAAGGTATTTTTTCTCACCTTTAGGGGTAACACTGGGGTTATTGAGTGCTACTTGAATAACAGCCTGTGCCTCAATGTTCCTGGCTTTCAAATTTTCTATGGTCTTCCTCAATTCCATTAGCTCAGAGTCCTGCAGGGACAGACACCACCATTTGAGCATCTTCTCAACAATTACAAATAAATGAACACAGTAAAATTAAGTTGATTTGCCTAGTATTAAACACAAATGTGCTTAATGTCCCTCATAGATTGAGTAGAACCTTTGTAAAACATTTATTTTCTTCATAAGTTGGCATTCTAGGATTCTCTGTCACTTGTCTGAGGACTGTATGGTGAATCGTTGTACTTATCCGTTGGCCACCGAATCCAGGGAGAGCAGCAATGTTGCTAAATTTCTTCCATTTATTAACTGGCTGACCATGGTCTGACAAGTAGCAAACCTTTTCCTTCAACAACATTTCTTCTGAGCTCACACTGTAGACTCACTGCACCATATTACTCTTGAACAGAATTACAGTTGTGAAGAACAAGTAACCAAATCTTTTTATCCTTTTTACCATTTTTACCCTTTTAATGTGGCAGAGCAGGTCAAGTGGATTGCCTGGAACACTCCATACCAATTATCCTCTTTTCAAGAGGTTATTTTCCAAAAAGTTCAATACTACTTCTATCAATGGCACTGACTACTTAAACCATTTGTTCAAACAACATATTGCACTGTTAAAAGTTGTCTTTAGGTAGGTTATTTTTATGATTTATATGAAGGTTAGACCATATTTCAGGAGCCATTCAATAAGAAACACAGACAATTCTAAAGAGTTCAAACTTTTTCTTGCAACTGTATGTACAAGTGAGAGTTTAAAAATGCACAACATTTTGTATTTTCCGCTTGAGCCTGACCACCACTGGTGTGGACTCGGACTCACACAAACTGGGGTCTCATTTATAAATGGCACCTATAGAATCAGGTCTGGAATGTGCATATGCAACATCTAATGCAAAAACCGGGATTTATAGAGTAATATTTGGCAGGGAAATGGGGGTACATTTACAGAAGCTTTGACCCATGTATTCAGCCATTAAAAAACATTTGGGTGAGAGTGGGAAATGGCTAAATGCAGCTTAATGCGCAAACCATGCTCACACATACCAGTTCATATCAAATTAAGCTCTTGGTCATACCTAAGTATTGTTTATATGTTTATGGATGTATTTGGGTATACTAATTAATTATTCTGTTTTTACGGTTTTGACATTTATTGCTCCAAACAACTACTTGCGTCCTCTAGGGCAACTGCTCCATCATTAGCTTAGCTGAGGTTTAGAGTTTAACCAGAGTTTAAACCTGAATGAGTCACATGGATTCTTAAACTCCATTGCTGTGTCCTTGAAAGCTGAAGTTTAAAGCTCACCTGTGGTTTAAACTAAATCAGCTGAGTCACTTAAAAATCACACATGCAACTAGATAGTGACGTTTATCAGGTTTAACTGAGGTTTATCTTAAACCTGCAAAAGACATTGGTTCTACTGAGGTTTAAAGCAAGATTTTTGTACTAGGAGCACATTTTTGCCCAGATATTATAAGTTTTTATACCTAGATCCATATACCTTCTGTCATAATGTTTTGTGGACTTTGTAGTGTGTTTTAATTTAATGCTATATTGCTTAATTAAAAACACTCACTGACTTATAATACTCAACTAGAGGAAGTGTGAATCACTGCAGTACTGATTAGGCTTTTTCAAAATGTATTGTTCAGTGGAGCTGAAGTTGACCTGTGTTAGGCTATCACTAATATCGACTCCAATGGGAAACTGTATCAGACATGCATATCAGCAAATATTTATTCTTCATTTTCCCCTCCAGAAGGGCAGAAAGAAAAGCAGTGCACTAGCCAGGTTGAACAATTCAAAATGATTTGCAAAACTAAGCAGAATGCATTGCCTGCAGTGTCTTTAGTCTAACGGTCAGTGTGCAATATTAAAGTTGGACAGCTGTGCAGCTCAGCATGAGTGTGGGACATGGGGCTTCTCCCAGTTGACTGCCAAATTGTGTAGTACTGCACAAGAGACAGTCATGTTTTTCCTCTGGTTCGCTGTCCGATGGCGAGGCAAGCAAAGCGGCTCCAAGTTGAGAAAAAAAAAACAGTTTAATGCAGCAGCGCTTGTGGCATCTGTTAAACCGTAGCTTCATGGTGAGCGGGTAAAGTGGACCTTCAGAGAACCACTAAAACCCTTCATCGAGTCGAGTCATTTCTTTCGCTTAGTGTCGCTCAGTTTAATGTCTGTTAATCATTTAAAAACTCACTCAGTTTCCTTGAGTGGCACGATTTTAGTGGATGCATTTTAATTATGAGTAGCATAACAGAAGACACAGCATTGTACACAGTGAGGCCACACTCAGACTGTGTAATTTATATATATATATATATATATATATATATATATATATATATATATATATATATATATATATATATATATATATAAATAAGTTTTAATAACAGGTGTCTGTTAAACTCCTGAAGTTACCGGTTTAACCAAACCTGTGTTAAACGGAGACTACATTTCAGATAATTACAAGCCTACACAGCTGAAAAGTATTTGCACACATTTATAGAACTTTTTTGTCATTCGTTCCATCATTGGCACCACCACCCCACGCAACAATACACAGGACACTCCATCGCCTATTTAAGCATTCCAGAGGTAACGCGCATGGATGATTGTGGGTGGTAAATAGGCCGAACATGAGGCTTGTTCACTAGTGCAAATTTTTAAGATTGTGATATAATCAAGAGGAAACGGTGTTCAGGTTTGTGTACGGCTACATACAGAAACTTTTGATAATGCTCATGTCCTCCCTTCCTACTGCTCCTCTCCTACCCTGGAAGAACAGCAGGACGAATGTGAGAGAATGAAGGGAAACTGGGGTAATTGGCAAGTATTGTAAGCGGCTTCGCTCATCTCACGAGACCTGGAAACCGTTTTCGTGACACCGACTGTCCTAACACCGGAGGAGATGAGAGAAGTTGTTTAAATTGCCCGCCAATGCGGGTTCCAGCAGAGGATACGAGTGTACTTTTACAGATTTTAGAATGACATCCCTAGGCTAAGTTCATCAATTGTCGATGTCAACTTTAACAACACTGAAAGGAGTTAGCTGTCCCGTTTGTTTCTGCACCCTTCCTCTCCTTGATTCCTCTGTGTTCTACCGGGGTAGGAAAAGAGCAGCAGGGAGGGAGAGGTAGGGCAGGAGGAGTAGCGAAAATTTCTGGACACAGCCAAGGTTTAACTAATCTGATTTGTTTGGGGTGCACGTCATTTCCTGGTTTTCGTGCGCACCCACACTTTCACTCCGGAATCCACTCTTTTTACTGCAGTGCTTTATTGGTTGTTCTAAACTTGTAAACCGCATTGGGTCATGGTCTTTCAGTTTTTAGAGACTTTGTCATCATATGAAATCTCTTTTACTTAGCCTTGTTACTCATTATTTTAGGAAGCGGTTAGAAAGTTATATAGGATATTATGATTCTGCTTGTTCACAGTGGTGTAGTTTGATTGTCTACCTTCTGTTCAGCACTGGCTGAGAGGGACTGCAGGCGTGTGGTCATTAGGGCGAGACTCTGTTCAAACGCTGCCACCAAGTTAGCCTGTAAATGAAAAGTGCAATGTCTAATGTCATATTAAGCAATTTAAATGTTTGTGTCTCTGCAACATTACAGAACTTATAATTTGAGAATTGGGGGTGCTCAACTGGGTTTCTTCCAGGTCAGAGCTCTGCAGAGTTATTAGTTTTACTCTTGAGTGTTGGAAGAGGGAAAATGCTAATCCCAGCAGAGATGTGGCTTGGAAAGAACCTAGTCTGACTCACCAACCTGAAGTTTTGGTTAAGTGCTGCAGCATACTGTATACCAGATGAAGGGGAGCTCAGTAAAATACCTGCTATATGACTCAGAATATCTCATGTGCTTTAAAGCCTCCAAAATTTCAGGGCAAATCATCAATGCATTGCAAAGATAGTAAAAATTCTTTAAAATGCTATTTGTACTCCTTCCAAGAGATTACAATCAGTAGAAGCATGAAAGAACCAGCTTTTTTCATTTTAGGCAGTAGTGCATACACGTGTATACTGTACAGACGCACATACATTAGCAGACAGCTGAGAAGTCAGGCTGGCCACTTTCTCCTGGGAGGACTCCAGCTCTCTTCTTAGCTTACGAATTTGCTGTGGATAAAAACAAAACTGACCTGTTAGTCCCAAATTGTAGACATGCTTCAGTGGCTCAGTTACAGTGGCCCAGACTGTTGCAGAGCTTATGTTATATGAAGGCCAAACTTACATGTGTAAAATAAAAACTATCTAGAGACATGACTCATTACATTCCTGGATAGTATAAATTCCTACAATACAAACTGAATTCCAAAGAAGTCGGGACAGCAGGAATAATAAAAAGACAGCACTGTCTTACATTGCCCCGTCCAAACTTTTTTAGAATGTGTTCATCAAATTTGAAACTAGCCCATATTTACAAAAATCAAAAAAGTTGAAAAAGTAAAATATCTTTATATTAAGTATCTTTCTTTTCTAATGTTTTCAATACCTGTAAAAGACAGTTTACAAATTACTGCTGTCTATTTTCATTTGAATTCACCTAACGTCCTGACTTTTTTTGGAACTGGGTTTGTATGTTCAGTCTTTAGCCATTCTGAACACACTGCTTACCTGAGCTTAAATTAGCAGGGAATCTATTTATATGTTTGAACATCAAATTTTAAGACTTGTGCAGTGCCGTACTGAGGACTAGTCAGGGATATCTGCATATGAGAGACACAGCTGTGCTTTGTCATTTGCACTCTGGTGGTAATTTTGTTAGACACAACTGTAACCTTCCATCAAACTGAAATTCACACTATAGTTTCAAAAGGTTCAAAAGGTCTTACTGAACGCTTGCAGTTTATACAAAAGTTTTATTACTCTGCTTCTGTACAGGTTGAGTTTTACATTTCAGTTCATTTGTTTTGGGTGAATTAAGAGGTGGAGCAACAGCATGTGAAAATCAGTGAGGCAAATTTTGTTTGTCTCCGGTTCAGTCCACAGGGGCTTGCACCCTTTCTTATGATGATTGTTTTATTATAAGGGCATATAACATTGGACATGCTACTTAAAACTTACTTGTTGGTTAGGTGTTGCTTCCAAATAATACAAGTTAGACAGCTAGTGAATCGTAGCTACAGAAATTGTAACAAAATTACAAACTGTCTAAATACTAATAGCTAGCTAGACTGTCCCTTGTCAGTGGGGGGTCTATGATACCACTGTTGAGTCTATGATAACAAGCAGTAATTAAAATCAGGTAACCTAAATATCATAAAGTCAGAATTTCTAAATAAATTAATTAATGGAATATATGAAGACAAAAAAATCTGGAAAAAAATGCATGTTTTCATTATCATGTGAAACTTTTCATAGTTATCCTCCCTTTGCACCTCATTGTTGCAGTATGCAGGTATTATGGAAGGTCAGATACATTTCAGATAAGGAACAGGTTGAAAGTTTGAAGAGGAACAGTGTGTTCTAACTAACTGATACTCTAATCACTGCTTTCATAGTAGCTGTGCTGGAAAAAGCCTATAGCACGGCAGTGGCCCAAGAACAAACAGATTACTATAGTTTTCAATTCTATTGCTTAAAGGCTAGACTAATGTTTCTCAGACCACTTCTCAGGACCATCAGACACTTTTCCTACCTAATACCTACCTAATACAGGTGTAATGTGAACTCGAATAGAACAGAAATGTTGACTGTCTGGTTTTGGAAACTCAGAGTTAGACATCAGTCCTCTTAGATGGACATTATTAGAATGCTGCAGTTTGTAGCCTGTATGACTGAATATTTATGCAAACTGCCACAACAATGACAATGCATCAAAAATAGACAAAGAACATAGAAAAGGGACAGAAACACTCACTTCCCCCTGCATCCTTTCTTCAGCCTGAGAGCATGCAAACAAGAAAGAAAAAGCAAGACAATAAGTTGCTGGGCTAGTGTATTTCAACTCACTCCCTTTCTCTCAGTTATCATATTAACTGTACTATAATTAATATTCCGGAAAGGCCACATTTGCTACATAGGTTAGAAATCCTTTGTGAATGTTAAGCTGGATTAATCGTTGGATGAAAACATGAAAGCAGCACTTCATCAGTAGGCAGCTAGAGACTTTCTTTCCTGTGCTTTTTCTTTGCAATAGGAAAAGAAAAAGAGTTTGCTGTATTACTTTCTTTCTACTTTGTGCTTGACAAGAAAAAACGTTAAGGCAAGTGTCAAAAAACACGGGAATTTCAAATGAGTGCACAGACAAGTCTTATAACACACTATAAAAGTGATATGTGCTATGTCACAATACTACAGCTAAAGTGGTCCAGATTTTTGCTTTATCACTACGCACTGACTCGCGGCCCCTGCCGACCGGTTTGAGAACCACTTCATAAAAAATTTAACAAAATGATTGATATTTGTTTCAGAGAAACACATATAGCACAACACCAAATTGATAGTAGACTTTGTACATAGTTTCACCACACTTGTATGTAGTGAAAGCAGAAGAATTCCCACCAGACAGCACTAAGGGTACTGTACGGGATCAGAAACTCTTAAGTGTACAAAGGTATTTTGGATGTAAAGCTGCAGAAATCTGCAAAGAAACTGCTCAAACAACAGACGTGGAAGTGAATCAGCAATAAAATGAAGAGAAACACACCAGCTGCCTTCAGAAAATTCTTGGTATGGTTTGTTTAAAATAAAAGCTACTTGTCTACTTGTTGTTGCCTAACACAATGAACTTAATATATTTCAAGTATGGCACAAGTATCCAAATACTTCACTTCTATTCTCAAGTAGTCAAACAGAAACTCTAAGAACATTTATTTGTTCCAAGATATTTGCTTCGTTTCTTGCATCTCTCTTTAATGTATTAAATGCCTTTTGAAAGTATTGATTCTATTTATGTAATCTAAACACAGTCAGGTCGCTTTTCAAGGAAACTGCAGAACTATATTTTGCATTTGCCACAAGCTCACCAACGACTTGAATGAGTTATACTGTAGGTTTGAATGCCCAAAAGACATTCTTACATCATATATCACCCCTGCTCTTCTGTCTTTACACAAATGACTGTGTCTCTAAGGAACCAGCTGTGAAGATCCTGAAGTCTGCAGATGACACCACCGTGATGGGTGTCTCATGACTCATAGCCAACGGGGATGAGTCTACATACAGAAAGGAAGTCATTGAGCTGGTCTCCTAGTGCAGCAGCCACCACCTGCTGCTGAACACAGAATAGTGTGTGGATATGGTGGTGGACTTTAGGTACAACCCCACTTCACTACCCCCTCCACCCCTCACCATCAATGGGTCTGTGAGTTCCACTGTGGAGTCACTTAGGTTCGGTTCCTGGGCACCACCATATCCAGGGATCTAAAGTGGGAGATGAACACAGTCTCCATCTCCAAGAAAGCACAGCAAAGATTTGAGCTGTCTCTTCCTGAGACAGTTCAAGAAATTCAACCTGCTGCAAAGTCTGATGATCCAGTTCTACACAGCGATCATCAAGTCCATCCTCACATCATCCCTAACCATCTGGTTTGGTTCCTCACAAGAACAAACCTAACACCAGCGCATAATCAGGCGCAGAGAGGATCATTGAATGTAGTCTGCCAACGCTTCAGGACATCTACAACAGCAGGGTGACGAAGCACGCCGGCAAAATTATAGCCAACCCCTCTCATCCTGGACATCAGCTCCTCCAACCACTTCCCTCTGGTAGAAGATTCAGGGCCACCAAAGCCAGCATAACCAGACATGCTGACAGCTTTTCCCCAGAGTTGTAGCACTCATCAACCACAATGGACCCTTTGGACTTAAACTGAACCAACAAACATTCCTTACAGTATTACAGTATAACTCCTCCTGCAGCATTGCACTACTATTTGCAGTACTGTACAAGTAAATTTTTACAAATGTTCATATTATGCTGTAATATTCTGTATATAATAGTTTTATAGTATATTTTACAGCACACGTCTATTTGACCTGCATACAAGACAGACATCCACACATCTTACATGTACCTTTCCTGAGCTCCTTTTACATTTGCTGTTCTTTCTTTTATTAGTCTATATTTTATTCATTGTATTTTATTTTACTTTTCCCTTATCTCAGTATTTGTTAATAGTCTACGTGCTGTCTGGTCTGTTTAGTATGTTACATGTTAAATGTGTGCACTCACCAAGACAAGTTCTTTGTATGTGTAACACACTTGGTGAAATAAATTGATTCTGACTTCTTAAAAGAACAGTTCGACCAAAAATGAGAATGGTACTAATAATAAAGCAAAACCAGTTAGCACTTTTGGCCAAATAGCCCTTTAAATTTACACTGGGCTTGAAGATGAGTAGCCAGGTCCTTGATCAACCCTGTAAATCAGGCTGATATGTAGTCCTGTGGAGAGCCCTCTCACTTCTACTTTCCTGTAAAGTAAAACTTGAGAACACCTTCCAGCACTTGTCCATAGCAGACCCTAATAAATCTGTAGCTGTGTTAGAGCAGCCAAAGTGTAGAATTACCAACCCCGGTCATGCTCTTTTCTTACTGCAGTGATAGTTATACGTTGTCACATTAGTGAACGAGTCTGCAGAAATTTAGTTCAGGGGATACTCACTGAGGAATAGCTGGAAGAAGCACTGGATGCCAGCGAGAGCACTGAGCCATGAACTGCAGAGAGGGGGAGAGAAAGCAAGAGAGAGGGGAGAGAGAGGGAAGGGGGGGGCAGAAATATAAAAAAAAAGAGAAAGAGAGAGAGAGATGTTGACATAGTTTTAGTGCTTAGTATACAATTATATCAGTGTAAACCAGTCTGGTCTACCAGTCAGGCTACTGTGGAGCAACTCACCATCGTCACCAGGTTCTTTGTCCCTGAAGGATCCAGAGCGCATCATGCTCTTTGGCCGTTCGGCCAGTGATAGAGTGCTGCCCAGTGGTGAGGCCTGGTACAGCTCAAAGCCAGTCTCATGGGTGGGGATGCTGTTGGAGCGAGTCATCCTAGGAGTGCCTGTTCCAGGACTGTGTGCAACTATTACAGACAGCAGATGGTGCTATAAGTATTCCATTCTCCAAAGAACATAACAGCTTTTGCTCAGCAAACAACCCAAACACAAGTGAAATACAACAACAGTTCACACTGATACTACCCTCTGTCTAAAGTCTCATTGTACAGCTGTCACTTTTGATGATTAATCAAGTAATCACAGTCTTTTAAAAAAAGTCCACTAATAAAAATGGAATTGACTGAGCAATAACAAACAAATAGCCTTTTAACAATCCCGGAGTACTTAAGTGGAAAAGATAAACCAGGAAGTCCCTAAAAAACCTAATTAAAACATATAATAACACTGTGTGGCAAAAAATGTTTATTAATTAGTGTGTCTATCAGGCTCTATTTCTTACTATAAGAGGGACCAGTAACAGAATTTAAAATATGCTCTGTCTATAAGCAAGTCAATGATTACTCAATTTTTTTTTTTTGCAAGTAATCACAGCCTCAAAAGCAATGGTTGCATGCGCTCACCGATATTGTTTAGTGGAATCTTGCTGGTTAGCGTTGGAGATGGTAGCTGAGGAGGGCTGTCTATTGCACTTGGGCTCATGATTGTGTGTGAGTGACGTCTCTCTTTACTATTGTCTTCACTCTGAGACGAGCTGTGTTGGCTAAGGTGCATTGAAGGCACAATATTAGTCAACAGTCACATTATCACAGTGTTGGACCTTCTCATTATAGTGAAGCAGTTATATTATTATTATAATAACCATCATATTGTAATTAACCTGGACTATGTAAATTATGAGGATGAATGGAAATACCTTAATTCTTTCTTCGGTAGGGTATTTCTCTCTCTTTGTGAACTGCAAATGGAAGCGACATGGAAAGACTATTATTCAGATGGCAGCCTGCATAGGAATTAAAAGCTCAGGTGTCACAGAGTGAATAATTAGAAAGCAAAGCATGAACAGAGGGCTGAATGTACAATTAAGAATTCGGAGAGAAAGAGCATTTAAATACATGGAATGTTAGTAAGATTAGATTCTTTAATTCCAGATCTTTCTTTTTTTGGGTCACAAGTTGAAAGCAGTAAAGTGGTATCTATAATATCACTGAGTACAATAAAGAGTCTGCTTATTTTAATCTTGCCTTTTTCTGCAACAAATTCTGTATCTGGATAGGTGTAAACTGCAGTTAAACTAACCATAATCAACACCACTTACAAGGCAATTTAAAAGCAAAACACCATGCATAACACATGTAACACAATTTAAAACCATTAGCTTAGCAAGCATCATGTTCACTCAAAGCTCAGCAAATTTAGCAAATCTCTCTAAACGTGTCCACAAGTGGTATAATTTGCAGTTAAACAGGTAACACTATTTTTCAATTCAGTTCTGAAAACAGATGTCATGTTATTTATGTTTCTCTTAATATGTTACATATATAGATAACCCAACTTTCAATGCAGAAAAATATACAAAACAGAGAGGGCTATAGTGTGATACAGCCGAGTGTTAAAAAAAGAAACAACAGGAAGAAAGGGCATTTTTTGAGATGAGCGATACTGTTGTAGAAACGACATCACAGTACCAACTGCATACCACAAGTATCCAGGAGGATGTCAGGATAATGCCATTATCTATTTTTTTCACCGTTTGTTTGATTTCCCTCATTGTTAAATTTTTTTTTTTAGCAAACAATGAATAATCATTGAAGGCTTTTTCCAGCCTTTTTTTAATGTGGCCTTATTGTTTTCTTTCATTGTTTGTTCTTTAACTTGTCCTCTTAGATATCATGATGCACACATAATGTAAAAATGTCTTAAACTATCATGGTAACATATTTTTTTTCAATTCCACATCAAGCACACAAAACCCTACTTTTGCCAACTATTTAAATACCTTTATTTTAATGGTGTCACACAGACCACTCTCTGTATTTCACCTTTTCTAACGCACAAATGACTACCATGATATGGATGTTACCAAAAAAAAACAAAAAAAAACAAAACAGGATCACAACTGACAAGTGCACACTGACACATTTGCATACACTAACCTTTCCACTGTGAGGGTCAGAGAGGCTCTATTGCTTGCAGACCAGCTGCTTCCCAAACGTCTCTCATCCTGCTTGGCCGTGGGCTCTACCACAGTGTTCCCTGCTGGACACACACTTATCTGCAAAGGCAGAGACTCCATACTGCGATGTAGTCCAGAGAGGCGTGGATAGAGCAGGGGAGAGCTGCCCACTCTGCCTTCTCTCTCCCCTGGTGAGCCAGAGAAACAGTCTGAAGAGTTCACGTTGAGGATGGGTGCAGGGCTAGGCATTAGACCAGGAGCAGTTGGACTGCATAGAGACGATAAATTCTGAAGTTTGGGCAGCACTTTAGGAGGGCGATGGTCTTCCATATTTAATACACTGCAGTCCAGGCTATTGGAGTTGACTTTATCCAGGTGGGTGGGTTTGGACAGCGTTTTGGCACTCAAAGGCCTGGGAAGACTAAAGTAGAGAAAAGAGTATACCCATATATAAAAAAATGGTTTATGTGCTGTATCTAGTATGTGCAAAGATTTTTAGGCTTTTAAAACATTCTTTGAAGGAATAAATAGCTATGCCATGAAATAATTTCAATGTAACATAGTAGGCATGCAACTTAATTTAACATTTTAACTTAGTACTATTATATGTGGCGAGCCAATTGGCAGGTACTGACAGTAGAACTTAAGTAAATATTACCAGTGAAAATTTGGCGAAGTCAGATCAGAGTATTTCCCCATGTTGGATGGCTGCCTGAGTCCTAGTAATTTGGAGGCAGGTTCTATGCTCTGTGTGGGTGTGGAAGGCCCATTCTTCACTGCTCCACTGCCTCCACATTCAGAGTCTGACACCACTGCCTTTGCTTTCGCCTTCTCCTTCTCCCTGTCCGTTTGATTCACTGGGCCACTCCCACTCATAACAATTCGTCCAGAGCTTTTCCCACTACCTGGTTCCTTCAGCTTGGACTGCGGAACCACAGGTTTGAGGCTGAGCAGACCACTATCTATATTGCTGCTAACAGGACGAGGCCCAGGCTTACTTCCTGTCAAACTCAAAGTGCTGGACTTGGCAGGTCTTGGGAGACTACGATACTGGATGTTATTTCGAGAGTTGGGAGCCAAAATGCCCTGATTGCAATTTGACACATCAAGGCTGGTTTTACAACTGCTGCTGTTACTGCTACTTCCACTTGAAGGTTTTACTGGAATGCCAGAGGACTTAGAAGTTTTGGTTGTGGAGGCTACTGAGACAGAGTTGCCAGTAGAGTTGAGAACCGTGGCAGTGCCAGTAACTGGGGCAGGCTTTTTGAAACCAAAGGAGTTGCTGGTTCCAGCAGAAGGTCGGACTAGGCCGGAGACTGGCTTGCGGTTCTGACTCTGATCTTTCCCTGCATCTGAACATGAGCGCTGTAGACCAGATGATTTCACTGCCATCTTTGCTTTGCCCACCACTCTTTGGTCATTTTTTGTTGCTGAAGGGAAATGCAAATAAGCACAAACACACTGCATTAAAATTTATTAAATCAGATAAAAATGGAGTATACATAACAACATAATCTTTTGTATTTGTATAATACAACTATAGTGTGGTGTAACTAGTAAGTGTTATGTGATTACTCAGAATTTTCCAACTTTGAATGCTAGAATAAGGTATCTACTCAGAGTTTCCCTGCAAAGCAGAGGGAAGTGCACTTAGATTAGTGAGAACAGTAACCACACCCAACTGGAAAGCCAACCAATTATGTTCCACTGAACATTACCATGTGTCTGAACAACAAAAACATACAAAATAAAACCTGTGATATAACTAGCATTAGGGTTACCATACTGCTAATCTGTATTCTCTTTGTGGTGGTACATTAGCCATTTAGTCCTTTATGTTTCTAAATAATACAGTCATCTGCAGATGAATGTGACAAATTCTCAAGAACTAGTCCATCAATATGACAAAAGGGCACACTAGGAAGCCGCTACACCACTAAACGACAATTTGGTAAATGTGACCCAAAAGATAAAAGGTAACAAAAAGTGAACAAAATGAGTTTAATTCACATTATTGTCCCGGAGAAGAAGGCAAATAGAATATATAGCTGCACGTTAATATAACTGACAGTATGGTTAATAGCAACCTAGATCAAGAGTCAGCGCCAACAAAGAAAGTCCAAAATTGAACTAGAGATCATTTGTAATTTGTGTATTAGAACTGTCAGTATTTTTCTAGCAACTTACAGATTCATGTTTAAACATTCTAATCCTTTTGCCATACATTTTTAGCCTAAAGCTTGGAATAACAATGCTGCTTTGCATTGGAAAAAACAGAAGGCCACGGAATTAAGTGCACATTTCTAAGAGTGCTCTGGGACTGATCATTACTGTGCTTAAAACCAAGGGAGCCGCTATACAGGCCCAGAGAATCTGCAAAATCAGCTACTCCTGCAAGCACAGCATCAATCAGGCAGATGGAATAACACTGAATCCACAGAAGGCCAAAAATCTAATAAATCAAATTACACTATACTTTTGTTATGAAAAGTGCTAACATCTAACTTACGCACTTAACCCCGCACTTGTTTTGCTGCGTTGAGGACAAGGTTCTCAACAGCATCACTGCTGGAGTTTAATCTTGTTGCTGAGAAAAGAAATCTCAACATCCTTTCTTCCATCACCCCTTACACAGTGATACACATACACACATATAGAATCATTTGTAAAAATAACTAGTATGTGCAGAAGAGATCAGTTTGTAGGAAGGTATGTTTACTCAGGCATTTCTAAGAACACATTCTATCAAGGTGTGTCATTTTTGTGTGTGCCATGTTAGGTACAAAATGCTACATTTACACATCAGCACTCAAAAAAAGAGAATCAGGACCAAAATCTAATCCATCAAATACTAAGAACTATATTATGGTAGAACGAATATAGGACAAGCATAGTTCTGTGCACATATACTGTATGCCAGAAGGTTTTCAGGTATCCCTTCAGATTAGTGAATTCGGCTATTTTAAGGAGCGCCCATTGCTGACACACGTGTTCAATTGCGCGCGCACAACACACACACACACACACACACTTGTGTAAACTTGTATACTCTCCACAGAATAGCACTGCCAATAGAATGGGCAAGATCACCAGGCCCAACCTCTCCAGCACTGGGCTGTGGATCAGCGCAATTGCATTCGTTGGTGTGATGAAGCCCCATCTAATACCTTCTGGATGGGTTGGAGTGGTGTTTCTGATTCAGAACTAATTATCCGACATCAGTACCTAACCTCACTAATGCTCTTGTGGCTGCATGATGTCAAATCCTAAATGTTTCAATATCTAGTTTAAAGCCTTCCTAAAAGAGTTAAGGCTGATACAGCAGTAAAGGGTGGATAAACTCCCTATTAATACCTTGCAAGCAATCAAAAGCAAACCGGATTTCCTTGGAAGTGACAGAGCAACAACAGTTTACTCTATCTATATTTTTGTTCTTTTTAGTTCTAAGCTATAAATCTCTACCAGTAAAAACACAGGCTTAAAGAGAACTGGCTGAGTTGGGTGCTGAACCCCATCCCCCCTACCAACACACACACACACAAGTCACAGGCAGCAGCTGGCTGGGGCTGATGCCAGTCCTCTCTGTACCACTGAACAGAGCTATCTTTCTCAATTCAGTGCTTTTACTAAACCCCAGCATCAGATTTAACGACGCAGCACCAACTGCAAAGGCTGTCATCATGGTGAAAAGAGGGTTTGCTGGGAGGGATAAAGTGGATGGGGCAAAGGGAATTTGTTTTTAATGATACCAAAACCATTAGAATTGGCATAATATCATTACATGCTGCTGGCCATCATGACTGAGCCAACCATAAACCCACTGATGGTGCATCAAGAACATAGACGATATGTTTATTTACAAAATGGTCAGCAGGCTGTTACTGTGACAGGACTCAGTGCTCTGATTATATTTGTTTCATTTAGTAAACACTGCACTGATAAGTCCATTTAATAGGTTTGCCTGCTTAGAAGGCCACTTTTGTTCCTTTTATCTGGCCTGCCCTAGCTGGCACTAATGCTAGATAGCCATAAACCCGCAAATGTGGGACATGTGCGAGCATGAGGCATCATCTGTGTGTTTTTGGGAAGACTCACATTGGATGAGCAAATCTGTGATGGCACATGGTTCATCTTTTTGGCAATATATTTTGATGGTTCCAAAGTGCACAGCAATATTTGGTTTCCTTTTTAGGACACTTTGGGATTACTATCTATGCTCTTTTTTTTTGTTCAACTCAGTCTGCGTGTTAGCTTTAGCAGAACTTACCTCCCAGTGCTTTCTGCAAGTTCTGTGGGTTGTGGGTGATTGGAGAGGTTATGCCCACCGGGGGTTTGCGACCCTTTTTCAGACCGGACTGATGATTAGGTGCCTGTGGCTTCCTCAGTTCACCTTTGACCCCAGCATCATCCTGCACCCGGAACTTCTTCCACTTGTTGGCCGACTCAGTCTTCAAGCTGCCTGTGTCATAGCATCCCTCACTCCTGCGTTGTGCCTTGGCCTCCTCACTGTACCAGGACAGACCACTCTCCACAAGCGAATGCTTTTCTGCATCTGTGCGCAACTGGGGGGCGGAGAAAGAAAAAAACAGGAAAGAGAGAGTGAACACTGTCGGTCATTGTCTTTCTGCTCAATTCAGTGCTCTTACTAAACCCCAGCATCAGATCTAACAACCCAGCACCAACTGATCAGTGTCATTGTCAGACAGATCATCAGTGCAGAAAATGCAATGTTTTTGTTTCTTATAGCAGTATTTCATACTGTCAAATGGCAAAACTCTTACGTGAAATGATTATGACTTCAGAGATCTAGGATAAATGTATACAGAGATAATAGTGGCCTTTGCAAAACAGTTGGTAGATGGCATTTGTTGAATATAGATACTGACAGACATTTACAAATTAATTGCATGTTGGGCACAGTTTAAAGCTTGTACTGGACTTGATGAACAGCAAGTACCCCTTGGAGGAACCTGGCATCAAGATTTGCCAATAGGTTCACCTAGCCTTAGCCAGGTCTAAAGGTAAGAAGATCCATTTTGAAATTTGATGACCTAGAACCACACATTACCACCATAACCAAACAAACAAAAAAGCTTTCACAAAATAAACAACCCACTACTGTTTTTACCTCCTTTAGCTTTACATGCTGACTCTACAGCTAACCATCCTGTGGCAATATATTTAGTAAATGCATACATAAAAAAGCTACACTGTTGCGCTAAAGAGTTTGACCAGATACTGATACATCACAACAACACACCATCCACCCCTCCAGTGTGCTTTATAGTCCACTTTTTATTACCCTAGTGTGATTTCTACACAGGCTCCAAGATAACCTACAACTATTTACTTAGTCCCAACGTGAATTATTTCTAAGTTTCAGCCAATAAAAGATTTTAGAAAAAGTCCTTCCAAAAATCATATTACATGTGCATCTCAAAAAAATTTAATATTGTAAAAAAAGTAAAAAGTAAAGTTCATTTTTGCTCATAATTTGATCAAAAAGGTAAACTGTCATATATTTGATATTCATTATACATAAAGTGACAGTTTTAGCTCAAGAAAATCAGAAATTCAGTATCTCAAATTATTAGAATATTTCATAAGACCAAATAGAAAAGGATATACAATACAGAAATGTCAAACCTCTGCCAAGTATGTTCATTTATATATACACCTGGTTGGGGCTCCTTTAGCTCGAATTACTGCATAAATGTGGCATGGTATGGAGGCTTGTGGTAGTGCCGAGATGTTACTGAAGCTCAGGTTGCTTTAACAGTGGCTTGTATTGCCAGGCTGGGTGTTTCTCTTCTTCCTCTTGACAACACCACAAACACTCTATGGGGTTCAGGTCCTGAGAGTTGGCTGGCCAATGAAGCACAGCAAACCATTTGGTAGTAGTTTTGTGAGTGGAGAAATGCTAAGCCCTGTTGGATAAGAAATTGGCATCTCCACAAAGCTTGTTAGCAGATGAAAGCATGAAGTTCTCTAAAATTTCCTGGTAGACGGCTGTGTTGCCTTTGGACTTGATGAAACACAGTGGACCAACAAAAGCAGATCACATGGCACCCCAAACCATAACAGACTACGGAAACTTCACACTGGACTTCAAACACCTTGGATTCTGCACCTCTTCACTCTTCCTCTAGACTCTAGGACCTTGATTTCCAAATGAAATACAAAACGTACTTTCATCTGAAAAGAGGACTTTGAACAACAGACCAGTTCTTTTTTCCTTAGCCCAGATAAGGCACTTTTGACATTGTCTCTGGTTCAGGAGGGGCTTGGTAATAGGAATGCGGCAGCTGTAGACACCAGCCTCAGTCCACTCCTTGTGAAAGTCCTCCAAGTTCTTGAATCAACTTTTCTTAACAATTGTCTCAAGGCAGCTGTCAGGCCCTCTGCTTGTGCATCTTTTTTCACCACATTTTTCCCTTCCTGTCAACTTTGCATTAATATGCTTTGACAGTGCAACTTTTTCAGCAATGACCTTCTGTGGCTTTCACTTCTTGTGGAGGGTGTCAATGATCGTCTTCTGAACAACTGTCCACAGTCCACAGTCTTCCCCATGATTGTGGTTGCGTGTGCTGGACTAGACCGAGAGACACACGGTATTTATACTGTTTGAACAGTAATTTACCCAAACTTGAAATGAAATATAATCTGAGTTACTGGATTTTTTCATGAGCTATAAGCCATACTGATCAAAATTAAAACAAAAAAATGCTTGAAATATGTCACTTTACATGTAATAAACATTAAATGACAGTTTAACTTTTTGAAATAAATTATGAACAAAACATTGTTTCATGATTTTTTTGAGATGCACCTGTACACAAGCATAATTTCTTGCAATTGCGGAGAGCAGAAAATCTCTCTAATAGAACTGCAGGTGTTTTTACAAAGAACACTTTCTTTATTGTCTTTCGTAATATTTCCAGTCAACTTTCAGGCAGCAATAACTAGTGCAAGTGTTATTTCCACAATCCAGCATATTTTGGAAGTAAATAAGTTAGGACTACAAATTCATTATCATTTACAGGGATGTAACAATACACTCAGCCCACAATTTGATTCAATTCACTACTGAGTGCTGGGTTCACGATTCAATGTTCTTGTGAAATTTTTGAACAAAATTCAAATGAAGAAAAATGATGACTATAATCATACTGTTGAACTTACTAGATTAATAGTGAATAATTAATAGAATGTCCACTCTCCACAATGTATTGTATTAGCTCCACAATGCATTAGGGGTGGGAATCTCTAGGCACCTCACGATTCGATTCAATTACGATTCAGAGGCTGCGATGTGATTATAAAACGATTATCGATGTATCTTGATGCATCTTTTTTCTATACAGGATTTCTATTTACTCACTGTCTGAGGACTTGGTACTTTTAAAGCAAAGTATTTGTAATGATCCATAATGCATTTACTTCCAATATCTTTCACTACTATACCAAATGCAAGTGATGTGCCAAATGAACTAGAGGGCTTTCATTCACTGCTCTTGTTTGGAGCACATGAGACACTGGCTGCCACTCATCTGTGATAAAAGGCGCTGTTACGGTGACATAAGATCCAATGGTAATGAATGTCCACGCAGCACACGTTATAGGTATCCTACCCGTTTTCTTTAGTGATTCGGTTTTGGTCTCGTTGTAGAGAGTGGGGATCGCTGTGTCAGTAAAATATCTTTGAGATGGGACGTGTGCAACATAGCACAAAAGCCCTGGTTCACAACAACTGAGAACTGGCGTGCAGACTGCAGGTCACACAGCAACGCAGTCTCGCCTAGCTAGTAGCTAACAAAAAGGCAAAGGAATAGATTTAAGACGAACATTTGCAGATGAATTGACTTACTCGCATTTATAAGCAGCGCAGTTGGTTTCCTGGTACGTTAAATCTGCAATGAGAGACTGTGAAATACTAAAAAGTTGTGAAGATGAAGTCAGCTTCTCTTTTGAATTTTCCCTTTCCACCTTAAATAGTGCCACATTTACATCCGGCGCCTCAGTCAGAATTTAAGGTGGAACGGAAAAATCTGAACAAGAAGCTGGCGAATGAGAAACAACTTCAGCCTCGTAAAACAGTCAAACGTTGAGAGACATTTTACAACAAACTATTCAACTTTTGAGGAAAAGTGTCCTAGCGGAGAGGGGAGGAAAGCGACTGAAGCTAAAGCTTAAAGCAAAGCAAAGTAAGTCTGCATTTTCCTTTAGGACATTAGCACATACTGAGACATACTGGACATAAAATGTTTTTGCTCCCAAGGTGGTTTGATTTTTGTTGAAAGGACAAAATGGCTCTTCTTATCATTTGGGTTGTTGACTCACCTAACCTAACCTAGCTTTTAATGCAGAGGGTCCCGTTGGACTGCTTCTCCCACCCCTACAATGCATATGGTCACAGTGTTGTATTGCGATACCATAATGTCACAATGCACTGTTACACCCCTGATCTAAAATCACCCTTCCAATTCCTTTTCCCTCTAGCAAGAACCCAAACTATTTGATCGGGGATAAGCATTTGCTCTGCTTTTAAGTATGTCAGTAAACTAAAGTTTATTCCCCAGTAAGACACTGCTGAATCTGAAATGAAACTACATTGATGGAGGGCGTATGCAGCATCTCAGAATAAGAATACAGATAAGGGGGTTAGAACTTTGGCAGGTGTGTCTGCAGGGGGTCAGAGACCTACTGATCCATTAGCTGGTCAGGACATTGAAAAACGCCACGAGACTCTGGCACAAGATCATCTCACTTCCTGGAGGGTGCTTACTGTTTCGGGTGTGGTTAACTAAGATTTATGACAGAATGAGAGGGAGGACTCTTACAATACTGTGCTAATCTGAATATATTTCCTTGACACAAAGCTGACATCGCTATGACGTTATGACGCTAACCTAGTGACTGAAAATGCATTAGGACTACCAAAAGACCTGGCGGTAGGATGGCTGCAGTCAGAAGCTTTTCTGGACCTACTGACCTATTGTCCTAATGGAATGTGCAAACCTGTGCACATTTGGCCTAAATTTGCCATGCTCCAAGTGATAAAAATACTGGCATATATAATTGAATGGGTGCGTAGATGCCATGTATTAGCATAACAGTGACCTGAGATGATGAGACAAATTGTCCTCCATTAAATGCACTTATTGGCCCTTATACATCAAAGACGCATAGAAACGAGCGCAGATTTGTTTGTCCTGATTCAGGAAGCTGTTGTACGTCAAGTGGTGATATAAGCGCAACTGATGAATCAGCTTCAGTGCATGGATACAAACTAGCTTATTACACATCAATTGTAATGGACATGCCCCAATTCGGCCTACTTTGTATATAATTTACTTGAACATGTCCTAACTCATGTAGATGTTTTGATAGTGAGCCAGTAAAACAAAATTATTCAGCAGGCTGAAAAATACAACTCTGTTTAAGCTATGTTATGTATTTTAGGGAGGTAGTTATCTGCTGTATTAGTTGTATGAAACAGAAGTTTTTGAATGGAAGCCATAGTAGCAGCATTTGTTTATATCAGAGTGAACATAAAAAACAAGAACATTCACTTTAGTACAAGAAAACCTATGTACACAGTTATGAGTACTGTCATAGTTATATGCTATTTTGTTATTGCTTATACTGTTGATAGTAATCATTTTGATCATTTGACCACAAATACAGCAGTTTTTCAGTACATGACTGAAGTGCCCTTGTCACTTAATCTTAATCTTAATGAATAAGGGCTATTATCTTACAACATCAGTCTCTCTCCCTCTTCCCCATATACACAGATGCACACATACTCAAACTGGGATATGTCGCCATGTTTAACCCTCCTGTTGTGTTCCGGTCAAATCTGACCGATTTACAAGTTTCCTCTTTAAAAAGTGTAGTAAATTTCATCTGTTTGTCATGAGGTTCCATGACTTTGTTCACACATGGTATTTGAACACCTAAAACAAATCTGAAATATTTTTATAAAAATTTGTGTGTTTTATGGAACTTGTATACACCCATGGTGTTCCCGGTCAAAAATGACCGGTTATTGGAAATGAATCCATAAGACTACAATTAGTGTATAAAACAGAGTTCAAGCACATATCAAGCACATCCACAGCAACCAGAGAAGGAGGAGTCAAAAGAAAGAGGTGCCAACTGTGTGCACCAAGAGATAAAAAAACTAGCTTTGTGTGCCACAGATGCGGTGTATATATATGCAAAGAACATGCAACGACCACAGTATATTGCCCCACATGCTCATGAGAGGACAAAACTGAGGAAAACATAAAAAACATAAGGATAACATTATGGCACTGTCTTTTCAGAGTACAATAGAAAATTGTAAATATGTTCATACAGTGTATGGTTCAAGCATTTCTCTTAAATTTTCCCTGTGTACATTTGGGCTTTTGTTTTTTAATAAATAAATCATACCGGTCAGTTTTGACCGAGAACACAAAAGTTGTTATTTTGTGCCACAGTTTAGAAAACTTAACTGGTTTCAAAAAAGTGACTTTGGTAAACATTTCAGTGAAGTACTCTGTGACAAACACTACAATAGGTTTCATCTTAGTATTCGTTATAGTCAAAATAATATGTATATAATGGTTTTTCCCTAAAAAAACGAGCGGTATGAGCTCAGGTAAATGAGGTCTGCAGGACATAAACAGCAAATACAAGTTCAAAACTTATAATGTTCACAAGAGCTGAAGTTCATAAAAAGATCTAACACAACATTAGGTGATAATATATGTATTATTGTTGATTTATAATGGAATAAAATGATCCCGGTCAAAAGTGACCAGGAACATTATGAGTGTTAGCCAAAACGAACACAACAGGAGGGTTAAAGATGTAGAGTCACGTGGTTCTCTTAGTAAAAGTCTGCTGTGTGCCTTTGACTAGTCTAAGATGCCTGTGCTTTAGAGAATCAGATTCCACTGAATACTGATTGAGTCAGTGTGTGGGTCCACATTCTGAGTCATTGCCAAGTTGTTATACATTATTCGCATTAGCAATAAGCTCCTGAGTGTGCACAAATTAGTTGGTAAATTAGTGAACTCATGTTGGAACTAACTAAATACAGAAACAAACCCTTAGTCAATCATTTAATGGGAAATCTTTCATGAAAGTTTAACATGTACATGTAATTCTTTTAATTTTACACAGTATAATTCTAATCACAACACACACCCCAACACATTATAAATTACAGAACGAAATATTAAAATCCTACATGTTCATGGTACTTTTTAGATTTGGTTCATGACACTTTACATACTGGTAAAAATAAAAAGAGATCACTCACCACAATGGCAGAGTTGCGGCGTGAGCCAATGGGAGTGGTCGGCAGAGAGTTGAGGGAGGAGCTGGCGTTGAACTCTTCTGAGCTGAGGTTATCTGAGCCATCACTCAAACCACTACTGATAGAGCTGCTCTCATCCCAGCTATAGAGATTATATAGAACAGAAAGGAGAAATAATATAACGCATGCTGTCCTTGCCCACAACTTTATAGGTAAGACTTGAAATAAACATCCACAGGATAATAAAAATAAATGCAACCACAACTGACAATGGAAAGCAATGATAAACCTCTCTGCATTATTAATCCTACTTCTAATCACTTGCAAAATTACAAAAGAACTGCTAAGTTTTTCAGAGGTAGGAATTATAAAAGTCCCTTTATTAAAGGTTGATGAAGTGGATTGTTTGTTTTTTATAAATTCAATATGACCCTGTACAGTCTGAAAAGACAGACACTCCTGCCAAGGCCTTTATTTGGTGATCAGCCATCACCACGTGGACTCTCATGGTGTCACATGGGCTCATTAATCACACTTCACACTATTCTGAGTTCCTAACTTGTTCATACTGACATGTTCTCAAGGTAATCATGGATTTAATATTCATTCAGTATTCTGATAATCAGTTTCTAACAGTAGTCATGTTTTGTTTTTGTTTTTTTTAGTTAATCTGAACTCTTCTGGCTAACGATTAGTCTCATTTCATTTCTTTATTCATTATTCACTTCTTTATTCATTACTCTCATTACTATTGTTTTCAGTTGAGTTATTGTTTAGTTAGATCATGGCAACTACAAGAGGACTGGTTCCTGTTTTAAGTCGTGGTTCCTCTAAAAACTCTTCCCCTTGCTCTTAGTGAGTTTTTTCCTTACCCATTGCCATGTTTGTCTTGCTGGCTTGAACCCAGATTTCTGCAAAAGTGCCTTGTGACAACGACTGCTGTAAAACCTGCTATACACACTGTGGACAAGACAGACCCTGTCCAGGTGGCACAGTACTCTTCCACAGACTGCCTGGAAGGAGCACTCAAATGTGTGTGTGTCTGTGTGTGTGTGTGTCTGTGTATTGAGGGGTTTTTCTTGCTCACTAGGGCTTGCAAGTCCTCAACTGTACCATATTTCAAGGCCAGCAACAGTAGATGCACTCTTGTATTATGTAACATTTGTCCTCATACTTGTTTCATGCACACACATATCAATTAAATAATCTGTCCTAGAAATGAAATGTACAGTGAGGAAACCTTGCATATGCTGATAAATAACAACACGTTATTTTCACAAGCAAAAAAAAAAAAGTTATTGCAATAACTAGTACTGCTACAACAACTGCTAGTACTGCTACTGAATGTTACAGTGTTGATGATGTACCTGAGGACATACTGTTATAATTATCAAAGTAGATGTCTACAGCACAATCAATATCAACTGCCGTTTTATAGCCTGTCATATCGAAAAATTATCAGCTTTAAATGACCTATTAGAGAACGAATACAACACTGATCATGTTCTTACAGATTACTTGCAAACATGTATTACCCACCGTTCATACTGAGGCATGCTGCCTTAGTGAAGCATACTTACACTCAAGGCATTGCATATTATATAATTCAGTACTGGCACACATCTTAACAAAGAAGTTGTCCTTGGTTATGTTGTCCATGTGGTTATAGAGAAGAGGCATGTTTTCCAATTGGCTGAGTGTATAGGTCAGACAGTAGCTTCAAGACAGACCGGGCTCAAAAGATGGGGACAACCTAAAGATTAGATTTAGAGTAGTAATGGAGCAAAACAGTTGACTTTGGTGGTACATTCCTCATTCAGAACATTCTTTTGGAAACAAGCTGTCAGTACAGCCCCATACAGAGGTTGTTTAATATGGAAAGATACATTCAGAAGCCAAGTAGTTTGAAATGGTCCACGTCAAGAGGAAAATTCAGTGACAGGACGCATCATGGAAACACTGGAGTGGTGTATGTGTGTCTGTATGGCTTGTGTTGAAAAAGAGCAGTAATAACCCCAACTTCATATTATTTGCAAGGTAAAAATTTTAAACCGTGGACATTTTTCTTTGTTTATAAAAGTATAGTTATATACCCAAGGATTAAACATGGGTTTGCTAACAAACAGCCTGGCACATTTACATATAGTTATTTTAATCAATGCTGCTAGACCTTGCTGAGTTGTTCAAAGCCTTCAAATGATACAGTCCCAAAACCTTCCTGAGTGAAAAAACAAAGTAGGCTTAGCTTAGCTATCTGATGGTTAACACTCTCCCAGGTTAAAGCAGTGATAGCCCATACTTGAGATGATGATCAGGATTTGATTCATGTGTTGTTTTGAAATATGTCTAGCTTTAGACCCTGTTTTGTGTGAGACCGTAGAGATGAGTTTCATACAATAGTACTGTTTGCTCTGCGTCATATCAAATGACGTTGTTCCACCTGTGTTGCTGAAAACTTTAGCAGATTCTCACTTCTTTCAGATCTTCCATTTCACTGCTGAAATCCATGACCAGTAAGGTGGTGTGTCAGAAGTAGGGGCATTTATTTTCATTGTCTACAGAACAACAAGCACCGTAACCGAAAAGCAGTTGTATCCTTTACGTTATGAAAAATTGTCAACTTCTCTGTGGGTGCCACGAAAAGCACCATAAGTAATCCATAGCAATACTGAGCATGACTCTTCTTTAGTCACTCACTCATCCAATATGGAGGAAAAGCTAGTTTACTTTTCAACAATTAATTGTATCTTGCTTTTTCTGTGATTTGTTATGGAAATATTATCTAATGGTGTTCTTATGTTTACCCACTTGTCAGTGAAATATGTCAGTGAAAAAAAGCTTTCATTGCTATAACCTTCACGAACCTTCACGCACGCGAGGATGTTCTATCAGTGATGCTGCACGACCATCCCTTTTAACGGAATCAGTGGAGATGGACGTGAGATTTTAACCAGATGGACTTAGTAGACAGTCATATGGTGGGCCTACGGGCCAAAATTTCTGGCAAATGTACAGGCAGACTGCTCCACATTGTATTGTAGTGCTTAATATTGTGCTTCTATACATATTAATGAAATACAAACTCAATAATTTTGTTAGACAGCTGCAGATTAAAAAAAACTAAAACACTGTGATCAAAACTAATACTGAGTCAACTGATCATTTAAATGATCAAAAAGCAATGCAACTGACGTGTTAAAACATATCATTAAGAGTATGTCTTACTAAGAGATCTGAATGCTATAAAAGCATTTGTTTGCATATTATATGATACATATTAGTTGTGACAGCAAAGCATGAGTAAGAGCAAAGGCGCTTTCTTAATTCATATTAAAAAATAAGCACATATACTATTTTGAGTAAGAACAGTACTATAAGTAAGAAAGAGACAGCATCCTTTGACTCCACTCACCCTCTCCTTTTAGAAAAAGACTCACAAAAGTACAATAATGCCATGTCTAAGCTACACTGTAATTGTAGGGGGCCTGCATCCTGCCAACTGGAAAAAGAAAGAGTGATTTGAATATTAAGTGTTCTCCCTTTTAATACACACACACACACACACACACACACACAGCAGTATGGAGCAGAGATAAGAGCAGTATGGCTTTGCTGAAGAACGCTTAAGTTATCCAAGCACCATTTGAATTGTTTGTTTGTTTTTTTGTGAGGAGCAGTAGCCAAATTGAAAAGTTAACATGGTTTCTCTGCTGCATGTGGGCTGACAGACCAGGCAAAAACAAAACAGCAACACACACTTATATACAGACTGTATATACAACCCCATTTTCTAAATAAGTAAAAAATATAAAAATTAATAATAACAAAAACAGAATACAATGACGTGCTAATCATTTTAACCCTCTATTTAAATACTTAATATTCAGCTTAAAAGACAACATATCAAATGTTGATTTTTTTTTCTTTCTAAATGTGCCCCTTTTGAATTTTATGTGTAATGCTAAGAAATCTCATAACTAATTAGATTATTTGACAACATGATTTGGTGTAAAAAGAGCAGCCCAGAAAGGCTACGTATTTCAGATGCTGTTCACCACCTTAATTACCACAAGAATAATGTTTCTCAAGGTGAAATAGCAAAGAACTTGGGACTTCATTGTCTATGGTACACAATCTCATTGAAAGATTCAGAGGAACCAAAGAAATCTTTGTATGCAAGGGACAAGGCCAAAAACCAATATCGTCTGGCCATGATCTTCATGCCCTCATGTGGCACTGCACTAAAAACAGACATGGTTCAGGTTGGTTCAGAAAACCAATGTCTATGAACACAATTTATCGTTGCATCCACAAATGCAAGTTAAAGCTCTGCCATGCAAAGAAAAAAAAAAAACATAAAAACAGGATTCAGAAATGTCATCGCCTTCTCTGGGCCATAGCTCATTCAAGATGGACTTAGGCAAAAAGTGTTCTGCGGTCTGATGAATCAAATTTTGAAATTTCTTTCGGAAATTACGGATGCCGCATGCTCTGCGCTAAAGAGCAGAAGGACGATCTGGTTTGTTCTCAACGCACAGTTCAAAAGCATCCGTGATGGTATGGGAGTGCATTATGTGCACATGGCATGGGTGACTTGCACATCTGTGAAGACACCATTAAGACTGAATGATACATACAGGTTTTGGAGCAATACATGCTGCCATCCAGACAATGTCTTTTTCAGGGAAGGCCTTGCTGGTTACAGCAAGACAATGGCAAACCACATTCTGCACATACAGCATGGCTCTATAGTAAAAAAGTCTACATGCTAAACTGACCTAACTACAGTCTAGACCTGTCACCCACTGAAAACATTTGGCGTATTATGAAACAAAAAAATTGACAAAGGAGACCCTGAGCTGTTGAGCAGCTGAAATCCTACATCAAGTAAGAATGGGAAAACATTTCACTTTCAGAACTACAGCAATTGATCTCAGTTCCCAAATGCTTACAGAGTATTGTAAGGCATCAAAATGGGCACATATTTTTCAAAAAACAAATTCAGTTTGTTTCACTAACTGACATGTTGACTATTTCCAGTTAAATTTAGGGTTCAAATGATTTGCACATCATTGCATTCTGTTTTATTTACATTTTGCACAGCATTTACACTTTTCTGGAAACGGGGCTGTAAATGACTTTTGCTGACTATTAATACTTTACACCGCTTTGTCAAACATTTGCATACAGTAGTTCCCAGGAAATCACTCCGCAAATAACAAAGCAATATACCTTAATTAAAAACCCAAACAAAATCCCTTATCCAATCAAACTGAGGGTGAGACTCTTTGGACTTTGTAGAACACACCCCAGAAGCTATGGACTTCTGAGTTCAATTTGCTAATGGCTTTGTGCCGATATGTTGATATCATCACATTATTTAGAGGCACATACACCGAATTTTAGCATGTTCTTTTTCTACTTTTCCTAATTAATTTTCCCAAAAATTATACAAAGTGTAGCTTTAAGCTACAGCACAAATATCACAAACTTCCTTTGGAAGAAGCCTAATGGTAGTAAATATATTCACCTCATGCAACAATAAGTGTTCCTTTTGCTTTGCCCATCCCGAATACCAGAATGCCAGATGACAGGTGGCAAGACTTCTGTTTGCAGTGCCAGTTGGCCACATATCATTTAATTTAGAACCAGATGGAGAAAACAGGACATGCGTGAAAAGGAAAATGCACTACATAAAATAGTGCTCCAAAACTCATCTTTCACTAAAACTAGGGCCGTCGGCATCGATTATGCTAGTAATCAAGCAATCTCTTGATTATTTTGATAATTAATTAACTGATCAAACCATAACCATGTACTGAACTGTACAATAACAAACTATGCATAGCCTTTCAAATATAAACTAGGAACTCTTTAAAAAAACACTATGTGGCAAAAAAAACATACATGGGTGTATCCATTAAGCTCTGTTTCCTACTGTTAGATAGTTCAGTAAGAGAATTTAAAATGTGCATCATGTTCAACTAAATAAATCACTGTTGGTTCACTATTCACTGTCAATTGACTTGACTCTGGAGCCGGTGTTATTAAAGATCAAAAATGTCTGAGTATATATATTTTTTAAATGTATGTGAATGAAACACTAAAGCAAAGATGTTAATACCAACACTTAGTTTTAGTGCCAAATTGTGGCTTAGTTATGCCTGTTAGCTAGACAAGTTAATAGCATTTTCATCCAAATAATTGATTTACAGTATCAATGATTTTACACTATTTTTGCAACACAAATGATACATATTTGAAATCAAATAAAACAAACTGATTGAGTCATGACATTCTTGTGTAGCAAGCAATTCTACACCCAAGACCAAACCTCATTTTCAGGTCTTCAAGGGCTCAGCTTTCAAAGTTAAAATCAAAGTACTATGTAAAAAAAATTTGCATGTCTCTGAGGGTTTCAAAATTGGCTGAGAGATAATAAATGACTGAGACTTGTAGCACAGATGGTCATCAACACGGGATGTAAGACCACCTAACTAAGCTTCAGAGAACAGATTGCCTTGACAACACTGAACCAAGAGTACCCCTCCAAACAACATTCAGCTTATCAAGACATAGGGGAAACATAAGCTACAAGTGAGTTCAAGACACATGTATGCAAACGTTTCAATAGCACCAGTTTGGAAATCTATATAATAGATTTGAGGATGTTAATGACATTTGGGGTACACCACTGCACTTTCATATTATGCCAATGATGCTAAAACCTTGCATACAGGAATCCTTACAGAGTAAGCTTTTACTGACAAGAGCTTTCTGTGATATTTTTACTAGGAACCATCATTTATCCAGTACCAGCTTTTCGTTTAAAACAGTTTAAAACAGTTTAAAACATTTTCCTACTTGAATTATAGTTGATTGTATTTCTTATTCAATTCATTAAAAACAACATGAAACATGTAATTCTTATGTGTTCTGGAACAATTACAGTGCTACCAAGCCAAATGTGCTTGCAAAAAGGGATTACTGGAGATTACAAGTTAGAGTAATTGCTCTATAATTGAGGTTTATTCCTTTTGTCCAGAGGATTATGCTTGACTGCAGGTTTATACTGACTAAGCAGAAGTGAGTTATGACCAGCACCTGGCTCCTCTGTTCTATAAAATGATCTAATGAAAACTATATTTAATATATTAGTCAAAGATAACCCAAGTAAAGACTAAATGCTATTTTTAAATGATTTCATTTATTGAAGGAAAAACACTTCAGTTCTACCTGGCCCTTGTGAAATAGTCATTGCCCCCTACCTACTAAACTGACCAAATTCAATTGACTACTGGGTTCAGGTTTACTAACCCCACCAAGGCAGGATTACTGCCAGACCTGTTAATTCTAAACATCACTTGAATAGAACCATGTCTGGCAATGTGAAGCAGGTTAGAAGGTCCCAAAAAGCGGAACATAATTCCTCATTGTAAAGGGATTCAAATACAGACATGAAACAAAGTCACTGAAATCCACCAGTTTGGATAGGGTTGCAAAGCCATTGCTAAAGCTCTGGGACTCCAGCGAACCACACTGAGATCCATTATCCACAAATAGAGAAAAGTAAGAACAGTGGTGAACCTTCCCAGGAGTGGCTGGCCTACCAAAAATATGCCAAGAGTGCATCAACAACTCATCCATGAGGTCACAAAAGAACCCACACAAACACATCTAAAGAACTGCAGGCCTCACTTGCCTCAGTTAAGGTCAATGTACATGTTGCCGGCACCAGACCTAGGGGATACCTGGGCCAGCAGCAAGTGGTACGCAGGCTGGGCAGCACTGCGAACCTATGGATCTGTGGATCAGTGGAGAAACGAGACAAAAATTTGTGTCTAGTTGAAGCCAGCGCGAGTTTATTTCTGAACTGCGTATGCTCAGAGCTTGAAACTAGTGTTTCTCAAAGCAATCCACAAGGGAGTAGAGCGCCATCTCCTGGTTAAATGGCAGCATATAAGACAAAATAGAAACTTTTGGAAAGCTATTAGAGTAGTTCTGATCATCAAATAAATGTTTTACATGAACTTTAGATAGAGGCAATTTCTTAACCCTCTACACTCTCCCCTGCTTTAAGAGATGTCTCCGGACATCTAGAACTAAACTAATAAATGTTATTCTAAATCGTCACAAGAGGTCTACTGTCTATTACTGTCTAGTCCATGTCTCTGAGTGTTTGTATCTATATACACCTTTTGTGTGGTGAGTTTTTGTGTTGGTCCTTTGTCAAAGTCTAACAAGTCCAAAGTACTGGTCTTGGGTAATAGCAGGCTTCGGTGAACGCTGGATAGGCTGCTATGGGGTAAGGCCCACATGTAAACACTGCATTGACTCCTGATCTCCAAGGTTGATATGAAGGCTGTCCCAGCTGCTCATATGTGAATATTTCTCTGGATTTTGCAGCTCGAGTGAACCTCCTCAAAGGCAGCTCTGGGTCAGGCTCATCCTCTTCTACGGGCTGCTCTGGACTTGCATCGTGAAGCTGGTTGTCTTTTTCGGGCAGTTCCTGGATTTCCTCATAAGCAAGTGTGTCATCTTGTATTGGTGGTTGGTTTGGGTTTGATCCTACCAATGGCTCAGATTCTTGCTGCATGCTCTCTGATTCCTCCACTTGTCTCACAGGCTGGAATTCTGGTGCTACAGCTCGGAGACGGCAGTAGGGTTGTATGGAGGGCTGGGACGGCTGGAGTTGAGCCGTTCTCCTTTTACACACAGGTAACGGTCGAAGATTATAAAAGAATTCTTCTTCTTCTTCAGCAGAATCATCAGAACAGTGCTCGGCTACTGGTCTGTGGTTCGTTCGGCGATAGTTTTGCCTGTGGCGTTTCTTTTGTGTCTCATGAGTCGGCTCATCTTGTTCAATTGGCAGGTCATTTACAAGCAGTAAATGGTTGCGATGCAAGACACGTACAGTTCGGTCTCCCATCTCAGCTTGAACTCGATAGACAGGTCCCTCTCCTATCTTTTCCATCACTCTGTGCACCTTGTTCTCCCAGTATGAACGAAGCTTACCTGGGCCACCCCTCTCGGACAAGTTGCGAACGAGTACGCGATCCCCTGGCTGAAGCACAACACCTTTCGCCCCTCGTTCGTAGCGCTTCTTTCCTTTGACAGAGCACTTCTGACTGTTTCCTGAGACGATCTTGTATGCCTCCTGCATTCGAGAAGCCCACTTCTGTGCATACTCTTGTCTGGTCTGAATCTCATCTTCTGGTTTAAGGTTAAATAGTAAATCTATGGGCAAGCGTGGAGCTCTTCCATAAAGGAGAAAAACTGGTGAGTAGCCCGTCGCTTCATGTCTCGTACAGTTGTACGCATGAACAAGATGAGGCAAACTTACTTAAACTTACTTGGGAGTACCAACTGTTTATGCGTTCCCATCTGCCTGTACAGAATTCCTTTGTCTAGTCTCAGTCTGTTCCATTCATTCACTAGTCTCCATGTCTCTCGCCCCATCTGTCTCTTGTCTTTGTGATTGTGGTTCCAGCAGCTTTGTCATTGGAATGTCTTTGAAAAACAGAGCATGTCATTTAGATATGGGGAGCAGCATTCATCTCTCAGACCATCAAGGATGCCCTCCATCGACCTTTGGAATGCTGCAGGGGCATTAGTGAGGCCGAAAGGGAGATGATTCCACTCATAAAGCCCCCAAGTGGTATTAAAAGCAGTCAAATCAGGGGAGGAGTATGGAGAAGTAGATCTTCTTATCCAGCCATGATCAAGCAAATTCTGTACATACTCCTTTACCTCCCTGTACAGCGGCTTTTGAATGGAATTATAGCACTTCTGTACAGGTGTTTCATCCCGCAGATGTATTTTCAGTTGCAGGTCTGGGATGTACCCTATGTCAGCATCATCCTTTGCGAAGACATCTGACTCATTGTACAGCATTTCTTTTTCCACCTTTTGTTCATCCTCAGCAAGATGTGACAAGTCAACAGGAGAATGCCACTTCTCTTTAACTGTCGTTTTAAAGGACTGTTGCTTCAAAGGAGTCACATCTTGGTTGTGACTATCCTCTTCCCTTAAACCAAGCTGTGCTGTGCATGTGTTAGCGGTAGGGAGGGACTCGGGAGCCCCAAAAAAATGCCCTACCGGCTGCACTTCTATCATGTCTTCGAGAGTGCCCAGAATAGTTCTCTGTGGGAGATAAATGTCATGCTTAGTTGCGTTCTGAAGGGGAATCTTTACAAGCTTAGAGGACCCACTTGGAACATCTACTAGCGAGGAAAGTGGCTCTAAACCCTCAGGGCAATAACTCAGAGGACTAGGCTGGAAGAGCATTGTTCCCCCTTTTGGCTTTGTTCTAACTCTGCACTTGGCTTCATAGATATGACCTGCAGGAACCGTTATACCCTTCTTTCCAGTTCTTGCAATGAATGACAGATATTTTCCTTCAGATTCCAGCAACTGAAAAGCAGAGACCAGGGACTCCACTGCACTCCCACTGACAGCCCAGGCTTCCTTCAGCAAGGCTGTGATATCAACCGCATTCTGTCGATCTTTGTTTTCTTTGATGATCTCTGCAATGACATTGCTACCTAGCAGAGCACAGTGAACAGAGTTCTGACCAATTAATATAGGTACTCGGATGGCTACCTGACCCTGACTCTCACTACATACTTGGAGATTAACTTCTGCCCATCCTTCAAAGGGAACTCCTGTCCCATTAGCTGCAGATACCTTGAGAGGGTGATCAGTGAATAGAGTGTCGAGGGGCAGTGTTTTCTCTATCCATTCTTTCCCCACGATGGTCACCTGAGCTCCGGAGTCAAGCAACATTTGAACAGGAGCCCCATTGATTGCACATGAAGAAGCATTCGAATGGGAGGCTTTTCAATAGCAGCGGTCACTCCCACCCCGTTTCCCGACGGCTTCCTCTGCAAGCAGCCATTTGCCTTATGCCGCTCCTGACCACACATGAAGCAATGAGAACAGCTCATGTTGCCCTGCTGCACACAATTCTGACACCTGCCCCTCATTTCAGATGCCGGTGTAGGGAGGTGAACTGAAGGTGAGGAGAAGTCCCTAGGAGTAATGCTTTCAGGGGGTTTTACCATCTGAGACAAGCTTTTAGTTAATGAGGACACTTGGGCTGACAGTTCCATTATGGCCGCACGGTTGGCCTGTAATTCTGAGTCAACATCAGTCGGTTTAGACTGCTCATTCTGTCCACTACTGGTATGCTGAGCTGCATTTACAGTCACTGGTCGGGTTTTAGTTACTGTCCCAAGGCATTGTAACCTCTCTGCCTCCTCACTTGTGGACCTAGTGATCTGTTCTAAAAGGCAATCATCACTAAGCTGCAAGTCTGTGAGGTAAGGTTTGAGATCATGTCTAACGTGGCTACTTTTCTCATTTAGCCCCTGGTAGAGTGTGTGAAGAAATGTGCCCTGGACAAGCTTCCGGTCATAGCTAAAGTCAGCACTGGGTTGCTGTGACTCAAAAAGAACTCTGTTTTAAACCCATAATTTGATACAAAAACTGCTGTGGGCTCTCTTTATCTTGCTGCCTAGCATTGCTTAACTCTAAGAACAGTTCAGTGCTGCTTTTATCTCTAATGTGGGAGCGGAGAAATCACTTTAACTCATCTACAGTCAGGTCATTTTTATTAGTAAGCATCTCCCTAAAAGTACCAGGTTTGGTTATCTTAAGCACTGTGCGGATGATCTCTGACTCACTAAACCCTTCTTGTAGCCCTTCATCTAGTTGTTTACAAAGGATATTGTAGGACATGTCAGAGCCTGCATCAGAGATTTGACCACCATGAAGTTTAAACTCTCGACGTGGAAACAGGGCAGCTACATCAGTGAACCTCACAACCTGATCAGCGATGCTGGAAGGTGGACTGGCCCTACCCAGGAGAACACCACTAGCACCTCTTGTAGAAGATCTAGCGGGTGTAGGAGCAGTGGGATGTCTGGACGAGATGTTAATGTCTCTGTTCCTAGGCAAATGTGGGGTGTCGCTGACAACAGCTTCTGCAGTTGGGTGTAGTTCAGGAGAAATGTGATCATGATGAGCTGGTGAGACAGGCCCTGGCTGCTGAGAAGGCGTGTGGTCCCTGTCAAGTGGTATGGCATTGTCAGTTCTATCTGCTTCTGCTTCTTTGGCTAACAGGTCAGTGAGCATGTCTTCAAGGAAGAGAAGCTGAGACATGCCTTCATCTTCCATGTCTCTCAGTTGCTCACTTCTTATGTAATCGACAACAAAGTCATAAAGTTCTGGTTCACTCAAGTCGGACAGGTTGAGAGTCGCTTCATCCTCATCAATCACATGTGCAACAGTCTGCAGCTGACTGGCATTCAGAACTGAAAGTCTCTTTTGGATCTTGAAGACCAGCATCCGCCATGGGGTAGTAGGAGCCATGGCAACTGGATAATGGCGACTGGATAACGGTGACCTCCGCTCTTTAGATGACGCACAACACTGCAGCCTTCCCTGAAGCTTTGGACACCGGTCGTCGTCGTAGTACTCTCTTCTCCCGGTAGGTGGCGCTAGATCCCGGACGAGCCCCCAATTGTTGCCGGCGCCAGACCTAGGGGATATCTGGGCCAGCAGCAAGTGGTACGCAGGCTGGGCAGCACTGCGAACCTATGGATCTGTGGATCAGTGGAGAAACGAGACAAAAATTTGTGTCTAGATGAAGCCAGCGCGTGTTTATTTCTGAACTGCGCATGCTCAGAGCTTGAAACTAGTGTTTCTTAAAGCAATCAACAAGGGAGTAGAGCGCCATCTCCTGGTTAAATGGCAGAACAGCATATAAGACAAAACAGAAACTTTTGGAAAGAGTAGTTCTGATCAAAAAAATTTTGGGGGGGGGGTGTCTGTTTTACATGAACTTTAGATAGAGGCAATTTCTTAACCCTCTACATACACAATTCCGCAATAAGAAAGACACTAGGCAAAAATGGCATCCATGGGAGTGCAGCAAGGCGCAAACCACTACTGATAAAAAAGAACTGCCAAAAAACATCTAGATGACCCTCAAGACTTTTGGGATAATATTCTGTGGACTGATGAGTTTAAAGTAAAATGTTATGGAAAACATCGGTCTCATTACATCTGGCATAAAGCTAACACCGCATTCCACCATAAGAACATCATTCCAACAGTTAAACATGGTGGTGGTAGTATGATGGTCTGGGGCTGCTTTGCTTCTGCAGGACCTGGACAACTTGTCATAATTGATGGAACCATGAATTCGGCTCTCTATGAAGGAGAATGTCTGCCCATCAGTTTGTGACCTAAAGTCCAAGCACAGTCGGGTTATGCAGCAGGACAATGATCTGAAGCACACAAGCAAGTCCGCCTCTGAATAGCTCAAAACAAAATGAAGGTTTTGGGGTGGCCGAGTCAAAATCCTTACTGAGATGCTGTGGCAAGACCTTAATCAGGCAGTTCATGCTCGAAAACTCCCCAGTGTAGCAGAATTAAACCAATTCTGCAAAGAAGAATGGACCAAAACTCACCCACAGCGATACAAAAGACTCATCACAGGATACTGCAAACGTTTGATTGCGGTTGTTACTGCCAAGGGTGGCATAACAAGTTATTAGGTTTAGGGGGCAATTACTTTTTCACATGAATAATACAGGTTTTGAAACAATATTTTCAGTAAATGGAATGAACATTTAAAAGCTGCATTTTGTGTTTATTTGTGCTGTCTTTATCTTATATTAAAATTAGTTGGATGATCAGAAACATTTAAATGTGACAAATTAGTAAAAACAGAAAAACTCAGGCAGGGAGCAAAACCTTTTTACAGCACTGCAGGCTTCTAATAGTAGTCATTAATGTTTATGGATTTAACTCTCATTTTCACTGTAACACACTCCTGTCAGTAATCACTGGTTTTCACTCGTAACAGTAACTGATTTTCATTTATCTATTTCTCACTGTTTCTCTAATAGGCCTTTAACAGTAGTCATTGGTTATCAGTGGCTAATCTAAATAACTCTATCCAATGAGAGGCCGGTTTCTTTTTTCTTTATATTCAATACTGTATATTAATTGTAAAATTTTATCTTCTATTCACATTGCTCTTGTTGTGTTATTGTTTTACTATATGGTGTCAACCAGAGTACGATGGGTTCCCTTTTTGAGTCTTGGATCCTCTTAAGGTTTCTTCTTTTTGTTCTTAGGTAATTTTTCCTTGCCACGTACCACCTTTCCTAATTGTCTGTCTCCCTTGGCTTGTTCATTGGGGCTGTACCCAGGTTTTATGTAAATCTGTTTTATCTGTTTTATGTCAACGCCTATATAAATAAAATTTGACTGTGACATTGTGATCAGATCACTTGAACCACCTTTGGATGTAGTCAGGGATGCATATGATCACTTAATATTTGTATGTGAACACTAAAGCATCCCAATTTTATCAAGATAGCAGAGAAGCTTTTTGTAGCTTCTGTCTTTGTCTTATCCCATTCACAAGTTGCATAAGCAGTTCATGCAATCTAAACATGTCTAACAGCCCACTTGTACACAAAGATTCCTTTTACATTTTTGTTTGACAACTAATGCAGCGAGACACTGACACAGTAAAAGTGTGCACCACCCTTCCTACAGTACAGGGCTCTAGTGTATCACTCAAAGTAGAACTTTCATCCAAGTCCAGGTTTTACTTCTCTACAAGGTGAGATTCTAATCCCTGCACACCAAACCTTGAGAATACAGGCAAAACACCTGTTTCACTCTTGTTCTTTCTTTCCTTGTTTCTCTGTTAGAGAAAGGTTGACAAGAGGCACAACACTGTTCTCTGTTGACCTCCTTCATTAGATTCACCAGTGCTTGTCCAGAAAAACAACACAAGATGCAATCCTCGATGTTTGGCATCAGAGAAGTAGCTCAGTCCTGTGTGTATGTGTCCAGGCTTGCTCAGTGACTTGACAGTGGATGCACTCTCATTTGAGTACTGTTTGCAAAGAAAAATGTTTTGGTTTGAATGAACAGGAGAGGCCAGTTGAAGGGAAGGGATTTGAATGGAGATGGCTCCTCCCAGAGCTCAGTTTAACTCAAAGCAGCTGTGGCCTTTACTACACCCTGGCCTGGCCTCTGATCTCCAGCTGCTGTGGTCCAACTGCACACACCATAATTCACCACCACAACAATGCCGACCACTAGCTGAAAGAATAATCCCCCTACAGCCTAAATGTTAGAATTTATTAAAGCCAGATTTATGAATATGAAACAAAAGTGTACAGCCCAAAGCTAAATTTGTGTCTAAATTTGTGTCTGATGCATTTTATGTTCACTCTTGAATTTGAGTGCTTTGTGATTTAATGGTTCACCTAACTTTATCAAAAGCCATATAGTGCTTTCCAACAAGTACTGATGGGAGATCTGTGTTGATTGTACTATCCAACAGAAAGGTTCTCTCAACAGTTGAACCTACCATATCTCAACAGTTGAACCTCAGCCTTAATAACAGGTGTCATATGGAAGACAACAAAACAGAAACTAAAGACAACAAACCATTATTCAAGCATAATTGTAGGGTCAGCATTACATGCAATTAAAGAAAAAAAAAACGTTTGTTTTACATTCAGACTTTGATCATGTTACTGCTTTGTTTCATCGAAACACACAAAGCAAGAAAACGCTTACTGACCCATTGTTTTGTTTGTTGCAAAACAACTGGATGATCGGCAGAAATCAAAAGATTGGAATGTGTGCTGTAAAGACCTAAAGGGATCATTCTATGTCAAATCACCTCAACAAAGGACATTAAGACAGCATATGTTACAGATCTTGGAGTCACTTGGTGCATACAAAGTAAACAAGTTATAAAATTAGAATTTCAGATTTGTGTGCTGAGGTGTGCCCTTCAATTCTCAGTAACTGTATAATGGTAATAAACGTACAGTGTGAAGAGGTATAAAACCTGCAAACACTTCAAATCTTTCAATTTGATCCTCAGCTTAAACAGGTCATAGTTTCAGCATTATAAAAATGTTCCTTATTTTCTCATAACAAATAACTATCCAACCCAAGAAGTCCAACAAGTTTAACAGCTCAACAGCTACCGAATAGCACCGATTCATTACTCATGTCAAAACATTATAGTGAGCCCCGGTAAAGATTTCTTAGTAAGTCTAATATTTTCAGACAGACAAAATTGTATAGTGGCTAAAGGTCTGGCATTATCAGACTTAATTAATTTTAAAAATTTAAAATGATCCTTTCTTTGAATTAATAGTGATTAGTTGGCAGTCAGCTTAATGATAAAGTAAACATTTATTTTTAACTCTCATACTGGACTGTCTTACAGCAAGAAACGTCTTAGTTTCTTCTTAGTTAAGAGGCTTCTTAGTTTATCATTTTCCAGTAAATCATTCGAGAATCTTAGAAAGGCTACACATTGTCCATTTTGTTGTTGTTGTTGACCTTCTGACTACTTGATTAATCATTAAAATAACTGGTAGTTTAATCAATTCCTAATATAAGTGACAATGACAGCCCTATATGCGAATGATTTCTTCCTTTACATTGGCAACAGCTGATGCATCCGCTCAAAAAATAGAGACACGACAGAGACAACACACTCTTTATCTTTGACAAAGAACAGCCTTTGCTAGCCGTCCTCCTGTAACGCTATATGGCTAAGATGTTTAAGTGGTCCAGCAACTTAAACAGATAAAGGAGTTTAGGCTGACAAGTTTGAGAGAGACCTGCTCGAGGTCATCGATAAGCCTGGCAAAAGTCCGACGACCATTACCACAGACAGGCCTGTGCAAAGAAAACTTTCTGAATGTGGACAGAGTAGTAATGGGTTGATCAGCTGTATTTCTGTCCTTAATGGCTTTGTATAAAGGGTCGATGAAAGGATCAACCATCCAGAAAGAGCAAAACAAAAAACAAAAAACAAAACAAAAAAACAAACAAACAAAAAAAACCTCACTATGTGCCAAGGTCAAAATCGATAAGGGGGTGGGGTGTCTGCTCCACTCCGTCATCTACATTTGTGCATAAGGAAATATGAGATAGTCCATCTGCTGTTTAACTGCATCACAAGATGCACTGAAAAGGCGATTCGCACTGTCCTACCTTTAAAGAGAGACAGAAGAAAAAAAAATCAGTAAAAGCTGGTCAGTGATTCGTTTCATTTTAGATATGTTTCACCAAATCGAATACTTGAGAGAGATGTTGTATCGTGCACACGCCGACCCTTCGGCCCCCAAGATCATGCTCTAGTAACACCAACCGTGCAGAGGACACGCCTCCTCTGCTACACTTGTCATCAGAGTTAATGTATTTCTTTTTATAACATTAGAAGACAACGTATCGAGTTAATGAATGTAGCCAGGCACTTTCATCAAAGCAACGAACAATGTCCAGTGAAGTCGACGTAAATTTGGAGCACGTTAGCTCACAGCCCACGCTACACCAAATGTAGGTCAATCAAAAATAAAGCGGTTTACAACCAAATAGACTAGAACGCAGTCCCACCTCCTCCTGCGAGCAACTTGTGCTTCAGGCGGTCAATAAAAGCGTGTCTTGCCGCTATTATCAGCACACAATAGAAATACTTCCCCTTGAAAGCGAGAAATCCGCTGCTGCCCCCACCGCAATGCACCCCCTCACATAGTCCTATTCACACTAAACACCTCCGCCTGTTCCTCATTCTACTACATGCCATGCAGCAATTCACGGCCAGCACAGAACACTTTAAACGAGCATGCACTCAGAAACAAAAACCTAGAAAAAGGACGATTCAGATGTGCCTGTTGACATCAGTTAGCGCCATTTAAGCTCTAATTTTGTGAGCCCAGCAGACAGCGGTGAAATTAGCGTTTGAGATTTGAGGTTACGTTTTGTCGTTTTTTTTTTTAAGACGATATCAAACGAGACACGCACGTTAGCGTGACCTCAAATCTCAAACATATACATATATAATGACATTGCCAAGAGTTAATATATCACTTGGTGAAACTACTGTTCTGCATCACTGCAATTACACACATTTTATGCACGTTCCATAATTTCACAGGCATATCTCCGAGAAAACTGCATACTGTCTGTACCTTGAGAGGTGCATTGTCCTTCCTACTCTCTGCGCCGGCAGCTGCAGCATTTTCCCGTTGAGAACTCGCCCGCTCATTTTTCACTCACTGCTTTGTTCCCATTTGACATACTACGGCCAGTAAAGTCCCACGTTTCCACCGTCAACACTGAACGCAGTGCTGATACAGCAGTTTCTCCGCTTTGCATTCAGTGACAACCGACCGCACAAGACTAAGGAGCAACACTGACAGAGCGGTGAGACGTGGAAAGGCGACACCCCCAGAAACCCACCCCCTTCCTTTCGCTTTTGACCGCCTCACGCCCGCTGACGATTGCACCATAGGCTATATATATATATATATATATATATATAATATATATATATATATATATATACTAAGTTGGGACATGTGAAATTCAACAAAAACAAGAAGTCGGGACAATGACAAAACAAGAAAACTCAGGGAGGCAGGTGTTTTAAATTGGGGTTGCTGAAATTTAAAGCAGCATATACGTGACGTAAACGATGGCGTCACGCTAAATTAATTTGCTTTTTCAATTTACATTTTTTTTGGTAATTTACATCAAACATAATGTGTCATACTGGACAAACTTTAATGCAAATTAACTAAGTGACCAATCAGACTGTTGATGTGTGGCGCTGTGACGACTGTGTCACGCCCACAGTCACAAGGTGAGAACGCATAATGAGAGAGAGAGAGATAAAACAGCTGATAAAATTATGTTAAATGATTTTCTGAAAGTTAATGTTGGGATTCAGAACTCGACTCTGTCTCTACACACACTTTCTCTCTTTGCACCACAACCTGTGTGTGTTTTAGTATTGTGCCCCCAAGACCCCTAACTGTTGAGGAGGGAGGCGATTAGACTCATTGTAATGAAAACACAGCATTAACTTAAACAGTGCACAACTACTGTAGATTTGAAAATTTATAAATAAAAAATACAAGCTCCTTTCTGAAACAAGTGCACACAAATATTTGCTACTTAAATTATTACAAAAGTAAAGATCTCTGTATTATTGTTGTTTTTACCAGATGCAGTTCTGAAATAAGAGGTTGCCCCCTTAGCACTCCCACTTCCTGTGTTCGCGTTATGCCATTTATAAACATTCCATAATAAGCAGGTGAACTGGTAACAGGTGAGGGTATCATGGTTCGGTATAAAAGGAGTATCCACCCAAGGCTCAGTCTTTGCAAGCTAACATGGGTCTGTGGCCAAACTTTGTGAGAGAATTGTTAAACAGTTCAAAAAGAAAATTTCTCAACGTAAGATGGAAAAGAATGTAGGCCTTTCACCATCTGCCATACATAATATTGTGAAAAGATTCAGGGAATCAAGAGAAATCTCAGTCTGCGTAGGATAAGGCCAGAAACCACTGCTGAATGTGCATGACCTTCAAGCCCTCAGGTGACACTGCATGAGAAACCGCCATGCTACTGTATTTGATATAGCCACAAGGGCTCGGAAGTACTTCGGAAAATGTTTGTCATTTAACAGTCCACTGCTGCATCAAGAAATGCAACCTGAAACACTATTACACAAGGAAAAAGCCATACATCGATTCTATGCAGAAATACTGCCGAGTTCTCTGGGGTCATCTCAGATGGTGAAAAAATTTATGCTGTGGTCAGATTCCACATTTCAGCATATTTTTGGGAAAAATGGCAATCGACTTCCCCGTGACAAAGTCAAAAGGGACTATCCAGACTGTTTTCAACAAAAGGTGCAAAAGACAATATCTGTCATAGTATGGGGGTGCATCAGTTCCCATGGCATGGGTGACTTGCATACCATCACTGTCCAAAGGAAACCATGTATCTCCATTTTTGTTGATTTTTTGTTTTCTACATCATTCCAACACACCAGCTGCCCATTACATTGTGTAAAAATTCATGATGAATGGACCAATAGAAATGCTTTAAAATCACTTGGAACAAAATCTCTTTACATTGACTTACATTGAAAGGGTGTTTTTGCCTTTTCCTGTAAAGTTAATATTTTGGAGATACTTGTTTTACATTGGACAGCGACGATATGTTTGAAGGTATCATTGACGCATAGGCATATATTGAAATTTCAGAGCGACATATGCTGCCATCAAAACAACGTCTTTTCCCGCAGACCACATTTTGCATATGCTACAAAAAACAATGACAACAGACTGTTGAACAATAAGTCTTGTATCAAGCAAGAATGGGCAAAAAATCCACTTGCAAAACTGTAACAGTTAGTACTCTTTACAAAATACAATTAAGTTGGTCAGTGAAAACATTGGACATCTTTGTACTTTTGTCAGTTAAACAAAGGTTGAAAAGAATGAACAAATCATGGATTCTTGTAAGCAGCAAAAGGATTATACTTGACAGCCGTTTTATTGTCAGCTAAGAAAATAAAAACGTTTTTCACACAGCATCTATCGGCCTCAATGTCACCTGGCACTGCGTGGTACAATGACATCAGAAAGCTTGGCTCTAAAATTCTAATTGACACCATTGTCAATATGAACAGGGTTGATGAACAGAGAGGGTAACTTTTCTTTTAGTGAGAACAAACTGTGCTGCACTAGCAGAGCAGACAGCAGTGAAAAGACAGCCTTTCTGAATCCAGTCAATAGCTGCTTTACTAATTAAACAATCTAACAAAAGCTAGCCAAGACTCTATTGAAACTGTCAAGACGATATCATGAATAAAACTCTTAGAATGGAGGGTGCTTCTGAGAGCAACAGACAAAGAAGGTATTCGTTGCAACACACACAGTATTGGCCACTCCAATGTTAGGCAGTGCCAGGCCAGGTGTGTGTATGTGTGTCTGTGAGAAATAGAGACAGAAGTAGAGAGAGAGAGAGAGAGAGAGAGAGAGAGAGAGAGAGAGATGTGACAGGCATGCCTGATTGGCCTTTTAGCAATTCCCATAATGCCAGAAACTGCAGGTGCACCAGAGTCCCCTCCACAGCATTGCCTGGTACCAGGAGCAAAAAGCAAGAAAAGAAAGAAAGAAACGAATAGGAGTTAGAATAATGAATGACTCCCCAGTCTCTGGTCTCTGATCTTGGTAGGTTAAAAAGAACAGTGTTGCTAAGACTTTCAGATATTTCAGTTATAAATTCTAGCATCATAAAAACGGAATGTTGCCTAGTCTGGAATTACTGAACCAGGCTTGAGAGAAAAATTCTATAGTAAGTTATATCAGTAGAGCACAAACAAAGGAATATCCTTTTATCTTTGAAAAAATAAAAAGCACTGCAGATTCAAAAATCTAATTTTGATTGCTTTTAAAATAGTCTGCTGTGCTTCCTGCACAATTTCCACCAGAATAGAACAATAGCACATTACACACGAAACCTGTAGTCTGACCGCAAAAGATGACTCAATTCTTATTTTTAAATAATAGGGACATCCTCATCATTGTGCATAGGATCAACATAGACGTTATTAACATCTCCAGTTGCTTTAAGCCTCTTTATTATTGCCACTGTATTTTCTTTTTCATTAACATAGAAAATAACTAGTCAAAAATAATATAATGCCACATATGCAATATTTACAGTAAAATTTGAAAAACTTATTTCAGCTTCTGTAATATAGTACAGAACGGCTTGCACACAATAAAGTACGCAATAGGCCAAATGTAGTTATGCTCATGCAGCTGTGGACACGTCTAAATGGACTGCTCTAAGTAGCTGTGGTAATAAGCAACTGTGGCAACTGCTACGGGCCCATACATAACATAATGGGCTGTTTCAGACAAGAGGCCTTGGTTGCCTTGGGAACCTGTAAGTAGAGAAGAGATGAAAGAAGAAACAAGAAGGTCAGGAGATACACAGGAACCCTTATAGAACTATGACACAACTTTACTCACTTCTGCTCTCTCACTCCTGCCTTCGAAGGATCTATCCCAACTGGCAACAGTGAGTCTGGTAGATTTAATTAGACTTTTATGATCTGATCTATGTATGGTAAGCCTCTGAAAATGAATGTTTAGGTAGTAATTATGGTTATACTTGTCTTGCTCATTCTGTCTTAGAAACACCACAACGTCATTGATTTACCACATCTTGGTCTCCATCATTTTTATCATTTGGTTCACAATGGAATCTGCCCTCTATGAAAAATTAGACGCATGAATAAGAAAATGATGAATCTAGCTACATATATCAAGATACTTAGTTGGTTTAGCCAGCTGGTTGCAGAAACATTAGCTTGAACAAACTTACTTTTTTTGTCACAGCTCAGATACCTGACAAAATGAAAAAACTTCCAACCATCCAATAAACTATCCTGTGTTTTATTTTCTTGTCAATCGATCTAGTGAAATCAATTGAAATTATGTCATTTGATATGATCGTGTGTTGTGTTATCAGCATTTGATTGTTCAATGAAACTTAGGCCATGATGTAGAGACAGTTGCATTTTATTACGGCTGAGTTTCAAATTAATTGCAAGATGCTTTACTTTATGGAACTTGAATGCAATTTAGTTTCATGTAGGTTTCAAGCAACTAAAATTGCATGAACGTTTCATCATGTAAAGAAAGCCTAATAGTTAATACATGTTTGTGTAATGAAAACAAAGCAGAAAATCATCCTTGAGTTGATTTCCCTACTTCCTTAAGCAATCATTAAGCAATACTGCCACAATCTTGGGTAATTAATCCCATCATCCAAACTCCTTGTACAAATAGTACATGTGGATTTGAGTGGGAATAGGTGAACAGTTGCACTTAATCCTTCTGAGTCATTAAACACACCAGTTGCTAGTGCTGCCCTGCCCTGCTCTAAATTCTCAGCAGGAGGGTGCTGAAAAACACCCCATAGCTCTTAGACAAACTGTGAAGAGCTGTAGACTGGATACACAATCTGGTTTGTTTATTTCATGGCCTCCCTGTAAAGGACGGCTGTATGTGGCTTGCATGCAGACAAAACGGGGAAAAAAAACTTTAATTGACCTATTTTAGTCAAACTATCCTTAAGTGTCATCATTTACATAAAACAGAGGAAGGCCCATAACGGTCTTCTGGCATGTCTGAGGGTCAAAAACAGCAGCAGCACGCTATGAGTGCTCTGACTCACCACCGCTGTGTCTGGTCTTCCATAAATTTCTCACAAGAAGTGACCATGAAGATTAGTTTAGCATTACAACACACTTGTAGACCTCGATCATAAACAACTCCTCTAATGGCCCTCAAGATTAGACCTTCAGTAAGCCAAGAAGGATTACAGCTTTTTCCAGACATTTCTGTTTCAGAAAACAAAACCTTCTATTTCTGAAGCTCAAAAAAAGATAATGGGGTGTAAGCCTAGTTTAACCTTTAGGTTTATTCTTCATTTACTAATAAATGAGTTAGTTTAACAATCTTGAGGCTGCCACCGTTAAACTAATATGTAAGATATGTCGGTAAGTGAAAAAATGGAAGTGTGGGCCCATATACAGGCCCTCTGGGTTTGATGACCAAGTGTTCAAAGCTCAAACATTGCTGAGATGTTGAGAAGACATTGAATAGTCATCAGTTAATAGGGTGTTGCAGGCAAAAATAATATTTTTTTATTTCCTGATTAAAAAAATTGGCAACTACTGTACATCATGTGTTAACACAATTTCTTTGATGTCTTTCTTTCACTACAAATGACAGAGCAAGAAAGGAAAGAATCTGAGACTGAGGAGTTTCCTGAAAAAATATGTTTAGTAACGTGGCAACCTTGAACAAGACCGCTTAATGATTCGTCCAGAAAACAGGCATTCTGGGTTATGACTAAAGCAGCAAAATGGAGAAGCAAGACCAGTGTGTGCTACAAATATGTATGTTGATAACTTGACTACATTATAACATTTAATTACAGTATGGTTTCCACCCTTCAGTCCTTTTCCATTGGGGAGTTCTATTACTTTTTCATCTTCCTCAGAAGCCATTTAGACAGCAAAGGGCTCCTAATCTTGAGGTGAAAATGCATAATTCTGAGTGCCCTATAATCCATCACAAATTCTTCCACAACCAGAGAGTACCCCCATCTGCTGTGGGAGATGACAGAACGTCTAATTGACATCATTCCTGGCTAATAGCTGCTTCTCCAGACCAAGCTCCTCACTCCTTCCTCTGCAAGTTGGGGCATGAACTGGGACAATAAGGAGACACAAAGTCACCAGGTAGGTTGTGACTGACAAAGAGATGAGTTTGCAGATGGAAAGATGTGCTTTCTACCTACTTGTTTAATTTCAATAATAAATGACATCAGAAATCAGAGGTGTTTAAATTGTCTTCAAAAATTTCATACAGAACCAAGTGGAATAACTTTTTCATTTAAATCTCACTAGCCCTCACGAGAAATGAATAATAATTTTCTTTCTATTAATCTAGAGTTACAGGGTAACTCTAGATTAATAGAAAGAAAACACAAGCAGCGTAACCAAACATTATAAACACTAACTTCAACACGAAACTGAACATGACAATGACACGATGAAAGCAAACTTGAGCATGAACTTCACAACCAACGTAAACTCAGAACAGTGAACAAAAACCATGAACAAAGAACATAAAACATGAGCATGAACTAGGAACCAAAGAACAAACTGTCAACATGAACTACGTAACGTGAGCAGAGAACACAAACTATGAACAGTGATCATGGAACTGCAACCATGAACAAAGAGCAGAGTGTACAAGAGTAATGCTGACCGAGAAACAGAGGGATATATATACAAACACTCAAGACAAGGGACAGCTGAGCACACTTGACAAGAGTGGAGACAGAAACAAGAAACAGGTGAGGGCTGAAGACAGAGCAGGACAGGGGAGGAGCGAAAACAGAATAATAAAAACAAAAGCATGTGACACACAGAAACAAAGGCTCAAATAAGGAAAAACACGGACAAGGCACAACACGACGTTATAGAGATCTCATCAGTGCTAAGAACCAGAAAGAGAACTCAGTCCTCTTTAAAGTTCACTTACAATGTAAACACAAAAAACACTGAGGTCATCTGCAGCTGGTTCCCCTTCAGGTTCACTAACAGCACTGAGTTGGTTAATTTAAAAAGAACTATATGTAAAAACACCCTAAGTTTTAATCAGTATTAGAATGCTTGGAGGCACGTGTTTGGGGATTCCCTAGGATTGGCAAAACAAAGAAATGAAAGGTTTCTCTTCCATGTAAAAATTACATCATAATGACAGATAAGCAAATTGATTTCACGGTGTAGTGAGCTAAGATATGGTGACCCTGGGGTAGGCATACTAAGACACTACAAGAAGAGAACAAGGGGAACAACAGAGATTAAGCAGGCAGATAAAGAACAATTTCTACTAAAGAAGGTCTATAAAAAAAAAACACTACAATACAATGGGGCTCTGTTGAGTGATTAAGAAAATTAAGTTTTCTTACATTATTTATCTAGGATTATGAAAGGCTTGTGCTAAACAAAGCCATGCATCTACTACTGAATTGACATAATGCTATTAACATTCAGTTTTGTGTACATCCTGATAGCATGGTAAAAAGAAAGTAAGAATACAAGGCCCAATGTACAATAGCCTGTTTTTGTTTTGGGTTCCTCTGGTGTGGTAAAGACTGAACTCCCTGGCTTTACTCTTATACTAAATATCAACCATCTGCAAAAGTAAATATTATATCAAAATGACACGATGCACCTGAAGGAAATATGTGAAAAGTCTTCTTTTCCATTGTAAGCATGTTAGCATTCTATTGTGAATATTACTGTGTTCATGAATGAATGATTTAGAAAGAAGCAGGCTGTGCTGTCTTTCACTTGCCCCAGTTTTGAAAATCAGATACTTAACAACTATAGTGCCAAATGTTACAATTACACTGGAGAGGTATAAAAATATATATCCAGTGATGTGGACAGGGTAGAGATCAGTTATGTTTATTCTGATATTTGTGTGTAAGTATAATGGATTATTACTTCTCTGAGTATTTTTAAGTGACATTCTGATTTTAGCATTTTATTTTACATCAAAAGTCTTGATACTTTTTAACTATTACTCAAGTTGCTTTTATAAGCTACTTTTATTTCTACTCCAGTCATTATTTCTATAAGAACAATAGTTTTGATTGAGCGCAGATTTGGGCTACTCCACCTCTGGTACTACGTAAATGAATTATAAAGAAAAGATTTCATCTTTAGTGATCAATAACAGTAGTCTTTCAAGACAGGGCAGAAGGGTTTAAGGCAGAGATGGGTGTTTGGGTACCATGAGAAAAAGTATGTTCCTATTTCACGGTGCATTTGTATATTTTGGCCTGTAGATGGCATAAAGGTCCCTAAAAAGTAAATCTCTGATTAAGCATACAGGCCTTTATATTTATTATTTATATAACGTTCACTGAGTCTTGCTTTGCAACTAAATTACAAAGTGCGTGGTCCCCATTTTATATCTTTTATGCTTGTTTGGCCTTGGCCAGTGCGAGTACTACATTTCCACATGGATGAACAGTAATCCTTAGAGCCACCGCTACGTTGTCATGACAACAGTATCACTTGGGTCACAGTCTGGTCTCCTGGCACAAATGCATGCTGCAGGCATGCAAGCAGACACACACATCCACCCCTCCCCCCCACACCTCTCAATTTGTCTGTAAATGAAGCATCTGTGAGCACCCACACAGACTCTTACACTGTCCTGCCAACGTAAATTCTCCAGCAGCTCTGGAGAGCATTAGCAGGTCAAAACTTAAACCACACTAATAGATACATTGTAGTCGTTTATTAGTACCAGTACTATCATCGCCATCAGAACAAATTCTTCAAAACCATAACCCGTCAAGAGAAAGAAAATTGGTCTTAATTTTTTATGTAAGTTATATACATGCTATGTGATTATTTTCCAAGTAATTTTGAACCATTTCTATTCACCCATTCATCCTGAAATTGTCACTCAAGGAAAAGCTTTTAAATCATGTGAAAAAAATATATAATATAATATAATATAATATAATATATGTAATAAACTATTGTTTCAATTCTGGCTCATGTCACGCCTCGGTACTATATGTATAGATATGCTGTCATTATTTTTTTATCCATTTGCAAATGTTCTGGAACAGTGATTTACTAGTTGGTTTAGCTTGAGAACAAGCCAGTTGAATCACAGTGCTCTCACACTTTCTCATCTTTTTGTAATGAGATGATCTCCAGTAGTAATATGAATGTATGTATTCCTCATGTTCTGCTGAGCAAACTAATGGTACTGAACAAAAAAAATGGTATTACCATACAAGCTGAGTATATGTGGCATGCCAAATTTAACTAAAACTTTTCAGGCAGAAGCTAAATCTGTCCCAACATCTGCTGCAATTTGAATGATATGCATGTAATGTAACTAAAAATGATTTCAGTTCTTTTAAATGAAGCACATGAAAGGTAAGATTACTGTGTGTAAATGATGAAAACTGTCTTTTCAACCCTCCTTTCCTGTTGCCTCCAATTTTTTTTCCTACACCAAGACGCTTCTCAACATTTACATACCCTCTTGACTGAAAGATATTTGAAAATGATCTCAGCATCCACAGAACTTTATCACCCACAAACGTCTCACTACAGAATTTCTTCCGGAGGTACAAGAATGTGTGTGTGTGTGCGTGCCTGTGTGTGTTTGGAGGTGGGGTGGAGATGGGTCTTCCATTGGAACAATACTTTGAGGAGAAAAATGATAGACTGAATATGATGCAGTGGTTAGAGTACAGAGAAATAGATGTAAATGTCATGACAGTGACAAAATCTGCTTTATCTGTGATATTTCCAAAAAAAAACTGACTATATCTATGAAATTGCAGAAAATGTAAGACAAAGGACACATGCTGTGGGAATGGTACAGGATGTATAATACATGATGTGAGGAATAAACGATGGGAGTTGACTGTTAATCTAGCTCCATTTCAGTGAGAGATAGAGAAAGAGAGAGAGAGAGAGAGAGAGAGAGAGAGAGAGAGAGAGAGAGAGAGAGAGAGAGAGTCATAAACATATTACTCATTCACTTTTTCATTTTTGTAGTCAGACCACCCAATTATGCTCCAAACCTGAGACATGATGAATGAGTGCGTTGTGATGAGATCAGGGGGATATTTTTGCATCCCTAATTGGAGTGATTTATCAAGGCAGCTGATATGATTTGTAACCTTTTCACTATCAGCTAATTTTTAACCACTTTCAAATTGATTAAATCCTCAGCTTCCATTATTGGCAGTTCTCTATATCGCTGGACCTCTTAAATATATTTGTAATTTAACATTAAGACCTAAGATTATCCCTAAGGTATGGTAAAAGTCCTTTCTCTTCATAAAAGTAGGGATGTTATGAATATCGGTCATCAGTATAACATTTGGTATAATCCCAACTGTGTTATAAACATTTTTAAACACATTTTAAATCACAGATCAAATTTCTTTCAGAGACTCCGTGACTCTTTTTTAAAAGATAAATAAAACAGCTAAATAAAAATAGACAACATCATTTTCTTCTCAGCATGTCAGTTAACAATAAATGCTAACATAAAAGATGTTTATTTTAACTTTTAGGAGATATGATTCTATAACTTACGGTTTTAATAACTTATTAAATATGGAGAGAATTATTTAGACACCTATAGTAAATCTTGACTGGTAAACTGAAATTTTGTTACATTAAAATATAGATCTACTTTTGGAATATTTTCATTAAAGATTAAACATTTTAACATTTTACCATGAACAACAATGTAAAATTGATGTACTTGCCCAAACTCTGAAATCAATTCACTTGAAATTCTATTTTTTATTTAATATCTCCTGTTTTAACATACATTCCCAAACACAAAAGGCCCCCAACTTTAAATTCCGCATGTCTTAGAAACCTGCTCTTTTAGGACACAGACCAAGGGCTTAGAGAGTGCTTAGTCACAGCCAGATTAGCTTCCTGACGGGCAGGAAGCATTGCAATATTTTCCTTTGCCATATAATGGCCACACCCATTTAAGATCCATTTTGTCTTGAAGCATACTGCTACAGCTAAAAGATGGCATATACATGCTGGAAATTACCAATTTAAATTTAAAAAGGCTGCATGTATATAACTCAAATGTTAAAACTGATCAAAAATAACAACAACAATAATAATAATAATAATAATAATAATAATAATAATAATAGCACTGCATTGAGATATACCATTTAAAACCAGATACATAATACAAGAAACTCGTACTCCTAATCAGGGATGTCCAAAAGCAGCCTGCAGATGGATTTTAATTGGTCAGAGACCTCTGTTACAGCGTGTGTTTTAAGTGGCCCACCAGCCAGTGCAATTTAATTATTATTTGTTATAGCTGCTTACCAATCCAAATTGCTTTGAGCAATGTAACAATGAAAGAAGCTTGCTCATCTTTAATACAGTCATAGGAAAGACGGTAGCACACAGAAAACTCTGATTCTATGCGCTGACATATTGAAAACAATATTTTGAATCATTTGTGAATAAAATTTTGGCCCTTCAGGTATTTTGATAAGGTATGATCCAGCCATCTTTAAAAAAAGGTCTGGACACCCCTGTCCTACATGCACAGACCTACACACAGTCTTTGCCTAATTCAAAATTAACACATGGTCCTAGTGCTGGCTTATATAGCAACAGGCCAGAGCTGTGCACGGGGGCACCTTATTTCTTTGTTGTACTCCACTAAGCATAGTGTGAGGGAAAGCACATGCAGGGCATCTAAAGCAAGACACACACACACACAAACACACACACACATTTGAATACACAATCTCACAGTTTAGTAGTACTCAAGCTTTTAGTCACCAAGACATCTCATTTTAACTAGTTGCCTAATTACTCAAACCATATAATCCCAGAAAAGTTTCCTGGAAATTAGAAAGCAGGACTTTCCAGTGCAAATTTCATTCAGTACTTGCAGCTTTCATTCAGTACTTGAAGCTTTTTCAATATTTTGTCACAGTATTTAACAACTTTTTGACAAAGCCATCAGGGGACTGTCAAATCTAATGTCTGATTTAAGACACATGAAATATCCAACATTATATGCTTAAAAAACACATGAAGCAATAAATCATAAACAAGAAATCAGGTGATTATCAACAGTTAAGGATAGGTTTAGAATTAGAATTAAGTTTAGGTTTCAAGTTAAGGTTAGCATTAGGTTTATATTTAGGTTTAGATTAGGGAAATAGAATTTATTACTTTCAATTTAAAGTTTAACTGCATTTAACAAATATAGCTGCAAAGCATCTACAGTGGCCACTTAAAATAAAGTATTATCATAATTTTATAGAGGGGTGTCCCTTTATAAATTTAACACATGCTCAACAGTTAGACTAAAGGAAATATGTCAAGTGTGTTCAGCATGAGTTTATAAACCTGACGGCAATGGTCTAAACTCGAGCTTCAAGAATGCCTCAGCTTCACCCGCCATCCTATGTGTTACTCAGTGGATTTAAATAATAAATTAGGATTGTGTTGATGATATGAAGTCTCTGTTTGTACACTGGAATATGGGGACCAGGCCATCAAAAAGAGCTGATGATGAAATAAAGCAAATACTGGCTAGGAATAATTATGTAAGTCAAATGAGGCTCTGTACCACACCACCTTTTAGTCATCTTTAAATCTTTTCAGAATCCTGATCCTGACTCAGTCACTTTTCAAACATAGACTGGTTTCATATTGGAACAATGGAATATTTCCACTTCAAGTGGAAACATTTTTCGTAGGTGGGCAACTCAATCCCATTAACATCTCAATGCCATTACAAAGTTATGTGTGATGCATTTGGCACAGAATACAACTTAAAAGGGAACTTCATCAGTTTTTCAAAATTTCTGTATAATTAAATGGTTAACATGTCAATAAAATTGTTTGAACTGGTATGGTGTGAAATGCTTTGTCCTAAGGAAACATACAAAAAGGTATGCTACTATAGATTTATGGACAGTGGGGTCTGGGAGCATGCTCCCCCAGGAGGATTTTTTTTTTAAATCCCCCAAAATGTCTGTTCATCAGGAACTTTTAGAGTAGCAATAGATGGAAAATTTTTCAAAGAAATGGCTATTTGGTCAAGTTGTCACACACAAGATCTGTTTCTTCACAGTGTATTTAAGCATCTTTTACAACTTAAATACTATATCCTCCACCTACACAGATCACAGATAAACAAAGCTATCCTCTCTTTCTTAGATAAGCTTGCAGCTCCTAAATAAGCTCACCGAACAAGAAATTAGTCACCTGTGACTGAAACATACCTAATAGTGTGTAATACCTCCATGAGCATGTATAACAGCTGTGATTTGATTCGTCATGGACTGGATACATTTCTGAATGTAGGCAACATCAATGTTCAGCCACTCTTGCATCAAAGAATTGTGCAGTTCGGGCAGATTTCGTGGATGCCTGCCCTAGCATCTTACTCATTGTTCCAGGTAATCCCACAGATTTTCAAGAGGATTCAAATCTAGGGATTTTGAGTGTCAGTCCAGATGTGTGAATGCTCCTGAATGTTCATCATCCCAATCAGTCACTTTTGCAGCCCTGTGAATGTGAGAATCATCACCTTGGAATACAGGGATAGAAATGTTATATTCCTCTGTAAGATGATGAGAAAAGGCAAAACCTGGTTGTCTAGCAGCTCAGTGTAGCCACTGTGGTTCAAATTTACTGTCACCTCAACTAAAGGACCCATTTCTGTGTAATTAAAACACCCCCAAAACATCACAGAGCCTCCTCCAGCCTGAACCACTCCTTGCACGCAGTCTTCATTGAAGGCTTCCTGAGGTCTACAATGAACACGATGCCTAGCATCATTCACATACAGGCAGAAAGCAGATTCATCTGACCAGACAACATGTTTCCCGACATGAACAGTCCAATTTTTGTGTCTCTTCACCCACTGTATCTGGGCAAATTTGTAAGCAGAAGTGAGCAAAGGCCTCTTGAATGCCACTCTGCTCCAAATGTTCATGGTATGCAGTTCCTTGCGGAGTGTTCTTTCAGAAATTGGTTGTGAAGGACCTGCACTGACTTCTAGAAGCAATTCTTGCCTGGAAGCGAATCGATTTTATTCACAAGCTGTAAAACACACAGACGGTCCCTGTCCATCAATTCTGACGAGAATTTCCTGTAAACTGGCATTTTTACAACTGCTGGTAGACACCTGCAAATTCATATACTTCTTTCACACTGTGGCCTTGGGCATGCCCAAATGCAATCACTCCTTTTTGCCACTCATTAACATCTGCTGTGCAACCCACTTTCCACACATCGAACAAGACATTCACTGCACTGTACCACCTCTTCTCCATCTATGTCAGTCTGTGGCGGCACATAACAAAAACACAACTGGATGAGCGAGAAACCCGACCGGCACCCTCTACATTAAAAGCCAGGTTAGATCAGGAATCACAACCCAAATGATAACATTTTGTCCTTTCAACAAAAGTCAAACCACCTTGGGAGCTGCAACATTTAATGTCCAGTATGTCTCAATATGTGATAATGTCCTAGTATAGACTAAAAAATATAAACGAAAACACAGATTTGCTTCGCTCTGCTTTAAGCTTCGCCTACAGCCGCTTTCCTCCCATCTCTGCCAGAAAACTTTTCCTCAGAAGTAGATCAGTTAAATGTCTCTCAATGTTCGGCTGTTTTACGAGGCTGAAGTCGCTTCTTATTCTCCAGCTTCTTGTTCGAATTTACCTGTTCCACCTTAAATTCTAACTGAGGCGCCGAATGTAAATGCGGCACCATTTAAGGTGGAACGGGAGAATTCGAAAGAGAAGCGACTTCAGCTTCACCACTTTTTAGTGTGTGACAGTCTCTTGTTGCAGATTTAACGTACCAGAAAACCAACTGCACTGCTTATAAATGCGAATAACGCATCGCTGCTATGTGACCTGCAGTCTGCATGCCAGTTCTCAGTCGAAACAGGGCTTTCGCACTATGCTGCACAAAGATACTTTACTGACACAGCGATCCCCCCGTCTCTACAATGAGACCAAAACTGAAGTTATAAAATCACTAAAGAAAATGGGTAGAATAGCTGTAATATGTGCCGCGTGGACATCCACTGCCACTGGATCTTATTTCACCGTAACTGCGCATTTTATCGCAGATGAGCAGCAGCAGCTTCTTGTGCTCCAAACAAGAGCACTGATTGAGAGCCTTCTAGTTCACATGCCACATCACTTCCATCTGTTTTATAAAAAAGATATTGGAAGTAAATGCATTATGGATCATTACAAATACTTTGCTTTAAAAGTACCAAGTCACTTTAAATAACAATAACACAGAGTTACTTAGTCACTTTAAAATGTATATTGTCTCTACATTCTGTACATATTTTGTGTGTATTTCATGTATATTTAATATATTTCAGTTGGTTTTTCTTGTATTTTTATTTTTACTTATTTACTTTCTGTAGAGTGATTACCTGTGCCTCACCACAAGCATTTCAATGCATAAATGTCCTGACATGTTGTGCAAGTGACAAATAAACTTGAAACTTGAACTCGAAACTTGTGCTCACACAGTGAGAAAATATAAATGCTATATAGAAAAAAAGATGCATCAAGATGCATCGATTATCATTTTATAATCGCATCGCAGCCCTCTGAACCGTAATCAAATCGAATCGTGAGGTGCCTAGAGATTCCCATCCCTAATTAGCAGCATCAATTACCTGTATCATACAGTAAAAACAACATATAGCTGTGATTGTTTTGAAATACTTAATAGAAATATGAATTAATCTAACTTTCTTAAATATTTTAAACAGTTGGCTAACATTTGTGTTATGTCCTATCCCTTTTTCCTTACCTCATGTGAACCTAAAGTTGGCTAGCTAAACTTGATAGCCAGCAATATTGACCAACTTTGCACAAACCCATATAGTAGGTAGATATCTTCACACTGTTACTACTCACTGATTCAGACTGTACATTATATAATTTGAACAATGCCTAATCTTTAGTTTAGTATGCTTTTTAGCTAATGTCCTGTCACAAGTGGTTGCCGACTGACGTTACTTCACAGGGTGAGCAGCACCAAAGATCCTCCACCTGAGCCCGTGTTACACTTTTCCCAAAGTATAAACAACAGAGGATTGCTGTCTCCTTTTATGTTAGAAAATCAGTGGCAGCAGTGCCAACTTAGTGTTGGATTACAGCGGCAGCGCCTCACACCCTGCTATATTGTGAATTTGGAGACAGTGTCACTGTTCAAGAATAAGGATAATCCAAAATACTACTAAAGATTTGAACTAATAATGCACATTCATTGAGAGGGGCTAAATAATATTTATCTAAAACTAGCATAGCGCAACCTTGATTAAAGAGTCAGATTTTTTTTTAAGTTGGAGTCATAGAAACCAGATGTCTGGTGAGTTTAACGCTTCTAAAAGCTCCATGACAGAAAGTTAGTTCATAAAATGGTTATGGATGAACTGCCTGATGTCTGAGATCACGTTTTACAGCAGATTTGTTATAAAGTTTTGGTTTAAATCAATTTATCTTCGTCCATTCATAGTAGAACACATGAAGGGTGTTCTAAGGCAAAATAGTCCCCAAAGACTTGACCATTATTTCACCATCATCATTACATGTAAAAACTCAGTAGGTTAACTGTTGCTTTTGGATGTTAAATAAAATGGTTTCATTTGCACTGTAGACATTGGGACCCCTGGTTCCTATCACCACCACTGTAATGAAAGAATCGGTATGTTTCTCTGTAAATAAATCATTTCACACCAAACCAATCTGAATTACTTTGTTTATATATGAACCACTGAATTATGTAAATATTCTGAAAAATTAGTGCAGTTCCCCTTTAAAGAGAAAATTTTAAAAAAATGAAAAAAAAATTTAACCATTGCTATAACGGTTGTAAACTCTCACGCAAGTCTCTAGAGCAAGTTTAAAACCTAGGAAAATGCCCATCTGGTGACATATCTTGAAGGTGAAAGAAACTAAAAAAAAAATCTAGTGGATTTTTGGGGAGTGGGACATCTTTTCCCACTACCTGGCAAATCTAGAGGGAAGCCAGATAGCTTAAGTATACTGCCAAAAAGCTGTTTTTTCCTGTGGTGTATTAATGTTTAACATAGTTTTCTGGAGATACAGTGAAAAACAACACATTTACATACTTTGCAGAGCTTATATTCAGAAAGATAAGAGCATTCATCTTACTCATACCTAGACAAGTATTATCTAGTATACTAGTCAATCACTCTGGCTTTAGTATTCATCTCTTCATATTTTCTGCATCCAAGTACGCTGCACTCCACAGACATTATCCAATTGAACTGTGTCTCTGACAAGTAAAAAGCTATATTTTTGACAATCAAGGTAAGAGTTATACCAGTGCTATCTTAGTTGTCTAACCTATAGATCATTGGCTAGGCTAGCAGTCTGGATTAGTATTGGTGGAGGTATTTATTTAATGCATGCTGGGTATTGTAGTGAAAGAACGAAAACATGAAATTCTTACAAAATTTAACAAAAGTGAACTCTGTCAAACTGATGAGGCCGGGAGATATAATGCTGTGCTACGGAATACTGCATAACACAACAAATAACAAATGCTAGTTTTAGACTGGAAAGGGCATTTTAACACACATTGAAAAAGTTAATTTCTAGTTTAAGCTGAAACCACTTCAGTCACACTGACAGAAACTCCTTTCTTGAATAATAATGCAAAACCTCCTTCAAGATTCTATAGGCTAAAAGTTTGTGCCTTGGATAACAGGTCCTGTTGAGGTCCTTATTGAGAAAATCACTAAGCCAAGCAATTTACTTACTTCCATTGCTGAAATCACCAATATTAATTTGTTTAACTATTGTTTTACTTCAGAATCATTGAGTAAATGTCCGATTGACCATAGTGGTCAGCTGTGTGGAAGACGGTGGTTTGATATCTTGCTCTGAGTCGAAGACTTTGGCGAATGAGTGTCAGAGAGACACTCGTTCACCAATTTTTTTTTTTCCTTCTTCCATCAGCTTTTTTCCCCCTCTTCCATCAGCTACCATAGGGCATTTCAGATATCAACTGCTCATCTCAAACAAGACAAATATGAGCAGAACAAACCAAGTCACTTTTTTAAAGGCCATTTTTTTTTGCCAAAAACAACCTCTCAAAATTAAATTTCAGATCTGCCTTTAATAATGAAGAATGTCAATGTAATTCTCATCATTTGCTTTTTGCAATAGATTACTTTTTTCCATGTAACTATCACAATACTTAACATTACTGTAGAAGCAATCAGGATCAAGGATCAAGATTTGAGCACAATATTTATTTGTCCCTTTTCCTTGATAAGGTTAGGGTGCAGTCATAGCAATAGATTATGTATAGAAAATGTTTCAGTAGAATGCTAATAGAGAAAAGTCCCTCAGGGTAACATCATTCTGATTCTGATTTCAAAGAACCTTTGTAAATTTAATTAATAAAGTAAGGTTATAAAAACTTGTAAAGGCCCCCACAAAGTCATAACAATATTCCAACAATGAACAAGTAGGCAAATACTGGTGTATATTAATTATATTAAATATTTAGAGTCTAATGTGTTTATATTTGTTTTTGTTATTTGTTATAATTTTTATATATTTTTGTATATAAGTATTTCAAGGGGGCTATGCACCTAAGATTTTCACTCACCTTCGCACACTTTTAAATGTGATGTATCAATAAACGTGATTTGATTTGACATCTTTTTTTAAAGTTTGAAATCAGTCATACCAGTTATACCACATACCAGTTACCCGTGTGGTCAACATCCACATCTTCATCCTCCTGCAGATTCTTGACTGTGAGGCCACCATCTGTGAGGTAGTCACATGTCAGGTTAGCCAAGCCATCTGCAGCATCCAAGCCCTCTACAAAATGGATGCGCTGAAAGTGGCCAGTAGAGAAGCGCAGATGCAGCATGTGAGTTGTCCCACCAGAAGAAGGGGCATCACCAGCCTGCAGTCGAGGGCTGGCCTGCCCCTGTTGCCAAGAAAGAGGTGATGAGCGGCTGGACAGGCTGGAAACACTGGGGGCATTGGTGTCATCACTGTCGTAACACATGGTGCTCTCCTGACAACTGGAAGGAAAGGAGTTGGTGAATTAGGCTAGTTAACTTTCTTCTAATTCAACCTGTCAGCATAGTTTATGTGCATTCACAAAAATGTGAAATGGATGTGGACAATTGATATAATGTGCATTTGATGAGTCCTATATCGGTCATTGGGGATTTCTGAATTTAAGAGTGTTGACAATGGCTATTTTTTTTAGTGGCTTGTTTTCATCATAAAGTATCTGTACAAGAAACTATTACAACTGTAGGCATATAGCTATGCATGTGCCTACAATTCCATTACATTAGAACAGACACCATCACAAAGCAGGTTTACAGAAATCTGATTTCGAGCCCCAAATGAGAAAGCCTAGCATGACAGCAGCAAGAAAAGACTACTTAGGAGCCTTAAGGAGAAATTTTGAGAGGAATCAGGATGCAAAGGGGGGACCCATCTGGCTGGTTATAACTGCATAGCAAAATTACAACAAAAAATTGAGAATCATGAGATTTAAGAGAATAGTCAACCTAGCACTGAGGATTTCTCCTATCTTTTCAGCACTCAGTCTGCATGCTAACAATAACTGAATCAAGCATACAGAGAGGCCAACCCGGACCACTTATTTTTCAAGCCCTGAACAAAGGCACATGGGCATCTGTGTAGAGGCACAAGACTTCTGAGGCACACTTTCAGTTACGAACTGTTGAAGATCTAGAACACTTTCCAGACAGGCCCGGATCATTCCATGGGTGATATGGGTGTGCGCCCACGGGCCCAAGCTATTAGGGGGCATACAATGGTGACAAAATTCAAACAGCTGTTTTAACTCGTGGAGGGAACTATGCTAATAGAACAGTAAAAAATGAACTGGGCCTGGGGGACAAATATAAAGCAAGACCTGATACTTTGACAGAGAAGAGGATGCTCATTTTTAAAACCAAACACAAATAAAAATGTCAGCCCCACGAAGACCACAAACAGAGCTAAGCTTGGAACTCACTTAATTTATTATGGAACCTACAAACTCAGCTCAGTTCTCATACGCAGCCACGCCATGACATAGGTGTACATGAGGTGTGTGTGACACAACATTCCTCCCTTCACAGTCTAGGAATGTTACTTCACAAAGTCCCACCTGCCCCCGGGCCTGAAGCAAATGTGGGCTGGGTGAGGCTCGGATGCCGCCTCAACGACAGGGACGGGCTACCCAACCGCTGGCAGAGTAAAAGGGTCCAAGAGCACTGAGGTTTCGTGCTGCATGGGTGGCACGATTTCGGAAGTGGATGCACTCATGGCATGACAGTGGGTTCCAAAGTTTGAATGAGGCTGGACTGAGCCGTTGGCTAACCTGGACCGCCTCTGACCAAAACGACAGAAGCTTGTTGTCACGGTGGGGCCACCGGATACTGACCAAGTCGGAGACAAAGCAAGATCTTAAATTGAACAGACACAGCACTGCAGTTATGAAGAAGGCAGCGTTTGTTTTTTCTGTGACAGCTCAAGAAATTTGGGCTGCATCAAACATTGCCGGTCCAGTTCTACACTGCCATTATAGAACCCATCATCACATCTTCCATCTCTGTCTGGTTTGGCTCTACATCTTCGCACGCAAAGTGGAAACTACAGTGAATGGGGCAATGTGTAGAGAAAATCATTGGATGTTAGCTCTCCACCCTCGAAGACCTTAGCTCATCTAGGATGATGAAGAGTGCAGGAAAAAAACATTGCTGACCCCTCATACCCCGGTCACTCTCTCTTCCAGCAGTTTCCATCTCACCAGAGACCAAGAGTGAGAACCCTCAAGAACTGGACTCAGCTTCTTTCCCCAGGCCATCATCCTTCTAAACAAGGACACTTCTCACATGCCTCTGCTTTAAACAGCTGAACATGCAATTTATTACACACATTGCAGTGCACATATGTACTGTCTATTGGCATCATCCTGCTGAATAATCATATATGTGTGTGTACGTATATATATATATATATATATGCACACACACACATACACACACCCATCAGGCATAACATTATGACCACCTCCTTGTTTCAACGCTCATTGTCCATTTTATCAGCTCCACTTGCTATATAGGTGCACTTTGTAGTTCTACAACTACAGACTGTAGTCCATCTGTTTCTCTGCGTACTTTGTTAGCTCCTTTTACCTTGTTCTTCAATGGTCAGGACCCCCATGGACCCTCACAGAGCAGGTACTATTTGGGTGGTGGATCATTCTCAGTACTGCAGTAACACTGATGTGGTGGTGGTGTGTTAGTGTGCGTTGTGCTGGTACGAGTGGATCAGACACAGCAATGCTGCTGGAGTTTTTAAACACTGTGTCCACTCACTGTCCACTCTATTAGACACTACCTTGTCAGTCCACCTCGTAGATGTAAAGTCAGAGACAATACCTCATCTGCTGCTGCACAGTTTGTGTTGGTCATTCTCTAGTCCTTCATCAGTGGTCAGAGGACACTGCCCACAGGACGCTGTTGGCTGGATATTTTTGGTGGGTGGACTATTCTCAGTCCAGCAGTGACACTGAGGTGTTTAAAAACTCCAGCAGCATTGCTGTGTCTGATTCACTCAGACCAGCACAACACACACTAATACACCACCACCACATCAGTGTTACTGCAGTGCTGAGAATGATCCACCACCCAAATAGTACCTGCTCTGTGAGGGTCCATGGGGGTCCTGACTGCTGAAGAACAGGGTAAAAGTGAGTAATACACACACACACACACACACACATATTATATATATATATATATATATATATATATATATATATATATATATATATATATATATATATATATATATATACACACATATATACATATACTGCTCAATTTTTTTAGCTGTACATACTGTATATGTACCTCTGTACTGTAGTACATGATTTTATCTGTACCCTCCCTCTCTGTATCTCCCACTGCACATCCTATTACTTGCAGTTTGTTTGTGTGATATTTTGTTCATATGTAGTTAACTGAATTTAATTTTATTTTGACACTTGCACCAAAAGAAATTCCTTGTATACATAACAAACAGAGGTTCTGATTCTGATTCTGATTCTGATCAGTATTACCTCTGAAGGTTTACTATAAGATGCTAATCGATATGCAATGCTAATAGTACTCACAAACAGAAAGATCAGATCACATTTTAATAAAGAGCACATTATGTTGTAGATTCACCCTGAAAAATTAAAGTAGCTCTGGGTTTGGGTATTCTTATTCAACGTCAAGTATTTTACATACACATTTTTCAAATGTAGGAGGGTGAACTGATTAAGAGGTTAGTTGAATTTTCTCTCTCAGGACATTATCATCCTGTCTGAGTTAGCACTGTTTAAATGTTTATGTGCATGTCTGAGGTTTCAAATAGTGTATTAAATCAAGTCAATTATCCTAAGGCTTCACCAGGGACACGATTACAGGAAAATAAAATGCTAACAGCACTAAAACTCTTTATGGACACGTGCACGAAAGTCAGAGAACATAAACATGAATCTGCTTTAAGAGCTTCTTTGATGTGTGTCAAGTGTGCCTTATGCTTTGCGTAAGATAAAATATGTGTGTGGTATTTAAAGAGGGGGTGAATGAGAAAAAGTAGTAGTAGTAGTAATGTGTGAGTTATACGAGAAGGAGTAACATGTGGACACATAGAAGGACATGATGTTTATTGTGCAGAACTGCCATATGAGTCTTTGTATGTATGTCTCCTTTTAATTCCTTACTTTCAGCAAATTATGCTGGCAGTACTTGAACATGAAGAAAGTAAGCATAACTGTGTCTTCCTCAATCAAAACACCTCTCACAATCTCTCCCTCACCAAAGCTTACGTTGTGCCTCCTAGTGGCCTCAATTGTCAATCGCAACTAACCAGGCTACTTCATTAATCTCAAAACTCACTATTACCACAACAAGTCATAGAAGCACATGGAGCGATTCTCATTTGACTGAGCAGCCCTGGAACAGTGGAACAGATGCAGCAATAAAGGTCCTCTTCACCTAGACAATATAGTGGATGCCACAAAAAAATATTTACTGCCCATCTCAGTTAACTGACCCGACTTCCACTGAGCACAAATTTCACTTAAACAAGATAAAGCTAAAGGCAAATGCCAATGAAACAAGCAAGAACTGTAAATGCATAAAAAGCATGACAGAACATCAGTAGGGAATATACTCAGAATATAATGATGTCTGTGGGTGGCAGATGTCAGGCTAGCATTGATTGTAACTAACTTGCAACAAAGCACTAAACTTGATCATTATATTTAAGATAAAGGTATGTTAATTTGTCCACTTACTTGTGGTCCACTGAACCATGGAGGAGGTAGGGCTACATATAACACCCTCAAATTAAAGGCGGCAAATGATGGGGTACAGAGTAAAAAACAAAAACTATGACACTGTCCAGTTCCTTATACAATATACTGCAGTCTATAATGACATCAACGACTACAACTAACTGCCAGCTATGTAACTCTACCAATCAACCACTCAATCTTGCCTCCTCCCATAAGCCCAGTAAAGTAAGAACTTGAACTAACACTCTACCTGCAAAACATTTCACTTGACTGAACAATGCAATATAAATTAAAAAAAAAAGAAAGGATGTATGTTTTCACATCTGCAGCAACCATCACAAAGAGGAGCTTTAACAATAAGACTGGCTTCCTGTGGCCAATACAAAACGTGCAACCAATTACCAGGTCCAGCCTTCCAATTACTGCATAACAACCATTGCTATCCTCAGTCAAGCTTTGAGTTCTTTAACAGCGTGCAATTGCTTCAGACCCTGATAGAGTAGAATTTGTTGTTCTCAAACCATTCCTAAAGTCAGAAAATTAAATAAAACAATTAATAAAATGTCAGCTTGTCTTAAAAACAGTTTGAGTCATTGTCACCTCTGGTCTGTGAATTTATTCACAATACTAAAGTAGTTATATTGAAATGTTGAAGTAAATGTCCACGTGTGCATGAAGTTATCAAAAGACATAGGCTACGTTCAGATTACAAGCCTCATTGCTCAAATCCGATTTTTTGCTCAAATCTGATCAGTCTGACATGATGGTTCACACTCGTTTAGGTAACTGATTCAAATCTGTCATTAATGTTAACGAACTGGCATCCCGGAATGACCCACACGCGCACATTCTACCCAGTAGTCACATGAACAAATCACGTGCATCATCAGAAACAAACTAACAAGCAAAACAAGCCTTCGCTGTGAAGATAATTAACTATCAGATAATTAGCTGTTCATTATTGGAGCGAGACGAAGGTGGAAAAGGTGAGATGTGTTGCTTTTCCACCATTTACAGACTTTAACTTCTGTTTGGCGCCACTGCCATGGTATAGCTGAATGATGGCGCACGCACAGTGGATCACATGAATTCTGATCTGAGCATTCTCATTAAGATCGCATGGCCAGAGAACTTACCACTCTGTAATGTCTTCCGTGTTTTTCAAACGCTAGAGTGAGCTCCTGAGCGAGTCCACAATGAATGCGTTAAGATGGAGCATTTGAGCAAAATCATAGTTTATAAATGCTTAAACATTTTTAATGTAAAAGGATGCATTAACTTCCTGAACACTGAACAGCATAAAACACTTTAACACTGCTGTTATATTTGTAAGAGCTTTTAAACTCGAGTTATAGGAGTTTAAAACGGCGCCTCATGTACATCCATGACGTCTGTGAGCGCAAACAGCCTATGAGCTGCTCCGCTCACCAACCAATCAGCACTCACTAGCAGTAATGCCAGCATTGTGCTGTCCAAGACCCGTTTGCTGTAGAAAAAAGGAAATATATAGGCAAGTTTCTTAGTTTTTTTTTTAGTGAAATACATCCCTTTACTTTCCAAAATTAAAGGAAAGTTCTGGTCAAGTGATGAGAAACTATTTTAACTTTTCGTTTTTAGCCGTTGAGCTCCATTTACTCCCATTCATTGAGGACTCGCTCACGGGCGCCCTCTGCTGTTTTGCAGTCCTCTTTTTGATATAACAGGGGTTGGGGAGGCCAGGCTCCTCATAAACCGGCTCTGGCATGGCTACGAATCGATCGTATCCGATCTTAGACCACATATGAAAGTGGCTCAGGTCGGATTTTAAAAGATCAGATTTAGAGATCAGTCCAAATCTGATCTGAGTCTCATTAGGGCAGAAAATTGGACGTGTATCACTGGTAATGTGAATGTAGCCATAAATGACTAAATTCAATTTTTATGGTCAGACTGTCGCATTTGCTTGCATATGCACATTGGTAGCCATAGCAACAACTTATGTATCAGTACACTGACTAGGGAAAGGCAGGCAAAATGTGGCCAACCTGTTGCATTTATGAACTTAAATGTTGTCTACAACATACTACGACTAGCAAACCAAACGATCAAGGTAAATTTTACTTCAGATTCACAATTTTTGCAACTATAACATGTTCAGAACAGTAATATTCAGAGACAAGTTTAAGTTGTGTTACTTAAGGTATGTGTTACTTTGGATGACAGGAAAAAACTGAGTTGCATATCCAGCAATCTAATTTGAATCAGATTTGAAACCACATATGTGTAGGTTCAATCTGACTGGAAAAAATTGCACATGGGTTTTTGCCATTCACAGTGCAGACAATGAATTTCAAAATCCATTGAAATGGAACAAGCTGTATTATAATATGGGAATGGTTTATACAAACTAGGCGTAATCAAACTCTGTCAATCTTTTCCTCTGTATCGTATGTTGAGTCTCAAGACCCATTCTCTTTCTTTCTTTCTGTCTGTGTCTACTTCATTGTTACATAATAGACTAAGGATAATCCATCTCATGATTCCAGAAAGCTATGAAATTTGTAGGAAAAAGGTAAATATAAGTGAGATAGTGGAAGGTGAATGACCAGGTTGAAATGAATGAATCTGTTGTACTGAGAAGAAGCACACATCTGACTGGCCTTAATTAGCAATTTCCTGAACACAAACATGGTGATGTGATGCAGGTATGCCAAAAAATCAGGTTCCTGTCTGAATAAAGCCTCTTCAAAGAATCTTCTTTGTCTTAACTGACAAAATCTGACATTCAGATATTCATCAATCAATGAGAAAATGCACAATCCAATGTAGAAAATGTCCATTTAAATCTTTAAAGCTTCCTCTGCTGTGGCTCCTAGCATCTTCCAGGCCAATTAGTTAGTAACGGTCTCACAGACAAGATTACCGAACAGAGGGAAGAACATGTCATTGCTGACCATAAACAAAACAACAAATATTTACTTTGCCTTTAACCCTTCTGTTGCCATATGAAGGCTAAAGCAGAGAGCTAGTAGCAGTTTTACAATGATCTGGCTATGTTTTGAGTTGTATTTCTGGATTGTGGGATGTTAGAGCTGGTTTCTCTCACTCTGGCTAGTGATGGTAGGTTCCTCTGAGTGTTCTGGTGTGTGAATCATGTCACTACTTTTAACCCTTTGTTTAAAATATGACTAGAAAGAGACTAGAAGCAGAGATGTAATATAATAGTAGCAAATGGGGTTTGGGTGATTTTGGAGCTGGATTGCTGGCTGATGGATGGTCACAGGTGGATGAAATCACTCTGGATGGTGAGGGCAGAGTCTGATAAATAATCTGATGTGTGAATAATGTTGCTGTTTTAATCCTTTGCTGGAATATGAAGGCCAAAAAGCAGAGCAATAATATCAGGATTTTAGGTGATTTTCTGAGCCAAATTACTCACATGATGACGTCACACTAGCTAGGTAGGGCACACTAGCTAGTTAGGGCCGGGTATTCTGAATGGTCTGATATGTGTATCAGGTCTGTAGCTTAAACCGTTCTGAAGTTATGAAGGCTAGAATTTACGTACTGTTTTGCCCACAAGTTGCGGGCTTCAGGTTCTAAGTGTTAAATAAAATTATATGAAGATTTTTGCCAACAACTAACTTCTGCAATAACAATTTTTCAGCAAACTAATCATTCTGTACATGGCAATATGTTTATTTACAGAGAAAAGATTTTTAGACAAAAAAAATACCTGATATGACATTTTTCATGTTAGTCCCTTATCTTACTTTAATACGTAATTTATTACCAGTTTTATCTGTATGTGTATGCCTGGTGGGAGTGTCTCAAGTGGGAGGAGGGGGATTGAGTGTAGAGGTCTTAATCTGGCCTTGTGCCTCGGCCTAATTTTTTTATAAAGCTGCTGTGTCACAATATCTATGGTATAAAGTGCTATATGAATAAAATTGAAAAGAATTCAATAAACCAGCTAAAATATCTCCTGTACCTGTGACTGAGCTGGGATCCCCGCAGGCTGGACACAGTATCTTCAAGGTTCTGCCGAAGGTCAAAGACATTTTGAACTGTACGCTTCCTCTGAGAATCTGGATCTGCAGATGAGGAAGAGAGAAAAGGTCTGTTATCACTGAGAACTAACAAATGCATATACACTACCTCATAAAAGTTTGTTAACAGTTTTAATCAGTAATATAAAGTGCAAAACCAGTCACGATAGAATTAAAATCCAGAATGCCTTGTATTTGCAATGAGGTAATGAAATCTCAAGGCACGTTGCTAAAAATGACTATAAAGAGGAAAATTACAGTGTATTATTAATTGATATCATTCGTAAAATACTTCTAAAACAACTAAAGCCACCTTTCAGTATTTAACCAAAACATTTTAGTGGTAGTGTATAAAGAACACTTATTTTTAACCATACAAAGCTACATCTCGCTCTTTAGCGACATATAGCTCAGCAAGTGCATAGATTTTCTAGCAGCACTTCAACATACTAAACATTCTGCAGCAATGTTTCCATTCTGAACAGTGTATAGATGAATTTCCTTGTTAAAAATGTATGTTGCTATGTATGTTAGTTTTATAAACTTAAAATTTAACCCCTTACCAGTACACAGCTGACATACTTTCATATGAAATATGAAAAAATAACTCCTGAATCAGGGCTCTTCAAGCACAGATCAGGTTCTTTACTGATACTCAGTAATAATGCAAAAGTAATTTTGTAAATCTATAGTGATGTAAGGCACACTGTAGTGATGTTTGCACATCTTCTCTTATCCTTTTACCAATTCATTTCAAAGGGTAACAAAACTATACCCTGAATGTTCACAACCTCTTCTAAACTTTTGTATATCCGTCACAAACTTCACATTATCCTCCACCACTTTAAAATACCTATTTCTGATGTTTCAGACCTCCCACTAAGCACTAAACAGTGCCCCATTCTCACATATACCCTTTGGTGTCTTAAGCCACTGACCTGTCCTATCAGTAATGATTCAAGCTTAATGTGTGTATTATAATACAGGAAACAATTATAAACTAGGTGTAATCAAACTCAATCTTTTCTTCTGTATATTATGTTGAGTCTCAAGGTCCACTCTCTTTTTTTGTCTGTCAGTCTATCTGCCCTGCGATGAACTGGCGACCTGTCCAGGGTGTATCCTGCCTTCCGCCCAATGACTACAAGAATAGGCTCTAGCTCCCCCCACAACCCAGAAGGATAAGCAACTTAGAAAATGTGTGTGTGTGTGTGTGTCTGTCTGACGGTCTCTGCCTCATTGTTATATAATAGATAAGATAAGGATAATCCATCTTATGATTCCAGAAATTAGAAGAAGATCTGAAATTAGTAGGAAAAAGATAAGTGAGAAAGTGGAAGGTGAATGACCAGGTTGATATGAATGGATCTGTTGTACTGAGAAGGTGCACATATCTGATTTGCCTCAATTAGCATTACAATTTCCTGAACAAAAACATGGTGATGTGATGCAAATCTTAACACCCTGTTGTAAAACACAACTCAATCCAAAGTCTCAAAAAAGCTACTCAGACCATGCTATATAAATATAAATATAAATATAAATATACTGCAACAAATGATTTTTCTGTTTGTTGTGCATAAATCATTTCAACTGGCAGGGGCATCAGTGCAAGGCTTCCTACTGGGATCTAGCACTGCTACCCACTCACTCCCTGATGGGCCACTCCAGCTGGCTGATGTTAGCATGACCTCCACTATCCTTTTCTCTGTCAACTAAAAGCTACAATCTATTGTCCAGTCTAGTGATATTCGCCTAATGGTGAGGAATAAGACACATCATGATTACAGTTAATAAAGGTCTACAGCATGGTGTATGAGCTAAAAAACTCACCAGAGGTGCAGGGCAATTGTTAGTGGCAATAATGGTGATACCTAGAGTTATCAAGCCCAAAAGCTTGAATTGTTGAACAATATTTATATAACAACAAAAAAGCCTTCTAGCCTTGCCTTGAACTCATTTTGAGTTCCATCCCATACGAATTTCTATATGGCCTGTAAAAAAAGTGAAATGTTTTGCAGGAAACATTTGCATATAATTATATGATACAACTATGCTTTGTTCCACAGTATGGATTGCTTACACAAAACAGCATGTGAACCTAGACTGTTTCCAGCTTTGCTGGATTCTGAAGAGAGCAGTACTCAATGCCCAAGAGTTCCATTTGTTCCCTGTGCAACTCCCATAAAAGAAAGCTTATGTGATGTTGGACACACATGAATTGGCCATTAATACAACAATTTTCATCTCGGTTTTGAGCAAGGGGCATCAAGAACTACTAATTATGTCAACTATAATGTCATATTTTTCTATCATCTTGTTCTAGAATTTCCTTCTCCTCTGTTTTTGCAGGGAGATCTATATGAGGTCATTAAGTGCCCTTTGCAATTATCTTTATCTGTGTCCAGTCAAGCATTGCGGAGTGTCATTGCTGATGCTCTTTAGTCACATTCAGTTCATTAAATAATCATTAGGTTATTCTCTCAAGGTTTAACCATTTTAACCATTTTACCAGCCTTTGCTCTGTTTAAAAGCACTTTAACACTCTACAAACATCCTTGCACATGTAAGATGAAGGAGTCATCATCTCAAGTAACACAAACAAATACTGCTTCAAAGCACGGCAGCTCTGGACGCCACAACAGATTTTAAAAATGCCACAACAGATTCCTAAATAGCCCTGAACTGAGAAGGACCCAGCTGCAGACAAGACAAGTGGATGAGAGAATTAGAGATGCAGATGTTCACCCTGCACTACTAGCCTGTTCCCAAAGGGCAGAACAAATGAATCAAAGCTAGCTGGTTAAGCTGCATGTCTGTGGAAGGATGGCGGTGATGGGGGGAGGGTTAATACATCTGCCCTCTGCCCCCTCTTCACCCCCTACTCCCCAGAATCCAGACTTCTCAGTAAAACTCATGTCTGCTGACTTGGCTAAGCTTAAGGAGTCACCAACTCAAGTGCCATAAACTTTCAATACTACTGTCAGACAGTACTATGAAAGACTTAGGAGACTTACAAAGACTAAAGGAGAGGTCAGGATGTTAGGAGCAAAGTCCTCCTACTAAACGTTTAGAGCATAATAAGTACATAGAGAAGCTATTATAGTTCAGACACAATCTACTGTGGTCATCACCACTCCAAGTTTTTCTTGGAGGATGGGTGCTGAGAGGAAACTGTGGGACTAAGCCATGAGGACAAGTTGAGTAGAGGAGAGAGACACACAGAGATAAAGAAAGAGAATAGAGCTTGCCCTAAAATGGATCAACAGATTCACAAGGCAATTAAGGCAATCCTGCAGTCAATGTAAAACTGTGCATAGCTCCACTAACCTCTACAAATAATGATCCACTCTAGTCCAATTAATTACACAATACTGAAAAACATGACAGGTTCAACTAGGCTTCAAATAAGTAATGTTTGGTAATAAAAAATCGTCAGAACTGAAGCAGTACATGTTGTAAATGTAGTGTTAAGAACAAAGAGCCAAATTAACTAAAAACTGACTGATTGGTATGCAGTTTACATACCATTTAAGCTAGGTAGCACAATGACTAACACAACTGACACTCATGTTTTAAAGGAATGTGATCTGTAACTTACTAAAATGTTGAGTCTATTGTGCCTAAGTCAGTTAACATGTGACTCAAATGTGTCTCGAGTCTAAGTCGCTGACACCAGTCATCATCTCTGGTTCTGTATCTAGTTTATAAAAAAAAAAAATAGAACTTTAATAGACATAGTGTCTCTAATATCACAATGTCTGAGGACCAGGTGGTGACCTTAGTAAAATGAAAAACAGGAAGACCCACACACGTGCTCAAAGACACATAGTAACATAAACACACAAACACTCACACACACTCACACAGCACATCTGGTGTGCAAAGGAACTCTTGCACAACAGCTGAGTAACCGGGAGTCCCTTTGGTCATGTGGTAGAAGACACATTTGAGGAAATGAGAACTGGGACAAATATCCTTCTAAAATCACACTGATATCCTGAAAATAATTACAGAAAAAAAGGTGAATTGTCTGTTCCAAAACATCAGGAAGGTGGCCTATCTTTCACATTATAAACACCTGACAGTGTTTAAAAGGAAAAAAATGAATGTATATGCCTATTCTTGTTTGATCTAACACACTTTCACATTCTCAAGGACATGCCCTTCCATCCCTTTTCTAAAAAAAACTTGTCTGCATTCTGTGAGCCTCAACACAAGCAATAGAAATAGAAAAAAGACGTAAGTGATCTAAAACAGTACAAATGAGGAGGGTCTTGAATGAGTTGAAAAATAAAATCCACTTTTAAAGAGTAAAAAAAAGCAAGACAGTCCTCTTCAAGCATTCTCTTTTAGTTCAGTGAAAAAGAAAAGATGACCTAAAAAATCTGATGAAAGATGAGTGGGTGAAAAAAGAGAAGCTTTTTCCAGTTCACTAACCTACAGACAGTAGAGGACTGAAGAAAAATTCAGAGCATTGAAACATCCCTATAAGCCCAGGAGCAAAAAATATGAGCAATGTCTAAACATATGCAGGCTTTGTAACTCTTGGTATAACACAATAAACTCTGCAACAGTACAGCTACAACTAATGAAAATCTTCAGATACCCAGGCAGACAGATGCAGAGAGCATGAGTACACTTAGAAAGCATTTGGGCCATCTAATCTTGAACCATGTATCAGTAAAGAACTGTTAAAGTTTATCCTGTGGAGATAATATTGTTTACTGCTAAGGAAACACCAACCAACACTTTGTCATGATTCTGAAGCAGGAAAAGGAAGGGTGGCACAGCACGCTGACGAACAAAAACATCAAAAGTTTGGATTATCCTTAGGCAAGAATAGCTCCAAATAACTTTAAGCCTCAAAACAGCTGTGAGGCCAAAGGCTGAGAAGAAAACATAAACGAACATGCTTGTTTTTTTTAAACAAGGCTTGTCCAGTCTTCTCCTCAGAAGAAGCTGGAGAGGTCTGTTGCAAACTTGAAATGCTGACAGATCTACCATTTGATGTGACAACGCTGAACAGCAGACGCTGTGCCCATTTGCCCAGTATGCACGGTGCTGAGTTCAGTGGAACACTGAATGTCAGGAGATAATACTTGAATAATGACCCCTTCAGAGACGTTCTTCCAAGTACAGCCTATGTCCATTTTGCCCCACAAGCACTACTCTTAATGTCAGTAGAAATCTCCAAAGCAACTTCAGAGAAAAACATTTTTGTTTATGGTGATGGAGTCCAAACACTGCCCATGTGCAATCTTTGATTCAATGTATTTGTTGATTTCATCAAACATGGAACCTGAGGTGACCCAAGGTCGGAGATGTCTAGGTGCTTTAAGGGTCTTGGTGAGAGAGTGTGAGCAGTGGTGGACAGTAACGAAGTAAATGTAATTCGTTACTGTACTTAAGTAGTTTTTTCGTGTATGTGTACTTTACTGAAGTATTTAGATTTTGGGTGACTTTTTACTTTCACTCCACTACATTTCAAAGTCAAATATCTTACTTTTTACTCCACTACATTATGTGAAATCTGTTGTTCCTTTTGGCTTATGTGTGTATAAAAACATAACATCAAAATGAAACAAGTGCGAAGCAAGCCAGTATAGCGCACACTTTGTTTTGAGCTTGTTTTGACCTGGTGGACATACCTACCCAGTGCAAGCATACGGTTCAACATCAGCGCAGCAGCGTTAAATTTTGTGAGTTTTTGTTTTTGCTAGTTTATCTTTATGAACAGAGACCTACAGATACAGTATAGTAGGGTAAAACTCATTTGTGAACCTGTGTTTAAAGCAAGTTTTTATTAAATTTAAACTTGTAACTAAATTGCAAATAAATCTTAAACTGAAACTTTGCTTGTTCGTAAAAAATTATTTCATAGCCACTTGGTTCTACCTAATGGAAATTGTTTGCCTTCGGTGTTTTGTGCTTTTGATAATATTAATCGACATCAGACATCAGGCTTCAGACTAATTAATGACATTCTATTAAAATACTGGTGTTACAAGAGTGACACTAGAATATTTCACCTAAATGAGTTAATAAAGCAAGAGTCTTGTTACAAAAATGATAATAGGTCATTAGAGCCATAATTAATCTTTTAGTACTTTCACTTTTGATACTTAAGTACATTTGAAGGCAAATACTTTTGTACTTTTACTCAAGTGGAGGTCTAAAGGGAGGACTTCTACTTTTACTGGAGTAATTTTTTTCCTTGGGTATTTCTACTTTAACTCAAGCACATAGTTTGTGTACTTTGTCCACCGCTGAGTGTGAGTGATAACATCAACTTGACTCTTCATCATTGTTACTGACTATTGTATTAACAATAGCAGATGGGATGTTTCACATATGTTTGTAAATATGTGTTGAAAATAAAGGTGTTCAGCTAAAGTCTTCAGAATGGTACACGTGGGTGAAGACAAATCGCACACTATTGACAAATTCTTTTTGCCCTTTAGCTGAATTTATCTAGATCATCTCAGAAGTGTATTGCAGTGTATCCTTCAGCCTGAAAGGTTTGTCCGAATTTACTATTTTATATTGTTTTTATTCATTATCGTTATCTCACTACAATATAAGGTATGCCTTTCGCAAATAGAACCATTACAAATACAACCAACCCTGGCACTGACTATAGGTTAATAAATACAACCAAGCTAGCATTAGTATAACTCTTAGCTTTTTTCCTTTATCAAAGACAGTTCAACTGAAAAATGCGTGTAAAGCACAGTATACCTGGATTTGGAGAATATGTAGAGAAATATAAAGAGGCTAATACTGAACCCAGAATGATTGCCTAGCATACTGGATAATAGTGAGGTTCCATAAGCAACAGGATTACCATTCTTATCTCTGTCTGAATAAGAGTGTCTGCTAAATATAAAAAAAGTGTTGTTTTTTACCATTTAATTTCAAACATACCACCCTCAGAATTCCACCACAACACAGTTTTACACACAACAGAACTTTAAGACACATCATCCAAAGGGAGTTTCTCAGGCCTTTGAACTATTGTTGGAGGGCTGTAAGCATATTTTCAACAGGTGTAGCAATGGTTTTTCATTTTAGCCAGCATGTCCTTTTAAGATTAATTTTAGTTCTAAATTTTTATCAAATATGGGCTACACCAACCATAACAATTACACATCATACTGTGAATAGGTCAGTCTACTTTGAAATAATAAAAACTACAGTTTTTCAGCACCACCTACAAATCACTTATGTCATTCTATGAAACATGATGCATTTATACAGACTATACAACCTCCACTTGACAAAAGTCCACCTTTGGTGTATTCAACAAAGGACCAGTTAAACATGGTAGCCTTTTTATCACAATACACAAGGAAGCCATTGTGATTTTTTGAGAGCAAAGAAGCAGGTAGTGCTTGCTCAGACACTTGAATGGTACCCTTTCCACTTTCCAGTGTTATGGACTTCCAAAAACTGCCTTTGGTTCTTGATTGCATTAGTTATATTATGCCAAGGGATGGCAACTTTTGCCAAGCTAGATAATCACATTAGTAGTCACACACTAAAGAAGAAACAAATCAGCATTTCCAAGAGATGTTCATAAGATGTGAAGAAATTGACCTTACTGTGCAAGATGTAGGATTTCAGGTTTAAAATACCAGTGGGCAGTAAACAAAACACTAATTTGCAAAAAGACTCGCTGGCCAGTCATACAGTTGCTGTTATTATGTCTAAAGCAGCTTTATCCTAGCTGCAGAAACACAAATCTAAAAAAAAATATAATTGCAAAAACTTCTACTATTCATTCGTGTTCATTTTCTTATTCATACACATTTACACCTACCAAACTACTGATTGATTGTGTTTTCTCCTCTTTTCAAAGTACTTCAGTGGATGGCAGCACAAATGTAGAAACTATTCCTGGCCACTTTTCTATTACAAATACTTCAAGTACTTTAATATTTCCAATAACATCAATATAGAGCCTTTTAGGAGTCTTCTGTCAACCTGTCTGTACTCTTCCTGAGACTAAAGGTACTTTAAGAACATTAGCCCTAGAGACAAGGACCTGCTAGCACAGTTTATACAACCAGACCTGCTGCAATCATTGCATATTATTCATGTCAGGATCAAAATGGTCAGACTCATTTCCTACACAATTAGACATTACTTAACCATCTTTTAACAATGTGTGTGCTATGGCCATGCACAGTACAATGAAAACATTATTTAAAAAAAGCCAAACTTCTAACATCCCACACAACGTTCCAATAAGCTCATTTTGGATTTACTTCTTTATTTATTTTACTGTAAGATTATTAATGGGCTAAAACAACTGATCTAAGCAGGCTCCTTAAGAAAATGAATTTAAGACCAGTGACAAAATATAAACTACATGGACAAAATATTGGTATTACTGCTCACTGCCCTGATACCAGGGATAAGCTGAGCTGAGCTCAGGCTGAGCTGCAAAGAGATGGTGATAGGATAAGAAGTGGAGTCAGAGGCATTACTATTTTTTCATATTAAACCTACAGCAGTGGTTGTTGTTGTATTTTAAAACTGATTTACATTGCATTAACTATTATATATGTATATATATATATTGAAACATAACCACATAATTACATATTTACATTATAATGCAATTATTATTATTAGAATTGTAACATAATTATTTACATTTGATTTACATTCTGCATTATTCTGCATTGACAAATTCAACTTTCAAATTACACAATGCTCCCTCAGAGGGCCAAACATGGAGCATGGAAAGCAAATTTTCCCATGCTCCCTCAGAAGGGCAAACAAATATAACTTTTAAACTTATTAAACAAACTGTAAAAAGTGGTGCTTACAAACCATTGGAAAAACCTAATAGGTTAATCATAACAGAACCTAAATAACATATTTAGATACAAAACATTTGGATAAGGTTAACAAATTCTGTCGATTAGTTGTGTATTCCACATAAACCAAGAATTACCAGACAAATCTTTTCATTATCTTTATGTAGGTTTAATCCTCAAATCCAGACACTGTGGGTCTATCCATTTAAAATGAGTCCTTCCACTAACTTTAGGAAATGCAGATTTAGTCAGTAAACCTCTTACTGACATATAAATCAAGAAACATCTGTCAAATCAGATCCTTAAGCATCTCGCCCACATACTGAGGTTAACCGCCTTTTCTCAACAAACATCGTCTTTACACTGGCATCTTAATGGCTTGAAAGGCACTAATAATATCTGAATGCATTGTTAGATATCAATGTTATGCTACTATGGCTGTCATTCAAGTGAGGAGTTATGGTTTGTTCATTCAACACTCATCAGAATTTCTGATAAAAAATGATATAAGTTAACTCTGTCTTTTTTGAAAATATCATACTAATTTAATACAGCATGAGTTACTTTTGCAGGCAGAAATAAGCACATCCCAGCTGAAGGCTGAACAGCACTAATGCAGCCCCTCTCATATGCATGTTCAACAGTGTTCGGTAACATCAGAGACATGCTTTGAATCGTCGCAAATATGTATAACCCAACTGGACTGCCAAGGCTAGACAAGGACAGCAGCCAAAAGGTTGAAACAAACATAAAACCGAGTAATAGCCTATTTGCAAGCATCTAATATTGTGATATTTTTCCTCCTTCCTACTTAGGCACTACTTATCAAGGTTGAAATAAGCTCCAGGGGTAGGAGGGGAAATGTGTCTAGCGAATAAACTGAATTTGAATTTCTCAAATCTCTGTCCCAATCATATAAATCTAATTAGCAAAACATTTACTACAACAATGAATCAATGAGTGGTTAGGGTGAGACAACAATATCGCATCACGAGAGTCAAGGGAGACATCAGAGTACCTCACAATGCTATGTTATAGTAAACAACCAAGCAATGCAAGAAAATCAAACCACACAGCAAAACATAATTAAGTACAGCTAAATGTGTAGGTGCAGTTTATGTGTGTGCGTGTCTCAGCTTTGCTGAGAAACTTTGAAGACTCATATTGACTTACTAACCTTCTTTAAGTGTGTCACAAGCCCTATTATTGTCTCTCAAAATCCCCTAGTAACAGAGAGGGGTAAAAACAAAGAGACGGAAGAAAAGGTGGAGGGGTGTTCCCTGTCAAGTAGCCCAGAAATAAGGGGCACCAGCTGCAAATTTAAATACCCTGCCCAACAATTGATGCAAAATGTCCCTAAAATATAAATCTGTTTTCTATTTGATTTTACACCCAGAATAGCCAGTGCAAAAGCCTTTGAAAAGCTAAGGCTGAACAATGACTCTAGAAAGCAGAGTATATCTGCAGATCATCATGAAAATCACCAGAGCAAAAACAGTTAAACATATATATATGCAAGTTGCAGACACTAGGGCGGTGTGTCAGCTTTGCTCTAATGCAATAATGCTAACATCTGTCTCAGATGCCCCTGCAACACACACCCCCAATCTGAATCAAAAATTGGTCTCTCCCATTTCATGAAATGCTGAGCTTGGAATGTAAACAAAAGAGGACACACAGAACATGGAAATCATTCTTCAAAAGTCATAGTTAAAGAGTGCATGGCAGTGATTCTAGGCTTAACACCATTGTTTCTTAAGGCTTCTATATGAAATAAAAGAAAAGATGAGTGAGTGACTGTTATATGCAGAAGCAGGAAAGCATGGGGTGCAGCTTAGCCAGAGCAGGGGCTGAGATGAGGGATGCTAATGTATGCCAGCCAGGCAGGAAACAGTTTTTGCAGCAACTGAAGCAGATTAGAAAGTCTTGTTCTTACTTACCCAGCACTTGACTGAAGAGAAGCTGTTCCAAGTCACCAAGCACAGTAACCACCAGCTGTGGATCCACCTTTAAAAAGGTCTTATCTCCTTCTTCTACTTCAGATGCACCATTACACCCTCCTGGAGTGGTCCTGCTATTAGAATTAGCCTTGTTAGAGTGAATCACTTCATCATCATTTGACTTACTGCTTTCTGTAGCTTCTTCAGCCTTGCTGATGGGTTTAACCTCGGCATAAAGGCCACGGGGAATCCGGCTGGGCTTGCTAGGGGCAGAAGTTGTCAGAAGTGGACTGAAGCCTTTTGGTTTTCCTTGGAAGAGAGAATGCTCTGACTTGGAAAGATTTTTGGACAGTAGAGAGCTGGCACCAGCTCCATCTTTGGGTTTACTTGCCTTGATCTGACCTGCACCAGTCCTGGTCATGTCATCTGACCACTTGTGCTGGTACAGCTGCATCTTTTTTTCGGAGTCCGTAAGTACACAAATGTTGGTCAGGGATTTTTCTTTGCGCAGCTTGGTGGGCAATGGAACACGACCTTCAGAGCTACCACTTCGGTAGGCTGATAGGTCAGCCCGAGGGGTAGCTTGTGGAAGCCCTGACCTCCCCTTCTTGGCTGCCATTCCCCTCGTTCTCCTCAACTCCCCGTCGCCCAGAGGGGTCTTGGCAGTGAAGACTTCTTCAGCCTGAATCTCCAGATCTAGATCTTGTCTTCTTTAGCTACCTCCACGTGCTCCTCCTACACGGAACCATTTTAAAGAATCAGTGAGTAAGGTTTTAAAAGGAAAGACAATAAAACAATAATGAACGATGAACAATGAATAAGCAGTACTGCATGACTCACCCTCTATTCTGTGATTCCAGCTTACAGAAAGCACCAAACATGTGACGAACGATAGACTGGCAAAGAGGTCATGTCTTTACAAGGTTATCCATGTGTATGAAGCGTGCAGTATGTAAGTCCAGTCTCTTTCTCCCAATTAGTCTAGTTATGCTGCAGCAGCAGCTGCTGCTCATGTCCTAACAGTCCTTATCCCTTTTTCGCTCTCTCTCTTTCTCTTCCTCCAGCGCCCAACCCCCACGCCCGCCCCCAGCAGGGGCTCCCTGCTGTTGCGCCGTGCCGCAGATGAATGACAGAGATGACAGACGCAGAAACAATCCCTCCTCCTGCCCCCTTGCACTCAGTCAACCTGACGCCCTCCACCCAACCCCCGCCTCCTTCTATCTCTCACCACACGCCACTCAGAATGCCACACTGCTTCTGCGCCTTGAGTTAAAGGGGTAGTGATGAAATATCATTCTCTAAATAAAAAAAAAACAATTTCCTAGACCCAGAAGCACACTTCTGCTTCCAACACTCACCGGCTTTCCATCAAATTTCTCTCAACATATAACGACATATATCTCAGTCAATATGTTTGTACTAATAAACAAACCATACGAAGTCAAAATTCACTCATTTATAACAGCATTGAAATGGATGGAAAATAATGTATCTATACCCTCACATTTAACTTGATCATCTCTGTTCAGTAAGAAATTCCTTTCCTTCTATAAAGTACCAAGTACATTCCGGTAAGAATGTACAAACATTCTATCTGAAGCTAAACATGAACCTGGGCATGGTTCTATAGCTACTCTGAGTCAGATTAACTACAGTAAGCAACGCACTATCATTACCTAGGTTTAGAAGAGAGGGGACAGTAAGAAGAATAGGCAATATGCTTGTAAGGAAAAAGAATCGGATTTATTACAGAGTGCACATATACCTTTAGGTTCTTTGAGGAAAATGGCTATTCAAAAGAAATAAAAAAAAAAAGGAAAATAATAATGAGAGCTCTTGATAAAAAGAGTTCCGAAAACAAAATATTGGCTCGCAACTACCCAGATAGTGAATGTATGTGCTTAGCTGTATCCAGTTAGAATGAAAAGTTCACTGTCAAAGGTTCCAAAGTTCTGGCTGCTCAGTATATGTGTACAAGTGTCCCAGGATCCAGTGGCACTGACTCACCATCAAAACTGAACCATACAGAAAACCAGTATTACATTCAAAACCACAGGAAAATAGCTTTTTCCCACAAGTACACATCACTGGCTACAAATTCACATAGCCTAGCCTCTTGGGTAACTTGCACACCAAATGTACTATATAATCCATAAATTATACTTTTTCCATCATTATAAAAGTTTACTCCAATTGTTTTTTTTTCATAAAACAATATATTTCTACCAACATTACTAACTTAAAAGTAAATGGAAGTCGCTGTATTGAAACGCCTCCTGCCGAGGACGCCTCCTCTGCTTGTTCCCTTTCCCCTGTAGAATCTCGAGTCCATGGACTGTCTAGACTCCAACTCCCATGAGTCAGTGGGAGATCACATGACTCTCCTCCCACTGAACATTCGTTCCAGCGTTCTTCCTCACCGGAATTCTAAGCTGTCATTTCATTCCGTTCAGCAGTTAATTTATAAAGCCTTTAGTTTTGTAATTTGTGAAGTATTGCCAACACGTTCCATTGCTTACTGTGTGTTCTTTGTAAGTAAAGCCTTTCCGTGTATGACCCGAGCCTGTTCTGACTATGATCTTTGTAACACTACTAAGGTATCAAAGTAAACTTCAGCCTTGTCTTTTTATCTGCGAGCGTCTGATCTGTGTCGACTTCGTATCGGAATTCTTAAAAACTCCACAAGGAATAACCATCCATTCTTCTGGAGCGTCAAAAACAGAAGAACAGTAGCTTAATAAAGCTATATATGTAGATTTTTGATGGATTCTCTCACAATGTCACCCCTCCGAGTGTTGAAAAAGAGGCCAATACCTTCGGGAGCGCCTTTTGCAGGATACTGAGTGAAACAACAGTGCATTGAAAAATAAAAGTCCCATCGAATCACTGTAATTGTGAGTATTAAATTAAATAAAATTAACAGTGTATTTTCTTTTTACACACACACACACAAACACACGCACATATATATATATATATATATATATATATATATATATATATATATATATATGTATATATGTATATATATTTATATATAAATGACAATTTAAATAAAAAATGTAACTTCTTCCTCCTCTAATGCTCTAACAGTCTCTATATCACGATTAGAAAAAGAAATGTTCAACCATCAGCTGATACAGCAAATACGGTACAGGGAAAAACTGCAGTAAAATCCATTCTTTGCTCAAAAAATAATGATGGTATATATGTTATTATAAAAAGGAAAAAGACATAAAGACAAAATGTGACTATAAACACTAAATTTCATAACAAAGTGAATAATAAGGCACATTAGCTTCCTGCTGTTGGAAAAATAAACCTACAGACCAAATGTTTATAAAGGTTACACAATTGAACTAATGTCTTCCATTTATTTTTTTTATATTCTTCATTATATTATTCATATGCATTAATATCCAGTAATCAACCTCAAAAACCACTGTGCCTTTTACACCATGTGCCTCATAAACCTGCAGTGACAGTCCTTTACAGAGTGACTAGCTATACCCCCAAGGTCAGTTATTGTTGGCAGTTATAAGAGTCAAACTTGTGAGCTATGCTTTAGTTCTTCCCTACAGAGACATTAACATCAAACTAAAAAATAGATACAGTAGTTACCATACAAGGCTTTCTTTGTTCAGGAGGGAGCACTTAAAAGCATAGGTCTGTATAATAACATCCGAGGTTATGGTTGACTCTCCTTGGGTAAACTGACCACAGATCGCCACTCCGTTGCTCTCCTATGAGGCTTTAACACTGCCTTGCCTGTCTGCCATGAATGACCCAGACACCAGAATAAAACAGATGGATGAATCTCAGTCACTCTCACTAAATTTGTGCTCAATTGAAACATTTCAAACTGCTTAACAACTTATATGGTTATATGATCCATCACCTAACTAAACCAACCTTGCATAATGTTTCTGTGGCTGCAGGCTAATGGGAATAACTGTTTTATAAAATTGTAACTGAAATATAATACTGAATTAGAAAAAGTTAAAAAACAAAAACAGGCACACAGAACAGGCAATCTTTTGGTACAGCTGTGTAGTTACAGTAGAATTGGCGTTTAAAAAACCAAAGGTTGGGCATCTAAAACAAATTAAGATTGAGTGAGCACATATTAACTACGTGGTTTGGGAATTAGTTGGGAATTACTGATGTAAAATAATCACAGGATGTGACTCCAAAGTTAGTAAGCAAAGGAAACTTTAAAGCCGAAAATGTAGGCCCAGTCCCATTTCACTCCTTGCCCCTACCGCTTAGCTCTTAGCCCTCCGTTTTGGGCTTTCGCGTCTAGGGTTAGGGTGACTCAATTTTTGTGGAGATAGAGGGGTAGGGCGAAGTGTTAGGGCTACATGGCCATCCAAACAGAGGTTTTTCAGAGGCACACTCCAAACAGAGTGTTATGAGAAAAAAAGAAACACTACCAAGATGGCTGCGCGAGCGACCAAAGAAACCCACAAATGTAAGTATTTTCTCTGTTAAAAAATCACTAAATGTAACTAAAGCCCAGCAGCGAGGTTGCTGAACTTTTCCATTCTCTATTATCACTGAAGACGGGCCGGGTCGCCTACAGAGCACCACTAGTAGCCTGTTAACAGTGGTGGACAGTAACGAAGTAAATATAATTCATTACTGTACTTAAGTAGTTTTTTTGTGTATCTGTACTTTACTGAAGTATTTCGATTTTGGGCGACTTTTTACTTTCACTCCACAACATTTCAAAGTCAAATATCTTACTTTTTACTCCACTACATTAAGCGAAATCTGTCGTTCCTTTTGGCAATGTGTGCATAAAAACGAAACATTTTTCACAGTCAAAACAAAAGAAGCGTGAAACAAGCACACTGACAGGGTACAGCGCGCACTTTGTTTGGACATATCTACCCAGTAAACATCTGGCCGTTGAAACAACGTTGAAATCACATGTCTGACTGCCGTTTAAACTACGCTTTGTTAAGGTTCAAAATGAAGGTTGAAAAGACGTCTAAACTTAGCCGTTGAAAAAACGACCAAAATAGTCACATTAAAGACGTCATTTTAAGGCCGTTGATTTAACGTTGAAATTACGTACATAACTGCTGTTTAATTTACGTTTTCTTATGGTTGAAAATGAAAGTTGAAAAGACGTCTAAGCTTAACTGTTGAAAAGACGACCAAAAAAGTCACAGTAAAAACGTCATTTTAAGGTGTTCTAAGGCCTTGGAAATAAAAATAAAATATAATTAAATAAACTGAAATATACTACCAGAGTCACCTAGCAGACATAGTTTCTGGGTTTAAAGGCATTGGAAATTAATCCAAAATTAATTTCCACTAGTACACTCAAAAAAGATAGCACTTCACCATGAATCCTAGAACCATTTCATGCTTTATACACTGTACAATAGTAGAACCTTTTTGGTGCTATATAGAATCAATTTTTCTATATAGAACCATATACAACACATTATCTGTCAATGTGAAAAACCTTTTCACCATGCAAAAAATCTTTCTGTAGTTAACTAACATTTTGATTCCAATGTAAACATAAAACAAACTTTGTTAAGTGGAAACTTCATTGAAAACGTGTAGTTATTCTTAATTTCATTTGTGGAACGTAAAACTGGACCACGAAATTCGTCAGGACTATGACAAAGATCCTATGCATTGTCGCATGCGCCCCGGGCCCCGACGTTGACGGCAGCGAGAGCCGGCAGGAAGGCGGGGCCCGAACACATAGCGGCGACGAACCTTGGCAAGGACAGCAGGGACAGAGCCGCGAGTGTGGAGGGGGCGGAGCGCAAAGCCCGAGCTCCGCCGACGAACGCTGGTCACGCGAGTGACGTCGTGAGGAGGAGGACGAGTCCGATGGTGCCGGTGTTGTGCCGAATTCCGACTCCCCGGCAGAATCCGACTCCCCCTCGCGTGCACGCGCTTCACATAAACATGTGGTCGTTACGGACTGCACTCAGGATTTCTTAGGTTATTTTCTGTGTAAATAACGCTTTATCTTTAATTTTCCTTCACAGCCAAACAAAGACTCTCACCGTGATGGTTTATTTTAATATTACGAAATAAAAACGATTGTTGTTGTTGCAGTGATTGAGAACTGGTGGGACTGAATGCCTTTCAGTCATAACGATAAGTATTACGACACATTAAACACAGCTTTAAACCTCTGTCTGGAGCAATAAAGTTCACATCTGATGACCTGACGTTGCAGTATTAGCTGACTTTTTTTCTCGTCATTATTCAGCAACGAGACCCTCATTGCTTTCATAGCTAGGACAAATTAACAAATTAGTATACATTACTGCATAAAAGAGTTACCTATATTTAAGATTAATTTTGGTTGAAAAATCAGCAGCTTTTACATAATCAGACGGTGTATTGTGAACCTGTCAAAATTATGCCCCTCTTATCTCTGGGGATACATTATGACTGGAATGATTAACTTATTCTGCTGACTTCTGGTTCATAGATTACAGCATATAAAGCATATGTCTCTGAATTCACCAGGGGGGATTTTATTGAGGGCAGTAGAATTTTGGCAGTATTATTTTGAAACCTGCCGAAATTATACTCCCCTCTGATCTTGGCACTGCAAGGTCTGAATGACATCTCCTTTATTTTGCTAGCATGGCCTGGGCTGTAGATTGTGTCCTGAAATGCATTTTACTCTAGGTTCTAGGTATAGAATTTTATTTGATTATTTATTATTGTATAAATATACTCAGATAACCCTGAAATTATAATTTTGTAATGTTTTAGCCTAATATATATTTGTAAGCTTACTTTGCCTACTGTTTTAGTGTTTTCATATTATATTTATGTTTTGCTTCACACAGTGCTTTGAAACATCACGATCATGAATTACATCACTTGTAACATTTAAAAAAAGGCGACATTGAATACTGATCTATTAGTCAATTTGTCTGTATGTCTATATTGAAATTATAGCATCTCTTTTATGTACCATCATCTTACATGTGTTTGTGTATGTGTATGTGTGTGTGTGTGTTTCTGTCACGCTTCCGGGTTCCAGAATACCTCGCCAAAACCAAGATGGCGGATCTGAGAGAACTCCACAGTACCGTCAACAACCAAGGTGGGTAAGCTCACTCATCAGCAATTAGAACAACATACTCAGCTTCAGCAAATTTCATCTGATATTAAATCCCTGTCCTCCCTGTTAAGTCAGTTAGTACCTAAACCCTTGATCTCCTCGACTCCTGTGATGAACTGTACAGCTCCGGCACCAGCTTCCAACCCTGAGGATCATTTTCCAGTGAGCAGACCCGATTTACTACAGTGCTCATTATATTTTTCCTACTCTCCAGCTAGTTCTGACAACCAACGTATTGCCTTTTTGATTTCCAGACTCACTGGTAAGGCTTTGGACTGGGCCACTGCTGTCTGGTCTTCTATGGAACAGAGCACCTATGCAGATTTTTTACAGAGCTTTAGGGCTGTTTTTGATCACCCCCATGATGGACGTTCTCAAGGGGAATTATTGTCCCACATTAGCCAGGGTTCACGTTCTGTAGCGGATTATTCTTTAGAATTTAGTACCTTAGCAGCCGGGAGTGCCTGGAATGAGCATGCAATGATTGTGACTTTTTGTAATGGCCTAAATTCAGAGATTCTAACTGAACTCGCTTGTAAGGATGATGGACTATCTTTGGACCATCTCATTGCCCTCGCTGTTCGTTTGGATCAGTTAAAACAAAGTTCAAAACACAAAGTACATCGTCTCGCTGCGCTTCATACCACACACCGAACCTGTCCATCACCCAAACCAGTAAAATCTGATGTCCTGGTCCCCAAGCCTATGCTGGTGGACACCTCCCGTCTGTCCAACAAGGAGCGCTTACGCAGGCTGTATGGGGGTCTGTGCTTGTACTGCGGAGAAGCGGGTTATGTGCTACGTGATTGTCGCCTCCGTCTGAACAGACCTCAGGCGCCACTCCCAGGAAAGCTAATGTGGTGAGTGGTAATAAACCTACCATGATTAGCAAATCCTTTCTGATCCCTGTTACCTTTTTCTGCCAAAATTCTTCCATTGTCGTTTCAGCCTTAATCGACTCGGGGGCCCAAGGCAGCTTCATCCAAGCTGGACTACTGAACCAGTTGGGGATTGAGACAGAACCGCTACCCACACTACTACGTCTGTCAGCCGTGGATGGGGGACCCATTGGACTAGGAAATGTGACTCATAAAACACGCCCTGTCAAAATGAATGTTAGTGCTCTCCATGTTGAGGACATTTGTTTTTTTGTACTTGAAACTACTGACTATGCTGTGATTTTAGGTCTCTCCTGGCTGAAAACGCATGATCCCAATATCTCTTGGTCCCACAAGGAGATCCTGTCGTGGTCCTCGTATTGTTTTGAGAACTGTTTGCAAGTCCCTACTATTTGTGCCAATTCCACGTCTGTGGAGAGTCCTGGTGTAAATATTCAGACTCCCCCTGAATATGCTGATCTGGCTGAGGTTTTTGACAAAGTGAATGCCACTAAATTGCCACGTCATAGAGACTATGACTGTTCCATTGAACTTCTTGATAATCAAGTGCCTCCCAAGTCTCGTGTTTATCCCCTCACTCAGGCAGAGGAAGTCGCCATGGAGGAATATGTGCAGGAGGCCCTGGATCAAGGATTCATTCGTCCCTCCACGTCCCCAGCAGCTGCAGGATTTTTCTTTGTACAGAAGAAGGATGGAGGACTTGTATTGACTATAGACAGTTGAACAATATCACCAAAGCCTATCGCTACCCCCTTCCTTTAGTGCCAGTTGCTCTGGAGCAGTTGCGGGGGGCTAAGGTATTCACTAAACTTGACTTGCGTAGTGCCTCTAATTTGATTAGGATTAAAGAAGGTGATGAATGGAAAACTGCTTTTCTCACCACTAGGGGGCACTATGAGTATCTTGTTATGCCATATGGCCTCCGAAACGCCTCCTCCGTGTTCCAATCATTCATTAATGATGTGCTCAGATACATGTTGGGAAAATTTGTAATCGCTTATATCGATGATATTTTGATTTACTCACCTGACCTCCCTACCCATGTCCAACAAGTCCTGACACATTTGTTGGAGAATCAGTTATATGTGAAAGGTGAAAAGTGTGAATTTCGTCTGTCTGAGACTTCCTTCCTAAGCTATGTCATAAGTGATGATGGTGTTTTTATGGATGAAAAGATGGCTGCAGTGGTTAACTGGCCTGTGCCCACCACTGTGAAGGAACTGCAACGATTCCTCGGGTTCGCTAACTTTTACCGCAGGTTCATCTGTGACTACAGCACTGTTACAGCTCCTCTCACTGCTTTGTTAAAGAGGGGTGCCAAGAAACTGTTGTGGAATAACCAGGCCGAGATTGCTTTTCAGCATCTTAAGGATACGTTCACCTCAGCTCCTCTGTTGAAACACCCTGATCCCTCTAAACCTTTCATTGTTGAGGTTGATACTTCTAATGTGGGGGTTGGGGCTGTCCTGTCTCAACATTATGGTGAACCTGCTAAACTGTACCCTGTTGCTTTTTTCTCCCATAAGATGTCCCCAGCTGAGCAGAATTATGGTATAGGAGACCGTGAGTTGTTGGCCATGAAACTGGCCTTTGAAGAATGGCGGCACTGGCTGGAGGGTGCTCAGCATCTGTTTCTGGTCTTAACTGACCACAAAAACCTTGAGTATCTACGTTCTGTAAAGCGACTAAACTCACGACAGGTGCGTTGGTCTCTGTTTTTCTCGAGGTTTCGGTTTACCATCACTTATCCTCCAGGCTCGCGTAATACGAAAGCTGATGCTTTATCTCGTATCTATGACAGTGAAGGTACAGAGTCTGGTGCACCTGAAGCAGTTTTAGAACCCAAATTAATACTCCTATTCGTTGGGAAATAGATTCAGAAATTGACGAACATAACAATCGCTATGCACCGCCCTCCTCGTGCCCCAGTGATTAAAAATTCGTACCTGCTTTGTTTCACGACCGTCTCGTTACCTGGGCTCATTCCTCCCTTACCTCGGGTCATCCGGGAGAGACTCGCACTCACCAGTTGTTGGCGTCAAAGTATTGGTGGGAAAGCATGGTTGCTGATGTCCATAGATTTATAGCATCATGTTCAACTTCCTTGCAGTGTAAAACCCCACGCACGTTACCCGCCGGCAAACTAATGCCTTTACCTGTACCTTCTCGCCCTGGTCACACATCGCGGTGGATTTTGTTACTGATTTGCCTATGTCTGATGGTTACACTGTGGTCTTGACTGTTGCTGATCGATTTTCCAAAGGTGTACGCTTCATTCCATTCACTCAGTTACCTAATGCTATACAAACTGCTGAATGTCTGTTTAACCATGTGTTTTGTCTGTTTGGTATCCCTGAGGATATTGTGTGTGACAGAGGCGCTCAGTTCACCTCTCAAGTGTGGAGAGCTTTCATGGAAAGATTGGGGATCACAGTTAGTTTAACCTCTGGTTACCATCCCCAATCTAATGGTCAATGTGAGAGAGCAAACCAAGAACTAGGCAAGTTTCTGAGACTTTATTGTCACAACAACCAACATGACTGGCACAGATACCTTCCATGGGCCGAAATTGCTCAGAATTCGCTTACCAGCTCAACTACTAATCTCACTCCGTTTCAGTGTATGTATGGTTACCAGCCCCCTCTTATGCCATGGACTGCCACTCCTTCTGAGGTTCCTGCCGTAGAATCCTTCCATGTGTCTTTGTTTAAGCCCGTAGTCTCTGGTCCGCTGAATGAGGTCATGCCTGACGCTAGTTCCCTGCCTACTGTGGTTATGGAGGGTGCACCCGTCTACACTGTTTGGCGGCTCCTGGACTCTCGTTGGCGTGGAAGGGGCCTACAGTACCTTGTGGACTGGGAAGGGTTTGGACCGGAGAAGAGTAGTTGGGTACCAGCGGAGGACGTGTTGGATCCGGCCTTGGTGGAGGAGTTCCATCGGAGTCATCCATCACGCCCCGCACCGAGTCCCTGTGGTCTTCCTCGTGTACAGTCTTCCAGTCCTTCCAGTGGTCATCAGCGAGGCCGTCCCAAGTCCCAGCCCCTAGGTGATTCCCAAGGTGGCAGGTGTTCCAGTGGATCTGTCCGGAGTCGCGGCAGCTCGGGTGGCTCTCCCGCTGGGGTTCCCATCCGGGGGGGTGGCTGGTCGTCGTGGTCGTCCTCGTTTGCGAGCTGTCTCGGACTCTTTGGGGGGGAGTACTTTCACGCTTCCGGGTTCTCTTCCCTTGCCTAACACTCTCCAGGACTCCATTTCCCATGATTCCAATCCCAATGATGTCACTCCTTCCATCAATCACACACATCTGCCTCGTTCTCAGTCACCCGAGTATTAACGCAACTCATCTGTGTTTGTTTGCCTGAGACTTTAAAAGGACTCTGGTTTATTCTCCTCATTGCGAGGTATTGCCATTCACTGGTTTACTGAGCTTTTTTTTACTGTGTTTTCTTGACTTGTGTTTTTGAACTCCCTGCCTGTTATTGGATATTGCTCTTTGTGTTTGCCCTTTTGCTCTGGTCGCCTGTGCTTTTGTATTCTCTGGTTTTTGACTCTCTGCCTGTTTTTGGATATTGCTCTTTTGTGTTTGCCCTTTTGCTCTGGTTGCTTGCATTTTTGTATTTTCCGGTTTTTGACTTTTTGCCTGGCTTTTTGGATTCTGATTTTGGATTTGCCCTGAGTCTGTCTTTTCATCTGACTGTTCTCTCGTTAAATCAACTTCCGTTTTTAAGATCTGCGAGCGTCTTTCGGTTCTTGAGTAGCATTACAGTTTCTTGGGGGTATGAAGGACAGAGAAACAGAAAATACCTCAGGAGAAAACCTTTTATTATTTATACAATAAATAATAAATAATTTATTACAAATAAAAAATTTGCACAACTGCTTAATGCAAATAAAACATAACATCTCCCACTACAAATATCCTAAAGAACATAAAATAAAAATGTAAATTAAATTTTGATTAATTTTTAAATTAGCTACTTAAATATGTTCAATATTTACACTATATTTACACTATTTACAGTGTATTTTACAGCTGTCACTGCATTTTTTCTACTTCTACTAGTTCTACTTGTAGTTTAATCTCTACTACAAGCATCACAGATGTAGTCCTTTTTCACACAGCTGTAATGAAACCACCACAGACAATGCTCACAGCCAATCTAAATGTTTGAATACAGACATATTCATCAGCATTGTTGGTTATTAATCTAACTAACATATAATTATCTGTCATCTGAATTTGACTGTAAATGAAATAATACGATTTTATGATAAAGTTTACAATCAATAATATATGTGTCAATTTCATTGTGAAACACTAATTTAAGCCAAAATGGATTCTTCTTTTGTTAAGTTATAGTCATTAATGACAAAAAGAAAAAAAGCACGGATCTGTTCTGGAATCGTTTTCAACACTTCTTTATTGTATTATTACAATAATTTCTTGAATTATGCTCTAACATTCATTATCAGTCCTTCCGTTATCCTTCATCATTATTGGGGTATCATGCAGATGGATGCAGATGGACCCAATGGAATTGCCTATTTTCAAAAGCAACAAAAATGTACTATATTTAATAAATATGTATAATATTCTCATGAATAACATTATTTGTTTTGTGTTTAAATATTGACATAAAAAGCATGAGATTGCAAAATGAAGTGTAATTGTGTTTAGTTTACTCGGTTTTATGTTTGAATACTTTGCTGTATGTAAGCTATAGCCTCTTGACATTGAACCCCCCAACAAGTCAGACCAAATTTGCACCTCAGTTCTAAGTACCGTCAAGTTTTATTTTAAAATACATGGTTTATTGGTGTCAGAATGTGAACAAAACCTAATTGTCAGTTACAATAAAAAAAATCATTATGTTTTTGTTTTGCAGTTTGCTGAATGCATCCTGAGAGACAAGGCTATTTCCTTTTCCACAAGTGTCAAGTGTGTGGAGGACATAAGAAGGGAAATAGCCACTTTGCTCCTTCAAAAAACTGGTAAGGGTACCTCTAGGCCTACTAGTTTAAACTAGTAGCAAGCAGTAATAATCGAAACAAGAATCTGAAACAGTTTAATACTTCTGTTATTCTGAGGTTAACTAAACACCCCTATTTATCAACAATGATAACATCTGTGTTTACGTTGTCACATGGCATGATGTTTTATTAGATGACCTGTTACTTCTGTGGAGAAAGGCAAAATGCCCAAGAAGACATGAACTGGGTAATTACTTTATCATAAAATCATATTGTTTCATTTACAGTCAAATTCAGATCTGACAGATAACTATATGTTAGTTAGATTAATAACCAACAATGCTGTTGAATATGTTTGTATTCAAACATTTAGATTGGCTGTGAGCATTGTCTGCAGTGGTTTCATTACAGCTGTGTTAAAAAGACCCCAGAGGGCAAGGACTACATCTGTGATGCTTGTAGTAGAGATTAAACTACAAGTAGAACTAGTAGAAGTAGAAAAAATGCAGTGACAGCTGTAAAATACACTGTAAATAGTGTAAATATAGTGTAAATATTGAACATATTTAAGTAGCTAATTTAAAAATTAATCAAAATTTAATTTACATTTTTATTTTATGTTCTTTAGGATATTTGTAGTGGGAGATGTTATGTTTTATTTGCATTAAGCAGTTGTGCAAATTTTTTATTTGTCGGGGTGTTTTACATACAGACATATATAGTATATGAGGTATTTTCTGTTTCTCTGTCCTTCATACCCCCAAGAAGCACACACACATACACAAACACATGTAAGATGATGGTACATAAAAGAGATGCTATAATTTCAATATAGACATACAGACAAATTGACTAATAGATCAGTATTCAATTTTGCCTTTTTTTTAAATGTTACAAGTGATGTAATTCATGATCGTGATGTTTCAAAGCACTGTGTGAAGCAAAACATAAATACAATATGAAAACACTAAAACAGTATGCAAAGTAAGCTTACAAATATATATTAGGCTAAAACATTACAAAATTATAATTTCAGGGTTATCTGAGTATATTTATACAATAATAAATAATCAAATAAAATTCTATACCTAGAACCTAGAGTAAAATGCATTTCAGGACACAATCTACAGCCCAGGCCATGCTAGCAAAATAAAGGAGATGTCATTCAGACCTTGCAGTGCTGAGATCAGAGGGGAGTATAATTTCAGCAGGTGTCAAAATAATACTGCCAAAATTCTACTGCCCTCAATAAAATCCCCCCCTGGTAAATTCAGAGACATATGCTTTATATGCTGTAATCTATGAACCAGAAGTCAGCAGAATAAGTTAATCATTCCAGTCATAATGCATCCCCAGAGATAAGAGGGGCATAATTTTGACAGGTTCACAATACACCGTCTGATTATGTAAAAGCTGCTGATTTTTCAACCAAAATTAATCTTAATTATAGGTAACTCTTTTTCTCGTTGCTGAATAATGACGAGAAAAAAAGTCAGCTAATACTGCAACGTCAGGTCATCAGATGTGAACTTTATTGCTCCAGACAGAGGTTTAAAGCTGTGTTTAATGTGTCGTAATACTTATCGTTATGACTGAAAGGCATTCAGTCCCACCAGTTCTCAATCACTGCAACAACAACAATCGTTTTTATTTCGTAATATTAAAATAAACCATCACGGTGAGAGTCTTTGTTTGGCTGTGAAGGAAAATTAAAGATAAAGCGTTATTTACACAGAAAATAACCTAAGAAATCCTGAGTGCAGTCCGTAACGTCCACATGTTTATGTGAAGCGAGTGCACGCGAGGGGGAGTCGGATTCTGCCGGGGAGGCACCAAGGCGAGAGCTCGCTGCTCCGTCTCCCCGTCACCGCCCCCAGCTTGCAGCGCGGCCGCCCGGGTCTAACGTAAGGTATCCTGAAGCGGCCTCGCTGCGGCACAGGGGGCGGGGCCCGGGCGGCGGAGCTCGGGACTCGCTCCTCGCCTTGGTGCCTCTCGTGGCCGGCACCATCGTCCTCGTCCTCCTCCTCATTACGTCACTCACGTCACTCGCGTGACCCGCGTTCGTCGGCGGAGCTCGGGCTTTGCGCTCCGCCCCGTCAACACTCGCGGCTCTCTCCCTGCTGTCCTCGCCAAGGTTTGTCTTCGCTATGTGTTCGGGCCCCGCCTTCCTGCCGGCTCTCGCGACCGTCATGTCGCCACATGCATCGATTCAGAAAGAATTTTCACCTTTGAACCATAAGCTGTGTCAGTACTGTATAAGATTTTCAACGTTTTAATGTAAAATAAATCAAGGTAATTATTTAACATGACAAAATCATGTTCATTTTAGTTTCTGAGAAGTCAAATAAGAAAAAAAAACAAACACAAAGTTAAAAGCTCTGCAGGGGGCATGGTTGAGGTGATCGGTCAAGGCAGCGTCCATCTAATAAGCTGTGGCTTTGTTGTTCCACTTCAGAACTGCAGCTAATATAAAATACAAACAAGACTGTTACAATTAATGAACAAACAAAGCATTAAAATCAGACAGATCTGTGGAAGGTGAAAGCCATTCTAACGTCATACTTATTACTTATTTAGTCTTACTTATCAATTAATAATCACAATGCCACAAGACCTTTGACAGCTTTTAATGCACATATATTTAAACCTTTCAAATCTGAAATATGTTTCCATATAATATAAATAATATTTTCCTTTCTCCAATGTAGCCAATAAGGAGTCATCTGATAATTATAAGTCTATTTTTTAGTTATTTTTAAATGTTTATTTCAGTGGGCTTCTAAACAACTGCAAAGGAGTGCTATCGTGATATGTTCTTTTAAATGCAAAGGGCTTGAGCTTGTCTCTAATTTTATATACTGTCTCTAATTTTATATATTCTCCTAAGACCCATGAGATTTCTAAACTCTCTACTGGACTACTGGGAACAGAAAGGCCTCTCTCTTATTTTGGTCAGTGTTTATTTGTTAAAGGAATAAAGCACAGTCGCAAGAACGAACTGGGTAGTAAATAGTACAGAATGCAGCTATATAACATAGGAAGCATCATAGAAAAGCTCAGTATTATTATCTTTTTTTTAAATGCCTTACAAATTCCAATATCAAATTTGACTGAAATGACTACAATTAATGATTCTGCTTCTTTAGTTTAGTACTGGCATTATGTGTAACATTGCTCAAACACTAGAAGACAATATTAACCCAGATGTTTTTCCATAAATACATTCCTAAAACTTTTCTCAACCCTCTCAAACTGCATCTAGGTCTCCATTAAAGTCAGCAGACTTGTTAGTGTAGTGTAGGACACAGAATGACTTACTTTGAACTATAGAAATTAACAAAACCTCACCACTACGGACATTTCAGGCAATACAAAGGCTGCACAGGACTGATGTTGGATCAGTAAGTATATGTAATTTCCTAAAATACAATTTGAGATGAGCAATCCTACTCCTGAGACAGAGAGGTTACCCGCAGCACTTACTCTGTGATGACATTTTGTTCACTTTTATAGCCTGTGTTCTAAACCACACTGAGAAGTGTGGTTTGAAAGGGTTGAAAGATGTTTTCAGGAAGTATTTACAGAAATGATTTAGGTTTTTGTGTGCATTATTTGACCACTGCCAGTATGTTGTTGTGGCACACAGACAAATCCAGTCAGCTTCTGAAACAAATATTTGATTGCAAAAGAAGATACAGCTACAGTTAATTCAGTAACTTCTTATAGAACATTTCATTGTCTAATAAAAACTCACTAATGATTTCAACTTGTGTAACCAAAGCTAAAGAACAAAGTATTAGGATGACTGCCCCATTTTCCCCTGCCTACCAACATCTAGAAACACAGCTGTAGCATCTGCAGCTGTATAAAAAAGGCTAGCGAGCTAATTAGCTCGCTAGCATTAGCTACTCAAATTACCTAGCTGCATATGCTAGCTACTTTCAAATATTGTAAAATAATCATTAATTGTGGTACTTCGTTTCAAGGTAAAAATATGCTCCTTGCAGTTTTAAAATGTGCCTCGAGCTATTCATGCATGTGACTACAAGCTTAGGTAAATATAGCTAATGTAGCTCAATATAGCTAACAGCTAACTTTTACAAATGAGCCCGCGCAAAAATCCAAGATGAACACCGACGAAGACGTTACTATAAGTGTTAAATACACAATATACAACTACTATTCACGTTAGAGTTTTACTAGAATGATTATATGGTGTTTCTAAGAAGTTATTAGCAAATACTTATAAGGGGCAGCAACAAAAAATAGCTAATGTCAGAAAACGTGTGTTGTCATGACGAACCAATAGCATTAGCTTGCGAGCTTAGCTTTTGTCAGGACCTTCACCATCAATGACCCTGAATTGAGGGAAATAAAATGACCGTTACCTTCGTTAATAAGCTTTTAATCGCTATATTCAGCCAATGCAGACAAATCTGTTTCATTTGGCCGTTGAAACAACGTTGAAATCACGTATCTGACTGCCGTTTAAACTACGCTTTATTAAGGTTCAAAATGAAAGTTGAAAAGACGTCTAAACTTAGCCGTTGAAAAAACGGCCAAAATAGTCACATTAAAGACGTCATTTTAAGGCCGTTGATTTAACGTTGAAATCACGTACATAACTGCTGTTTAATTTACGTTTTCTTATGGTTGAAAATGAAAGTTGAAAAGACGTCTAAACTTAGCCGTTGAAATAACGGCCAAAATAGTCACATTAAAGACGTTATTTAAAGGCCGTTGATTTAACGTTGAAATCACGTACATAACTGCTGTTTAATGTAAGTTTTCTTATGGTTGAAAATGAAAGTTGAAAAGACGTTCAAGCTTAACTGTTGAAAAGACGACCAAAAAGTCACAGTAAAAATGTCATTTTAAGGTGTTCTAAGGCCTTGGAAAAAATCATATATTATAAATTAAAAGGCATTGAAAAGTCATCCAAAATTAATTTCCACTAGTACACTCTCAAAAAAAGATAACACTTTAGCATGAATCCTATATAGAACCATTTCATGCTTAATACACTGTACAATAGAACAACCTTTTTTGGTGCTATATAGAATGAATTTTTCTATATAGAACCATATACAACGCATTATCTGTCAATGTGAAGAACCTTTTCCCCATGCAAAAAAACTTCCTGTAGTTAACTAACAATTTTGATTCCAATGTAAACATAAAACAAACTTTGTTAAATGGAAACTTTATTGAAAACGTGTAGTTATTATTAATTTCATTTGTGGAACATGAAACTGGACCATGAACTTCGTTAGGACTAAGACAAAGATCCTATGCATCGATTCAGAAAGAATTTTCAAACCTTTGAACCATAAGCTGTGTCAGTATTGTACATGATTTTCAATGTTTTAATGTAAAGGAAATCAAGGTGATTATTTAACAAGACAAAATCTTGCATTTTAGTTTCTGAGAAGTCAAACAAGAAAAGAAAAAAAAAGTTAAAAGCTCTGCAGGGGGCATGCTTGAGGTGATCGGCCACAGCAGAATCCATCTCATGAGCTGTGGCTTTGTTGTTCCACTTCAGAACTGCAGCTAACATAAAACACAAACAAGACTGTTACAATTAATGCACACACAAAGCATTAAAATCTCTTAACAAAAACAGACAGATCTGTGGAAGGTGAAAGCCATTCTAACATCATACTTATTACTTATTTAGTCTTACTTATCAATTAATAGTCACAATGCCACAAGGCCTTTGACAGCTTTTAATTCACATATATTTAAACCTTTCAAATCTGAAATATGTTTCCATATAATGTACATAATATTTTCCTGTCTGCAATGTAGCCAATAAGGAGGCAACTGATAATTACAAATCTATTTTTAGTTATTTTTAAATGTTTATTTCAGTGGGCTTCTAAACAACTGCGAAGTAGTGATGTTGTGATATGTTCTTTTAAATGCAAAGGGCTTGAGCTTGTCTCTAATTTTATATACTGTCTCTAATTTTATATATTCTCCTAAGACCCATGAGATTTCTAAACTCTGTACTAGACTGCTCGGAAATGAAAAGCCTCTCTCTTATTTTGGTCAGTGTTTATTTGTTAAAAGAACAAAGCACAGTCGCAAGAACGAACTGGGTAGTAAATAGTACAGAATGCAGCTATAAAGCTCAGTATTATTATTTGACTTTTTTATATGCCTTACAAATTCCAATATCAAATTTGACTGAAATGACTACAATTAATGATTCTGCTTCTTTAGTTTAGTACTGGCATTATGTGTAACATTGCTCAAACACTAGAAGACAATATTAACCCAGATGTTTTTCCATAAATACATCCCTAAAACTTCTCTCAACCCTCTCAAACCTCATCTAGGTCTCCAGTAGAGTCAGCAGACTTGTCAGTGTAGTGTAGGACACAGAATGACTTACTTTGAACTATAGAAATGAACAAAACCTCACCACTACGGCCATTTTAGGCAACACAAAGGCTGCACAGGACTGATGTTGGATCAGTAATTATGACTGTCATTTCCATAAAAACTATTCTAGCTCAGCAATCTTACTCCTGAGACAGAGAGGTCACCCATGGCACTTACTCTGTGATGACATTTTGTTCACTTTTATAGCCCACAGTATGTCATATTGTGTTGCACACCACACTGAGAAGTCTGCACCACCTTAATGTAGACATGAAATGATTTAGGTGAATATTGACTTCTAGTGTTTGTTAGAAATGTTAGCTTCACAGCTCCATTGCTAAACTAAAGACACAAACTTTGGACACCAATTATGTCTTGGCCAAAAGACTACATTGGGGGTAAGCAGAAAACTGTTTAAATTTTATATTTTGCTAAACCATTCCTTTAAACAGGTTCTTAGTCATAAAATGAGTGTGGCAACTGATAACCAGGAAACCGGTACATAAATTGTTAACACATTACATTCTATTATGTTTGTGATAATACTTACTTTTTTAACTTGTGTGCATTATTTGACCACTGCCAGTATGTTGTTGTGGCACACAGACAAATCCAGTCAGCTTCTGAAACAAATATTTGATTGCAAAAGACGACAGTCAGCAACAGTTAATTCAGTGACTTATCACTGATAGGACATTTCATTGTCTAATAAAACCTCACTAATGATTTCAACGTGTGTAGCCAAAGCTAATGAACGAAGCATCAGAATGACTGCCACATTTCCACTCTCCACCAACATCTAGAAACACAGCTGTAGCTTCTGCAGCTGTTTAAAAAATATGCTAGCTAGCTAGCTAGCGTTAGCTACTCAAATTACCTAGCTGCATAAGCTAACTACTTTCAAATATTGTAAAATAATCATTAATTGTGGTAGTTCATTTCAAAGTAAAAATATGCTCCTGGCAGTTTTAAAATGTGCCTCGAGCTATTCATGTATGTGACTACAAGCTTAGATAAATATAGCTAATGTAGCTCAATATAGCTAAGGGCTAACTTTTACAAATGAGCCCGCGCAAAAATCCAAGATGAACGCCGACGTAGACGCTATATGGAGCGCTGCATTCACAATATACAGCTGCTATTCACGTTAGCGTTTTACTATAATGATTATGTGGTGTTTCTAAGAAGTTATTAGCAAATACTTATACAGGGCAACAACAGAAACAGCTAATGTCAGAAAACGCGTGTTGTCGTGATGAATCAATAGCGTTAGCTAGCGATCTTAGCTTTTATCAGGACCTTCACCATCAATCACACTGAATTAAGGGAAATGAAATGACCGCTACCTTCGTTAATAAGGTTTTAATTCGATATATTCAGCCAATACAGACAAATCTTTAAATCTGCGTTAATGACGTGCCCAACCGACCGCTATGTTTCCCGTAGTTAGCACGACTGTTAAGCACTAGCTGACCTTAGCAGGACGGCTTCAGCAGCTGTATCAAATACTAACTAGCTAGCTAGCTGGCTAATATGTACCCTCTATTCAAAAACAAACAATAATACTAGCTAATGTTTAAAAAAAATCTTTGTAAGCTTAGTGACTCGTATATGGCAAAAAGTCCACTTAAAACGGCCAGCTAACGTTTACTCACCTGGACCAATGTGGACAGTAGCGCTGTGTGCTGTCGGCGGCTCGCTGAGGACTTTCTCAGACGAGGACCTTCCATAGGGGCAGTGATCGGTGTCCGTTCAGATGGATATCGCGGCTTCTTTAACCCGCTTGATACATCCAACAAACCCACAGCGCTTAAATGACAGGACTGCCTTGCTGACAGTGGAAATGCAGTTGCAAACAGGATTGCAAATATTCATTTTGGCAGAGCTGAAGGGCCATGATGACGAAATACAATAAAATGGGCGTTTTTTTTATGTCAGAGTCAGACCATATTAAGATAATGAAAATGAATGGTCAAAAACGCTGCTTTTCTATATTAAAAGTTTCCAGCTATTATACAATACAATAAATTAAAACGCAAATAGGTTTGCATTCAAATTCGAATTGTGTCTTAAATAATGCATACTGCTATGAGATATGCAATTACAAACACCATTTAGCACTTGCATTTAAATTTGAAAAAAGTCCAGGAAATATAGAAAAGCTGATGGCACCATGTTAAATAATGACAACCACACTCCATGTGACGTCATATGGCATGTTCTTTACACCATAAAGACAAGTGAAATATTATCAAGCTTCAGCAATCAACATCTAACATAACAGTAAGCCAGTCTATATTTAACATTTGGTATCTTTGAGTAAAGAAACATAACATAATATCTCTGGACTGGAATACAGCTTTCTTTTTGTTGTTTCTTCTTCTTCTTACTATTACTATTATTATTACTATTATTATTATTATTATTATTAGTAGTAGTAGTAGTAGTAGTATTAGTTGTTGTTGTACTAGTAGCAGTAGGCTAGAAGCAGTGGTACTGGTATTGTTATTATCATGATCGTTATCATTATTTTTGGGTTATAGTGAAACGTCCATTGACGTTATTAACAGGTCACCAATGGACTGACTTTTTGAAACATATTTTGGACGTCTATTGACGTTATTAACAGGTCACCAATGGACTGATTTTTTGAACCGGATTTTGGACGTCTATTGACGTTATTAGCGAGTCACCAACGGACTGACTTTTTGAAACAGATTTTGGACGTCTATGGACGTTAAAAACAGGTCACCAATGGACTGACTTTTTGAAACGGATTTTGGACGTCTATTGACGTTATTAACGGGTCACCAATGGACTGACTTTTTGAAACTGATTTTGGACGTCTATGGACGTTATTAACAGGTCACCAATGGACTGACTTTTTGAAACGGATTTTGGACGTCTGTTGACGTTCATAACATGTCCCCAACTGACCGACTATTTTTAAACACATTTTGGACGTCCACAGACGTTCTTTGTTTACTTAGTTAGCACGACTGTTCTAGCACTAGCTAACCTTAACAAGACAGCTTCAGCAGCTGTATAAAATACTAACTAGCTAGCTAGCTGCTAATATATACCCTCTATTCATAAATAAACGATAATGCTAATATATAAAGATTCTTTGTAAGCTTAGTGACTCGTATATGGCAAAAAGTCCACATAAAACGGCCAGCTAACGTTTACTCACCTGGATCAATGTGCACAGTAACGCCGTATGCTGAGGGTGGCTCGCTGAAGACTTTCTCAAACGAGAACTTTCCGAAGGCGCAGTGATTGGTGTCTGTTCAAATTGATAACGCGTCTTCTTTTAAACCGCTTGATACATCCTCCAAACCCACAGCGCTTAAATGAAAGGACTGCCTTGCGGACAGTGGAAATACATTTTCATTTTGGCAGAGCCGGAGCGCCGTGATGACAAAATACAACAAGATTGGTGTTTTTTATGTCAGAGTCAGACATATTAAGATAATGAAACGCTGCTTCTCTGTATTAAACGTTTCCAGCTATTATACACTGAAATCAAAACGCAAATAATTTTGCATTCAAATTCGATTGTGTCTTAAATAATACACACTGCTATGAGATATGCAATTGTAAATACACCATTCAGCACTTGCATTTAAATTTGAAAACAGTCCAGAAAATATAGAAAAGCTGATGGCACCATGTGAAATAATGACAACCACACTCCATGTGATGTCATATGGCATGTTCTTTAACACCGTAAAGATAAGTGAAATATTATCAAGCTTCAGCAATCAACATCTAACATAACAGTAAGCCAAAACTATCTATATTCAACATTTGGTATCTTTGAGAAAAGAAACACAACAAAACATCTCTGGACTGGAATACAGCTTTCTTTTTGTTTCTTCTTCTTCTTCTTCTTCTTCTTATTATTATTATTATTAGTAGTATAAGTAGTCGTTGTAGTTGTAGTAGTAGCAGTAAGCTAGAAGCAGTGGTACTGGTACGGTTATTATCATGATCGTTATCATTATTATTGCGTTATAGTGAAACGTCCATTGACGTTATTAGTAGGTCACCAATAAACTGACTTTTTAAAATGGATTTTGGACGTCTATTGACGTTATTGACAAGTCACCAATGGACTGACTTCTTTAAACCGATTTTGGACATCTATGGACGTTATGAATAGGTCACCAATGAACTGACTTTTTGAAATGGATTTTGGACGTCTGTTGACGTTACTGACAAGTCACCAATGGACTGACTTCTTTAAAACTGATTTTGGACGTCTGTGGACGTTATTAACAGGTCACCAATGAACCGACTTTTTGAAAGGGATTTTGGATGTCTGCTGACGTTATTGACAAGTCACCAATGGACTGACTTCTTTAAAACTGATTTTGGACGTCCAGGGACGTTATTAACAGGTCACCAATGAACTGACTTTTTGAAACTGATTTTGGACGTCTATTGATGTTACTGACAAGTCACCAATGGACTGACTTCTTTAAAACTGATTTTGGACGTCTGTGGACGTTATTAACATGTCACCAATGAACTGACTTTTTGAAACTGATTTTGGACGTCTATTGACGCTCATTGCATGTCCCCGACTGACGACTACTTTTAAACACATTTTGAACGTCCACGGACGTTCTTTGTTTACAAGTGCAAGCATACGGTTCTACGACGGCGTTTTAGGGCCACTGTTCATAAAAATAAAAATAGTAGACTTTGAGAATAAAATCATAATATTTCGAGAAAAAAGTCGTAATATTTCGAGAAAAAAGTCGTAATATTTCGAGGATAAGGTTGGCTAATTGTAGGGGGCTGCCATAACGCGCTGGGCTCTTGGTTGCTGTACTGGCACGCCGGAGTTCCACTCACTCATGTCTGCTTGTGGATCGATCATTTTGATTATCATCCTCACTATCTGTGAAACTTCATGCCCTCTTTGAATGGCGCGGGGATGTAGCCACCGATAACTATGTAGACGACCCTGCCTGCGATTCTTAAAACAGACAGACAGTTTCCTCCGAGTCTGTCTGGTTCTTTATTCTAAACAGTTTCCTGCTCAGCCTCAACATTTTAATAGGAGGAGGTGCTGCCTTCCCTTTGCAAAGCCTTTGGCCACAATATTGCGACCTTTCCTGGAATTAATGCCACTTTAATGTCGTAATTCTACGACTTTTTTTTCTCGAAATATTACGACTTTATCATGAAGTCTACTATTTTTATTTTTATTAACAGTGGCCCTAAAACGCCGTCGTATGGTTCAACGTCAGTGCAGCAACGTAAAATTTTGGGAGTGCCTATGCCAACACAACTGATGGAACTTACCTAACTTTGTGTAAATAGACCACAGTATAGAAATATGTACACATATGCAGTTGTGACTGGCATGTGTCTTTTTTCTGAGTTTATACAAACAATATTTCATGTTGTAGTAAATTTGTTTTTGCTAGTTCATGTTTATGAACAGAGACCTACAGATGCAACATAGTAAAGGAAAACACATTTGTGAACTTGTGTTTAAAGCAAGTTTTTATTAAATTTAAACTTGTAACTAAGTTGCAAATAAATCTTAAACTGAAACATTTCATAGCCACTTGGTTCTACCTAATGGAAATTGTTTGCCTTCAGTGTTTTGTGCTTATAATAATTTTAATAGACATGTCAGACTAATGACAGACTAATTAATGACATTCTGTTAAAAGATTGGTTTACTAAAGTATTTTCACCTAAAATGAGTTAATGAATCAAGAGTCTTGTTACAAAAATGGTAATAGGACATTAGAGTCATAATTAATCTTTTAGTACTTTTACTTTCGATACTTAAATGCGTTTGAAGGCAAATACTTTTGTACTTTTACTCAAGTGGAGGTCTAAAGGGAGGACTTTTACTGGAGTAATATTTTACCTTGGGTATCTCTACTTTAACTCAAGTACATGATTTGTGTACTTCATCCACCAATGCCTGTTAATGAAGCAATGTTTTTTTTTATTTTTCATTTGAGGGTTGTCCCATTTCGTAGGGCAAGATTTCAACCACTACCCCTTGTAACTCCGTTCCAAGGTTAGGGTGACACTCCAAAACAAGGGGTAGGGGTAAAAAGAAGAAATGGGATTGGGCCTTAGTCACACCTATGCCTATTCAGACTGTACTCAGGCAAATGGTGTTAAAGAGGAACTATGACTAGGAGTATATCTGCCTCACAAACCAGAGCCCCAGAGCACTGCTTTTAAGAAGGCTATCTAAACATGTTGAGTAATACTAGGCCAATACTAATGCCAATTTCCAATTTACCTTCAAACAACCCCTCTTATTTATGTCTTCAAAGGATGACTTAACACAGTCAGCCACAAAATGTAGTTCATATAAATATACTAAACCATAAATACCACAGAATCCAACAATATTTTATATCTATAGGAGGAGCTATGTTTGGGGAATTTCAGTGAATGTCACAACCTTAGTATAAATTACAATGCTGTCATGTACATGACATGTTCATTATTCACAGATCAATGGTATCAAAAATGATAAAATAATGAGTCATGTTATTTGCAATTTATGATAATAATTAATGTCTGGCAAGTTCCGCTCTTTTTAAAGATATTTTGTATAACCACATTTACAATTAAAATTTTCTCTTGTTTTTAATTTCCTGGAAAACATACGTCTTACAACTTCTTGGGCATACGATTATTTAACTTCACCTGTGTGTTGAAAGGTTAAAATAATTAGTGACTAAAACTTATCCAATGGAATAACACGTTCCTTTAAAATATGTGTGATGTGCCAAGGCATTCGGTAATGGGATAAACGACCTAATCAGTGTAATGTGGCAGATTGTAAAACAGACAGTTCCGGTCCTAAAATCTGATTGGCTAAACCATGTTTGAAGCTGTTGTAAAATCCACAACATACCCACACCTATGACTGCCTCACAACAACTGAACTCTGTATTACTACGCCATAGCATGTAAAAAAAACCCTTATTCTGCTAATGGAATAATCATTTACTCTCATGCTGCTCGCATGGACTGGTATACTGATGAAGTAAGTTTTTCTTTAAACTGAGGGACTTGCAACTTATGTTCTTAACTATAACAGCCAAAACAACGCCATCATTAGTATCACAGGCTTGCATTAAAGCACTTACGGTAACTGGAAAACAGCCGTCCAAAAATCTAAAAAAAGTCACCTAACTGACTTACATGCTTTAAATGCCTGTGTTTTAGCCAGAAGTAGCGTCAAACCCAGGCTAAATCCCAAACGACTTTGTTTTTCCTAAATAGTGTGCTGTGAAAGTTTAGAAATTCTAGCCTCTGCTGTCAAATAGTGCACCATTTATCGAGTATGGATGTGACTGAGTCCCAAATGACTATTTCCTGTATAACCTATTACCTATATTTCGCACTGTTGGGGTGCAGGATCCAGTATTTAAATTCCTACGTAGTGCACTATGTCAGGAGCAGGGATCCATTTGAGATTCAGCTCCAGCATGAGAAGAGGGCGCCACTGGATTAATGCTAATTAAGATTCACAGTGGTAATTTGGTGACCAAAAAATACTTATAAAGGGAAGGGTTTTGCATTAAACAGTGCTGTGTTATCATATGTTCATTGTTATATGACAAAAAGTAAAAAAAAAAAAATAATGAAATGACCGCATGTTCTCCTCTTACAGCGGTCCATGGTTGCTTGACAACGATACCATACTCTAAAGGAAGTACATTTCTTGACAGAATACTTACGTCAATTATTATTAACAATAACTCAAATTATTTTTTGAAAAATTGTGTATTTTATCATATTTCATGTTGGCTGCTGTTTTATAAAAGCAATAAGCCACTTAAGACCGTGTGTTACTGCAATTTTATTCCCGTGATACGGCTTACTCTAGTATTAGAGCTTGGAGCAAAAACAACCTTATCTCAGTTTCAGCAAAACGAGTTTGTGCAATTAATAAAGAAATAAACATTGTCATACGGAGTATATGGATACAGTGAAAAGAAATATATACTGTAGGACTAAGCAGAAGGCCTAAGACAGCTATTAGGAAGTCTACTTGTACTTGGTTATATATTCTACTGAATTACTTTAGAAGACCTCTATTGGCTTCCAGCTTCAGCCAGTGTATACAAATCTATGAGAAACCTTGGTCTGGTCTCATGTCAGGAACTAAGCAATGTGGGAGGCTTGGTCAGGGCTTGTATTGAAAACGCACTGACATTAGTTGCAATCAGGTGTTGAACCTAACCTTTACTTGGAAAAAAAAAAAATAACTTTGATTGAAAATTAAGAACTTTAAAAAAGTCAGCCTCTATTGAGTCCTAATAGAGTGGTGGGATACTTTAAATGGCCAATACTGGAAGCCTTCCTCAACCAGTGGCTCTATGGAGTTGGGAACTCTTAGGCTTGACTGATCTATGAAGCTAAGCAAGGCTGGTCCAGGTCAGTAACTGGATGGGAGACCATGCTGCCTTGCCAGCACTTCAAAGATTTTCAACCAAACATTTATTTTGAAACTAAACTATGGATACAGTGAAAAGTTCATACGGTGGGACTAAGCTTTGCTCGTTGTCGCCTCATGTTTAAGTTACAGTTAGAATCAGTTTACTTTTAAAGGCATTCTTTTCACCACATGGGCAATGCCCATAAGTATAACTTGTTTTCTTTTTACTTTGTATCATATCCAAGCAATATGCTATGTAGCTTTCTGTGAAAAATAGCTTTCTTTGCCTTCGTAATGGCAGCTAAATTTAATGTGGTCCCAGTTAATGTCGAGCATGTCAGTGAGATGCATATTCTGTAAAAATTTGTGCTTTATTGAGACATTTATGAACTAAAAAGGATTTATTTGTATTTTTGCAGGTTTGCAATAAAGGAATAGGAGAAAATGAACTGAAGATCAAGCTCTGTATCCATGTTCCTTGTTCAAGGTATAGCCTCATGTTTAGCTTGCTGGATAACTAAGCAGCAGCAACATTTAGTGAGCCCAGTATATTAAGAACTTTAAAAAAGTCAGCCTCTGTTAAGTCCCGATAGAGTGTTGGGATACTTTAAATGGCCAATACTGGAAGTCAGCCTCAACGAGTGGCTCTATGGGGCTGGGAACCCTTAGGCTTGATTGATCTATGAAGCTAAGCAAGGCTAGTCCAGGTCAGTGACTAGACAGGATACCATGCTCCCTTCCTGTCTCCTCATGAATCTGATGGCAGCCGGTGATAGCTTCCTCTTTCTGCCACGTCCAGGTAGTATAGCCAGTGTTCCTTTAACTTTGAATTTGCGAACTATGCTTCCAACTGTATCTCTTGGAACATTCAGTGCCTTTGCTATCTTTTTGTATCCTTATTTTTTGGACAAGTCTCTTGACTTAGCCATATTTCTAACATGCAATCAAATTTCACAGTCAACAAACCCCTAGCCAGGTATTTAACTTGTTTTACCTCAAGCACACCCGATGCAACTAATGAAGCCCTTGATTAGTTGAATCTGGTGTGCTGTTCTGCTCAGGGTTTGAATAATTCTGAGACAGCAGTAGTCATGCTGAATTTGGAGAAACCACTTGCTATATTGGTTGTGTTGAGCTATTTAAATTGTTGTTTTTTGATTTGTTTACTGCAAACAGCTGAAGGTTGGTAAATTTTGCTAATGAATCTAATTTGCAATGGGGGTTGAATAATTCTGATTGCAGCTGTATGTATATATTTATGTATATAAACAGGGCCAGATTGGGACTTGTTTTCAAATAAGTTACATGATGCAAATCAGCCCACCCCAAACTGTGTCTGTTTCTCCTGCTACACACACAGCATTGCTTTCGTCCAACATAACTTTTCCTAAAATTTTTCTGTTGTTCATCTCTTTCTCAAATTTATTGTCTAAATGCTACACTGAGATAGCAGCAGTGGCTAATAATAGAATGAAAATTGGCAAAAGCTTTTATCTTAAAATGTGACATAATCTAGACAGTCAAAAGCCGTCTTGTTTTTTGCAGTTCTTTCCTCTGTTGTCCATGATTCACGTGTGAAAACTGTTTCATCGGTAATAGAGTAATGAGCTCTATCTGCTGTACCAGTCCATACCAGATTCGATACACTTATCTCTCTAGGCTGATGTTATTTAATTTCTTTTGTTAATTTCTTCCCCAAATTTCTGTTCCACCTTAATAGAGTAGCAGTTACATACTATGTATCTGAATGTAACTCCTATATCTTTTAAGGTGGAACAGTAGTGAGAATGAGAGTCAGATCTCTGCTTCATCTAATCTCTATCTACTGTATAAGACTCAGTTACAATCAGCAAACCAGTCTTATCAGGACGACCAGAAGGAGAGCGATGTTCCACACCTCCCAGCAGGTCTTGTGTCTGGTAGCTTGAAGAATATTTCTGCTGTGATACCGGAGAAGATGGGAACTCCATTACATTAGGACTTTCACACCAGTGAAGATATTCCTGAAGCCAGCACTGAACTAACAGAAAATTCAGTGGATCAGACTGAGGTAACAAGCGAGCACACTCTGAGTGAGTAAATGAAGAGACATCATTGTAATAACACAGCCAAACAACTAATTTACTAACGTTAAAATAGGAATTAATATATCTAAATATATATAATATATTTATAAAAACAGGACTGAAAAACTACTGATAATAATGCTAAGTACAATTAGTCTAGCTCTGACTACCAAACATGCACATGAATATCAATGAATGAATACATAATACTCAATGCAATAATTTCAGAGCAGACGTATGGTTTGAAATACGACAAGGGTTAAACTCAAGACCAAAGCTAGGGTTAGGGATTTGCTCTGGGAATGACGGGCGATGTGTCAACGCTGGAGGAACCAGGTGCAGCTTATTGCAAAGCTGGCCCATGGCTCTGCCTTCCCCCACCCCGGAACAAAGTCAGACACCGCTTTGTGTGCGCACGCACGTGATGATCGGCGTGCTTGGTCTCCAGCATGGTGAGTAACCACATGTCATGTCTCTTCGCTGTTAGTTTCTCTGCTCAAAGTGAAGGTTTTTACGCCTTACTGTTGCAGAGGGAATGCCTGATCTATGGACACGTCCACGGTCATGACTCATCACCTCACACGCAGGCACCAGGTAGGAAACAAGGAAGAGCTGGCGCTCTTCCTCGCTCTCGCTAGCGGGAGGCTCAAGGGACGCTTGAGTTGCACAGTATGTGACAAAACCCAGCTGGCCAGGTTACATCGGCACCTGACGAACACCCACACAATTGTGGGGAAGGAACTGGAGCAGATGCTGAACGAGGCCAAGCAGGAATGCATCATATGGGGGCTTGCAGAGCTCAGGTCCCGTGCACCCACACTGCCCCTGGTGAGCTAGTTGGATCTGGGCATGACCATGAGGGCGTGTGCCGCCACCGAGCCTCCTACATCGAGCCATTTACCGCCCGCAAAGACCGACAGGAGGGAATCCACCCTGGGGGAGTCAGAGGCCCGCCCCGGCAGCTTGACGTCTGCCGTCCGAAAGCCTTTACCTAAGGTTCCCCACAGATTCGCCACATCTGTGGTTGGTAAAGTCCTGGAGGACTTTCGAGAGTTTTACCTTGGGGCCGAGCCCACAAGGAAGGACAGGGAGAATGTCAATCTCCGCAAGAGCCATGCCACACGGTTCATCCTACACATGCACCACCAGAGCAAGACGGACCGCTTCACGAATCTGAAGTGCCTGAACGACATCCAACATATGCGAGAGTAAGTCCCAAGTTCCCTGTGCCAACTTTGCCCAGATTTTTAAGCCATGCACCACCACTATGAGCTTTGAGGCCTGCTTTTGTTATCTTACAGGTGGTCTGCCATCCTCCTCCAGCAAGGCTACACCTCCACCTCCATCAAGAACATGCTGCTCAATGTGAGCGCCTACTTAAGGCATGTAAGGACCTTCCACCCAGAGATGTCTGGCCTGAGCAGCGAGCAATTTGAGTGCATCCTGCTACAGCTCAAAAAGCTCCAGAAGGACAACTCCCGGAGGATTAAGGCCCACCAGCAGACAGTCAAGTGGAAGAAGTCAAGTGAGTATATCACAGCATGTATTAGGCTTATGGGCCTTTTTGTGCAGGTTGCCTCATCCTTGCATTTTGCCTTCCAGAATTGCTGAGACCCAGCAGCGATTTGGAAACCTTCATGCACATTGCCTCTTACAAGGTTCCCAAGTTGACTTGTAAGTAAACGCCCAATAACAAGAGCTTGAGCTCGGCTCTTTTTAAAGTACCACCTGTGGGTGACTTTCTGTTTCCACTTGCCCTCACAGATATGATCTGGATAAAGCCCCGCCCCAAACTGTTCAAACTTCTGCAGGGCTATCTTGCAGGTTATCTGGCCATACTGACCGGCCACTATCCGGTAGTTTTGGCCAACCTCCAGAAGGTCCAGGAGGCGGAGATGGACGCACAGAACCAGGCCATGATATGGGTAAGTTTGGCCTGTTTCAGGTTCCATCTCTCATTTCTCTCAGGGGGGTTTTGCTTTGAGTGTAGACTGAACCCCATGCCATTTCAGGTTGACCAGCACAAAACCGACCGAATGTATGGGAACGCCTTTCCTGCACTCCTCCTGCAAGAAGTGGACTGGCTCAAAGGCCTCATGGAAGTGTCATTGCATTTTGGCAGGGAGAGCTGCCCCTATGTGTTCCAGTACAATGGGAAGTAGCTCCTCAAGTTGAACACTGAACTGAGAGCTGCGTGGCATCACGCCAGGATGCCTGGCCAGATCAGCTTTGGCCTGATACAGACCGCCATAGCCAACCAGGTAAGGAGCCATCATCCATGAAATATAGGTCTGTGGCTGGGCTCCATCGTTTCACACTTGCCCTTGCCAAAGCTCCACTCTTATATGCTGTTCACTTTTGTATGCATGCAGGTGAGGAAACACCTGCCTGCTGAGGAGCGGAAGCTCGTGTGTGAGGGGATGTGCCATGTCATCGCGACAGCCAATCGCTTTTACACAGCGGTACCTGACATTCAGGACATGTTCCGTGTATGGGACCTGCGCATGAAGGCCACCTCCCCGACAGAGCGGGAGAGATGGGCCGGTGGTGCGCCCCTGAGCCCCGGAGGGGGGATCCCACCTCGGTCGCTGCACTCTGGTCTTCGCCTTCGTGGCGCCGTGGGGTTTCGTTCTGAGCCCTTTGACTCGCGCACGTGTTAGAATCCTTGGTCCAGGTTTCAAGACGGGTTGCATGGGTGTTCAGCATTGCCACAGCCCTTTGGTACATAGGCCGGTCCCCGCCTGGGCGGCGCGGTGCACTTGGACTGAGGACAGTCTGGCCCGGTTGACAGCCGCGTCGGAGGCGGAGGGGCCCCGGAGGTACTCTCCCGTGGCCCCAGGGGTAAATGGTGAAGTTCGGGTGGGAAGGCGCTGTAAAGCTGCCGAGCCGGCGAAGGCTCCCGCAGCAACCTTTGCCCTCTGACCCTTCAAAGCTGAACCGGAGCCGGTCGTGGCGCACCACCACGGAGGAAATGCACCCAGCAGTGGCCGAGAACCCGTGCCCGGAAGGCGGCCTTCCCTGGACTGCCCCCTCCAGTAGGGAACAGCCTGAGGAGAAGGCACGTGCGCACCGGCAGGGACGATCCACACCACCGGGTTGAATCCCACAGGTGGACTGTGCAGACCCCATGCGTTTACGTCTCAATGGTTTCACGCCCTGTTGAACTCACTCTTCAAAGTTCTTTTCAACTTTCCCTTTACGGTACATGTTCGCTATCAGTCTCATGCCGGTATTTAGTCTTAGATGGAGTTTACCACCCACTTTGGACTGCATTCCCAAACAACCCGACTCTGAGAAGAACTGCACCCCGGCGGGGCGAGGGGCGTTACTGGCCTCAGTCACAAGGACTGAGACCCCCAGTCCGCGCCGAGGGAAACAGACTTCTGTACGCCACATTTCCCCGCGCCCATTAAGGACGGTGGACTCTTCCCTCTTCGTTCACCACAACTAGGGGAATCATTGTTAGTTTCTTTTCCTCCACAGAGGATCATTTCATCTGACCTGAGGTCGCACTCAAAGGGGGCAGGGCGAGAAGCCCGAGCTGCCTGGAACCGAACCACACACTGGCCCCGGTGGTGGACGGAAACCAGGGCTGACAAGCACTGGTGGTCCTAGTCTCTGGCCGAAGCTCACAGGGAGTGTGGCATAAAGATGGGTGGTCACTACCCCCCTGCTACCCGCCGCACGCTTCTCCCAACGACGCCCTCTGGTCAGTCACCCTCCTAAAACTTAGGAGAACCCTCTGCTTTGGGTCATTGAACCTCTCCCCCATGCCCGCTCAAGCCCGCATGCTTCGCCAGATGGAATTCATGTAACATGGCAAGCTGTAGGTACCCGTGCCCTGTGCCATGGCACCAGAGAAGCACACGCAGCGGTGAGAGTAGGAGGGTTGGAAAGCAGACCAGTGTCTGAAAGCACATCCGGTGCCTCAGCACCGGAGGGTAACGGGCCTCGCCTGCCTCTGGGTCTCACAGCTCAGCATCCAACACACGCGCTCACACATGCACTCCTTCCAGGCCCAGAAACAAACAGACCACGGTTGAGTTTAAAAACAAAGTGGGACGGGTGTCCTCCATGTCAGTCACCCACCTAAGGCTTTAGGAGAGAGCCCTGCCCTTCAGGTCATTGAACCTCACCCTCGCACCCGCCCAAGCCTGCATCCGTCGCTGGATGGAGCTTGCATAACGCGGCAAAGCTGTAGGTACCCATGGCCTGTGCCACAACAATGGAGAGACACACGCAGCGGGTGAGAGTAGGAGACTAAGCCAGGAGGATCGGAGAAGGAGGAGGGCGGTGCAGATGCCAAATGACAGCAAGGGCCCCCAGCGTGGTAGCAGACCAGCGTCTGAAAGCACGTAAGGTTAACAGGCCTCACCTGCCTCCAAGCAAAGAGCCTCGCAGTGCAGCATCCGCACTCGCGTGCGTGCACCTTCGCGTCCAACGGACTTGGAGATGGAAGTGGAACAGGAGAGTGGTGTTGGGATGTGGCTTGCAGGCCGAACCAGGCTGGAAAACAGAGCAGGTAACGGGCCTCGCCTGCCTCCGAGCAAAAGAGACATGTCAGCACAGCCTCCAACACACACACACACGCACACACACACACACCCAAACCTCCAAGTCCAGTGGACTTGGTGGCATGGAGGGATGGGGGAAAGTGGAAACCACACTGATCCGGGGTGGAAACTCACATACCACCCACCACCTCCATACCACCACATGGGGAGAGGAAGGAGAAGGGTGGAAAGGCTTTACCGGTCTGCAGACTTTCAAGCCCCGCCACCCTTGGCATCCATCCAACTCACCCGGGGCTTTTTATTTTCAGGATCAACCAGGCGATCTTGTGGGTGGGTGCTGGGTGGGAGGATGGCACACTGAGGGAACAGGCCAGCCACCCCGGTTAACTCAACAGCCGTGACATACGCCAGGAGGTATAATGCAGGCACTTAATGTCCATGTCCACATCCAAGGTATGGACAAGCCACCAACCCAGACAACCCAAGAAGCCTTTCCATACTCCCCCAGCGAGTGGGGGACAATATGCAGGGCTTTATGAGAAAACCGTATGGGGTTAAAGCGTGCTACGCACTCGGCATACTGGGACTTGGGACCGCTAAGAAACTTGCGTCTCCACAGCAGCCCCAACGCGGGTCATGCCACACCAGCTTCCCTGGGGGGGAGGCCGGGGTGAGCATGGCCACTCTCAGAAGCTCGATGGTTGGATTCAGGTGCCCTTCCGAGCGGAGGGTGATTTTTCAACCAGGAAACGTTCAATTCACGGGAAACGCTAGCTACGAGGTGAGTCACTGGGACATGGACTTAAAAGAAGGCCGCAGCCTCTTTTACGCACCGGAACCTGAGTGGGTCCCCCCGGCATGCCCCACCTGTGCTCGCATCTGTGCGATCAGATAGACTGAGTGGATCAAGACCGGCCTTCTGAGTCTCTCTTGGATAGGTTCGGGTGGCTTTCATCATTGTTGAAACCCCCCTGGAGGCTGGCCCGCAAAGACGGGGAGGAACACACACGCAAATAGTTGCCGTATCTAGCGCCGGACGGTGACCTAACCCCTGGTGGGCCGGGTATGCCATTCACTCGGAGGGAGAGAGAGCACTGAGCTCTCCCTTATAGAGAACCAAGCCCCTCAACTGCAGGGGGAATGTGAGAACATGGCCAATAAATTCACCATCTTTCGGGTATAATTTCACAAAGTTCCCTGCTGACTTTGTGCAATGATTTGAATTTACCACAAGCATCTCCATCCACCAACATGGGATGCTTGGGCTTTTTTCCCCAGCGTTAGCTGCGTCCTAACACACTCCGGTGGGCAGTGTGAGAGGCTAGTTTCCGGTACGTGTTGGGAAGAGAGACAGCATGGAGCTCTCCCTCATGGAGAACCAAGCCCCCACACCACAGGGGATGTGTGGACTCAGCCCGTAAAGCTCACCACTGGGGGGGTGGGGAGTGTGAGAGTGTTTAACCGGGGGTCTTGGAGCACGGAGCTCCCCCCTTCATGGAGAACCAAGCCCCACACCACGAGAGATGTGAAGACTTGGCCCCCAAAGCTCACCATCCTTCGGGTTCACGTCACCAAGTCCCTCGCGATCTTGGTAGGCCATAATCATAACAACACTCCCCACTGCGAGGGCAGGGAGTGTGAGAGGGTTTAACCAGGGGTCTTGGAGCACGGAGCTCTCCCCTTCATGGAGAACCAAGCCCCACACCACGAGGGATGTTAGGACTTGGCTCCCAAAGCGCACCATCTTTCGGGTTCGCTTCACCAAGTCTCCTCGGACTTGGAGCCGTCTTTCTAAGTCCATAAAAGTGCTTGGACCCCGACCAAAAACTCGTGTTACCATTGTTCATCAGAATCCCAGTGGCACCTCTCTGGATTTTCCATGCACTTCAGACCCTCCAGACCGCGGTCGGATTTGAATCTGACCGAGAACGGTGCACCTCGGGCAGATACGCGAGTAGGAAGAAGACCCTGGATGAGCCACCTAGGCAAATTTTATGGACATGGTCTCCAAAATTTCGCCCTGCCACTGGGAGACTGTAAAAACTTTGTCCCCAAAAACACAAAACCCTGGGAGACCATAAAAACTTAGACCCCAAAAACGAGAAACACTGGGAGACCATAAAAACTTATCCTATCTTATCTAGCACCTATCTGGTCCGAAATGGCCACCTGGGTGAATTTTATGGAAAAAGTTTTTTTCGGCTCGTTTTTTACCAATGCTTTGCCCCGAAACAGCCACCTGGGTGAATTTTGGATGAGATTTGTGTTTATTATTGGGACAAAGTTAAAATTCAGAAACAGAGGTGGGGTTAGGAATACTACAAGGGTTATGCTCAAAGCCAGAGCTAGGATTAGAGTGAGGAAAATGATTAAATATATGTCCATTCTCCCAACCCTAACCCTAGCTCTGGCCCTGAGATTAACCCTTGTTGTATTCCTAACCCTACCTCTTGTCCTAAATTAAAGCCTTTTCCCAATACTAACCACAAATCTCATTTTAAAATCAATCCAAAACCTAATCCCAACCCTTATTTTGGACCTAAATTTAACCATTCTCCTAATCCTAACCCTAGCTCTGGTCTTGAGTGTAACCCTTGTCGTATTCCTAACCTACCTCTGGTCTGAAATTTAAATCTTGTCCCAATACTAACCACAAATTTCATCTTAAAATCAATCCTAACCCTACCTCTTGTCCTAAATTTAAGCCTTTTCCCAATACTAACCACAAATCTCATTTTAAAATCAATCCAAAACCTAATCCCAACCCTTATTTTGGACCTAAATTTAACCGTTCTCCTAATCCTAACCCTAGCTCTGGTCTTGAGTATAACCCTTGTCGTATTCCTAACCGTACCTCTGGTCTGAAATTTAAATCTTGTCCCAATACTAACCACAAATTTAATCTTAAAATCAATCCTAACCCTACCTCTTGTCCTAAATTTAAGCCTTTTCCCAATACTAACCACAAGCCACATCTTAAAATCAATCCAAAACCTAATCCCAATCCTTATTTTGGACCTACATTTAACCATTCTCCTAACCCTAACCCTAGCTCTGGTCTTGATTGTAACCCTTGTCGTATTCCTAACCTACCTCTAGTCTGACATGTAAGCCTTGTCCCAATACTAACCACAAGTCTCATCTTAAAATCAGTCCAAAACCTAATCCCAGCCCTTATTTTGAACGTATATTTAACCATTTTCCTAACCCTAAACTTAGCTAGGTTCTTCCTGGCCTGTACTTGCAGATATCTGTGTTTGGCTGGACTGACCAGACGATGAAATGCCCAGTGTTCAGAGAAGTGATCCAGCATGGTAGGATCCCATATTTGATTGTGACTACTGCTTTCTTTTAGATTGTCTGTTTCAATTGAGTTAATAGTATTTTTTCTGTATTTCTTACTGCAATTTATTCTGTAGTTTGTGTCTACCAATAGTGGTAAAATGCAATAATTGGCAATTATTCTACTACGCTATACCTATTTACACTTTGTGGTAATTAGTTTAACTGTATTTTATTTGATAGAATATATGGAGTGTGTAACTGGACTTAAAATTTTAAATAATTTCTTAAGACCATTCAGTATGCACATGCCAAACCTCTGCTTGGATTGTATCAGGACGATGGGTTCGTGTGACTTGGCAAATTCAGCTATCTATGCAGTCCAGGTGAGTTGTGTCATGTTGCGGGTCAATGCTTTGATGTCTTCACTTTTTCATCGGAGCAGTCTTAGTTGTTCCTCTTGAGTTTGACAGCATGGCCCACAATGGCTGTTTTACAATGTGAAAAGCTGTCATTTTATTTCTTACTAATTTGTGTTTTCTCTGTTCTTTCAGTCTGCATTGTGGATTGGCTTTAGAATAAGAATGTGAACAAGACGGAGTTGGAGTTTACAGGATCATTCAGTCTTTTGTCTTCTCTTCACCAAGCTCTACATACATGTTGTGACGCTGTGCAAAATGTAAATATAAACAGAGCACAATGGTGTGCAAATCATTTAAATCCTATGTTTAATTGAAATTCTACAAAGACAAAATATCAGATGTTGAAATTAAGAACTTTTGTTGTTTGAAAAATGAAAGCTCATTTTGAATTTGCTGCCAGCAACACGTTTCAGAAACACGTTTTAAAAAAGACTCAGAAAATCTTCTGAAAACCATTGTCTATGAAGACAGTTCATGGCTGCATCCACAATTTTTAAACGCTTACAGAGTGTTGTTAAATGAAGAGGTGATTCAGTGCATTTGTAAACATGCCCTTGTCCCACTTTTTTTTTAAACATGTTGATATCATCAACTTCAAAATGGGCATATTTTTCCAAAAACAATAATATGTCTGAATTTCAACATTCAATATGCTTTCTTTGTGCTGTTTCCAATTAAATACGGGGTGTAAATAATTTGCGCATCAGTCAATTCTGTCTTTATTTACATCTAGCACAGTGTCCCAACTTTTTGGGAAATGGGGTTGTATGTGGAGAGGGGGTTAATCATTGGTTGCTTTTAGTATCTAGAACTTAGCTGTTTAGGATCATTCAGTGTACTACTTCATTCACATTCAACTGTGTACTGGGTGTTATTGGTAAGTGATGCTCATGTTTATGTATTAGCAAATGCTCAAATGTTTGGTGGGATTTATTTATTTTAATTTCAATATTTCTATTTGTAATGATTTATTTTCTCTTAATCTCAATTATCTTAAGTATTCTTTATTACTGTATTTATGGCAGTATTGCTAGGTGGGTATTTGCACTGAACACAGAAACAGGACATCTCGACCTTAAGTAATCTCAGCATTTGCATCCATCCATTTGCTGTACTTCATGGCTTTGACCGTGATTTGGATCAACCCCCAAGACCTCTATCTTCCTTTAACTTCTCCCATTCTCCAAGACAGACTGGCAGGGCTGGTGGCACAGCTTTGCTTCTGTCTAGACGGTGCAGCTTTACTCCACTCTCATTTCCTCGTCTTTAAATTTCCACTTTTGAGGACCATGTTACTGTATCTTTCCCCACTAAACTTCATATCACTGTCATTTATTACCCTCTTTTACCTCTAGCAAATCTCATAGATGAGTTAGACATTCCTCTGAGTCTCTTCCCCATCATGGAACCCCATTTGGTCTCCTCTGTGACTTCAGCCTTCCATCGGACAAGCTGCTGTCATTCTGCCTCCTGCCACTGTCATCATCCTTCAAGGCACCTGTGTTCCTGCAAGTTGAGGAAGTCCAGACCCATAGTAAGGACCTGTAAAATGCCATTATTGACCAACACTGGGCCTTATTTTACTACACTTTGTGTGCAAATGAACAGATGTTAGGTGGAAAATTTGACATGAAATCATTGCCATTAACCATTAGCTAGATGTTGGTGAATCCAAATTTAAAACTGTTTCATTTATCGTCAAATTTTTCTGAGCTACATTCCTCCTGGCCTGGATTTTCTGACACCTGTGCCTGGCCGGCCAAGTCAGGCAAGTCAGTGTTCAGACCAGTGAACCAGCATGGTAGGATCCCATATTTGCCTATAACTACTACTTTCTTTGAGCTGCTTTCTGCTTTCTTTTAATTTTATATTTTGACAATTATCCCACTATGATGTACCTATTTACTTTCTGTTAATCCGTTCAGCTGCTTTTAATTTGTAACAGGTCCTGTTACAGAATTTAGATTCTGCAACAGGACCTGTAACAGAATTTTAAATCTTGTCCTCATGAATTTCAGCATTCAATGAGTTCCTTTGATATTTGGCAAATTAAGCTCTCTCTGCAGTCTAATCTCAAAAGTTTGGGCTTTATTTCAGTTGCAGTATTTCTATTTGTGATGTTTTGTTTTCTCTTGCATCATCATTGCAGGAATTGATCTCAGTATAAGCATCCGTCCAATTGCTGCACTTCCTGGCTTTATCCGAGACTAGGATCACCACCTGGAACTTGGCGACTCCAGCAGACTGTCCTCTGCCTTTACCTCCTCCCATTCTTTGAGACAGACTGGCAGGGGTGGTAACACAGGTTTGCTTCTGTCTTGAAAGTAGTGTTTCACTCCATTCTCATTTTCTTACCTTTCAATTTCTTTTTGATTACCATTCTGTTACTGCATCTTTCCCCAGTAAACTTCATATCATTTGTCATTTATTGCTCTCCTATTTTTCAGGCAAATTTATAAATGAGTTAGACATTCTTCTGAATCACTCCCCATCAGTGGAACCCTGCTTGTTCTCCTCAGTTACTTTAACCTTCCATTGGAAAAGCTGCAGTCATTCTGCCTTCCACCACTGTTGTTATACTTCAATCTCACTCTCAAGCAGTCTCCTCGGATGCACAGAGCAGGCAATATTATCTTCAGCAGACCTACCCCAGCAATGGAAGTCACAGTAAACTCCCCCTCCACTGCTCAGATCACTTTCTATTTTTCACACCCTCCTTCCCTGCTCTTTCTGTCAATCACCCCTTCATTGTTTTTTCATTCAGTGCAACCTGCACTCCATCCCTCCCTTGTCTCTTGCGTCAACTCTCCTAACTGTTATCCACTCTGACTTTCTTCTCTCTCGACTCAAGATCTTCCCCACCTGCCCCCTGGTTGACAGGTGTCCTGCATAGAAACAGGAGAGAACTAGGAATGGTTGAGAGAAGATGGAGAAAATCCCAGCTTGACTCAGATCTTTGCTCCTACCAATCTTTCTTTTCTAAGTTCTCACTTGGAATAACTGCTGCGAAGTCATGTTTTTACAGAAGGAGATTTGAAGCATCATCTGATTCATGCAAGGTCTTCAGCATTATCTCCTCTCTTTTCAACCCTTCTTCTTTTCCACCAGCCTCTTCCATTATCTCAAAGGACCGTTTCTTTGCTTAGAGAAAAAAGGTTGGCGGATTCTATTAACCTTTTTCTCAATCCCCAATCCGTCAATCAATTCTCGTCTTCTTGCTCTTGATGCCTTACGCTGTTTTTCTACTATTCATATTGGCGTTCAAGAGTGCTAGGGTTATTCCCTTCATAAAGAAGCCCATGCTTGACAGCTCCCATGTCAATGGCTACTGACCAGTATCACTTTTTCCCATCATAATTGTTAAACATGTATTCTATATGCAATTGTCTCACTTTTTTACTCAAAACCAGCTGAAGGACCACAACTAGTCAGGCTTCAAACTGAACTGATGCACTCACCAGAAACTGCCCTCATAGCAGTGACCTGAGGAGCTCCAGGCAGCTAGATCAGCCAAGCTGTCATCGGTTCTGATTCTTCTTGAACTACAGTAACTAAAATAAAATAAATGTAAAACCATCACTTGATTTAGTGTAAATTTCAAAATGCATTTTCAGAAAATGTTTTTCATGGTTGTCATGGCAATGTACTTTAGCTCACAAAGGTTAGGTTTATGTTTAACTTGGCTGTGTTTTTCCTTGTCTTTCTAGATCTCAGCTGTCTGATATTAATTTAATAATAAATCTGGCTTTGTTGGGCAAAAGTTGTGCCTGCAGTGAGCATTGGAAAAGGTGTAATGACTTCAGGCTATAGCCAATATCTGATAGCAGTGATGCTACAACATTGTGGTACATAACTTGTTTGGAACTCGTATCGGTCAAGTTGTCCTACCCACCTGTTCCACAGGTTTACCCAAGGTATATTCCTGCCTCCATCACTGGTATTAATCAATGATGTTGTATTCTCTACACTGTGTATTTGATTGATCAGTGATTCATGTTCTTCAGTCTGTATGTGGAGTAAGCAGTCTGTACAATGTGTTAACACCGAACTGTTGGGAGGTCAAGCAGCAATGCATTCTTTATACTAAACTCTGTTGTTGGGAGGTCAAACTGTGCAAGGTGTTTTCTAAGCTGTCCAGGGGTGAAACTACAATGCATTTATTACACTAAACTCTGGAAAGTCAAATTTTGAAAGGTGTTCTCTAAACTAAATTGCATGTGTATTCAGACTATGCAAGCCATTCTCTACACTGTTTTTGGAAGGCCAAACTATGCAAGGCATTCTCTGAACTATGTATGAATATTCAAACTCTGCTATGTGTTCTTTACCCTAAACTGTTTTTGGAAGATCAAACTAATGTGTTCTCTACACTAAATTGGGGGAAGCTCAAACTGTGTCCTCTAGACTAAACATTGTATATGTATTCAAACTATGCAGTCTGTTCTCTACACTGAACTGTAGCTGAGGTCAAACTGCAATGCATTCTTTACACTAAACTGTTGCTGGGAGGTCAAACTGCAATATGTTCTCTACACTAAATTGGTGGGAACTCAATGCAGTGTTTTGTCTGCGCTAAACTGTGTGGACATTCAAGCTGTGTGATGCATTCTGTACACTACTAAACTGTGTTTGGCATTGAGTCTGTGCAGCACATTCTCTGCATGAAACCGTTGTAGACAAATCAAACTGTATAATGTGTTCTTTGCACTAAACCATATGGAAGGTCAAACGGCAAGGTGTTCTCTAAGCTGTGTTTGAGCTCAGAAACTGCAGTGCCTTTTATACACTAAATTGTTTAGGATCATTCAGTCTGCTACTTCATTTGCATTAATCTGCATACAGTTACTGGTACATGATTATGTATGTTTTAAATGTTTTGTGGGATTTATTTACTTTAAGTGAAATGTTTTTATTGAATGGCAATATTTTCTCGTGATTTATTCTCTCTTGCATATTATCTCTATCTTAACAATTTTCTTGAACTTGCTTGAATGTTGATCCAAATTTTAAAACTTTGTAATTAGCATGGAATTTTTCTCAGCTAAGTTTCCCCTGGCCTGGCCTTAATGATGTCTGTGCCAGGCTTGACTGACTAGAGAATGAAATACAATCCAGTGTATAGAGAATAAGTGAACCAGCATGGTAGGATCCTGTATTTGCCTGTAACTACTGCTTTCTTTTAGAATGTTCATTCTTATAATGCTTGAGTTGATTTTATTTTTTGGTAGTTTTAACTGCGGTTTTGTCTAGTTTATATCCATGGAATATAATAGTACATATTTTGTGGTTTTGCTTCATTATTTAGTAAGTCAGCAAATGTTGCAATTTTGTTGCAATACAGTACATAGCATGTTTAGAACTTTATTTTTACCAAGTTGTCCTACCTGCTTTCCACAGACTTAACAAAAAATGTATTCCTACTTACACCACTGGTATGTGTGGGGTTAATCATTGATGTATTCACTACACTGTGTATTGGAGTGATCAGTGATTCATGTTCTCCAGTCTGCGTGAGTGGAGCAAGCAATCTGTACAATGTGTTCTCTATACTAAACTGTTATGAGGTCAAGAGGAAATGAATTTTTATATATTTTTTTTAAACACTTGTCAGGAAGTCAACTTGTGAAGGTGTCCTCTTGAACTGTGTATGGGTATTGAAACAGTAGTCTCTACACTAAATTGTTTGTGGGAGGTCAAATTATGCAATGTGTTCTCTACAATAAGTTGGTGGGAGTTCAAACTGCAAGGAGTTCTACACTGAACTATATGCACATTCAGGCTGTGCAATGCACTCTGTACACTAAACTGTGTTTGGCAGTCAGTCTGTGCAATGTGTTCTGTGCATGAAATTGTTGTAGACAGCAATGTGCAATGTGGGGGGATTTTCTTTCATGTAATTCATTACTCAGTAGGTCAGCAAATGTTACAATGTTCTCATGTTACTGTAATTGGAGGCAAATATTGTGAGCGAATTAAATTTAACATATGCTTTACACTGAAGTGTGCTGGCTGTTAATGAAGTGTTGGTTGGGGTGTATGTGAATTCAGTGTTCTAGTTTACATCATTTGACAGTCTTGCTATTGATTTGTATCAGGATAGGTATAAAAGGTATAATGTTAACTGCACTGCCATCAGAAATTGCCTACATCTTGATGTTACAACATTGCAGTACATGGCATGTTATGAAACTTGTATATACCAAGTTATCCTACCCACTTTTTCCCACAGGCTTACCCATTTTTTTTCTGCCTACAGTGGTATGTGTGGGGTTCATTATCTGTACAATGTGTTCTCTACACTAAACTTTTGGGAGGTCAAACTACAATGCATTCTTTACACTCAACTCTGTTGAGAGGTCAAGATTTGAAAGGTGTTCTCTAAACTAAACTGTATGTGTATTCAGACTGCAAGCAGTTCTCTACCCTCAAGTGTTGTTGAGGTCAAACTATGCAATGTGTTCTCCACACTAAATTGTTGGGAGCTCAAACTGCAGAGTATTCTTTGTATTTAACGGTATGGACGTTCAAGCTGTGCCATGCATTAGGTACACTAAACTGTGTTCAGCAGTCAATCTATGTTGTAAACAGATCAAACTGTGCAGTGTGTTTTCCCACACTAAACCATTGCGAGGTCAAACTAAGCAATACATTCTCCACACTAAACTTTTGGGAGATCAAACTGCAATTTGTTCTCTAAACTAAATTGGTGGGAGCTTAAACTACAGTGTGTTCGCTACACTGTATGGATATTCAAGCTGTGCCATGCATTCAGTACACTAAACTGTGTTCAACAGTCAGTTTTGCACTGTGCTCTCTGTATGAAACTGTTGTAAACAGATCAAATTGCAATATGTTTTCTACACTAAACCTCTGGGAGATGAAATGTTCTATACACTAAACTATGTTTAGAATTATTCAGTGTGCCACTTCATTTGTATTCATCTGTGTACTGTTATTGGTGCATGATGTATATGTATTATGAGATGCTCAAATGTTTTGTGGGATTTGCATCAACTGCACTTTTTCTGTAGAACTGCAGTCATTTCTGCTAGTTTGTTCTCTGTTGCATATTATGTCTATCTTAATTTTTTTTTTTTTTTGTTACTGCACTTGGTGGTATGTTATTTGTCCAGCAGGCAGTGGCCATAACTGAGTGATAGGTTTTTTCCCACTTTGTTGTGTCTTTGGCTTGTTTCTTTGAAGATGCTCTTTTTATCACTTTATAGAAGTGATACTAGACAGCTGCACTTCACCAATGGCTTTTGCTGCACTTTATTCAGCAATTTTCAGCATTTTCTGCAGGTAAATTTAAACTGACCTTTTTTTCTTTTTTTGTACATCAGGCTGAATGACCTCTTGGAGCGTGTCAGTGAGGCAGAGCTTTCCTCTGGTTGGGTAAGTGGGATCTCCATGTGTCTTGTGCAGATGTCCATCCAGAAGAGTCTTTCTTCATTAAGAAGCACCACCTTCATAGCCACACAGTTTTTCAGCATCTGCCTTTATTTGCCTAATTTTCTTCTCTGTTCACCCTGCTGGGTTCACCTTGGACCCAGCATCACAGAGGATTCGCTCCATGGTCCAGAAAAGTGGAGTATTGCAGGAAGACCCAGTTAAACAGCATAATTGAATTGATTGTTGAATACAAACTACATTTTTTTTCATTGGCATGGAATTTTTCTGAGCTAGGTTTCCTCTGGCCTGGGCTCGCTGATGTCTGTGCCTGGTTGGACTGAGCAGAGGATGAAGTGCAAGTCAGTGTATAGAGAAGTGATCCAGCATGGTAGGATCCCATATTTGCCTGTAACTACTGCTTTCTTTTAGATGAAGTGATTTTTTTTTTTTGGCAGTTTTAACAGCAATAGTGTGTCTAGTATGTGCCATGCATTACAACAGGGTTTTTTCTCAGGAGGAAACAAAGATTTTGTTTGTTTCATTATTTTGTAAGTCAGCAAATGTTGCCATGTTACTGTAATTATGAAAGAAAAAACAAATTTACCTTAACTGTAGTCATTGTATTATGTGGTGCTTAGAAAGAAGAATCAAGACAAGGAAGAGCTGGACTCCAGAGCACTGTGTGTGTACTTCGTTTCCACTTGGAAGGAAGCATCCTGTGAGTACTCTGAAGTTGTGCTTCCCAACCACCGCTTCTTTTCGAACTGCCGCTCATGCAACGTCATTGGACAGCTGAACGCGCTCGGAGGAAAGCGCCAACCGCCAGTTCTGTTACGTCAGCTAACAGACGCCTGTCGCGTTGGGTGATGGGGGGAGAAGGAAGGGCCATCCTACCTACCCAGAGAGCGAGGCCAATTGTGCTCTCTTGGACTCCCGGCTACGGATGGCTGCAGCATCACCAGGGATCGAACTCGCAATCTCCTGATGATAGGGCCAACGCTTAGACGGTTGAAATTTCAAGTCTTGATCTTAAACTCTAAAAAATACAACATTGTTTTCACAATGAAAAGTGTAAGATATTTATTTTTAATATAATTTTGATTTAACTCTGGAAGTCTTTTTTGTGAACAATTGTTTTATTGTCTTTTAACTTATATGTTGGCATACATATAATCAAAAGAACACATAACATCCCTTTTCCCACCCAACCTCCCCCTCCAGGATGTGTTGGCAGATTACTGAATCAAGCTTTCAGACAATACATTTAAGAAAATCCATTGCAGTCTTGAGATGGAGTGAGGAGGACTCCATCGATTGACCATCAATTTTTTTGCAGCTATCAAGGTACAGAGCAACAGTCGTTTCTGCTGAACTGAAATATTAAGAGAAGAAAAATCATTTAAAAGAAAAATAGATGCTGAGCATGGAACATCATGGTCTAGTAGGACTGTACAATCGGTGGCAACCTGATGCCAGAAATTAAGGACTTTAGAACAAAGCCAAAAGTTATGCAGAAAGGGCCAGGCTCCTCTGAGGAACACAAATTACAGATTGGAGACTGAGTAAGATGCATATGAAATCGTCTTACTGGTGTTAGGTAAAATCTATGCAAGAATTTCCAGTTTATTATTTGGTGATTTGGGTTTTTTGAAGATAAATAGATGGTTTCCCAAGCACGGTCTATAAAAAACTCTTGATCCTCCAGTTTAAGATCTTTAGACAAGGCTGGGCACACTCCAAGGGGTGTGTAAGAAGCCCTAAGTAAGAAGATATATGGTTAATTTGTGCCTGATTGGTAAGAATTGTTCCGTCATGGGATCTTATTGCAGTGATATTGGAAAACTTCCCATTATTGCAAAGTTTCAATGCTAAGAGGTGACTCGGTCTACTTCCATTAAAATAATAGTAGTAGTTATTAACCCCGGTAAATGTCAAAATGATTTATGAGTTATGCGTGACGTCATGTGTGAAATATGTAAGTATTTTCCCATAGTGTTGATGTGTATAAAAATGTAAACAACAGTAGTAGGACGTCACCTGTGAAATATGTAAAAAAAAAATTCCCAGGGGTTGGTGTGTGTAAAATGTAAACATCAGTTGTATGACGTCACGTGTGAAAATTGCAACTAATTTTCCTAGGAGGTAATGTGTGTAAAATTGTGAACAACTATTGTAGGATGTAAAGAATTTTTTTTTCTGGTGACAAAATGTTCAATTTTTCCCTGGGTGAGTGTTGGAGTGGAAAGCGTGAGCAAATTTTCCCCCCTTGAGAAGTGTTAATGAAAAAAATGATGTGAATTTTGTGTAAAAGTTTAAAGGGGGGTGAAAAATTAAAACGGGTGGGCGTTAAAAGTGTAAGGATGAAAAAAAAAAAAAAGATGCGAGGACTTACCATCAGTGGCGTGAGGTGGTTGGGTCTGTGGGGTATGGTGTGTGTGTGTGTGTGTGTGTGAATGCTTTTTGATAATAAGGTTTGTCCGGTATGGTACGTGGGAAGAATTTTCAAAAGATTCCCAGGATTTGTTTTGGAAAAAAAAAAGATTCCCAGGTCTCGTGGTGTTTTTCTTCTCACAATACTATAAAAACTGACCGAGCGCCATAATAGTTGTAAAACGTTGCTCATTATGGACCAGTTTGTGAGCAATTACAAAACCTCTGCTGGGGGTGAAGCTGAGGTGTTAAACTTATCAACCGACTCCGAGTACGAGTCTGACACTGAATCTGCCAGATTCTGACAAATCATCCACAGCGGAGGATGGTGTTATTCGCAACAACCCAGAAACGGACGCGCCAAACTCAGCTGTCGTTGAGGAAAGACCCAGCGTGATTGTGTGGAGATCTTTCAGCGGCACAGGTTCAGACGAATCACTCAGAGCGGCGGCGGTGGGGGATGAAGTTATTTGCATCACCCCTGAAAAAGATACGACAAACTCGGCGGTGGTTCAAGAAAGACCCAGCGTAATCGTGTGCAATGTCGCCAACTGTGTCAACTGTATCACCGCCACGGTCCAGTCGCCACCGCGAACAGACAACGTTGTCATTTCGGACAACAAGGAGGAGGAGGAGGAAGAGATTTCAGGGGTTTGTCAGCCACGATCCGGCGACCGTGTTTGCAACACGCCGAAAGTTGGCGCCAACACGGGTGACGGACCGTCGATCGCAGATTACAGCCCGGTCTCCGATTACGATGAGCGAGTTGATGAGTCGAGAGTTTCTGCTAATTTGACGTCAACGATGAGGTCTGTGTTATTTAACGACAACGCTGTATCTTTTTTTGATGACAGGATACAGAGCGATGCCTATGACCCTGTTGCAACAAACGGAGGTGTGAACTTTCTAAACGTTGAAGATCCCGTCGACTTGTTTGAACTTGAAATTTTAGTGGACAGAACTTTTCGCTGCGACTTCATTCAATAGAATGAGTGTCGCTCAGTGAAACGATACAGGAATATTGACCGAAGCTGAGGATGGATTACCGTCGCAGAACAAATGGGATTTATCGGATTTTACCTCACACGCTGACGATGGAGCGAATCAGGATGTTTTATGCAGGATATCAACGCATCGACTTTGGGAGGGCTACCACCGCAGAGCGAAGGACACATGTCACACGTTAACGACGGAGCAAACGGGAGTGTTATCAACGCTTCGGCGGGGTGTGAACGGAGGTGTCAGGCGGCAGACCCAGAAATTTACACAGAAGACTGTTCGATCAGCAGGCCCTCCACAAGCGGGGAGGGGGATGGGGTGAGGGAGAGACACAGACCCATGTTTAATCACAGTGAATACAATTATCAAATAAATTTATCGGATCTAGGTGCAGGTTTGAATTTAATTCAGTTCACGCAGGCTCTACACAACCAAGTTGACTGTTTGTTACAAAAAGCCAGACAGGTTTCACATTATCCAAATAAGTTTGAAAGGTGAAAGCTTGTTCTCGCCCGTGATATTTCAAACTAACGCAGAGGAGCTGAACGCTGAACATTTTCTGAATTACGTAGAATCAGTTGTTCAATCCAATAAAAAACTGCTAAGCGACAAATCACTCACACTGAACGTTCAGATAGTGAGAAACTTTCGAGGCGGAATAGGTTATTCCAGAATGATAAACAGTATGTTGTCATCGGAAATACTTACAAAAAAAAGTAGGCATTTAGTTATATTTTTAAATGCTTACCAAAATTCCTGCTTTGCGTGTAGTTTAACAGGTGTGATGAAACCGGGTTTTACCCAAAGCGAATGTCAAAAGGAAGCTCTATTACTTTTAAATCAGTTAAATATTTTACCGGAAAATTTAGTTTCATTTAACGACGTGACTTTATTCGAACAGTTTTTAAACATTAAAATTGTGATTCTTTACAGAGTAAACAACGGTGGTTCGTTTCAGACTTTCCAAACGCATGAACAACCGCACGAGAAGACCTATTACCTTCTTTTGCTAAACAATCATTATTATGGTATTTTAAATTTAAAAGGTTTTTTCGGTGTTAAACATGTGTGCAAAGCCTGTCACAAGCCGTATTCGCACAGTAAATACACGCACCGCTGCGATTTTATGTGTAACGTGTGTCAAAGAGTTTGTTTAAAAACCGAGAACGTTTTGAGGTGCCCGGAGTGTCTTAGATTCTGCAGGTCACAGGATTGTTTTTCGCACCACAAACGAATGGGATATTGTGAGAAGGTTAAATGGTGTTAAAACTGTAATCGCTCGTACATAGTGACGACCAAACTCCACAGGTGTCCCCAGACCACGTGTAACATTTGCAAGTCACCTTTAGCCGAGAAAGAGGATCCCTCCCCAGACAACAAATGTACACTGCGCCTGATTAGGGCCAAATGTAGCACTGCATCCGGTCCGGATCCGCAAAGCAGAGCTGGCCCGGTGTCTTTTTGCACTACGGCCCAATACCGGAACTGATCTGTTTTACGGATCTGCACCAAAACAGATTAAAAACTGGCCCAGATGAGCAAAGAACAGCGACACATCTGGCCCTGAGTCGGTGCAGATCTGAATATTATCTTCATATCTGGCCCGAATGTGGCACAGACCCAGTTCAGAAGAGGTCCAAGCTCAAGTTGATATAAGCAGCTGTCTCTAGAACGGATCCGGCCCTGACTTGTTGCATCTGCACCGGATCCATTTCAGAGTCAACAACAGCTCCATATCCCACATAATTATTTACAAATCATTAATAATGAATGTTTTCAAAAAACGCTAAATTCAAAAAGGGAAACATAAAACCAACTACCTCAAAAAAAGGTTTATTGAATGTCATTATGTTTTCAACACAGCATTTTTGGAAAAATGAATTCAAACAAGAAAAAATACAATGCCAGTACTGAGGTGTAGTCTTATCAGCAAAAAAACTGCCATTAAAGAAGCGATAATTAGCTGCTTTGTTTTCAATTGCAATAAACAGACATAAAAAACAGACTTTTCAACACTGATAGAGACGGCTAAACTCTGCTCATGTCATCACAATAATAAAGGTTAACTGGCAATTTGAACACAAAATACTATCATGCTGAGTTTTACAATGTCAAATTAAGAAGTGTGACCATTGAGAAGTGACAATTGTATCAGTGAAGCAGAGTTCAACTAAAATTAATTGGAGTATAAAACAATACAATATAAAATAATACCAGCCAATATTGTTAGTAGTGTTAAGATAATGTCCAGCCTCTTAACAATCATTACTGGTATCAGTCACAGTTTTCATATTGGTTGGGCTCTAATCCATGTTCTGGATTCAAATCACTTAAAATGCTTACCGTTCATCACAGCTGTGGTCGACAGCTGAACGGTGAACTGAATGGTAATGATCTTTACAACCTTTTTTTCAAGCTCTCATTGAGGAAGCCCATTATTTACAGTTACCATCCAGTACCTGCTTCAGCCAACCCTACATTAAACTGAACCAAGTGTGCTGCTGATGAAATTGAACAAATCCATGCAATGACTGGTGCTGCAGCAAGAAAGCAGGAACACAATGTTCTTAACTTTTTTCGTCTATCCAACATATTAATAACTTTATTTAAAACAGGGCTGTCACTATCGATTGTTTTAGTAATTGAATAATCTAGCGATTTCTCCTAGATTTAATCTAGATTTTTTGATGTACACTGAAATTGTAATAGCCATTACAATTACAACACTGAAAATACATGATAAGAATGAGTCCGCTGCCAGAGGAGTACTGGCACAACTGTCCCATTAAGAGTCAGACCAAGTCATTGGTTGGCCCAAATCAGCCAATATTTGCAGCCCACAGTTTTATTGGGGTCATGACCTTTCAAGGGGTGGGTGAAACCTTAGAAGAAGAATGTTCACCCTATAGCAGACATGGAGGAAGTTGGATATAAAGAAGTGGTGAAAGAGGTTGGTTACAGAGGAAAACAACAAAGGCCAGTCTACATAAAGTGGCTAAAAAAAGGGCGTGAAAGAGAGTAATGGCCCTGGCAGAGAGATGTAGAAGGCTGACCCTTGCAGACAGGTGTAGGAGGCTTGCCCTGGCAGAGAGGTGTAGGAGGCTGACCCTTGTGGACAGGTGTAGGAGGCTGGCCCTGGTGGGGAGAGGTGTAGGAGACTGGCCCTGGCGGGGAGAGGTGTAGGAGACTGGCCCTGGCGGAGAGGTGTAGGAGGCTGGCCCTGGCGGAGAAGTGTAGGAGGCTGGCCCTGGCGGGGAGAGGTGTAGGAGACTGGCCCTGGCGGGGAGAGGTGTAGGAGAGGTGTAGGAGGCTGGCCCTGGCAGAGAAGTGTAGGTGGCTGGCCCTGGCGGGGAGAGGTGTAGGAGACTGGCCCTGGCGGGGGGAGGTGTAGGAGACTGGCCCTGACGGAGAGGTGGCCCTTGCGGAGAGGCAAAATTTGTTTTTAACTTAAAGACAATCAAAGAGAAGACGCTAACGGTAATTTGTTTTAACAGAACTAAAATTGTCTGTAGCTTATCTGATTGTCAAATTGAATAAAATATTTAAAAATAAATGTAATAATTTAAACAAATGTAATAATTTGTGATACCTGATCACATGTGCAGATATCGAAAGTAATGATTAACTTACCTCAAAGTCAGCAGCAAACTTTACAGACCAATACCAACGGATGACTGTAGACCGCTGAGCAGGAAAAAAGAAAGGGGAATGTTTTTTAATTAGGCGCGTCCATTTTATATATCGGGCCTTGGCCTGTGGCCGGTGAGAGTTACCGAGCTACCGCAGTAACAGCCCATAATGACGGTAAAACACGTTCTTTTATTGGTTTATTTAATGCAAACCATACCGTGAAACAGTATTCCGACACGTCAACATGACCGAGCTGCGGTAGTTAAACGCGCTCGGTGCTGCAGGCAGCTGCATGTATGTTTAAAAAAACGGCTGTGTTACTGTGACCGTTTAAGGACCACCTCGGACCACCACGGCCATGTCTCAGCTTCCACACAATCAGGCTACACACATCACATCGGACGGTAAAGTTCGTGTGACATTCGCAATTACGTTCTGTGTTATTAGAGTAATTACAATTTCATGGTCATATTAAAGATAACAAACACAACAAACCCAGTTTGTACTGAACCGCGCTGTTCTTTTCTTGGTCTTTTTTCTATTCTTTTATTTTTGCCAAAAGGTTCAATTCACGCTATCACTGTGTCCGCGTCTGCTTCAGAGTCAGAGACCGTCTCAAAATTACAAGACGAAACAAGTGAAGCTATTATTATTATTACTAGTAGTAGTAGCTTTAGTATCTCCGTAAATAGCTCTGCTGATGCTTCTGAACATATCAGCAGATTTACATACAGAGACAATAATAATAATGCTAATAATTATAGCAGAAACGCTTTCTTTTCGTAATTTTGAGAATTTTGAGACTGGCCCTAAGCCCGAAGCGGTCGCGGGAGCAGCAGTGAGAGAGCTGAAGCTTCGTCTAATAAAAGATTAAGCAAAGGGAGCCGGTTCTGTTTCTGAGGGTTATTTTACACACTTTTAACCAAATACGAGTGTTACTGGTTTATGTTATTTCAGCAGTTTCAAGACAAAAATAATTAAAAGTAACGTTAACCTACCATTTCTTTAGGCAAAAATAGTAAAATCCGACACTGTAAAAAGCAGATAAAAATAAGACGGTTAAACTAACGATACTGCTTACACTGGCTAATACAGCTTAGCTAGCTAACGTTATCTGGCTAGCTCCACACACCACAATATAGGGTAACTTTAGATTCCAGCTAATGGATGTTTCTCACATTAGTCACTCAAATTCACTTCTCTGTTTTCTTTAGACTTGTTTTTCTCCTAAAACAGGCAGAAATATTAAAGCTGCTCTTAGAACATTTTCACATTTTCCAGTGAAGCTAACAGCTGCCTCTCACAGTACAACCCAGCTAAGCTAGCTGGTTGCACAGCCAGGCGAGGGAGATGATGTAAGATTAAGAGTGTGTCGTTATTAAACATAATTAAAGAGAAATCTCTGATGTTAATTTAGGTTGGAATTAGACATTTTGACTCACTACCTCAGCTAACGTAGGTTAACTAACCTAGGTTAGGTTAGCTAACCTAGCACTGACGTCCTCCCCTCTAGCAACTCCACCATTCAGCTTATTTGTTTGTCAAACTGAGTAACATATTAAAAGTTAAACGATAAAATCCAAGATACCTGATCGTAATTCTAATAAACGTGCAAATATTTAAAATACAAAATACACCTTACCTCAAAAGCAGCAGCGAGTTTTACAGTCAGTCAACTGACGACGGCAGAGGACTGAGGGGGAAAAAAGGGGAGGGGCAAATTTTAAATGAGGCGCCGTTTTTGTTAGGTCCGGCCGCAATGCGCTCTGAGTCCGCTGACCAGCAGTGTGTCTAGTGCTGTTAACAGTTACTTGGCCCAAATGTGGCACAAGTCCGCAATGCAGATGCGACTGCTAGGAGGACTTTGTGACGGCCAAGGTAATCCGGCCGAACATGCTTGCTGTCTGGGTCTAAACACCAAAGGTTTGATCAGACCCGCTTTGCCGAGGCCACAAACGCAGAAATATGTATTTTTTGACATAGAATCCCGTTTTACGGAATAAAACGAGCACGCGGCGATACATATACATGCCGTCACGTACGAAGGTCGACATTGGTGCGCCAGGACTGCATAGCAAAGTTTTTTAAACGTTTAGAAAAAACAGATACAAAAAATATACATTTATCGCTCACAACAGCAGCGGTTATGATTCGTATTTTATGCTAAATTACCTAACAAAGAACAAAATAGTACCACATCTCATTACTCAAGGAAATCTTATGCATGACCGATATTTTTTTCAAACAACGTTACATAGACAGCCTGAGCTTCTACCAAACGAAACTGGCTGATTTACCCAGAAGTTTTGGTTTTGAAAATGAGAAAAAGGGTTATTTTCCTCATTATTTTCACACAAAAGATAATTTGTGTTATGTTGGACGTTACCCGAAACCTGAAATGTACGGATATTCACAAATGTCTCCTACGGAGCGGACTGAATTTATAAACTGGTACGGATCGGTAGAAAACGGTGTGTTTAATTTAAAAAAGGAACTGTACCAATATTGTAAGAATTATGTGGTTATTTTAAGAAAAGCCTGCATGATATTCAGAGAACGAGTGCTGTCCATGGCCAACGTGGACCCGTTTCAACACGTCACCATAGCCAGCGTCGCGCTAAGCCTGTACAGAACAAACTTTTTGCCGGATAGGTTTCTGGCGTTAACGGGGCCGCGTTAATTAAAAAAAAGAAAAAAAAAGAACAAAAGTTTTTCGAATTGCAGTATACAATGGCTAGAATTAGTCAAGTTCAAGGAGAACGTTTTTATCCAACACGCGCTGAACATGGGCGAAAAGAAAGTCGGATCTGTTTTTGTGGACGGATTTTGCGACCGGACCAACACCGTGTTTGAATTTCTGGGCTGCGTGTTTCACGAGTTCCGAAATGTGCGGACCCTAACGCCGAAAACCCTCTGACCGGTGAGTCACAAGGTGAACTTTATCAACGTACCACGGAACGGTTGGAATATCTGAAATCCTTGGGTTATAACGTTAGGATCATGTGGGAACATACGTGGACTGAGCTGAAAGCGGATAACGGGGAGCTTAAGACTTTTTTGAAAAGCTGTGATTTTCCGGAGAAAATGAACCCGAGAGACGCTCTGTACGGCGGACGGACCAACGCCATCCGTTTGCTGCACAAAACCGCCCCAGACGAAAAAATCCATTACTTGGACTTTACGAGTTTATATCCTTACTGAAATAAACGTATGGAATACCCCACCGGACACCCGACGATGATCGTGACTGATTTTAAAGACATAGATTATAGCAAGGAATTTGTGTCTACAGGACCCAAAAGCTATTACTTCGTCACAGCCGGCGGGCAAGTTTCTCTGAAGGTCAAGCGATTTACAGTTAATCCAGAGACTTCTAAAATTCTTTATTTTGATTCTTTTAAACGGCTGGTGGAGCAGCACGTTCGGACGGGGCGATCCGACACTCTGCTGACCGAGACCCGTTTAATTCAAAGAAACAAAAAACGCTTGGCTCTGCGGAACGTCAGAGCTCTGAAAAAATTTTCATTAATTTATAACAAGAGAATACTGAGACCCGACTTTACCACGGTGCCTTATGGATTTTGACGTCAGATTAAAGTTGCCGTTTACATGTATTTTGGCCGGACCGAGCCGTTCGGGGAAGACGTGCTTTGTGCAAAGACTGTTGGAATGTTCTTCCAAAACTCTCAACGGAAAGCCTGGCAAAATCATGTGGTTTTATGAAAACTGGCAAAAAAGTTACGACGAACTACTGGAGCTTATGCCCGATGTCGTTTTCGTTCAAGGAGCACCGAACAGCCTGCACGACGCGGAACTGGAACAATTCGGACGAGGAGGAGGAGGAGGGGGCCCTCTGATCGTTCTGGGCGATATGATGGACGTTATGAGTCAGTCGGTAGAATTAGAAAGGACTTTCACAAGATATTCTCACCACAATAATCTTAGCGTGATATATTTGACGCAAAATCTATTTTATAGAGGAAAGAATTCTCGCACCCTTAGTTTAAACGCCTCGTACCTGGTACTCTTTAAAAACCCTAAAGATAAGTTACAAATTTTCATTCTGGCTAAACAAATGTATCCCGGACAATCGAAATATTTCCTGGAATCGTTCCAGGACGCTACGAGTAAACCTTTCGGTTATTTAATAGTGGATCTTAAAGCCGAAACGCCAGAAAGATTTAGGTTGCGGAGCGGGCTGTTACCCGGACAAGAATCTGTGGTGTAAGTACCTAAAACCTAGATTTTTTTTAAAATGACGTCAGCCCATTTAAGAAAAGCTGTCCCTTTTCTAAGCACTTGGATAAACGCCAAGAAAAAAAAAAACAAGCCGACAAAAAAAATTACCCAAATACGTGATTTTGGCCATTTGTGAAATCGTTCTAAACGTTTTAAAAGGCAACGTTCCGCTGACTGACTCTCAGTATAAACAGTTTAAGAAAAGGCGACGCTGTTTAAGGCATCTGGCTGACAAAAGTTATCCGTTTGGGCGCAAGCGTAAACTCATTCAGAGGGTAAAACACCGGATGGTTTCTCCATAAAGGTTTTGGAACACTTGCCCGGTCGTTCGAGAAACAAAGCCCGACTGATTATGGACGCGCTGGAAAACGCATGGACAGCTCGCGGCGAATTCGTGTACAGAGGGGATGTCGTGGAAGGGAGTCATATATTTGATTTGTTAAAAACGGCAACCTCTTATCAGAAGCTGAATTACAAACCCGTCGGGTGGAGCAGTTTCCTTCGCAGCTTGGCGGAGGCCAACGTTCCTTCGGGGGCCTTGGGTAATTCTTCTATCAAGGGGTCCGTTGATGATTCTTTAACGTTTAGCACGCCTGTGAGTACGCCCTCCCGGGTTAAAAAAAAAAGAAATAGAAAAAGATATTTTGAACCTCTGGGGTGGATGACGTATTAAAAATGTTTTCATTTGTATGCTTAAATAACCACATCATTTATATTTGAATCAAAGTACATTTTATGCTTTTTATAATCGTGTCATTTTTTTTAAACCAACGGGTAATGTGTATGTTTGAATCTTTTTACATTTTTTATTAAAACATTGTCTCATATTTTCAACTCTTTTAATGTTTTTTTCTTGTGTGTGTTTGAATAAAGTAAACACATTTTTTTTAAAGCGTAGCAATTTTATTGAAATATATAATCACACAGACTTTGAAAGATCATTTTGTAATCATTTATTGATAAAATCACAACGGTAAACACAACTTTGTACGCCGTGTACAATATGACAGTAAGAATCTATTCGCAGCAAACTTTTTACATATTTTTTAACTGAGCGATCATTTTCTTGTAAATCGGTGTTATACGAATTTAGGACTTGAGAAAACGTAAGGCCCTTCATACGCTGTTTTAGAAAATACACGCAGTGATGACCACACGTGTCGGGCGTATAGTCTTGTACTTGCCTAGCGTTACACAAAACTCGTCGTGAACTATTTTTTAGATAAAGCATGATGTAACTGGGGAAAAATTCAGAGTCCGGCGGAAACCCGTAGGAATAAAAAAATTCGGCATTTCCATCTGACAGAATTAAAACAGCCAACCAATGTTCTCCAGGTCGTGTGTGGGGGTGGGTGTTAACGACATAACAGGAAGGAGGTGCGTAGTTTAACACCCGCGGCAGTTGATTGCAGGGGAATACGCCTCTGAACCCTCGGGTGCATCGCATGGCTTTAGCGATCTGTCTGGTGTCCCTTTTTTCAAAAATAGTCCATAAGCACTTCACGTTTGTGATTAATTTCTAAAACGTTGTCGAAAACCGCAAACACGATGACGTTTATGGTGTTGGCCAAAGGCGCTCGAAACCGGAGGTCTAGTCTGACGTGCCCCGACTGTATTAAGGAAACGTGTTCGCCCGAGCTTTCGTCGGGGGTCAAGTTGAACGCGAATAAACAGTAGCCCTGAGAAAAATCTTTACGAGAGATGGCCAAAGGCTGGTCCCTCAACCCTCTGTTCATAGCCTCGACCAGGCTGAAGTATTCTCGCAGGCAGCGCTGCCTGGGAAAAAGGGGTCGAAAAGGCGTGGACGGGTAGGACACCCCGTCCACCGTCAGATTTAAAGATTCCACATCGTAATGATGAAAATTAAAAGGATTTCGTGCGTAAGATCCGCTAAAAGCTTCGTTATGAACAAAACCTATAGCGATGAATTTTGGCACTTGGCCCAAAAATAGATTATCCTGGTTTGACACCCCCCGCCGGCACGCTTAACACTCTCTAAGGGGTACTTGGCGTTAGACTGGAGCAAAGCTGACCCGTGCCTCAGTTTCACACTGGGTGACACGTGTATTCTTTTCACGTACAAAAGGGCCGATAAAATGTGAAGTTTATAGACCGGGTTCGGATCCGATGACATTAAAACAAACTCGTTTTTATTACGAACTAACTTGATTCTCACGTCGACAGAATTTAAAAGAAGCTTTTCCTGAAATCCAATGTCGTTATGCAAATGCCCCATCAATTCGAACGTTCGGCTCCTTTCGCAATAAGCGCTTCGCCACGTTAACCCCTCATTGTCTCTGTTCGGGTCAACTTCGTCCATGCGCCCCGCCGTGTCTTTGCGAAACAGCCCCGCTGCGAATTGCGAATTCAGAGTAGGTTCGGAATAGTTAAGCAAACACTCCAGAACGGCCCTGTAGGCGTACGTCGAACCGCTTTGAGAATGGAGCTTATCGCCGAGGGACAGGTCGACTTGGCTAAAAAGAGTAGCCGCGGGGTAATTGATCAAACCTACGGCCGCGCCGGCCGCCAGATCGGTTCCGTCCGCGTTGGTAACTTTGCACGTGAGGTACAAAAGCGAACGGTTCAGATCGACGTAGGTGTCCCCCGATCCCGCTATAAAAAAATTCAAGGGGTCCGTTAACGGTAATGGCCATGATCGGTGGCGTTTCTACATATTTGTAGGATTCTATACTGTGTTGCATCATGGGGATCGTAAATAGGTCCAGCTCGGACTTCTTGCATTCCGCAGAGGCGCTGTGTATGAGAGAATTTATTATTATTTTTTTTAATATGTCGGGGCCGGCACCGGTTTTCCGCTCGCTCTTTTTTTCTTCTTATTCCTTAAACGAGAGGCGCGGACGAGCGCACCCGCCACACTGTAAAAAGCGATTCTGTGTTTTAGTCAGTTGAACTAGTATGGTCATGTTGAGTGAACTGACCGGCCATTACAACTTAACAAAATGAGTTTTAAGAATTTCAACTTGAATATGAACATTAAAACTTAAAATCGCTTGTTTGAACAATGAAAAAAAGGGTTTCCAATCAACTTTTGTATACGACGCATGCGCCGAAGCTCTGACGTCAGCACTGGTTCAACTTTGAATCGAAGACGAAGGACGGCCATTTCGGAAAACAGGGATGCCCGGCAGTCAAGTTCTACAAACTACAAATACAGCTTCAAATTGTTTAATTTTATGAAGGTCATCCACTACACTACATCGAAGCTTACCTACAGTGCTGAAGTAAGTAACTTAACATTGGCTTTATCTAACTTACTTTTTTTGCTAGCTAGCAGGCTAACGCTAGCGCTTAGCTGAAAGCTATGGAAATTAAATGTTGACTACGTGGTCATATGTGCCAGATGGCCATCGTGAGCTGAAGTTCGTTAACCTAGCTAGGCTAATGACATTTATTTATAGGTTATCAGCTGAAAGTTATCACATTTTGTCGCCTCAGCTACTTGCTTTTAGAGTTAAAGTGTGTAGCTAAGTATTAGGTTAAAATGCAATGGTGACCGGCACACTAAACTCTAGAGTCTGTTAAGGTATCTTGTTGAGTATGCCTCAAATTGGCGGTATTTGTTGCTATTGTGCACAGAGCTCAGCAAGCTAACGTTAACTAAGTTAGCTAACAGCTAACCTAGTTAGTTGCTAGTTAGCTAACTTGGATATCAGTTGATGGCTAAAAAGGAAGCTTATATAAGTTGAATATAGTCCAAGCTGAGTTTACATATGGGCTTATGGAATTTCATATTCATTTATTTTTTTACTAAATGTTTTCTGTTGTGTGCTGATAACCTAACGTCAAAGGTAACTAGATAGGGTAGCTAGGTTAAGTTAGCTAGCTAGCTAGTGATTAGCTGTGAGTTGCAGTGTGGAGGCGCGGGTCGCGAGGAAGCCGCATGAGTTCCTAACGTATTTTGTGTCTTTCACGAGAGCTGACCTAAATGAAAGGCATGTCGAATCATAAATGAGAACCGCACTGTTTGCGCTTGGAAAAAGCCTCTGTGTTAGCAGTGTGGCATTCTTTTACCAGTCAAAGGCGAATGAACTGCGGTTATGCTTTCTGCATCGTATTGCAGTTCTGCTTTCCGTACGACTGTTTTCGCGAGCTGCATGCCGCTAGACGTACAAAATGCACCTTTTTGTCACTTGTAAATAGTAACCGTCGAAGAACTAAACTAGATGTTTAGTGACGCACAGCGTACATGAGGTTAACCGTAGGCTAGCCACAAATACACTAAGTGAACAAAACTTAAATATACGGGGCTGTTCGTTGCTAATGTCTAAGTATTAAACGAGTGGTAACGCTAAGTGACCCAAATGTCACTGATGAAAATTTGCCCTGGTGAATGAACTGCATCTAAATGTAGTTATTAGACTGTTGTTTGACTGTTGTTTGACTGTTGTTTGGCTTGCTTGAGTTGTTTACCTGACATATTTGTGATCAACTTTTGTCTTTCAAGCCATCAAGCTACAGGCAGTGAACTGATTCACGTCTTGTTGGGCCTATCCCTGCTGGTGTTAATTGCTGCAATACCATGTGCAGTCGGGGTGGTGTGGGACTGAAAGGTAAGCCAGTACAAGCTTCAAACTGACCACTTAAATGAATATTTGATTTTAAATGTTTGTAGGTGTTTGAGTTTGAATGATGTCATTCCTAATCCAAAGCTTCCAGTATAAGATCATTTTAAGTGAAGTATAATTATTAATTTAATTATTAGGTCTACTTGAATAACAATGCACATTAATCACACACCACAGGCTGTCTTTGACAATAATATTAGTTTTTTAATTCCATTGTTTATTTCACAGAAGTTTACATTTTAATGAGTGTACATTTTAACTTTGATAGAATACATTAAAATATTTTGTATGTATCATTATATGAGATGAGAAAAAAAGAATTAAACCATCTCTGGATGCTCTCTGATTTCATAAAAGTGTATGAAATTTCTTTATTTATTTTTTTCTTTCTTTAAAAGGATTACATTGGTGCATATTTCTCCAGTCTCCTTGAAGTTTGCACAGTGTGGGGCCCTTGCCCCCAGCCAATGAGGTGGTGTTGCAAAGTCTGCTCTTTCTCGTCACCCAACCAGCGCACTCTCATAATTCACTACAAACTAAAACACTGCTATCACGCAAGTAATTGTCCCCTACCCTGCATCTATGAAGACTGTGTGTGCTCATTTAGAACTGAACTTGCGCTGAAGAAACATTTGACTACAGACCATAGACAGTCTGGTCAGGTCTGCACTGCAACCTCAAAGCTGAACTGTGATCTGTGCAATTATTCTGAGACCTGCAGTATTACACAGTATTTTGCACACCTAAACACTCATATCAGAAATAAGGAGACTGTAAAATGTCCCTTTAAAAATTGCAGCTTTCAGTCCAGTGTTTATAGTACTTTCCATGCCCATAAGAGTAAAAGCCATCGTCTGTGTACCATAGAGAATTTTCGTGGGGACATCTACCAGCTTTGCACTCCTGGTGTCTCAAATTCTGAAAGTTCGACTTTTGAGGCACATTTGGATCATGTGGACTTTTCTGCATCGGATTGTGATTTACAATATGATGAAGACCTGCATGAATTGCTTCAACACAAATTAGCTTCCTTGTTTCTTCGGATGCAAACAGTTCTTCATGTGTCTAAGGCAACAACTCAAGAAATTGTAAATGAACTCTGGAATATCTGTTCAATTGCTGAAGAGTTCACACCAAAATGAATTGAAAGCATATTGATTAAGCACAACTGTACAGTAAATAATTCCATCACCACTGCCATAACAGAGATAGTCAGAAAAGCAAATCCCCTGTTATCACTGTCAAAGAACGGTCCTTTTGGTTCAGAATACAGAAGAACCACCTTTTACAAGGCAAATTTTAAAGTGATTGAGCCTGTTGAATATGTTTTAGATGCATCTTCCAAAAGAAAATATGTTTATGTTCCGATTTTGAAAATTTTGTCAGAACTGTTAAATCGTAATGATGTTCTAGATAAAATCTTGCAGACAGAAGATACAGAAGCTTTTGGACATTTGACTCATTTTAAGACATACAGAGATGGATTATATTGCAAAGAGAATCAGTTGCTGTCTTCAGATAGTTTAAGCATAGCTCTGGGATTATACATAGATGACTTTGAAATTTGTAACCCATTAGGAACTTCAAGAAAGAAGCACAAGGTCTGTGCAGTTTATTGGGTGATTTCAAATTTACCAATACAGTATAGGTCCTCTGTGCAGTCCATCTATTTGGCTTGTCTCTGTTACAGCAGTGATGTGAAAAAGTATGGCTATGATTCCATTCTTCAGCCGTTGGTGAAAGACGTAGAAGTACTTGAGCAGCAAGGTTTGTACATTCAGAAATTGGGAGCAAATATTAAAGGTACTGTACTTTATGTGTCCGCGGACAATTTGGGAGCCCACTCACTTGCTGGTTTTCAAGAAAGCTTTAATGTTGATAAATTCTGTAGATTTTGTTTAGCTAGCCGCACGGACATAAACGTTCATGAAGTAAGAGAGGGACATTTCCCACTCCGAACAGTTGAAGCTCATGAGCACATCCTGTTGGAATTGAAAAAGAGTACACATTTGCTTCCACTGGATGGTGTAAAAAGAGACTGTGTTCTTAATAGACTTTCTCATTTCCACGCAATACGTGGATTTCCTCCAGATTTTATGCATGACCTTCTGGAAGGCGTAATACCAAATGAGTTGAGCTTATGTCTGAAGTCTTTGATTTCCAAGAATTATTTTACGTTAGATCATCTCAATGCAATCATCCATTCCTTTCCTTACAAGTTACTTGATAAAACAAACAGACCACAACAAATTCCAAAATCATTTGCATTGAAAGGTTCCATTGGTGGTAACTGCCATGAGAACTGGACTTTGTTGCGATTACTGCCACTAATGATTGGTGACAAAATACCTGAGAAAGAGAAAATATGGCAAATTTTATTAGACTTGAAAGACATTGTTGAACTTCTGGCTATTTCGCAGTTTTCAAATGAGACCTTGTGCTACCTAGAGTCCAAAATCTCAGACCATAGATCTTTGTTAAAAGAAGTTTTTCCAGATTTCCACTTGCTGCCCAAGCATCACTTCTTAGAACACTACCCCGAAGTTATTCGTAGATTTGGACCACTGATTGATTTCTGGACTATTCGTTTCGAAGCGAAACACAGCTTTTTTAAAAGAGTAGTGCATGATGTTAAGAATTTCAAAAATATCTTGCTAACTCTTGCTACAAAACACCAACTTTCATTAGCTTACTATTTAGACCTGCCAAGTCTTTTCAGACCTGACCTGGAGGTAGGGCATGTTGCTGTTGTTTCACCTGAGACACTAGAGCACTCCATAAAGAAGGCTATAGAGCTCAAATATGCTAGCATTACCACTATATCTCTTGCAACTCATGCATGTCTCCATGGCACCAAGTATTCAGAAGGAATGTTTTTGTCTGTGGGACACACCAGTGGCCTGCCTGACTTTGGCAAGTTAGTGAAAATAATCATTGTGTCAAACAGTGTTTCGTTCATCATTGAACCCTTCACGGCATGGTACATAGAGCATTTGCGGAGTTATGAACTGATGAAAAACCACGCATCTGAGCTAAAGATTGTGGAACCACATGAGCTAAATGGATATCATCCGCTGTACCCATACATTCGAGCAGGCAAAGTAATGGTGACACCAAAAACCTTCCTGCTTCATTAAGGTATAATTGTAGGGCTTAAAAACATAATTATTTATAATATTTACTTGCATTACAATATGTTCAAAAATCCAGTTTTGTTTTCACACTATTCAAAGGAACCTTTTTTTTTGTTGTTTTTGTTTTTAAAAAGGGCTGTTTATTTTGCCTATTATTTTTTCATTTGTAGTGAACTGCTCATCTACAATGTATTATACATTCAGTTGTGTTGTTTTCTACATTTTTAAATTGTTTTTGGTCCTCTCTGAACTTTTAATAACAGCCCTGGAAGCTCCAGTCTACAAACAAGATGCTTTTTTGTGTGATCATCTCGCAACAGGACATTCATAAAATTAAGCTTGATTCTGTTCCTGAGTCAGTAGATGGCCTCAAACTAGTGCTAAAAAGCAAACTGCAGCTAAAAGAGTCCTTTGATCTTCAGTATGAAGATGAAGACTTTCATGACTTTTGCAACCTTACACATATAGCTGATCTGCCTGAGGAGAAAGTGACGTTGAGGGTCCTTTTCAATCCATCTGCAGATACTTTTTCAGACTCAAGTTTAGACACTGCAAGCTTATGTCTCCTCTCCGTCTACATCATCTTCAGCAAGCAAACATTCACAGTCATCTTCAGGTCGTTCACAGCTGTGGCCAGCTTGCTTTACTATTCCCACCTTCTCGTATGATGTTGAGCTGAGGCTGAGACAGGGCAATGAGGCTCATAGAAAAGATGGTGCGTTGTTGACCATTTCTAGAGACATTAAGTCTGAAATTCTAGAAAAACTTGCTGAGGCAATATATTCATACAAAGCCTATCCTGGGAATGAGGAATTTGAAAGTGTAGCAATTGCTCTTGTTGAAAAACACCCTTGTCTAAAAGAGCCAGGCTCCGCATCTGGGTGGTATGGGTGGAAACTGTCTAAAATTTAAGATGGGGAACTATAGACAAAAGTTAAGGGATGCAGGTTGTCAAGAACTGAAAGTGAATTCAGAGAAGAGAGGTCCTGGCGCGGCCAGAGGAAAGCGAAACCAAGTGAAGAAGCCTAGACGGTCTGAAACAAACTTTCTTCCAGATCTCCCACAGGGAAAAGACCGGAAAAGTCTGGAAGAGGAACGAGAGCAAATCGTTCAAGAAATGAAGAAAAGGAACCCTGACTTTGCTTTTGTAGATGCAAGAATGAGCAGCACATATTCTTTGAGAAGACAGGAAATTGTTGAAGATGAGCCTCCAGTGTCGGAAGTGAAAGTCAGATGGCCGGCACTTTTCACTGAGAGACAGGTTCCTTTTTTTGTTTATTATTACTTTAAATATAAATGCTTGGATTGTAAAGAAATACTGTAGTATAAGTGGGTGATATGGCAAAAATGTAATATAATACTTACAGAACTTTTTACGATTTACAGTAGTTGACAATATTTTTTCCTCCCATCTGAAAACTCTCAACAGCAGTTTCACATTTTTTTAAAAATACTATCCAGAACTATTCAACATTTTATACACTGCGTTATGTTAATCCAGTTAAGTAGAACTGATTATGCTCTCTCTACAATTAAATATGCTGTCTGGAAGTGTATTTTAAGTACTGATAACATCCACGGCACATTCCGAAAGGCATATTGTGAGGGAATTTTCAGGATAACTGTAAATATTGTCATATTGCCCAGCTCTACGCTATAGTAAGCATGTAATGTGATCTCATATTTCATGTAGATCAGCATGGAATTCACCAGGCTTGTGTCGATGGACCTTAGCAAGTCCTTTTATGGGGGTCTTGACTCCCATCTCCTGAAGCTTCTTCAGTTGTACCGGTCAAAACGTTTTGAAGGGATGACAGAAATGACTGCCATACTGGAGAGCCTTGACAAGGATGTAAGTTAATGTTTATTTTCAAACAGCTTTTTAATAGAACAAATGTCAGTTTTATTGTATGTCCTGCAGAAGCTGTGATTTACAAACAATATGGTGCAGGATCCAATAACTTGACAGTTGATCTAAGCTATTATTTATATATATAGATAGATAGAGAGAGAGAGAGAGAGAGAGAGAGAGAGAGAGAGAGAGAGAGAGAGAGAGAGAGAGAGTTTTTATGCGGTTTTTGCTTTGGTAGGCATCAAACCAAAGGAAGAGGGCAGCGGTGCTGCAGGCTCTGCCTTGGTACATGAGAGAGAATCCTGCTAAATTCATGAAGATATGTGAGGTATGCTAAAACTACAGGAACAGTTCAAACAAATTTATACTAAAAATGAGGTACTATTTATGAAGCTGTCTTTTGGAGTATTGTGTGTGCAAGCACCTTCTAAAACCTAAGTCCGCAGTTTATGTTTTTGTTTTTATAAAGCCCACTAATTGTGAGGAGGATGTCATCAAAAGAATGACTATTGGAATCCTTGCCATTGTAGAGGATGTGAAGGAGCCACTCCCAGTGATCTACAGTGATGTGGCCCTGGTGATCGAAGAGCAAGTTGTCCTTCGTAATCTTGGTGATGTACCAAATGCTTTTATGAACTTGATGGGGCTGCTCTATGTTTTGAACATGAACTACCCCAAAGAACTCAAATATACCTTTGAGGTGATTCAGCATCTGTTCATGGGCATTGGAGTAGATTCCTGCACTGCAAGAGTCCACACACTGAAGAATAAATTACTGAGTTAAAGAGAGAATTTTTTGTGGGTGTAATGTGTAGTTCTCTACAGCCTTAACCTTTAATGCTTTATGTTTTAAATTATTTTATTGATTTTTCTTGGTCCATTATGTAAAAAATTGTTTTCCAAGACTGCAAAATCAGTCTTCTTGTCCTCCAACAATTTTTGCAGAATATGGTGTATTTATTCTTAGTGCTTTTGTCTACAAGTTCCCCAAATACTACATTGTTGATCATTGAAATTGGTTTAACATGGTCTGTGCATGTGCAATGCTCTCCCACATCCAACAGTAACAATGCGCTCCCGCGTCCGACAGCAACAGTGCACTGTCGGACGCGGGAGCGCATTGTTACTGTTGGATGTGGGAGAGATGTCCGACAGTAACTATGCTTTATCATCTATCAGTAACAGATCGATCTTCTGTCCTTAAGTAATGTTGTCCTGTAAATTCTACAGTAATTCCCCATCCAGTATTGTTTCCTAAATACTAAATTCTTCATAATGTGAAATGTGATTTTCCTGTGCATACTTTTGCACACGTTAATAAAATACTTGGTCATTAGCTTTGTGATGGTTATTTGAGTCTGGCAATGGTTGCTTAATTTAATAACAGCACTTTTTTGAGCCATTAAGAAACGTCAGTGAGAGGAAATTTAAAAATGTTTAAGAGGAGTGTTTTTTTTTTTTTTTTGTTTCAACCTGGCAAGCTTGAACTGTTCTGAAACTGAATTGCTGTTGTATATTTGTGTTCCAAACCAGACCACAGTCTGTATCTTCAATTTAGTAGCCACACCAAACTGTATTTGTGTCAACGTTTAAGGTTAAATCGTCAGATTTATCACTAGTGACAAAGGCATGTTACCTATTTTCTGGCACTTGCTCTTCAGTTCACACTAGCACATTGCTATTACCTTGCAGGGTTGGGTGCATGGATGCAATGGCCAAAGATCCTTACTTTCAAAATTTTGTTCAGAAAGTAATTTTCTTTTTTTCTGTGTTGTAGTTGGGGATCGTACCACCATTCTGTGTTTTCACACTTTTATCTGTTTCAGCCAGTTAATGTGAGCTCAAAAGGTATATGGTGTGGTGTGTTGTGGTGTGATGACATTCTTGAACGCACACTGTCAATCAACAGGAACTGTACTTGTACTGTGTAAGTGTGGATTACTGTCAGTGGCACTGGTGTGTTCTACGGTAGACTTCTGAGCTTTCCACATTATTGGTCTGAATGGAAATAGTGTGAATTATTAATTAAAAAAAAAAGGCATACCAAACAAAATGTATTCCTCATTTGTCATTTCAGAGTAAACTTTTAGTAGGCTGATTTGAACTATGTTTAGTTGATTTAGATCATGACTTGAAAAATATTTTATGAACTTAATTAAACCTATACAACTTAAAATTTTAATTTTACTTAAATTGAGAAAATGAGCCATTTCATGTTAAATGAACTTACTGCATGGTTGTCAAAACTGAAAAAAATAAGTTCTACCAATTATGTTTAGAGTTGTCTGAACTAAATTCTTTAAGCTGACAATACTTTAAATAAACAGTTGAGTAAATTAACAGATTGTTGTGTAAACAAAGCTTAGTTAAGTTGTATAAACTTAACATGTTATATCTTTACAACTTAACTGAGTCAAAGCAAAAAGATTACTTGACTAAGTTAAATTGAGTGAACAAATATTTTTTTTACAGTGCAACTTCCTGTTCAGACTGAGGCCTTTTGAAAAAACGCCTTTATTTTTAAAAGGTACGGAACCGCGTCGCCCCGGCGTGCGCATGCTCCGATTCGCACGGCTCAAAACCACCAAGGCTTCGCCCTCCTGCCGCCTTTCCGACGCGTTTCCCGGTAATTTCCCCGCCGCTGCGGAAACCACGTCTTTCGCGATATTTTTAGCAGCGGTCTTGAGGTGCGGTCTGACCAAGTTGAAGCCCGATTTTAGCAGAGGCACCGCCAGTCTAAACAAACCCCGAAAAACTTTGCCGATCCCTCTTCCGTACTGCACGGGCGCTCCGCTGAAACCTTCTAAACCGGACCCCGCCTGTCGCGTATAATAGAGGACGTAGGGGCTAGCCCTTAGATGTTTTTTTTCCCCCCTTTTTTGTCAGTTCCTCTTTCAGTTGTTGTAACTCTAGTAATTATATGAGACAGCCACATGTTATATGTTGTTTTATTTTCAGAAGACATGTGGCTTCTCAAATATGTTATCACCTGAGTTGTAAATGCCCACAGAAGTTTGATATTTTTATGAAACTGGACATGTTTTGATCAAAAATTTACCAAGCGCCTGTACTTATTTTTGACTGTATCTATTCAAAACATCACTGCACCTCTTAGATGTCAATGAGAAAGTTTTAGGATAAAGTGTCTATGAGCTGAAAATATAAAAATTTTGATGATTGTTCATTATATGGCTTATTACTGTGATATAGTATGTGATTAGCATCAGGCGGACTTATTTTTCTTGATATTCTCACCTAAAGGAGACATGCAGATTGCTAAAACTGCATGTGACAGGCTGACACAACAGGTCAAGCCTTTGGGTTTTTTGTTCAGGGCCAATATGGCTAATATTCCAGCTAATACAGCCCTGTTTTAGTACACTGTGTGTTTATTATCAGCTCCTTATAATAACAATGACTCCTATAATAAAGAATCCTTCCAGAAATTATCAGATAAACACTAGTTTATCTAGAAAACACACAATAAAGAGTCTGTACCGTAATATAAACCTGAAATCTGGATCAGTCCAGCGGGGTTGGACAGACGCCAGAAGACTCGGAAGGTGCGCGCGCAGCTTTTCTGTTCTAGATGCGCGTCACGTGACCAACGAGCCGTTGCTAGGAAACACGCGCACAAACACAGCAGGAACACTGCCGAGCCGCGCGCAGCTTCAGAGCGGCTACTCGGCGGAGGCGCTGAGAGGCGTTTTCGGTCGATGATACTGACTCATCTAATCAGATATTAGATCTGAAACACCGTGTAAACATTTCAGAAGCCCTATAATAAACAATAGTAGTGGAAATAAAGCGAGATGCGCGCGCACGCGGTGATCAGAGCGCGAGGAGCGGAGCGAAAGAGCGGTTTTTTAGCGGAGGGCAGTAAAAGACGCGCCTGGAGCTTCAGAGCGGCTAATCGGCGGAGGCGCTGAGAGGCGCTGAAGAGGCGTTTTCGGTCGATAATACTGACTCAACTAATCAGATATTAGATCTGAAACACCGTGTAAACATTTCAGAAGCCCTATAATAAATAATGGTAGTGTAAATAAAGCGAAATGCAGAGTTTATCAGCACAGAAACTGAGATTTACTAGAAGAATAAAACAGAAACTGTGAAGGAGCGTCTATTTGACTGTTTTTCCACAGTGGATTACTCACAGACGCTTCGTCGGACCGCGATGGGGCCGCTGTTTTTAGAAGCGGGAGACTCCGCAGTTTCTGAGGATGTGCGTAGTGAACTGCTGCGGTAAAGCATTCCTGAGTTATAAAGCTGAGAAGACAAGGTGTGATTTATGACGCAAAATCCGTCATTAGGGCCGATAAGGCTAGGGTTGGCGTAATAAGCAGACATTTTTATCGGATCGGTCTAAAATGTAGCTTCACGATCACTTTTCCAAATTCGAATTTGACGTTTTGGTTTTGATCCGTCTTTAACTCTATTAAAACTTCATCAAACACGTGTTTGCTGACCGGGTTGTAATGCACCTTGGCAAAGTTTAGCGTGACGAAATCCAGATGCGCTTTGGATATTTGAACGGTTCTCAAAAGAGGTGCTAAGGTATCGGCTACAATCTGATGCGAAGAAATATCCGAATAAAGAAACAAATAAAACGTTCCGCCTTTAATATGGGCAGGGAATTTAGTTTCGGTCGGGTCCGTCCACTTCTGTTCCTCGAAGCCCAGAATGTGCGCCAACTGTCCGTGCGTTCGAATCTGAATAGGCCATCTGTTTAGCGAGGTCAGTCATTTAATCTCCTCCGGTGTGACCCCTAATTTTATCCGTCTCGTGACCTTATCCAAATATAATTCGACGTGGGTTTTGGTGGTTCTAAAATATTTGTTCATTTAAGTCAAAATGTCAGTAATGTAAGTATAATAACCGCATTTTAATTTAAAAGACACCTGTTTGCTGAGATCCGGCCCTTCACACACCCAAAAGTCCGTTTCCTGTCGCCCGCCGTCCGCCACCGTGTACCAATTCTGGGGAAATTATATTTCGGCTACACCGACCTCCCAACCGCCCCTGAGATGAATAGTTTTGGCTAACTTCACCCTGTAGCTGGATATATCGTTTTGAGGGTATAATTTGTCGCTAGCGTTACTCGGCAAAGTGATGAAAAAATCTCTGGTTTCTTCCATGGTGGGTCCCGCGCTTCCGAATACACTGTAAACCCTAATAAGTTAAGTTTACTCAAATCAAGTTTTCGAAACTCAGTTTTTTTAGTAATTTGTAATACTGTATTGAGTTGAACAAACGCATGTCTTCAAGTTCAACAGACAAACGCTAAGTACTTGACACTCAAAATGTACTGCACCTGTAACTTAACTTTTTAAGTCAAAGTAACTATTGCACAACTGATCTAACTTGCTTGTTTAGGTTTATTGCAATGATTATAAGAAGTTGTTGTCACTCACCAAAATATGCACACCGTACTGGTTTTATACCCAAACTATTGTAAATTAAGGTGGCACTAATATTACAACTGCAAAAAATCCAAATGACATCAAATCAATGGTATCAAATCTTATTTATTGGAAAAGAGCAGCAGTTTCACAAAACTGTGAAAAAAGTGACAACACTTTGACAGCAACTCACAAAGCTCCAAGTTGTGCAAATATAAACCTTAAAATCATTTGGTTGATTGCACACTTCACTTAAAATTCAAACTTCAAAGTGAAGAACATGGAAAACGAATAAATTCTGGTGCAAACACAGCGTAACCCACAGGATAAGTAGTGTTGCATACTTGGTACAGATGTTTAATATACTGAGCCTTTTATCTGTCATTCCAGCAACTGTGCATACAATCTTTAAAATAAGACAGTGTTGATATAGAGCCACATTTATTCGTACCAGTACTTTTTTTTTTTTAAAAAAAAGGACATCACTCAGACAAAAACTTTCAAAATTGAGGAAGTGTTTGCAATGAATATACGAACTATGATCTTACATGAATTATTCCCTGCGTTAATCTGTTGAACACTGCACCAAGAAATTAAAGTGGCTGATGTAAATATTTTCTTTCTTTTATTAGTCAACAAGAAGCTTTCTGTTCTAGTGCAGGGAGAAGTAGACATGAAGCATAAACAGTAATTCTGAACATGAACTAAACATAAACGTTCAAGAAAAAAAATTGACAATATAAATTGTCACTGCCCAATGAAAAAATGTATCTCAAAAATTCCAAAATCCTAACTTTGAATGTAAATTAAAGTAAAAATGTTTTATTCCAAGTAATTTTGGAGCATTTCTATTGGTCCGTTCATCCTAAATTATTTATGTAGTATAAAGACCAGCTACTTTGTGATGCAAAAAATACAAAAGACAAAAATGAAAAACACGTTTTTCATTGTACAACAGTGCTATATTAGAACATATTTACTGTTTTCCACAGATCAAAGATCAGCTGTTTCCTAACATTCAAAAAAACAGAAGATTATCAGTGATGATCAGTTTGCTGGCCCAAAAACTAGCAACTGTTACGTAATCAACTGTTTTACAGAAGAAGCTTGTTTAACAGGGACTGCAATTTTGGTTTTAGTTTATTCTGGCCTAAATTTAGTATTACCCGCTGGATGAATTCAAATGTGTAGCTCATACACTTTGGGTAGTCAAGGTGTAATGCATAAGTGAGCCCAAACAAAAGGCACATAGCTTGTGGGAGGTCGTGAAGATTGTCCATGACAACTTTACCCTCGAGGATGATCCCCACAGACAATGGATTCAAGCACAGGGAGTTCAGATGGTGCCCTCCTTCATCACGCTCCACAATGAGGATCCCAGTAGCAGTACTGCTGAACGTCTGCTCTTCATCAGCATCCTAAAAAATGTCAAAACATTACACTTCAGTCATTCAAACACAATTGATTAAGTTACAACCCCAAATCTGTAAAAGCTGGGGCGGTGTGGAAAATGCAAATAAAAAAGAAAGCTTTCTAAAATTTACTTTGACTTCTATTATTGCAAACAGAATGAAATTTTATGTTTTCTCTGGCCAACATAATTTTATTCATAAATATACATCCATTTCTGACATTCAGGCCTGCAGCATATTCCAAAAAAAAAAAAGTTGACACAGGGCCATTTAGGGCTAGAAAAAAGGAAAAAATTTAATAATGAGGTGATTTGAAAGAGGTGACTAATCATGATTTGGTACAAAAGCAACATCCAGGAAAGGTCTAGTCCTTCACAAAGCAAAGATAGGCAGATAATTGCCAGTTTTCCAACAAATGCATGAGAAAATCATTGAAATGTTTAAAAACAATATTCCTCAAAGAAAGATAGGAGGGGATTTTGGTAATTTCACCCTCTACGGTGCATAACATAATTAAAAGATTCCAAATTATGATTACAGTCACCTGTTCGCATCACCCGTTTCAAATCACATCATTATTTATTTTACCTCATTACTAGCCCTAAATGGCCCCCATCCCAACTTTTTTGAAATGTGTTACAGTCCTAAATGGCAGGAATGGATGTATATGTACAAATTAAATGAAGTTGACCAGAGAAAAAGCTTGACATATCTACTGTCTGCAATGAAATACAAGTCAAAGTAAATTTCACAAATCACCGCATTCTTTTCTATTTGTATTTTGATTTGTGGTTGTATTACAAATAATTTTATTGCTATTAATCCCATACAACATGCCAATTAAAATCACTAAAAATGCCATCAATCCTGTAGAAAAGTTTTCCCTGAGGTCCAAATTAACCTTTATATCTCTTTAAGTTCAAATGATTTTACAAAAACTAAATGAAATGGCTGTCAAATTGTAGTAATCACACATGAAAGCTAGAATGAAACAAAAGTGAAGATTTTACACTGCTATTTAAACCATTAACATTCCAGGCTTATTACATACAAAGGCTTATTATTTACTAACTACAGGGACTTCAGTGCAAGCTAATAGAACTTTTCTTAGGTTAATGAAGTGTGTAATAACACTTGGCTAGTCCCATACTGCACAGAAGTACACTAGACATACAAGCATATGAATCATGTGTTAAAACAGAGCTCCAATGTCAGAAGTGCACACATTAGTGTAGTAAGTAAAGTACACTGATGTGTAGTTTGAGACACAGATTAGATGAGCCAATCAGAAGTGCGTGAAGGGTAAGTTGCAATGAAAAATTGAAATACAGAGCGGGCTAATAAGAAATAAACTTTAATTCCACATCAACGTAAGTTTTTAATATCTAACAGCTTTAGCGATGTGGGTAGCCATTTTATCCAATTTTTGTAAAATCTCAACTTTTTAAACTTGACAGATATCAAGCTTAATCTGAGTCTTTGGGGAAACACTTTTCCACAGGACTGATGGGATGTTTAGCAAGGCAGTTTGTATGGGACTAATAACCTACAACATACCCAAATGTTCTGCCCATTGCTCGTAACTCTATTAATTGTGAAATTATAAACTGATCCTTGATTATTATAAGGACACTTCTGTTGACAGAATAGTGTGGGTTAGCAGCAGGATGCCTGACAGAATGGAACTATTTTACCTCGCGGAATGTTAGTAAACAAACAAACAAACAAAAAAAAATCAACCTTACAGCACTTCCTCTCAAGCACTATTGCTTAAACGTTCACAGAATTTTACAGCGACAAAAACAAAAATATGAAGCTTAACTTACAAAGCATGTCTTGAAGAAATCTTCTGGATTATCCCCAAGGATGACAGGGAGTCCTCTTAATACTAGGGTTCATAGGACAGTCGGCTCTGAGGTCTTGAGGGAAAATAAAACAATGATAGACATCAGTATATATCCCACTTGCAAAATCAGTTTTGGTACACATTTTGCAGTTCATCAATGGTCAATTTCTGACTGCAGGACCATTATTGGTTTGCTATTTTTGAATGGAGCATATCAATGCTGTCCAAAGAAAATCATGTATCTCCATTTAGGTTTCTTTTTTTTTTGCACAATTTGAACAAAGCAGATGGTCATTTCACTGTGTAAATAGTTTAGAATAAACAGACTACTTGAAAAGCTCTAAAAGTACTTGGAATGACTTTTTACATTAATTTTCATTCAAATTTAAGACCTTTTTTGCCTTCTTCTGTAGAATTGCCATTTTGGAAATTACTTTGGACATCAGCGTTATGCATGGTGTGGTAAGAGACTTGACCAGTGGTCAACAGTGAGAATAATGGTTGACGTATTGTGCATGGCAGCCAATTGATTTGTCTGTAATTATACACTTACAAAATGGATCTCTTAGATACTGAGGGTACCTACTAATGCAGACAGTAACTGTAAGCTATGTGTTCTTAAAAGTGGCTAATAAGTGTATAACAAACTATAGAATAGAAAAAAAATATCTAAGTGTGAATAATATATACACAAACCTTGGCTTGCTGTAAAAACTTTGACAGAATCTGTCCAGTAAGTCCCCTCTTGGTTCTGAAAACCTCAACGAGTCGAGAGTTGTGTTGATCAAGGCCTTCATAAAAGTACTGCTTTAAATCAATCCCAACAATTCTAGTGAATTCCATGTAAACCTTATAGAGAGAAGAGAAAAAAATAAAAAATGTGTCCAAAAGACATCATCTCCTTTTAGATAACATTCAGTCACCAAAGCATACCTGATTTTCTAGGAAAAGAGCAGGCCATCGTTCCACCAGTTGGCAGATTGCAGGTTTTTTCTCCACCACTTCTTTTCCTCGAAGGGCAAAGGAGAGATCCATGTTTTGCTTTACAGTCATCACACTTGGAGTTCTTTTCTGCATTTCTTCAACCAAAACAATGCGGGCAGCTTCAAGGCTGGTTTGGTCATGTCCTTCAGGGAAGTTTGGCAAGAAGTTTATCTCGCATTTTTTTGCCTTTTTTATATTCTTTCTTGGCGGTTCTCCATCAGGCGAATTCATTCCACGTTTTCCACCATTGACTGCAACATCATGGCTTCCCGATTTCCGCCGTTTGGTTCTGTAGTTTCCCATCTTAAATTTGAGGCTGTTTTTCCACCCACTCCAACCATTTCGTGAACCCCTCTCTGTGAGACATGGGTGTTTCTTTACAAGTGCAGCAGCAACCTCATCGTATTCTGCATCATCTGGATATGCTCTGAATGTGTACATTCTTTCTGCTAGTCTCTCCAGGATTTCATGTTTGAGCTCTTTAGTGACTTTCAGAAGAGTTCCATCTTTGAGATGAGCCAGGTTTCCTTGTCGAAGCCTATATTCTACATCAACACTGAAAAGCGGGATGTCAAAATCTTCTGGCCATTGTCCTACTCTTTCAAGAGATGAAGAATTAGAAAGTATCTCAGTGTCAGCCTTGCTGGGTGTATCACTCAGTTGCTCACTGAGTGCATCTACAGGTATCATCTGTAGTGTAGGGATAAGTTTCAGTGTAGTTTTTTCAGGAAGTTCTGATATGTCGGTTAAGTTGCACAAAGAGTTATTGGAATCTGGATCCTCATATTGTACTGTGAAATTAAAATTAAATCCCAGAGTTTCTTGAAGTTGACATATTAAATCTTCAACTGAGGCTGGTTTTGCAGGCAGAACAACTTTCCTTATGTCAGCTTCTGAAACAATGACTCTCATGAGCATCCTTGAGTTTGTAGCCATCTAGAAACAATAACAGAAAAGCAATAGTAAATTAGGTAAATTACACTTTCAGCAAAAAATAAACCGCTTTGGTGTCACCATCAATTTTCCTTTTATTCTGTAAGCTGACAGCGGAAAGACATCGTTTAACTCTGATGTCCGAATCACACACAGAGGTGGGAAACTATCGTGGCAGAGTTCATACGATTGGAAATGTTCACTGTACCATGCTGTCATTGCTTTGCATACAAAAAGGATCTCTGTGTTGATGGCAACAACCTGCGTTACCTGTTTGAATTCAGGGAGACCTGAACATGAACCAGCAGAGAGTATCATATCTGCACTGTATTTAATTCCATCAATAAAGACAGAATTTGCAACAAGAACTGAAGGTGTCTGTGGAGCTATCTCATCAAATATGTTCTGTATATTCTCAGGGTACGATGAGACCAGCGCAGATCTAACCCTGTCCATCTCAACACAGGGTCGGAAAAATGAGCTGGAATCCAAATGGAATGCCAACATTTTTTGGTATTTGATGGCCAGTGTAAGAGCTACATTTCTGTAATTTTGAGAGTCACGAATGATCTTTTTGAATACCTTATGCTTACCCTCAAAACGCATTGTCCAAACATCTGAAAGAGGACCAAACACTCTAATCAACTCAGGATAATGTTCCACAAAATGGTGTTTTGGCCACAAGTGAAAATTAGGAAAAGTAGCTTGCAGCACCTCTCTGTGCTCTGAAAATTTACTTTCCAAGAAATGAACTGACTCCTCAGTGTGTCTTGGTGCTACAGACAATTCCACAATATCTTTGAGTAGCATTAGAATTTCCCAGGCATTGTCTCCTTCTGGGACACTGTGACCAATGAGAAGTAGTAGTAGCCTAAGCAGGGTCCAATTTTCATGGCCATTTCCACCAATTGTCCCTTTGCTAGAAAAGTTTTTGGCAATTTGCTGAGGTTGGCCAGTTTTGTCAGTGAATGAATATGCAAATGACTTTATTGCCTGGTTAAGGAAGTCTAAAGTGAAATACTTCATGGCAATGAAGTCTGAAATGCACAGACAAAGCTCAGTGGGAACAATCCCTTCCAAAAGATCATGTAATATGTCAGGAGGGTAGCCAGTGACAGTGAAAATGTTCCATATTTTCTGTCAATGGGCATCCACCTTTCACGCCATAGTGTGGACTCAAAGCAGGGTCTAGCCTCACCTCCTGCACATGTTTATTGTGATTTTCTATAGTGCGAGGTTCAAAGTCTCTGGTACTCACCTCTCTGTTCTGGGCTTCACTTCTTGTTGCCATACAGAACCTGCAGAATCGCTGTACTGTGAAGCTCTCTTGAAATCCTGCAAGAGAGTGAGCTCCTAAGTTATCAGCAGAAACATACAAAACTGTGCCCCTGACACTTTTCCCCAAAGGCTCAACATATACACCATGCTGCTCTAATGAAACAAGGTCTTTGATAAGCGGTTGCAAAACTTTTGCATAGCCGTGTTCTTTCACGCTAACTGTATTGCACAGGAGTGCGAGCTGGATTGTATGAAGTGTGGACCTGTACTTTGATGGAAGGTTTGCAATCACCCAGTACACAGCACACATTTTGTGCTTTTTCTTTGAAGTTCCTAGGGGGTTTGAAACTTCAAAATCATCAATGTAAAGACCAAGAGCAATTCTTAATTCGTCAGTTTTGAAAAAGTCATTTCCTTTGAAATTAGAACCATCCTTGTAAGATTGGTATTCATATTGGGAATTAGTCTGAGTTGATAGGACATTGTCCAGAACATCTTGCTTGTTTAACAACTTCTGCAGCATTGACTGAACTGGTACAAACACAACAGATTTCTTGCCCTTATCAACCACATATTCCACTGGCATTACTAATGGAAACTCTCTTAACACATATAATGCTCGTCTTTTTGAGGTAGATAAAGGACCATTTGTGCCACAGAATTTCAAAAGGACATTGTTTTCCGATACTGTGTTTACCACAGCTTTTATGACTGAATCATTTATACTGTCACAGTACTTTGTGAGAATACCCTTAATTGAGTCATGTACTAAGGGCTGAGACAACTGATGTATTTGATTAAGCTGTTGAATTATTTCCTGCACAGCTTTCTCTGGTACATGAAGAATCGTTTGCATATTTAAAAAAAGGGATGCTAAATTATGCTCCAACTGACTTGTTAGATCCTGAAGGTCTGTGACTGTGGATTCTTCAGTGTCCTCTAGCTCAAGGGTGTCTACATCTGGCATGCTCTCTTGTGCAATATCACATACACGATCGTGACAAATTTCCGAAATTATTTCTGACTTAAACATTCTCCAAGTGTGTGTCCTGTGTTGTTTACTTTGATGAGCATTGAATGTTGAGTACACACTAGTTTGGAAGCTGCAGTCTTCATAAGGGCACTGTACTCTTTGATTAACTCTTAGATGAATACTGCGAAGGTGAGAAAAAAAATCTGCCACAGTGCAAGGTTCAGTAAATTCACATAGCTGACAGCTGAAAGTTAACTTGATATTTTCAGTTTGTCCATCATGAGTGTTTGAGTGGACTCTGGATAAATGAGCCCTAAGTGCATTCACAGATTTAAACGTGCACAAGCATTTATCATGCAGACATGGAAAGGGGACAGTTCTTGTGTAGCCTCCATGTTTTAAGCGATAATGCCTTAGTAGTTGTGCTCTTTTTTCAGTGTTGAATGGACAGCATTTACATTTCCACAACATGCTTTCTCATAAACTACAAGATAGACAAACATGCATTAGCTAGTTGTTTAAACTGCCTTGCTATAAATCCACATGGGAATCCCATAATAATATAAAGCAAACTACACAAGAATAGTTGAAAAATAGGTTGAAGGCACCCGAATATAACTGCTGTACCAATTAAAATGGAACTTAGCTCCAAAATGTAACTGCAACACCAGTTGAGATGGAACGGGTCGTCGAGTTTCTAACCCGCTGGCTAGAATGCGTTTTTGCATGAAACACGTCTTGTTCGTCGTTAAAATTGGATTAAAATGACTGGACCAACGCATTTCTACAGTCAATGTCTAGCAGCCATGCTAGCTAAATAAATACAACGGTGAAGCTTACTTTTCTCTGTGCGTCGTGAAACTTCAACTTGGCAGCGCGCCTAAACTTGGGAGTGAGGCGACGTATGAATCAGTTGGATGAATCGGTTGAATTAGACGGAACAGAGCACACAGTTTCTGAAACGGACAACACGAACAACCCGACTCAGAAAAATGAATTAAATTTCTCAAGTAATTGCGAGCGCTGTAGATTTAATTAACTACATGTAAAATTATATGTTTCCAAAACACATCCATTCAAGCTAACCAGATAGCTAGCTAAATATTGGCCAGTCAAAACAAGTTAATAGCTAACCGAGCTAGCAAATAAAGCAATACGTAAAAGAAATGTGGTTGAGAAACCATTTCAGGCAAACCTCAGCAAAATACAGAAAACTAACGCTAACTAACCTAGCTATTTTAACACTTCAGCTAATTCAGCTCCAACAGCTAAGTTCTCTGGCTCTGTTTAAACTGTATGTTAACACCTACCTGATCAGTTTTTGAATATGATCTCAGAAAATGAACTGAAATACAACTTTAAATGGCAATACTTACTAAAAATGTGAAAGGAAGTGAGGAAAATTCACATCTCCATCAGCCAACACATCTTCACATCTCCAACACGAACAGTTTTCTTGGAATCAATCCCAGCTATTTGAAAATGTTCTAGAACTGTGTGTTCACGTGACAGACAGGAAAGCTAAAACTTGGATTATTGAGTTAATTTCTCTTAAAACACCAAGTACTCATGCTCATTCAAAGAGATAGTACAAACTACTTATCAAGATTAAGTGATGTCTACTACATGTAAGAAATTAAGTAATTTCAACTTAATTTTTTAAATACATACAATGTTAGGGTTTACAGTGTAGGCCCTCGCCCTCACGGGTTTTATCGAGCGTCCAGGATAGAATTTTCGTTTACCCAGGAGTCAATTTTTTTATCCCAAACTTTCCATCTCACCTTAACGAGAACCTCGGATTTAGTTTTTTCCTAGCCAGTATTTTTTCTACCCTACTTTATTTTCAGGTACAATATTTTTCTGCATTTCTTCTTCATAAAAAGAACCTTCTATTAATTCATTATCGAGGTGTTTTAGTTTATACATCGGTAGGTCTCGTTTAATAATTTTATCCACAAAAAATATTCATCCGTAAAAGACTGTTCATAACCTTTCGTGAAGACCCTGCGCTCTTTCGAAATCCGAACCGCGTCACCTACTTTAAACTTGGGTCGGGGTAATTCGCCTTTCATTCTTTTCCCGTACAAATGATGAAACACCTTTATCTGATTGCCCTCGTTCACTTCTTCGGGACTCATTTGGATAGATCTGTGAAACGCGCGGTTGTAAGAGCTCACTAGTTCCTGAAGCACATCTAAATATCTCAAGGTGTTAAAACCTGTAAAATATCTGAACATCCGCGTTTTGAGCGTTTTGTGAAATCGCTCCACCACAGAGGCTTTCAATTCGCTAGCCGTGGTAAAATGTCTTATTTTATATTTGTTTAAAAGTTTTTTAAATAAATGATTACAAAATTCTCGCCCCCGATCACTCTGAAGAGTTACGGGTTTTCTACCTTGTAAAAGTATTTGTTCAAAGGCCTTTGTTACGCTCTTGGCGTTCTTATTTTCCAACGCCTCTACCCACGCGTATTTTGAAAACACATCTATGCAGGTTAAAATATTTTTTTTCCCATCGTTGTGTTCCGATAGAGAGGACAAATCTGCCAAGTCTAACTGCCATTGTGAGTCTCTTTCGGACGCCAGCACGAAACTCCTTTTAAAGTTTATTCTTCTGGGTTTGTGTAGCGTGTAAGTGTCTGAACTTTGTAAAAACCGATCAATTTCATCTTTATTTTTTTTTTAACCAAACCCACCTTCTTTACGCTTTTGATAAAGGGCTGCCTACCGCACAGACCCCCTTCCGACCCCGGTTTATGATACAACTCTTGCAGCGTCGTCTGAGACATGTTCAAATGGCCGAGGTTTGAAAAATGTTTGGGTTTTTATATTTTCTTCTGGGTAATTCAAAAAACACGGTCTAAAATAAAGTGTAGAGAATACAAACTGATGACACGAAGACGACTTCTAAAGGTTTTTATGTTTTTTTATTATTCTTTGTTTAAAGGTTTTTATGTTTTTTAATTTTTTTGTTATAAATGGTTTATTTCTTTCATAATTTTTTTGGTTGTTAGTATCTAATCTACTGACAAACCTTTGGTCCGAGATATAGGTAAATTAGTTTCAAGGTAAATGTGATGAACATTGAAGTATAAAATATTAAAATATAAAAATTGAAAGGTTACATATTTCTACTAAAATATTAAAATGAAAAAAAAATTGTTACATGATTTAAAATATAACTATTAAAGGGTTACACATTTCTACAAAAATATTAAAATGAAAAATGGTTACATGCTTTTAAAATATAAAAATTAAAAGATTACACGTTTCTACTAAAATATTAAAATGAAAAAAAATTGTTACATGATTTAAAATATAACTATTAAAAGGTTACACATTTCTACTAAAATATTAAAATGAAAAATGGTTACATACTTTTAAAAATATTAAAATGAAAAATGGTTACGTGATTTAATATATAAAAATTGAAAGGTTACACGTTTCTACTAAAATATTAAAATGAAAAATGGTTACATGCTTTTAAAAATATTAAAATTAAAAGGTTACACGTTTCTACTAAAATATTAAAATAAAAAATGGTTACATGATTTAAAAATATTAAAAAATATTAAAATGAAAAGACTACACAGTTTGTCTAATAAACATGCACAAAGGGGTTCAAAAAAGATATGTAAACTACTAGCAGCGATCAAAAGATGTCATAAAGGTGCTATAAACAATTACACAAACTCAAATGACTAAAATACAAAATAAAAAGCTTACTTTTTACTAAAATATTAAATGAAAAGCATGTGATGTTTTTTAATAAAACAAAAAGGTTACCCAGTTTTTCTAATAATAATGTTTTATGGTTTGTCTAATACAATGTATAAACTTACTAGCAGCAAAAAAAAAAACATCGGTGTCATAAATGTCTTATGTACAAATACACAATCTCTCTCGCGAATCTGTCATCCTCAGACCCCGATCTGTCATCCACAGACCCCGTCAGAATTTTACACACGTTGGCGGCCGTTGATTCCGCAGCGCAGTCCAGAGGTTCATCTAACCGCATATAGAACCGGCTCAGAATTTCGGACGGATCTCTGCTCAGGTACTCGGACAGCGGGTTATTTTCACCCATTTTTTCCTGCGTCAGCGTGTAAATTCTCTGCAAAATGTTTATTACAAAACCATCATGAGGTTCTTTTGATTCAAAGTGTTGCTTTAGAGACTCTTTGATCTCCAATTCACAAGTGGGTATGAGATTCAGCCACTTCTGTTTTAACTCGTTGTCCAGAAATCTTACGGGGACGCCTTCAACGCAACTGTGTTGTTTTTGTGAAGGGTGTTGAATTTGACACATATCGCAATCTCTCGTGATCCATTTACGCACAGCCATGACGATCGTTCTTGCCCAAATAAATTCCACAGTTTTCGTGGCTCGGTCCTTCAGCCCGGTGTCCGAAGGTTTCTCGCTCCTTTCTCGACCTTCCGAGCTGGCGCCAGCGTCAAGAGGTTCCTCGCATTGACCTTGTGACCCCGTTCTTGAGAAAGCGCTCGCGTTCTCTCTCTCACGCTGCTCGATGTCAGCCGGTGAAGACGGTCGGCTTTGTAACCCGTCCTCGTCCACCACGATAAATTCATCGCTGTCCAGATCGGTCAGCTGTCGCAACCGCATATTACGCTGGCTGGTGATAGAGAGAGAAAATCGTTAAAAGGTTTAACGGGCTCGTACATACTTACTCTTCAGCCACACGCTGCAACTTGAAACGGAATAACCGTTTTCACAGCTTATATTCACAAACTACTGTACCTCAAATGGTCAAAATAAATTCTTAAGAAAAAAAGCGTTTTTTTCTTACCTGTCAGAACATGTTTGACTGCGTGATAAATATCCAGTAGTTCGCTCTCCCGCAAAGTTATTTCAATCAGCTGGACGTGCTCTTCTTTTTCAGTAGGGGCAAAATAAAAAATCCACTGGTCGTCATCGCTGGAGCACACGTTTTCATGCCTTATCACAGGTGACGTGCACACTTCCAGTCGAACTCTGTAGGTAAACTCAGGGGTCTTGAGCCCTGTGATGGCCAGGGTGATTTGACGCAAATAATGCGCGGATCTGACCTTCAGTGTGATTGTGGCAGACCTGGACAGTTCGGTCTTGTGTTTTGTGTCGCGAACCATACATGACCTGTTTCTGGCCTGTAAGATGATAGCATGCAATTCCCCCACTTCATTCGTTTTCGGGATGGTCTGGTTTAACAGGTACAACTCCTTTTCGGAAATGTATACTTCGGCCGGTTTATTACCATGACACAGCCTACTCTGGCGGAAAACGATGTAGCGATTGTTCAGCCGGGTTTCTTTCGGCAAAATTGTCAAATACGTCATCGACATCTCCTCTTTATGCTCGGTTTAAACAGACTGTCGTCCGCTCTGAATCTGTCGATTTCCTGCTTTTTCTTCTGCGAAGGTTTAACATCGTTTTCTGCCCGAATCGAACGGGGCCAGCAGTGTCTAGGTATGTCATTGCGAACAAAGGCCTTCCTCGCGCTCAAAATTTGACTGGTCCTCGGGGGCAGCTCCGTCAGTTTCAGTCGTTTTAGACTGTTCGGCCAATAAGGTATTCCACGCTTTTGTAAGTTGTCCCGAATGGATGTGCGATAGCGCCATTTGCTCAAGGAATGTAACCTCGGAGATCCATCATGAGCCTTAGACGGTCTGTCTGGAGAATCCATGACACACACACACACACACTCACACACACACACACACACACACACACACACACACCATACCCCACAGACCCAACCACCCCACCCCACCGACGGTAAGTCCTCGCATCTTTTTTTTTTTCCATCCTTACGCTTTTAACGCCCACCCGTTTTAATTTTTCACCCCCCTTTAAACTTTTACACAAACTTCACATCATTTTTTTCATTAACACTTCTCAAGGGGGGGGGGGAATATGCTCACGCTTTCCACTCCAACACTCACCCTGGGAAAAATTGAACATTTTATCACCGGAAAAATAATTCTTTACATCCTACAATAGTTGTTCACATTTTTACACACATTACCTCCTGGGAAAATTAGGTGCAATTTTCACACGTGACGTCATACAACTACATTTTACACACACCAACCCCTGGGATTTTTTTTTTTTTTACATATTTCACACATGACGTCCTACTACTGTTGTTTACATTTTTATACACATCAACACTATGGGAAAATACTTTACATATTTCACACGTGACGTCACGCATAACTCATAAATCATTTTGACAAGTCTTTTGAGAAGAAATTTAGCCTCTTAGAAGTTTGTTAAGCTCAATCTTAACCAATTCTATCTCTTCTGCCTTCTCAGTTGAAAAAGAGTGTTGATTAGATCTCTCTAGTGTAACGAGTTTCGTTTCCAAATCCAAGATTTTCTGACTATGCAGCTTCAGCAGCCAGGACTCATATGCAATAGAATTATCCCTAATGAATCCTTTTACAACTCCCCATAAGACTCTCAGACCTTTCACCGACTCCTGATTAAAAAGGAGAAATTCTGATGACGTACTTCTAAATTGGGAACAAAATCCTTCATCCTGCAGTATGTTTGTATTGCAAGGTATGACCTATAGAAAATCGTAATTTGGCAAAAACACTATGATGGTCTGAGAGTAACATTGGACAAATATTTATTGTGCCTATTGCAGAAAAAAGAGTACTGGACATAAACAAAAAATCTATTCTGGAATAAGATTTATGCCTTGTTGAAAAAAGTGCACTGCGCTTCTTGGCAGTCGTCGGAGAATAATCCAGGGAGAAACTCAGGTTCGCGTCGTTCCACTTCAATTGGCCGGAGAGCCTGCACTCCTTGAGGATGAGATCCCGATCACTGTAGCGTAGCAATTTGAAGATGAAGGTGCGGGGCCTGCCGTAATCCGCGGAGGTTCTGGAATAAACGCAGTAGGCACGTTCTGTTACCATTATTATTGCCTCTTGATGACAAGTATGTGTCTCTGCAGACCGGAGACCAGCAAGGTGGAGGGACTCACACCGCAAGTGGGTGGATAGTTTGTTATTTAATGAAGACATCTTTAAGCAGCTACAATTAAATGCTAAAAATTAAATGCAAAATTAATACAATTAAATGCTAAAATTAGCATTTTAACCTGGTATTTCTCTTTGTTGAAATAACAAATAAAATGTCACAAAATCTAAAACATTTTAAGTTGGATATATGGACAAGATCTGAATGTAAACTATGCTCCCCTAAAGTCCTTTTAATCCCTGTTTAAAATATAAATGATTATCATGTAGCTCATATCAGCACTGGCAGAAGTGGCCCAGATCTGTTATGAGATGTGGGCCGTACAAGCATTTAATATGTGGGCCATTTTTGGCTCACAATGAGTTTGCCAGTGTCAATGGTTGCAGCACTGCCATGTTTCTGCCAGAAGTGGCCCAGATCTGTTTTGAGACATGTGGGCCATATGAGCATTTTAATATGTGGACCACTTTTGTCTCACATGTAGTTAGCCAGTGCCAACCATGGGCCAGCAGTGCCATATCTTTGCCAGAAGTGGCCCACATCCACATGCTATCTGGGAAGCGTTGCTGAAGAAAGCAACTACTAAGATTTTTTTGCACATCAGTTAAGGCATTTTAGCATCCTTTTAAAAATTGTCTTTGTTTCTTAATAAGCAGTAAAAAAACAGAAAAACATGTCTGTTTTCGCCATGTGGCCTCTGTCATTTTTAACAGTTAAATTATTCCTTTTCGTGCGTCATCCCACTGCATTGATGCATTATCCTACTTTAATTTGTTTACTATATGTTCCAGTAAGCATATTGTGAAATGCTAAAATTCCCATCACCTATTAAAAATAATAGGCTACAATTAAAGATGTCTTGCGATCTTCAGCTGTCACAATGAAAAACTGTGCTTTGAACTGACTTGGTTAAAATGTGTCAAGTGGTTGCATATGACTAAAATGTAAAAGATAAGAACCTATGGCTGAGACTACCTCATCAGACAGGGGAAATGACTAACATCCCCTTTAAGGAGGAGCCAATAAACTTAAACCTTTAGAGGGACTGAACCAGGAGAAATCGGAGGAATCAAGTTTTATGATTTTACTTATATATTATTTATATCTATTATTGAGCAGATATTCCTTTTATCATCTGCACTGCCAATTGCAATATCTGTTATGTGATTTTCAAATAAAAAAGGCTGCTTTCAATGCAGCTTATATGTATATTTCTATAATATATATCTACATATACACACACGCTTTAAACTGTTTAACAATGCAGTATATTTATGCTTATAAAAATTCTACCAAAAGATGTTGTTCAGAATATAGTTTAAAATAAATTAAATTAGATTTTTTTTCCCATTATTTGGTCTGTTGGTTTCTGTATGTTATTGGCGTTAACACAGAGAATCCGACAGGTTTTGAGCCCAAAGGTCTTCCACAACAAAGTGGTACACAATCTGCATGTGATAATATGTAGCGGTTTGTAGCTCAAACATTATGATCATGTGATCATGATGTATTAAATTACTGTATGATGTAAAAATGATTTTTCTCACTAAATTTAAATTTATATTTTACTTTTGAAATTCAATGTGTGGTTTTCCTTTTTAGTTTTGGATACTGCATCACAGAAATTATGAATGGGTGTTTTTCGTACATTTTTAAATGTTTCTCTCAAACACGCTAGATAACCCAACAATAGTCAGACAGTCAAGTGGAAAGTCTATGCCCTGTTTAATGAGAGAGGAATGGGAAAGAGGCAGCTTGAGGAGGTTTCTGACTGCACCCTGTGAGGGCAGGATGGGGGGCTTGCTCTTCTCAGTTACTGATCTAATGGTTCTGTGCTTTTTTGACTGGGAATGTGTATTGAGAGACACATACACTTGCAACTTATCATTTTGTTTGTGAAGCCATCAATGAGCAGTGCGGCATGTTTCTCACACCATCCTGAAGTCCACAATCATCTCTTAAGTGTTTTCAGCATTAAGAAACCCATTAAGTGTTTCTGTTGCTTCGTGATGGTTTTGTAATGTGTAATTACTCAAAAGGTTTCTGGAATGAATGATGTATTTGGCTTTAATCAGAAAAGTTTAATTATAACAATGTTAATGCAAATGGTATTATTTCGTTAATAACATGCTCATAATTGCAAAACTTTTCATGTACAAAAGAATATTTTTGAAAAACCCTTCATATTTCTCTGTATTTAAGGCAGAACTGAAAAATGTTTCTAGGCGCTCTTAACACAGTCTCATTCAGGAATTGCAAAAAGCTGGTGAAGCAGTTTAAGTAAAATTATCTACACTCTTAAAAAAGATTGGTCTTCATTGTTCTTTAATTAAGAAAATGGTTCTAAATAGCACCACCTGCTATTGTTATGATATGAGCTTGTGACAATGCAGAACCCTTTCCGAAAAGTTTCTATATAGACCCATCTACAGTACATTCTCTATCAATCTGAAGAATGTTCCACAATGCAAAGAACCCTTTAATCAGGCAAAGGGTTCTTTGAGTGTTCATGGTTCAATATAGTACCATTTTATTTACTAAAGAACCCATAAAGAACCATCTTTTTTAAGTGTGTACATTAGTAACAAAAGTGATTAAGTATTGCATCTATTTCCTTTATATCTTTCTAAATGTTTTTCTTAATCTGTTTATGCAATCCTCTGGTTTGACTAATATGACTAATTATTTGTGTGTACATTTGAATCAATTGAAAGAAAAAAAGAAAACAAGACTACCACGTAGGTGGTTTGTAGATTTACAGTTGCAGAATTTAGCTCATCACTTGCTGCACAGTTTATAAGCCTCCCTCTACTCTATTTATTAAATTGACAAAATATTACTTGGGTAGTTGTCAAACGACAGCAGAGCAGTGACACTGACATGGTAGTGTGTGTGGTGCTGGTGTGAGTGTGTCAGACAGCAGGGTTGCTAGAGTTTCGACTTACTGGCCACTTTGTCAGACACACCTGCTTTGTTGGTATATTTTATAGGTGTATAGTTAGCAACTCTAGCTGATCCTCATCACCTTTTGTGTTAAAAAGTTCACTGTATATACTTCACACACTTTAGAAGAATTTCCCCCTGGGATTAATAAAGTGATTTGTCTCTCTATCTATCTATAGTTCTGTCACAGTTTCACTGTCTGGACTATGTCAACATATCACAATGCATTTCATGGTGCTGTTAAGTCTTTATTTATTATTTTTTGAAAGCTGATGAGATCACACACTTATGTTTGGCATTCATGGGCTTAAACTGGTTCTCTACACTAGTCCTGCGATACTCCCAGCCCTGCACATTTTAGTTTCCACTATCAGTTGGACCAGGTGTGACAGAACAGTAAAAAAGACTAAAATGTGCAAGGCAGTATTTTAGGACCAGAGTTGGAAAACAGTGGCTTAGGAAAAGGCTCGGAAAAGCTCCCTTTATTCTTACATGGATTGTACATGTCCAGTTATGAATGGAATACCACTTAATGATTAGATGTTTTTGTCCATAGTCATTTCAGATATATATAAATTGTAGAGTTTGTTTAATGCTCACATAAAGTCAATATTTTGCCCAAGTAACAGAAATACCTTCACTACTCAATATTAAGTAAACAGTGATCAATTCCCAATGTAATATGTGGACTCCAAACAAACCTCTGTATCTGTAAAAAAAAAATAAAATAAATAAAAATAAAAATGAAGCTACACAACATAATTATTCAGTCACTAAAACCAGCAATATACAACAAATCACCAGCTTTAAATACAAAGATGTAGTAATGACAGACATACGGAACACACCTCAGGCAGTGCGTGGTGAGGAGCACTGCATAATAGTGAACATTGCATTGATCTGGAGCTTCTGCTCATCAAGACAGGCTTGCAAAAACAGCTCCATATCCTCTCTGTGTTAAAAAATAAACAGAAAGGGTTCTTTGGCTTCTGGGCCATCTCCCTTCAAGACTTCACTGAGGGCTTTCTGGTGGTCCTCCTCTGTCATAGACCAAAATCTTGGCTCAGTCACATGCCCACGGAACAGCGTCCGATTTCTGACTACCCATAGCATAGTAATGGGTAGATCCCTTATGATTGGTGGCTCCTGCATCAGAGGCAGAGTAAAGATTCAATTTGTAAACAGACTTTGGTGATCTCGATCATAACTCAAATTAAACTGAGAAATAAATCCTCAGAATCAGAATTAGTATCTTAGGAGTCAAAAGTTGATATGTCTAGATCACATTTCATCATTGGAGTAAAAGTCATTCCTATTCAGCTATCGTCCTTGTGTCAAGGTCAGAGCGAGAGTGGCATGCTTACCATAGGAGTTGTTGGAGGAACAAGGAGAGGAGCTGCCACAGGCACAGTCATAGAACCTGCCAAAGGAGCAGCTGCTAAAGGAGTAAGTTGCAGTACATGCAAGCACACATACATATTTTAACTATTTCTATTGTTGTTTTTACTATTGGGCAAATTTCTATGCAATTACTCAATTATTTGAGATAGGAATGGATTCAACTGGATTAACATACCTTTGCAGTGTCTTTTAGCTGGTGATAAAGCAGAACCTTAAAAATATAATTTACCATCAGTCCTGTCTATAACTGGTTCAGTCATGCCAGTGTTTGAAAAAAGTTGACATATTGACCCTTGTCTGTGTATGCCATGTTGAAATGTAAAGGCAAACTAACTTGAACACTCAAGTTACTAGTTCAGTAGTATTTTTGGTATTCACCCTGGAAGTGATCTTAAAATGTACTTTAAGATATGAATGTATTGCAAGGATGGTAAATTACGATCTGTGTCAGTCTTCTTCTTTGTCCAAAGTTAGCAGAATAAGAATAGATAACAAAGCAAGATAAAAAATAAAAGTCAGCACTCACTCCAAGGAGAAATTGTCCACAAGTATGGCACACCACCATCTCCGTATTTGTGGAATGTTGCTCTGACAGTGGAAAAAAAAAATTAACCTGTGGTTCCTGTTAATGGACAAAAGATTTTCTACTGTTTTGTTAAAGATGCGCTACTCACTTCAGAGAAGTCAAACTGCTCCTCGAGGACAATGTAGAGTGCATACTGAAGCAATCAGTATCGGAAAAAGTAAAAAAAGAAGAAATGTAAACCCAGGAACAGCACACGTGACATTAGAAATAAATTTGAAATGCTACAGCTTAATATAAATTAATAAAATACACATACCATCAGGACAAACACTACACAGCTATTTGATGTCTCTTGTCTAGACATGCCCTAGTGACAAATTACCACACTGTCAAATGTAACATATTTATACAGGCATTGAGAAACAATTATATAACATCATTGACCAAGCAAACTAAATGACTGACATTGTCAATAAAATACCACTCTATTATCACCATACTGTGCCCTCTACATCTCTCTGTAATCCCACAGACAAGAAGTCCTCACAGGTTAACGTCTCACCATAAGCATGTACAATGTGTTTTTGAGGATCCTTGGTTTCATCCAGTATACACAAAAGCTGAGAGAACAACTGTACATACGCCTTGTCAAAAACATGTACGAGTATGAATGTAATGATACAAATATGATTTATGATTTAATGGTTAATAAAACATCTTCTGTTGTAGTACGTGATTCAAAGGGTGTCCCCAACACCTGCTACTGGCTCTCACATGCTGCACTTTAGTAATTGCCTCAACTTTGTCCACATTCACTGCAATTGCCTGGACATTTGTGACATCTGAACTTCCCTCAGAATGACCTACCAGGCAAACACAATAAAATATATCAGCATGCTTGATATCAAATTAAACATGGTATTCATTAAATAGAATGTGTTACCAATGACAAGCTGTCCATGCTTGTTGATGCAGGTTTTTCTGGTCCCCATTGACTTCTTTATTTTTTCCAGTTTTGATGTGTTGAATGTTGTGGTGGTGAACTAAATTTCAAATTAGAAAAATCTGGGAACTTGGTGTCATCATGTTGAGAAAGTAATTATTATTCTCCATTTTGGCAAAAAATTGTTCAACCACCTGGCTGTTAACAGGGATGGGGGAATAGCTAAGTAGCACGCTACTTTTTGTAGCGAACAACAAATTTATGTAGCTAATAGCTGTAGCCGCTACAGTTTTATGAAATGTAGCTAATAGCTGTAGTGCCTACAAATTTTTCTGTAGCTATAGAGATAATTTTCGCTACAATTTCACTACAGTTTTCAGGCAGTCTGTGCAAAATTTTAACCATAGAGCGCAGTCGTTAACTGGGCTAGCGGCAACTGTGCAATCCTGACTGAGCCACGGACAGTTCGAGCAGACTAGTACTAGTAGGCTTAGCTCAGGGGTCGGCAACCGAAATGTTAAGAAAAGCCATTTTCTCCTTTCAACAGAAATGAAACCACCTTGGAAGCCACAACATTTCTGTCCGTTTTACCACCTTGGCTGTAAATATGCCTAAGTATGTGCTGATGTGTTGCTACTCTAGGCTAAAAATATAAACGAAAACGCAGACTTACTTTGCTTTTTTTTTTACTTTTGCTTTAAGCTTTAGCTCAGCTGTAGCTGCTTTTCTCGCACCTCAATCAGGAAACTTTTCCATGAGTTTCTTGTAAAATGTCTCTCAATGTTCGACTTTTTACAAGGCTGAAGTCACTTCTCATTCGCCAGCTTCTCGTTCGATTTGTCCCATTCCACCTTAAATGGTGCCTGAGGCACCAGATTGTACTGCTGCACCATTTTAGGTGAAACGGGACAATTCGAACGAGAAGCTGGTGAATGAGAAGCTGACTTCAGCTTTGCGACTTGTTGCAGATTAAGCATATGGCATTTCCTTCCTTGTCAAGGGAAATATTTTCCTTCGTGGGGTTGAGCAACCTTCTCTCATGTGGAGAAAATGGCAACACAATTGTTTGCCTTACATTCCCATGTGTTGCCAGGCCTTTGGCAAAATCATAAATGGTTACATTTGGTAAGTGACTCCAAGAAAGTAAGACATGCATATAGTCTCTTGGACTCATATTAAATTCCAAACTGTAAACGATTTTACATGGGCACATAACTGTGGTCCAGCCCCCTGAAAATAAAGTTAAATATCTGTTTTAAGAAACATATTTCAATTACTAAACAACAATAAAACTTTGCGAACGTACCTAATGCACCCCAGACTTTCTCAAAAATTTTATCCTCTGTTAAATCAACATCTGCCTTTTCAGTTGTGTCGACTGGAAAGTGTACCTTCTGCTACTCAGTGTTTAGTACTATAAAGGATTTTCTGGTCTCAGATCATATCCATGGTGCCCAAAAATCAAACCTTGGTTAGACAACAAAAGGATTCTTCTCACCTGTTACATAAGACAAAACACAAAACAAAGTCTTAGGTGAACAAAGGTTGCACATAATTTATTCAATATAACCACTGCAGGTACCTAATGATAAGGCATGTCTAACTTTTGATGAACCCATGAGAAAGAACCTCTAAAGATATGGCCTCCCAAAAGTCACTGATATTAACTGTCCCACTGTAATCTGCTGGATTAGACACTTCACCCACTGTGTAAGGAAATCATAACATTCAAGTCCTTTAGCATAGTTACATTAACATTTTTAGTACTTTGTTTACCTGCCATACTGAAAACGTTTTTATGTAGGTCCATAACCACAACTGGAGCATGAAAGCCACAATTTTATAATATTCATGACTTGTTAATGCTTCAAAGCGTACCGTAAACCGTAAAGCAGTCAGTTGTGTGGCAGTAGCTTCTTGCTAGATGAGAGCTCCATTGCCTCAAACACTAATGAAGACCCATCAAGATGTAACTGTCAAAGTTGTGGACTCCCTGATCCCAGTCTTGGTAACGGTATTCCACTCCACAGCTCAAACACATCTTGTAGTATGTACTTATTCCTGGACAAAACAGGTTTTATACTGTGATACAGCCCTCAGGACAATATTACAAATGGTGCAACATTGATAACCAATCATAAACCTAAACACCTACCTACAAAAACACTGGTTAAAGTTATAATCTTTGCCTTTGAAATAATAAGGAAGGGGTCACCAAGTGGCATTCTGGAGTTGCACTCACAGCAAAAGTTCTCTGAAGGAACTAAATGTTTCAGTGGGGCAGGATCAAACATTGCTTTGCATGCATTTTCTGGAAGGTTGGCCGGGTATTCATTTTGTGTAAAGTGTATTTTAATGCTCTTTGCAACTGGTCCTGTCTCTTTCTGCTGAAGCCTTCTTCTTCTTCTTCATTCTCACAATGTTGGTCCAAAGCATCTTCAATAAAACCAGCTGACTTAACAGATTTAAAAAGCTGTCTGTTTGTTTGAAAAAAGAACCACTTTGCTATGTATTTATGCGGACATGACATCCGTCCAGTGACACAGGGACAATGCCAGCTGTTTTTTCGAGCATCATACATTACCATTACCCTTCCCAGTCTGCTGTAGTATGATATCTTGTTTTCAAAGACAGACACACAATGCCTTTTTGGAGGTCTGATATTAACAGCCACAGCAAGGGGGGCACTTTGATCTGCTGCCTCATTTAAACGTGCAAAGCACATTTGTTTTTTGTCTTCCCCAAACCATCTCTGTTTTACCAGTTCATTCAGTATGTCCTCTATAAGGCAACAAGTGTTTGAAGGACCTGAACAGTAATCTAATGACCTTAAATGGGAACATCTAAATGACTGGTGTGCACTCACTTCTTACTCTAGCAGCTACACTGAAAAATAAACAGCATTCATCCACCTCACAATCACATAAGCCTTTGAGCTTGTGTCGCATATGCACAGGAACAGGTGGTCCACGGAATGTCTTCTCAACTGCAAAAAGTCCATGCAGAAAGAGAAGGTGCTCCCTGTTATGTCAACTTTATCAGTTCCTTGCTTCCTCGTTACACGTGTCTGTAAATTCTTATAATTTAGTGAGAGATTACACTGGGGACATTTAACTACTTCCAGCTTTGTTTTAACAGGAGATTGTGGCAGTTTTCCCTGATCTTGAGCTGAGATGGGCTGTGGCAGGTCCTCCCATTCTTTGACAGGTATAGATTGTGGCAAGTCCTTCTGTTCTTGAAGCACTTGCTCATGTACAAGGATGTGTTTTGTGAAGTCTGTTCTTCTTATAACTGTTTGGCCCAGCTAGGACAATGATAAGGTGGCTTTTCATGGAGGCCAGGTGACACTTGAATATTCTGAATTCTAAAATGAGTAACACAGGAAGTGTCAACAATTGTAGAACTTTCTAATTTAAGCATTTAACTAGAAAACAAACAATTTGTTAAATATACCAGACAACTGAATTATCATTTAGTTGTGTAATATAAATGTTTAAATCTGTAATTTGCACAGGTGAGTAATTTACTTATGCCCATGAAAAACCACCCAGGACAGGTGAGACTGAATGTGGCCTGTCGGCACTCATCATATTTTATTTTGTCTTGTGGACACTTAGTGCACTGATATGCCTCAATGGTCTCAGATAAGTGTTTCACGGAGCCATGAACCTGAAAATTACAAAGAATATACCTAGAGCTAAAATCTTACACTGGGGTGAAGCAAACAATGTGTATCATCATGTTGACTACTATGGGCATGGTTCTGAGACATTACAAGCTTTTCTTTAGTGGTTATGCAGATTAAGTATTTATAATTGGTATGGTGTTTTACACCTGCCATTAAAATTCATCTTTAATGGAGTCTGTGACAACTAATGCATGTTTACACCAGGCATGGAGGCATGCAATTTGACGTTTTATACACTAGATAGTCAATTAATTATTGACATACATTTATTAAGACATGCTCATGTCTACTTTTAGTGTTTTGTTAGTAGACAGCTTAAATGGCTCTTTAATAAGCTCAACATGGAACCTGCTTTACCATATCTAAATGAACACATGGCTATATTCCATTGAGCATGTTATTGTACTTAATTAGCTAGCTAATATAGTTACTTGCTTGCGCCCGCCGACATTTGACATGGCTTTTAATGAGAAATTACCCGATTACCCGAACTGGAGACACTTCCCAAAGCTGACAACAGAAAAAAAAAATCTTATAAACTAACTTTAGCTATGTTCTCTCGTACAATTTGCAAGCCTGCTAAATTAGCTAGCTAGCTAGCTAGCTACACTACAAGATAACATTACCACTAGCCTAATATTAACACACATAGTTAACACATAAAAAAAAAAACATACTGATTGTACATTACACACTGTATACACAGATAACATAAAATGTATTTTAGCTGTGTATTCGTTAGTCTTTCTTGTGTGCAATTTTACTTGCTACTTACACTCAACAACAGATATCTTAACTTGCATGACAAACGCCAAACATACTGAACACTGAGGAGCCATAATCTGCGACGTGCTACCGCAAAGGCACACCCCTTGGTGTAACGTCCAGCCTGTTTGGAGCTGTACCCCCCATTTGGAGCTGTCTCCAGTCTGCAGAGATACCTTTCTCCTTGATGAAGCCGATAGGGTCGTCTTGCTCCGTGCCCTCCGACAGACCAAGAATACACAGGTTACTAATGGGAAAAATTGAATAAAACATTCCCTGATTAGTAATCAATAAACTAAATATTGGCTGACTAGAGAACCCTCCTAATAAGGTAATATAGGGAAGCAGACTATGGACTATGCAGTAGACTCTCTAACGGGGAAAGAGTTTCTGAGCTCACAGAAGGGAGCTGTACCAGATGACAGTTTAAGTTATAGCTGAGGTTCACTCTTGTATGTATATGGAGGGATGTGTTAGATGCCCTATGGAGAGCTGTGCAAGAGGGCCCTGTAAGGAGAGAACAATCTGGTAAGAGTCAGACCAGAGTGGACACCATACGCGTTTGGTTTTAAAGCTTACCAAAAAAGGTTTAAGGACATGATGGGGACTAAAATGATATGGAATTTTGTGAATGGGGAGGGGAGATTACCTCATCACCCCAGAGGGGAATAAAAAAGGGATGTTTTGACATGTTCTTTGCATTGTGGTTGACCGGGAACCATCTTACCATTTGGTGCTCAATAAAGCGAAGGCCTTTTCCTTCATTCCACAAGAACTCAGCGGCTGAAGTCTTTTTGCATTCCTTTGTATCACTTTTTCATTTTTGTTGATATTCTTTGATTCTTTTAATTCTTTTTGAAGATATTAGATTACAGACAGTTATTAGGGCAATAGTATAGATAATATTAGAGTTACTTATAAATGTCCAGACCCTGGGCAAAAAGAGAGAGCTCTTGGTTGCGACATTACTACGTCTGCTTCGGTCCTGTAGTTCAACTACCTTCTGTTTGAGGGCTTCCAAGCAACGTGATTGCTCTGAGAGAAGTTTCTTCTGCTCTCTTTGCTCGCCCATAAGGTAGTCAAGCTTCGAACACATGCTTTGAGTCGTAGACATGTGGGTTGCGAATCCCACACCCAACCCCCGCCCCCATTGCTCTAGCCATGCAAGGAGATCCGTCATGTTGATCTGAGGAAGAAGTGAATCAATGTTCACCTTCTTCTTTGAAGGAGACGCATTTGAAGTAAGAATCAGCTGCTTCTTACTCGAAGACATAAATAGAGGTATTATCAGTCAGTTAGTAACAACAAAATGGGACCAAACTCGAAAAAAATGAGAAAAAAAGGGATGTCGTGTCAAGAATTCTAGCTGGCTGCAACCGAGCCCAGGTACAGCGTCACTCCTTATTCTGGAAGTCTTTTCAATAAATTATTTAATTCTTCACTTTCACACATTTTAATTTTGAGGTCCTATTATTTTTCTGTTATAGGTTTTTTGTTTTTCGATTCAGATCTTTTTCTTACTGTTTCAAACGTTATTTTTCCGTTTTAATTTTTTTTTTCACTTCCAGCTTTTTTTTTTATTATTATTTCTCTCAAGACCTTTGACCTTCATCTGGCATGGGGACCTCAACATCATCTAGTCACCTGTGCACATCATAACAGCAATTTCTCATTCTTTTCTGTTTAGTCTTAGCCCTATGGAGGTAATTATGTTGCAGAACTTGAGAACTTGTAGGATAAAACCTGTACTTGATTTTTTAGAGTGAGCACTTGTAGAATTAAAATCTGAACTTGCATGTCAAAATTTTCACACGCAGAAAATATACTAAGATAAATACAAGTATATTTATTTGTACTCATTCATTTTTAGATCTACAACCACAAATTCGAATTTGCAACCTCTTAAACTTGACAGCACAACTTCAAATCTGCCTGTCTCAACTTTTGCAACACTTCTCTCAGCAAACTTGTTCCAAAACTGATTTGTGCATTTGTAGCTGCTACACTGAGGGATATGAAATAGAGTAGGGCAGGGGCCAGTGTGAGACATAATTCATAACCAATCAAAGGAGCTTATTCATGGGCGAAAAAAAACTGGTCGCTGAATAGCAGGAAAACAACCGTCCCTGTACGTTTATTTCATCCATACTGTTTTGTTAATAGTGCAAACATATCACGCAGTATTAAACAATCAATATTAAAAATTGATCAAAATAGCTGCTTGGTGAAAACTTGATTTATAATGACATTATTTTGCTAACTTAGTTCGCATACTAGCGATGCTAAGCTCACCCAGACACGTTACAACAGAGTTTGACCTGACGTAGAAATTCTGAAGGGTAGCTAGCCAGCTAGCAAAGACTGCCAGAAAACTGTAGCTAGCTCGGTGTTTTTTTTGTTTTTTTTTTGCCTCACTGAAATACGCTTCTTTGATTGGTCACAAATTACATCTCATGCTGGCCCCAGCCCCCACCCCCACTTCTAATCCCTCAGTGAAGCAGCTACAAATCAGTTTTGCAACAAATGTACTGAGAGAAGTGTTGCAAAAGTCAAGGCAGGCAGATTTGAAGTTGTGCTGTCACATTTAGGTTGGGAGCTTGAATTTGTGGTTGTAGAGCCAAGAATTACACCGATCAGGCATAACATTATGACCACCTCCTTGTTTCTACACTCATTGTCCATTTTATCAGATAATCCAGTTATCATTGTGTGTTAACCATATGCTTCATCAGTTGCAGTGTGTTTTTGGAATGTTTGCTAAATTATCTGTCATTCAGAGTTTGATTGTTTACATGTAATTAATGAGGATTTATTAATTATTATTTGGCAGAAGGGAAAAACATTGTGTAAAACCTCATAGGCCACCAAGCCAGAGTGGATATACCGGGTCAGCATGAGGGAAAATCCAGTAACAGTGTGACACCCTATCAGACAACAATGTGTTCAGTCATATTTTCACAATTAGGCTTTACAGAACACAAAATCTTACCTTCCATCAACTTGCTAGAAGACACTATTGAGTTAGTTGGAGACAATGATGATAAATTACTGTGAGTGAAAGATTGAGTGAAAGCAAATTTAGAAATAAGGAATACATTTGGAGGATATAATTTTATATTGACAACATAACATAAGTATTTTGATGGTCTTGGTTAAAACCATGACAAAAGGACTATATATATATATATATATATATATATATACACACATGCATACATACATACATATATGTGTATACACTATATAAAGGCATTTTGGTGGCACTGACACATTCATTGCAGTACTTATTTACTTTTAAGACATAAACTAAACATTTTGAGTGAGTTATGGACGTTTGCAGGTGATGCATTGTGTGATGCTGTTTGTACAAGTTGCTTCAAAAGTGATCGTAAAGATTCAAGAATGTACCAAATCGACTGAGAAAAATGGTAATGCTATTGTACTGCATTTTGAAATGCTTATATTTCACTTTTTTGTATGGGATAGTTGCTAATGTTAAAACTTTTCTGTCTCCATCAGAAGGAAATAATTCACACCACAGTTCCTAGAGATCCAAGCTAGCACATGTGGAGAAAGGTATTTGAGACAGTGGACATTTTACTTTTGCGCAATTTTAAATGTCTGTTATTTACAGTGCTTGTTTTTTTCTTTTAGTACCAATACATGTCCCCTGAGCACTTTTGTAGAGGAAAATAAGTTATTGGGTTTGCTGAGACAACTGCCATGAGCCAGGACAATGAAGAGCAGATCAAAAGGTAAATACCGCATTTTCTAAACACAAACATCTTCACCCTATGAGGATCTTCATTCTACAGATCTTTTGTGTTAGTTATTACATCCGGTAATGAGTTTTGTCTGGCAGTATTGATGTATCGGACACTATTTCTCATAGAGCTGACGTGGAGATACAGTTCAACATCTAAACCTCAAGGACAAACATTCTGGAGAGAGACCTCCTGCAGTGGCAACGTCAAAATAAATCACCTTCTGCTACTCTGAAAGTGACACTCTTTGGTATCGCAGGATTGCACACAGGTGCTCTCCAAAAAGAATTTCTTACAGGTTAAACAAATATGAACATGAATGCCATTGAATTCCAAAGTATTTGAATCAGAGTCCATTGAAAGAGTTTTAGATTTCTGCTTATAAATGATGTCTGTCATACTTTGGTTAAAAGGGCAGTGAACCCAAAATTCATGAAGGATTTTTATACTTTTATCCGTCATATACCCTATTCGTCAAAGAACCTCCGTCACAATGTACATAGAAAGTTTGAATTATAACACCATTAATTTAGAGAAGTGCCAGTCTCTCAATCTGGATGGCTAACTAGAAATATGGTCAGACAATTTTTACATTTATATTTTGGTTGAACTTCCAATTAAACTATTCTGGTCTAAAGTAATTGTCTAGTAGGTCGTTTTTGTGCTATTACAGATTAGAAGGCCACAATAACACAATAATAAAATACTACTTGGCACAGAAGCCCCTTGAGCACCATAGTAAATGCTGTTTGTACTTCTATGTAGAGAAATGGTGGCAGGAATTGAGGGTCGTTTCTTTGAAGGACCACAACATCAGAGGAACCCAAAATACTCTCTGACTGACTTTGACAGTGGCCTCTACGGTTATGTTTATTTTTATGCAACTAACAATGAACTGTTCCTTTTTGTTAATGGTTTTCTAATGGAAGTAACACATTCATGCTCAATGTTTGTAAATAGGACTGTTGGCTGTTAGCGTCCAGGCCACTTCACGCCAAACAGTTTTCTTTCAGACCATGGACTTAGTTATCTTCTCTGTAGATGGCAGATAAACCTAGTGGTTCTCTATAGTGATGCAGATGTTTAGATGTGAGGGTTAATTAACCAGGTGTGACCTCTGTATGATAGAAATGCGTGGCTAATGAAAAAAAAAAACAGGGAATATTGGACAGTTTCCTGGTTGAGGTGACTCTTGAATTGAAGGCCTATCTGGTAATCATAAACTAAATCTGCCTTGAAAACAAGGAGTTAACTGTTTGGTGTGCTAGGACATGTATTTCCATTTGTATAAAAAATATAATACATGAACAAGGTTTTGTAGAATGTTTTTTTTTTCTACTGTTGTAGCGCCATCAAACGCCATGTAGTGCTGAAGTTGTAGCCTCTATTGGAACAACCAAGAGAAGACCTGCAGCTGTATGTCCTTTCACTACTCAGGCAGTACCCAGATATCTTCCAGCTCCTGTATGTTCCTGGTGAATATGTCAAAGTGAGCAAAACATAAGTGACCATTTATTATGAACAAGAAACATTTACTTGCTATGAAAATTCTTAATCAAACTGTGATTTACATATTGATATTATCTCATCATAGGTCAATGCAGAGTGTGTCTTGGCATTCATTTTTCCTCAACTGAGGGACCACCAGGCATCAGGCTGAGCTGATGAACTTTATTCAGGACTTCCTTTATGAAGCCGAAGGTGTATAGTTTTTGATTTCCTGCAGATGAAAAATTAAAAAATCGGTGAAATTTGAGTGCGTTTGTGATAAAAGGTACAGGTTTATAACTCTGTTTTTATTCTTTAAAAATAGTGAGCTGTCACCTGTAGTTATACTGGTACTCAACAGATTAAAGCTTAATTGTACCTATTACCATCAAGATTTTACAGGAACAACAATGTCCATATCTCTTGAAATCACATACACATTTAATGTAATTTTGTGGATCAGCCATTTTGAGGCTGAGAGTTCCTCTGTCTAATTCACTTCTTTGAATCATTTTTTACTTTAATATATTTTAAACTGTCACAATTCCATCATGCCTGTCAGGTTTCTGCAGTGGATCACAGGCCAAGATCACATACCACTTCTTCCTTCAGAGAAGAAGGACTTTGCTGTAACAATCAAATTTAACCACAAATGCAGTGCAGACGTTGAGTAACATAATGTCTGTTACCTGCTGTGTCGACGTGTCCAAGACTTTTGTGCTAACTGTAAGACATATGAGGCACTATGACCAATAGATACTTTATAACTAGGCCAAGAATTTAACACTGTGTAAATAAATGCCAGCAACAGTATCTATTTTTCAAGATTAAATTACAACCTAAACATTTAGCATCTGCTACTGTTTTATTGTTATATTAAAGAAAAGCATTTCTTAATGTGTAATACTGAGTTCCAAGATCTTTCCATGTTTGAAAAGAGAAATTAGTTAAGTAAACAAACACTCTTGTTTCATGACAGCACTGTTGAACATTTATAAAAGACAAACAAATGATTTAGAAATAAATCTTGCAGATTTCAAATTATTTACAGGTGACATTTCATTTCTAGATGTCTGGCTAATTGTTGTCTTGTCTCACCAACATTTTGTTACCCAGAACTCTAAGAAGCAGTTTGAGATCTTTTTCTTTAACCATGTGGCTTCACTGTTAGTCACAACAAGTGAACATTTAAAACACATTAATTGTTGGTGTTAAACTGATTAAACCCCTGAAACACAATGTCGGTGTCTAGGGTCCTTGATTTAGTACATAGTTCAATACAGCTAAATAAATGTCTTGACTGTAGGACTGGAAGGAAGTGGAAATAAAATAAAAGCATTCTACCTGTAAATGTATGTAAATACAAGTTTGTTTACACCAACTTGGTATAAGTTGGATACTGACAAATATAGATCCTTTAAAAGAACTTGTACACCCTACAGCAAGTTTAGCAGTAACGTTAGACCCATGTCTCTCATTTTCAACTGTCACCATCTCTCTTAATCTATAAGTAATTGTTATTGGTGAAAATGAAATTACATTTCATCAGAAGCATTAGCCCCCCCCCCCTAAAATAACTAGGCCATATCTGTTATAGAAAACCACAGTTTCAGAAAACCATCAGTTTAAAATGGTATTTGTATCAATTTATTTGATAATGCAAAATAAGTGTTAAAAAGCATATTGTACATCTAAATAGCAGGTAAATATCAAATGTATGGTGAACAAGATGAGTTGATTTGTGTCGATATGTATCAAGTGCAGAGGAGCCTGAACAGAATGTGTCCTCCTTGCAACTCACCCTATTCTTGTCATTTTTGAGAATACACCAACAGTCAGGTCTGGATCATCAAATTATTGGCCTCTGGGCACAAATGTCTGATGGACCCCCCACCTCACTACCTTGTTTGGTGGTGGGAATAAACAAGAATAAACAACCATCTCTTTACATGTTACATTTTCTTTATATGTAAACTAACTCTATGAAAATGTGACACTAACAATTTAGTTATCGGCCTCTCTTTGCTGCTCACTAAAGGCTCAGAGCCGGATTTTTAATTTATATATTTATTTCTTCATTTTTGTTTGGGGCATGTCTTTACATTGTATTTTATGACTCTTAAGTATATTTAAGTGGTATTTTTGTCATTGTTGTCATTTTATGATCTGTGAAGCAGCTCAACTTATTATGAAAGTCTGTCAAAATACATTTATTTCAACAAACCTTGTTTATGTAAATGTGGCTTTATAACACTGATTTCCTTGTATTATGGCATGTGCAGTAGTTATGTACAGTTTATTTTTATAATTGTTTTTTTTTTTAACTTATCAAATTATAATGGGATTTCTTTACTGATTACTTTCTGGAAAATGAAACGTCACGAATTATTCAAAGACTTTGACAGTTTTTTCTTCTTTCTTATATTTATGTAAATCAATATATATATATTGAGTCTTGGTTCCTCTCAAGGTTTCTTCCTCTTGGTCTGAGGGAGTTTTTCCTTGCCACTGTCGCCATTGGCTTGTTCATGGGGACTTTTCTGTAAAGCTGATTTGTGACAACACCTGTTGTAAAAAGTGCTATATGAATAAACTCTGACTTCACTTGACTTGAAATAACCAATAGAAAAAAAAATCTCGTTTTATGTTTTCAACAATGAATGTTCGTAATGTGTCTGTAGTCCAAGACAAAGATGCAAGCAAACAACATTCTGTTCAGATTTAGCAAAAAATAGAAAAATTCTATTCCTTTCAATTCACTTTACATTCGTTTTCAAATGTTAGACTTTCTGTAACATTCCTGCAGTCACAACAAAGAAGGACGAGAAAGACAACGAAGTGAAATTGTGTTATTGTGATCAGTGCAGTTTAAAACAATATTTACTTTAAACTCAGTTATAATACACAGTTTAATTAATCAAAGAAAAATTTAATTATTTCTAGACAAAATTACTATTTTCCATCATGTCATAACAATAATCTGTAATACAGCTTTAAGCAGAGTTAGATTTACTGTATTTATAAAAAATAAAGTTTGTGAAGCTTCAAAACATCTATAGATTTTTTTTCATAAGGTATTATAATTTAGATAAAGTTTCAGTTGCCAAAGATGACAAACATACAATCAAAGTAAAATTATTTGTCCTTCATGTTTGTGAACCACAGAAACTTTATCATTTTTACTTAATGACAAATATTCTATGAACTTACAGAGGATTTCTGTAGATCCAGACTAACATACAATTATTCATTTAGGAGAGAAAATCATAGTATTGTCACTGAAAATACAAACATTTTCTCTATAGTTTTTATAATATTTGTATCATCAAAGACAAGCATACAATCAAAAATGTATTTTTAAGATCAAGTTCATAATAAAGTTCTGACTTTAGAATTACAGAAAATTAAAGACAGTTTCTGTAATATTTCTGTTGTTCAAGACAAACAAGTTGAAAACATTTTTTTATTCATTTGTTTGGGAAATTATATTTTTAACTCTAGCTTTACATAATGTTTCTTTAAATTTAGTGTCCATCAAAGGGTTTTAACATAATAAATAAAATAGTGTCAGAGTGCGTAAAATGTGAACACTGTCTTACTTTGGAATCAAGAAGGTGGACTTAAAGCCCACCAGGAGGGGTTGTCTTGGAGCCGAACTGGATCCGGGAAGCTCATGCGCTGAGGTCTTTCTCCGTTGGTTGTAGAGGCTTCGCTGTGGCAGCTAGACAGGCCGAAGGTTGAAGTGGCCTCAGTCAGCGACTGGACAGCGGGCGTCTTTCAGCGTTTAGTCTGCTCGCAGACTGGTCCGTGGCCACGGGCAAAGGTTCTGGGTGCAATCAGATTTCCGAGGCAAGCTTATGCTAACATAACTAACTCCCTCTGTTTGGCTAAGACGAAATTGAAGTAATCAATCAATGGCTGGTCGACAGACTGCTTCACTTTCCTTCTGTAAGTGTGGCTTAAAACTTGAGTACACCAAAGCCTAGGTTGGCACTGACTTGTGATTCTAGCTTGCTTTTTTCTCAGAACTCAGAACTGAACTGCAAAAATGTGTCATGCTCAGGTTTTGTTTGGCTGTAGGCCCTCTCCTTTGGAGGTGGAGCCAGAGCACTGATAGGTCCTTCTCACCTAAAGGGTAAATACCTATTCACTGTTTCCATCTCTGATTGATGGTGCATAATCTATGAGCACCTCCCCAAGAATCACACCCTCCTTTATTTCCAAATCTTGATCTGTTACTACCAGGCAACGAAATAACATTGACATACCAGAACAGTTTGGCTTATTTTTTTAAACTTGCAAAACTAAGGGAAGAAATACAACTCCAATTCCAAAAAAGTTGGGATGCTGTGTAAAATGTAAATAAATGTAAACAAAAACAGAATGCAGTGATTTGCAAATCTCGTAAACCTATATTTTATTCATAATAGAACATAGAACACATATCAGATGTTGAAAGTGAAACATTTTACTATTTAATAAAAAAAATATTAACTCATTTATAACTTGATGGCAGCAAGTCATCTCCAAAAGTAAAAAGGCTGCAAATAGCAAATTTTCTGTCTTTCCCGAAAAGGTTCTGTTTGTAACTAAAAACTTGAGAAACATATCTTTCTTCATAGAGTTTTTATTTCATATGCAAATTCACAGCACTCATGTTCTAAGACAAAAGTCAGTGACTGAACTACAGACAGAGGTTCACTGTGCTTCTTTTGTGTCTCAGGTGAAGAACTTGTGCTCTTTGGCAGCTTGGAATGCAAGGTCCAGGAGCTGCAGAGTGAGTGTGCTAAAAAACCCATCCAAGATGGACCGAGGCTGCCTCGGCACTCTCAGCCCTTTGGAGAAGGGCACGCCAACAGAAACATGCTCATCTGTGAATTCAGACACCCATGGGGCTGCGTGCAGTTCCATTTATCTGCAAACCTGTCCCTCCACCTGCTGCTCACAAACCCAGCTGGTTGCCCTGATCAAGGAGTCTGCACATGCAGGCCAAGAAAAGAAATAAGGCCTATATTGCACCTGGTAAGTAAGTATTTAAAGAGTTTTAGTTTCATTTTAAAATCTTTGTTTATTAGTTAGTATGTAAGACAGGAATGAACAACAAAGGATTAATATGCAGCATTACAGTGAACACCATATAGTTCATGAATAGAAAGGATTTCTGGAAATTAAAATATCCATGACATATAGAACAAATCTTTGGCACTTGTAAATAAGCAGCTTTGTGGTAAGAATGACAATAAAAATTATGAGAATGAGAGGAAAGAGCTGAGAATACTTTAGATGCTGTGACTAATAAAACAAATGTATACATAATTCTGGGAACAAGATACCCAGATGGAGAGGCCTAGTTAGGCAGAGGAGGAGATCAGCTGAAGCTGATGTGGAGCCTGCAAACAACAGTACTGCTCTTAAATTGGTTTGATTTAGTCAGAGGAGGAAAACAGAAGCCCAGGTGGAGCCTGCTGGAAAAAGCGCTCCTCCAAAGGTGTCTGTACATACAAGAGGTGAGCAGAAGCTCATGTGGAGGCTGTAAACAACTAAGCTGCTCCAAATGTTGTACATGGTGTATTGTGTTGTCATGAAGATTCTGGCCCACCTGCAGAGGAAAACGGACCAGGAGGTGGAGAGCACTGCCGATGAGCCAAAGGTGGCCCACATACTGAAAATGCAGATTTGGCCTACATGTTTCAAAACAGATCTAGCCCACTTCTGGCACAGATATGGCACTGCTGCCTACTGGCAAACAGCATGTAAGCAAATACTGGCCCACATATAAGAAAATTCTTATGGCCCACATGCCCCAAAACATCCACTTCTGACTCAGATATGGTAAGGCTGCCTACTAGCAAACAGCATGTAAGCCAAAAGTGGCCCACAAATAAAATGCTAATATGCCCTGCGCATTACAAAACAGTTCTGAGCCACATAATGTAAGTGATTACATCCAGTATGCACCGGCAATGTGTTTACTTTTTACATGTCTCTATAATTGTAACATGGGTTTGTTTTGCTGGCATATACATCCAGGCTATCTGGGTAAAAGAAAAATTTACTGACACTGCATGAATATGACAAAACCTGGGCAGAGGGTATTTCTCAGGCTCGGACAGGCTTAAGTTATCTCCCTAAACTAAGAAATTTTGCTTTGTTAGTCTAGTAAAACTAATCCAGCTCAAATAAGGCTTTAAATAACTAATTTATTTTATGTTAACATATTAGCATAGTAATAAAAAGAAGAAGAAGAAAAAGAAGAACTGCAACAACAACAACAGGCCTTGACTAATATTGTCTTGTTAAAAACTGTTGACCTTTGCTAGGGCAATAGTAGAGAGAGTGGTTGTTTTCCAAGTTTTAACTCAAATATTAAAGAATGTTTTTATTTATTTATTTATTTTAGAGTGGGTGATCTAGGACCAAGTAGTGTGCGTTTGGATCTTTTTATAGGTAATATTTAGTTAAAACTTGAAATATATGCTTCCTTCATGTTTACAGAGCATTCAGAGTATGTGTGCAGTGAGACAAAGGGAGACCAGGCATTGAGTGCAACTGCTGCTGTCATTTCAACAGGTACATGATTATGAGTATATTTAGTTTTAAATTTTGGACTCAGTCAGCACTGTTAAAGAGCTAATTGTATGTTTCATCTGTATTACAGATTGAGCAGTACTACTGGTGATGATGGTCACTGTTTTTCCTCCTTAGTTTTTCTCATTAGTGTCTCTTTTTAGTGTTTCCTCTTTGTTCGCTTGTTCTTTAGTTTTTTAGACAGATTAGTGAGACTATAGGTGCCCTAGCCGGTTGCGCTTAAGGCTGTTTTAAATTAACAGCATCCTGTCTAAGTAGGTTGGCTTTTCGTCCCACTAATTAAGTTGGCGAGTCACAATTTGGAGTGAGTGTACTTCTTTGTGTGTATCTATTTGGTTGTTTATTTGTTTGATTACCCTTTCTTTTGTAGTGTATTTGTGGACAAAAGTACGTACACTTCTAATTTAGCTAATTTATTCCCCATTGTAAGTCTACTTTTGTAAGGTAGTACTTAGTACATAGCAGCTCTGCCTTGTAATATGGTTTAAATTATTCCCTTGCTGACCTCACCTCATAAATTGGAAGTGCATAGCAGCCACCTGGACAAAAGGAGGAGGAGAAAATGTGCTTCAATGTGCTAATTAGATAGCTAAGAAAACTTTCTTCACTACTGACATGATGTTTTTGAGAAGTTGAAGCATAACATGCATAAACTTTGTGAATAATCTCTTCAGATTTTAGAATCAGAACCATGTATTGCCTTTCTTTCTTGTTTTTGTCGGTTTTGTAGTCTATGGAGCGCCGCTGGTGAAATCTCTTATTAATAAAAATAATGCATGGCCATGACTTAGTAAGGCATGGGAACTTGGGATTTGTCCTATACAGGTTGGAGCTGTCTGTGTATGAGGCTCACTGTGTGGAGTGGTGACTTCTCTTTCTTCCTCAACAGGAGGGGTTGTTCGTGTGTGAGCGTGCATGTGGTCCACCCTCCTTTGTCTCTCTCCTTTTCACTCACAGCAGCAGTTTTTCTCCTGCTAAGACAAGACCGTTATTACTCATATATTTGGTAACCTCTTTTCTTTTCTTTTGTTTTAAACCCCCAATTAGTTTATATAGTTAAGTTTTCACCAACCATGCATTTCACACCTCTTTTTCATTATTTCAATGGGACATGTTTAAAGTAATCTCCTTTAATCAGCTCATTTTGTGAATTTCTGATGACATGCTGCACTTGTACAAGTGTACTAACACGACTGTTACCCCGTTTAGTGCTATGCAATGCAACTGCTTCCAAATTTGGATCTGGCTGCAAAATGTCATGCAATTGGTCTGTTTATTTTAACCCACTGGAGAGGTGTTACCCATCCTAAAGCAATTGCTTTTTCTCTTCCCCACAGTTTCTCTTCTTTTGGATAGACAAATATCTTAGAATTTCGTCTATACACAATATCACATTTTTCATCTAAATTGATCTATTCCACTAATTTAAGGTAATGCATTCCAGGGGCTGTTCTGTGCATGCCTCCAAGGTCAAAGACAGCAGCTTCATTCCAACTCACAACTGCATTTATTTTCCCCACTGTAACAGCTGATCTCATTAATAGTTCCCAATAATGGCCTTGTCCCAACATATTAGTTCTATCAACAAGTATAGTTGTTGCTAATCCTCTCTCCCAAAGCACCTCTCTCTTCACAACCGTGAGATGGATTTCTAACTCCCTACACTGCCTCTTGTCCTGGGGTGGCCCAAATGGACCCCACGGTAATGGTTCTACCCCTATCACAGCTTCTAATGGCACTTCACTAGTCAATAGGAAATTTAATACTGGTGTCAAAAGTTCTTGTTCCAGATCCGTTTTATTCTTTCTCTCAGTCTATGGTTTGGAAACACTGTCTGCACTTCATTCCAGTTGGCCCATTGTGTTAATCTCCACAACTTCTCATTAATGTGGGTGATCGCAGTTCTCTCTTCCTTCTATGTCTCTATAAGTTCTTTCAAGCCAAAATGAGTTCAGATTCCCTGTGTCTCTATTAATAGGTTATTATCCATGGAATGGCTATAACTGATATTTTAATCCAGTTACTCTGCTTTCTATTGATGCACCCAGGGCTCGGTTCATATGTTGACTCAACCACGCCCTATTACTATGGATTGATTGGGGCCTACCCAAGTCTCAATTAATTTCCACTTTCTCACTCCAAACTCCCTTTCTCCATCGACATTTGCATTTGTTACTGTTGTAATTGTTATTGTCAACTGCTTGTATTTAATCCTACTTTTAAACTTCACTTCAAGTAATTTGATCATTTGCCTATCTCCTCTTTTTCCTTCCAAACAGTAATACTTTTATGGCTTTAAATGACAGCACTGGTACATACTCTTGTGCTGCTGGTAACACACGCGTTTTGTCCGATCAAATGGATCTCCCAAAAGGATATATTCTCATTTTTATTGGTATCCAGTTATTTTCACCTCCTGCTCTGTGACTTTATTATTTCTTATCACTACTGTTGTGATCCTAATTACAACTTGCTCAAAATTTCTCTATGTCTGTAATACGCACCTCTACACTTATATGAAATATAAATCTGTTTCCTAATTTTCTAATACTGCTGCAGTCAGTCATGTATTCAGAATTTTATTCCCTAACCCCTTGGCATTTATGGCCACGTATTCAGACAAAATCACACAGACAAAAAGACTTAACATTTATCTCTCAGTGCTTTTTCTTTATAGCATGCTTTTTTCTCTCTTTATCTCTTTATTTCTTCTTCACCTTTTTATTTCTCTGGCAAACATTTTTCTTTTCTTGGTTCACTGTTTTTGGTCAATCTTTTCTCATTATTATTTTAATTTTTATAAACAGATTTTCATGGGATTATGTTCATTTTTATGGATTTCATTAATTATTTTCATTTTTATGGGAAGACTTTCATAGAATTATTTTAAATTTTTCCAGTGATTGTTTTCTAAATATTACTCCTTTTTATAACATTTTTTCTCATTTACATTTTCCTCTTTCCACACTCAGTCTGCAGCCTTCTTTGTCCTATATTTGAAGTCACAGTCACAAATCAACTTTAAAGACTACTTATCAAATTGCAACCACATATCCCAGTGAATAAAGCCTGTTCCCACATCTAAAGCAGAACTTCAAAACAGGTGTCTCCTTACCTTAGTATGCACGCGCTGTGGGCAGACCTTTTTCACAGAGTCATGAGGTGGCTGTCCGCTGTAGGCCTGGTACTGATAACGCAGCGGTCTTTCAGGTTTGTCACTTGTCCCCGTATGCCGGGCCACCAAAATATGTTGCGACCAAGAGCTGTCTCTTCTGCCCAGGGTCTAGACATATATGAATATCTCTAATATGTTTTATACTATTGCCCTGATAACTAACTGTAGTCTAACTTCTGCACTCTTTTTGGCAACCCTTAAAACCAAACGCACATGATGTACATACATACATACATACATCATCTAAACCGCTTATCCTTCTGGGTCGCGGTGGGGTGCTGGAGCCTATCCCAGCTGTCATTGGGCGGAAGGCAGGATACACCCTGGACAGGTCGCCAGTCCATCGCAGGGCAGCACATGATGTCATTTTTTTAAAAACCATTCTGACCTGGTTGTACCAGCCTGTTTCATCCTCTCAAGGTCATCTTACCCAGCTTCTTCACCCAAGTTCAGGAGTTCACTTCAGCTATAATTTGTACTGTCATCTAACAGAATTCCTCTTTAATTAGTTTTTACTTCAGGTATAGTTTATACTGTCATCCAACAAATAATTAGATCAGCCCTGCTCTGCTTCTTCTTTCTAACAGTCAGTCCAGCTCTAACTGATCTGTCTGTCTCTCTTTCTGAGCAGTTACTGTTGGTTGCAAGGAGGATGAAGAAGAAAAAGGCGTCTTCTTATGTGATCACAGTGGGCGAGTCTGACGAGGCTGAGAGCGTTGTGGGGACATTGAGGTATGTACAGATTTCTGACAGAACCAGGCGTCAGTGTTGGGTGTGGAGGGGCTTAGCCAACCAAAAAGATCCCAAGATGTAGACATTCGATTTGTTTTCTGTCGTTATATTGTGTCCAATCACAGTCCTGATCCTAGTTCCAAACTGCTTAGCAACCGTTGCTATTTGGTCAAGCTTTCAGTTCTTTAGCAGCACCCTCTCTCAGCACTTCTGGATCATGTGTTCTAAAGGTTCTCTGTGTTCTACTGTAGATCCAATCGACCTCGGACTGAATTCACCCTTTGCAATGGCGGCAGAAACCCTGTGAGAAGCCATGGAGCTCTGCAGGAGGAGAGCAGAACGCAGGAGCTCTTGGCTGTCAGCTATGTGAGTATATACAGTCTCACTGTAGACATCTATAAAGAACCACACTGCTGAGGATGTCACTGTAACACACACTCGGCTGTTGTATCGGTTCTCCCTCTGCATTGTAAAATGAATGGGCATGAATTATGGGGATAATCTAAGGGCCCTTGACATGATGTGCATTTTTCGTGTCCGAGTCCGTTATTTTCCAACAAAAATATTTATTAAATACATGACATACATCACATTATTCAACAGCACCTCTTTTATGTTAAATGATTTTCAGCGCACCCATATAAAATTCATTTTAGTTTCTTTTTGGCTTCCAAAAGTCTAAAAATGGTGGTGTGGCCGTCTAACAATATATGTTGATTAAGTAAACTATTAAAACAGGTAATTAGGTTAAATAAATAAAAGTCTGGTATGGTTTTTATGTTTGCACTTCAAAATAAAATCCATGTTGCAAACTTTTAAGCAATTTTAAAAGAGGTCAACTCACTGAAAACAAAAGACTTATATTTTGCAATGCTTTTATAAAAGAGCGGCCAGAGCATTGCATCATAAAGAAGACCCCAAGTGACCTTCATGGTGCAATCCCAAGGTCACAAATTTAGTAAAAAATGTGATTTTTGAGTAGTGGTTAAAATGGTTTAGTTTACCATGTCAGGTGGTCTGACCTCAGGAGAACCATGAAAATGTGGAATTATAATAATGTTTGTTAATTTGGAAAAAATGTAAGTATAAACTCAATTCAAAGGACAAAGGTTTCTACGGGTGTCTAAGTAGATGCCTGTTTGATTTGAAGTTAGTCTGAAAAGTCAGGCAGTTCAACCAGTCAGATAGAGCAACCAGACCAGCACAAAAAGACAATTAAAAGATTTAATAACACTCACTCTGTTTAAGATAGAATATGCAAATGCAAATTTATAAGCAGAAGTAAAATGCACGTCATGTCCTTTTTAATAATATTTTTAAAAATTGTCATTTTGAGAAATCTGAAGATAGCACAATAATTCTGAGGTGTGCTGTGACTTTCCTGCAACAATATCCAGTTTATGTTCAGTGGGAAAACATTTCATGTATAAGTATCTGTCAGAAAAATCAGTATTATACTCTATACTAATGATTTAAATAACCATATAAGGTCATGTTTAGACAGCTTCTCTGTATGTAAAGGAGTTCAGACAGAGTGCTCTGCATGCACCCGAGGTCAGATAAAGGGCTCTCCTTTAAGCAGTGTGACAGCACTCGTACAAAAAGCGGAATTTGACCTTTAGGTTAACTTGAAGAAACAGGATGTATCAGATAAAGATAACTGAAGCTGGGTGTGGTCCAACTGTGTAACCGTACATCTCTGAAGGTATAAGACAGGGCATGACCCAAAGTCATTCTAGACTTGATGTAACTGCTTCCTTGCTGCAAGAATAAAAGCTTCAAAGACATCGGTGGTCTCAGGCTGATTATTTAGAGAAGATTTCTCTTACAGTATCCATGTAAAAGTTTTACTTTATAACTAATATAACCTAACCAAATTCGTATAGCTTATTTCAGGTTTGAAAAAACATTCTCACAATTTTTATACTGAATTGTGACAGAACGTGAAATCTTAAACTGCAGTAAATGCAGGTAACTAATGTTTGCACTTGTATGTTACAAACTGCATGTATGTGCAATAAAATGTGTAAAATCTCACTTAGCAGACTCTGTATAAGAGTTTAGTTTAGTTTTTAGCTCAGTACATATCTCAGATAGCTAACAGGCTAAGAAGCTCCATCAGTAACACAGGGTTTACGCTTTAAGATGAAATATTTTCTGAAGATTTTGTGAAGATATTTTCTGCTGAACAGAGTAAAGAGTATGTTACATGTGTTTCTCACTGGTTCAAATATCCTCACATCTGTACAGCTGCCTGCTGTAAATAGCATTAAATCAGTGAGGAGAAGTGAAAGTGCACCACAGTTAGCTTGCTGCTAACGTACATGGTGATTCCCACAGAGACGCTAGTGAAAATGAACATTCTTGGAATGATAGAAATTGAATACAACAAAGAATTTTCAAAAGAACATATATTATCATATTAAAGTTCAAAACAAACATTCTATTCTGGTGTAGAGCTTAAACAAATTGCTGTTTAAAAATCAGAGAAAATCAATCTAGGTATATGAGGAATACTTACTTCTGGGGAGTTTGCAGCGCTGCAGCACCCTCTGTCGGCTACGCATAAATATACATCTGTATCGTGTTTTGCCCAGTGCCACAGATGACCGGACAGGTGTTATGTGTTGTCTCTTTTAGGAGTCTATATTTGGGTTCATAAAGTCATAGCAGACAAGTCCGCCGTCATTCCCAGCATGGACGGGAACTCTCAGTGTGTTAGTTTTGGTGAGGTAAATTTGATCTACAGCAGCGCAGACAAGCACAGATTATCTTTCTCACACGCTCACTCTTCCTCTCTCAGCTCTCAGGGCCATTTTATCAGAAACACTTACCTTATGGTGACTTTGTATGATTACAGTTACAGACTGTAGCCCCTCTGTTCCTGCACCTCTCTATATAACATATGACATCATCACTGAAAATATTATTACATTATTGGTCAGGGCTTTCTTAGGAATTTTTAACCAAAATTTTTAGTCTTATTACATGATCTGTCTTAAAAGATTGTTTCTTATTATCTCTGTGTTTATTTATTGTTAAAGGGGTCTTTATTGAAGGAAATGCAGAACAATAATCAGGGAGCAAATCTGATTAAGCTGGAGACTAAAGAGCCGGAATGGAGCGAGGAGAAGGGAGTATATGTGATGGACTTCAATGGACTGGTCACACCAGCTTGTCTGTCCTGACAGTTGTGAGTTCATCAGCGTTTTCTCTCTGTGTCTGTGTTTGGATGGATGTTTTTCTCTGATTGTGTCTTTATCTTCCCTCCCTGTCTGTCTCTCTCTCTTTCTCTCTCTCTTTGCCGTAGCTGTTTAGCTCTCTTTCTGTCTTGGTGGTCTCTCTCTCTCTCATGCTGGGCGTCTGATGGGTCTCTCTGTGTCTCCATAGTGGACGAGTTGGTGATGCAGTTCGGTCGTGTGGATGACAAATGCTTTGTGTTGGACTACAGCTTCACCTTGTGCACACCGCAAGCCTTCGCCATCGCCCTGTCCTGCTTCAACAAATGACCTCAGTGCCATCTTACATGCGTGTTGTCCCCACCTCTCGCTCTCCATTACATCTTTTTTTCAGCCTTCAATAAAAATAATAAATAATAAATAAACAAACAAACAAATAAATAAATAATAAAGTGGTCATTTAGTGGAAGCGCAAGGTACATGTTTCCAATAAAGTGGCCAGTTAGTGAAAGTACAAGGTAGGTGTTTCTAATATAGTGGCTGGTTGGTGGAAGTACAAGCTTGGTGTTCGTAATAAAGTAGCCAGCAATGGAGGTACAAGGTGGTTGTTTCTAATAAAGAGCTAATAAATAATTGTGGGGTGTTGTGGGGCAAAATAGTACCCAAATAAAACTTATTTTTTCAGATTTTCCACTATTTTACCTTCATCAACATTCCCTATAAAACTCAGAAGACATGTGTAGGTTCACTGGTGGTTTTGGATAGTAAATAAAATGTCTATATTTGTGTTGGAGTCATGGTGACCCCTGGTTCCTATCACCACCACTGTAAAGACATCTGAACCATTTCACACCAAACCACTCTGAATGACTCTGTTTACAACTCTGTGATGATGTAAGGTACTCCTTACACATCACAAAGTATAAGACTGATTGCATATACTTACCGATACTTACCTGTGGACTGATCAACCTTGCCTTTAAGGACTAAAAAGAGAACTAGAGAACTTCACCTGAGTTTTACTGACCTGGATGAGTCCATCCTCTGTAGAAGAGAAGGAAAGAACAGAGCCTGTAAGAGAAAATTGTTAATAAGTGTACACTGCAATTGCAAATGAACGTTAATGACGTCATGAATGTGAATGTGAACAGTAAGTAGAGAATATGAATTATAATTATTGTTGCATGTAAATATATTTAAATATTCAGAGCTCTTGTATTACCTCAGGCCAGTAATGGTTTATTCTAGGGGAGGAGCGACCCGTATATAAGAAGCATTACTGGGGGTACAGGGGATTCTTTCAGCTTCTTTCAGTGGTTGAATGAGTGGTTACGAGTGGTTATGATCTGTATGACTTTGCAGTCATTGATTTGCTTTGAGTGTGCAAGCTTGTAAATATGTAATATTATTATTATGATTATTATTATTATTAGTAGTAGTATTATTGTGTAACATAATAGCATAATAATGACAATGATACTATATCAAATATGCAATAATAAAAATTATAATTACTATAATTATTACTATTATTATTGATTATTTCTTACATTTCAAACTCTAACGATCAAACTCTAATGAACTAAAGACGTATAAATTATTATACATTGCAATTTCATCTCATACTATTCAAATGTTAATAAGAAATATTGTTTTAATAGTATTTCATATTAAAACAAAAAGAAAATTAAAGAAAAAGAACCTGCCTGTACAGCACAATCTTTTCCTTCACAAAGTTCTCAGCCAACTACATGGTTACGATCTGGACACAGGGGGAAACATCCACTCATGGTGATACGGACTGTGCGTGAAAGACCTCCTCTACTGTATTATGCTGCTGTATTATATTGGACTGCCCACCCAACTGAACCTTGAAAAAACAGGCCCTTCAGCACAACTTTCCTCAGACACCTGGAGAAAGAGACAGATCTGAAGAAAAGCAGGAGAACACCTTGACAAAAAGACCCTTCAGAAAGGAGATTCTACATGGATCACAGCTGGACCTGAGGAGACGCCCGACTCTGCAGTGGACAAGGCTGTGGACCAAACCAACAAGGCACAACAATGGCAGTACCAGTGCAGAGTAGCCACCTCCCACCCTGCAAACGGAGGAAGGGATGCTTTCGTGGTCTGCGTGCTCTGGTATGTAAGATCTGCAATGACTGTTTGCCCAGAAGGCAGAAAGTAGATCAGGACCAGCCCCATAGCCAGCCTCGCTCTGACACGTGTGTGCTGGACAGCCAACATGATGATGTTATGGGGCCATATTACAGAAACCTCTAAAGTCTGAAATCTTATCTTTTCTTTTTAGTCACCATGACAACTTTAGTTAGGACTGAATTTAGGACAGAAGCTATTACAGAACAACAGCTCTTAAGTTCATAATCTTATCCATTACCTCCAGATAAGAAAACAGTATTACAGAAACATCCTAACTAGACAAAATCTCCTAAATACTGTCCTAACTTGAGGATAAGCCCCAGAGCTATCTTGACTTCTGTTTAACCATCTGTCTCTATTGTTTTGTGCAGTGACAGACAGCACAGTTCACTACAACTAGCATAGTGACATTACATTTATCTACACAGAAAACAGTGCTATGACTTGTGAGGGTTTTTTTTTTTTCAACAGCTCCACCGTCTCCTCTTATTACGTTCGTGTGTTGATGCTGATGAAAATTCCTCAGATGGAATACTACAGTGATGCTGGTGAATAACGAGGAGACAGAGCTGAATGTGTGTCTGTTTATTAGGAGGAATAATGTTGGCAGTCTCGGCTAAAGTGTTTGGGAAATGAAACTGAAACTTTTGAGCGGCGACGCTCTGATAAACAGCAAGAAGCGCTGCCACAATATTTTTAACTTTCAGTTTATCACGCTTTAGTTTTGTTTGACCTTTTATATATCAGTAACGGTAGCTAATGTGGCCTACGCACGGTAAAATTAGTATAACTAATGGATGTGGGCCAGCTCTGGCCTATATACTGTACAGTGAGTAGAACTAACAGATGTGGCCCAGATCTGGCCCACATACTGCTAAGTGAGTAGAACCAAGGGATCTGGCCCAGCTCTGGCCCGTGTACTGTAATGTGTGCAAATCTAACAGCTGTGGTCCAGATATGGCCTATACACTGTAAAGTGAGCATAATTAAAAGGTGTGGGCCAGATCTGGCTCATCAATGGTACACAGTTATGGCTGAGTACCCACCTTTGTGTCTGGCCCAGATGTGGCCTTGCAGGATACCACACTCATTTATTGCAGAACATGCAAAATATTAGTAATATTTCTACTTATTTGGTTAAATAAATAAAAACAGAAAATGAATGAAGAAAAATACCTTCATCTTTATGACACGTCATTATCTGCAGTCTTTGTGTGTACACCTTCAAGGACATATACTGCTGGTCATTCCACAGACCATCTGCCTTGAGTCAAAGAGTACCATGTTTTCCACATTCATAAATACAATGTTCACGATATTTCTGCATGAATTTTAAACCATGGCAGATGAAAAATTCTTGAGCCAAGTGAAGAGGCCACTGAATTACAGGCTAAATCTGACATTGTCCTTGAAGCACTGTTCAAGTTTAGAATGTAATTTCTCAGACATTGTATTTTAAATCAGACACGACATAAATGTCTGTAGAATAAAAACAGTTGTACATGTCCCTGATGTTTTGGTGTCAACCCATTCAGTATGTCTTTATATAATATATACATTCCTGAGATCAAGCCAACTGTGTTTGAGACACTGTTTTGCAAATTTTCTGGATAAACAGCATTTCTGATTATGTATGCAATAATTACTATGACTACTAGAGGATGTTTTTCATAGTAAACAAATAATAAACTGGATAATCTGCTGTTTCGCTAATGATTTTAAATACATGATTTTATCCTATATTATGTTAAACATGGGCTCTTTCTGGGATTTGCATTGGATCTCACTTCGGCAAGAGGTGGGTTTAGAAACTCTATGGTGGTAGTAACCTAATAAGTTATACAGAGACTTTTAACTTGTTCAATCATGATCTTACGTGGGTATATTATGATCATAATGCTTTGTTTTGCATACATTCATTTTTACCAGTGCAGAATCCCAAAAACATTTAGAATGTAGTCAGATTGTTTATTGTGTATCACAATTATAAACAGAAAAAGTAGAGAAAAATATTAGTACACAAAAGCAGACACACAAAACAGAAGTGTTTGGTCTGTTGTAGATGGATATATATGCTCATACATACTCATACATGCTTGCAATAGTTTTCAAATACTAAAGTAATAACTTACCATCTATAAACATTCCTAAAATTCTACATCTGTCAAAACTTGTCCACATTCTGATGCCTGAGGAAAGAGGAAAACATTCAGCTGTCATTTAGCTACCTCTTTAACAGATTTCCAGATAACACAGTTTTTGTGTCAACCTGTAAAACAAACCCCTTTACCTGATAATCTGGAATAACACCACAATCAGAATTTCCATCAGATCCCTCTGCAGACTGAATGAGCTCTGTCACTTTGGAAGTTGTTCTGCACTGTAAGCAGTCACAAAACTCCAATAACAGCCTGTCTGGAATAGATGGCTTTAGAAACTGGATAATGAGGCAAGAACTCCACAACTGCAAGATCTGTAATCAACAAGAAAGGTTTTGTTCTAACAAACATTAAGAAACACATAATCAAAAGTAAGCTAATTACATGTCGAACTAATGTACAGCACTCCTGACAGTGAACCCTCATATGAACCAGGGAATATCACCTCAGATGAAAAACCACAGTACCCGTTTTAAACAGTTTTCTTCTAGTTCTAAGGGTGATGTGTGTGCAGATGAGAGGACTTAACACTGCTGTCAAGACAAAGTGCTAGCTCCGAGCTAACGTGTTAACCCCGAGCTAACGTGTTAACCACGAACTAACGCGCTACACCATTGTGGCATAACACTTAAAAAAATCACCGGCTATTCCTTTAAATGCTCAGAGTAGTTAGCTAGCTAACGTTAGCTTGGAGATAACAGCTTGGGTTAGCGGTCCCAGCTAACCTGCTAACCGCGAGCTAACGTTAGCTAGCTAATTACACAGAACGTTTAAAAGGAATACGTTAACATTACTCACAACAAATTAGCAATGAAGGGTAAGCTCTTCATTTTCCATATTGGAACCTTATAATTCGAAATAGTTAATCTCACTGAACTAAACTTACACATTACAAATCATGTTAATGCACATAAATGTGATTTTTGAAATATTACTCACCCTTTTAATGCTCTTTTTCATTTGACTTCGCGTCAAACTTTCCTGATGGCTTGTCCATTTGAAAATGATGAACCTGGACGGGAAAATTTGTTAAATGGGGGTTTTAACCCTTAAACAGCGAGTGTTGGCTGTTTTCTGTAACTTCAGTAATGGGCCACTTATGACGTGCCAGACTTGGGCCTAAAGTACTGAGGCGTAAACCACCCGAGCACTGATCTGTCACAGCATTAAGGTGCGGCCGTCTTCCTTCTGTCCAGCATCTGGCCCAGTTGTGGCCTACATGCCTAATATCTATGCGGAAGTCAACCAACACTCGCGGAGCCAGAATCGGCCCAGAACTGTCTGCTATCTGGGGTTGCTTGTTCTCATAGGCATACAAATGTTACGAAGTAAAAAGAAAACAAGTTATACTCATGGCCATTGCCAACGTGGTGAAAACAATGCCCTTAAAAGTAAACCGATTCTAACTGTGACTTGAACGTGAGGCAACAACGAACGAACGACTCTCTTTTCCCCTATGAGAACCGTAAAAGAACGTGAATCCACACATTGTAAAGTCAATAACCCGTAGCGGCCAGTAGGAGGCGCTCTAAGACTGCAAACAACAAATCAAACCTTCTATTGCATGAACAGACTACATTCGTGGTCTACTGACGCCATGACACTTAATTTTGAATCAAAGTTATTTTTATTTCAAAGTAAAGGTTAGTTTTTTTTTCTATACAAGCCCTGACCAAGCCCCCCACAGTTTCTGACAGGAGACCAGACCAAGATTTGTATACACTGGCTGAAGCTGGAAGCCAATACAGGTCTTCTAAAGTAATTCAGTAGAATATATAACCAAGTACATGCAGACTTCCTATTTGCTGTCTTATGCCTTCTGCTTAGTCCCACAGTATGAACTTCTTTTCACTGTATCCATAGTTTAGTTTCAAAGTAAAGGTTTGGTTGAAAAGCTTTGAACTCCTGGCAAGGCAGCATGGCCTCCCATTCAATCACTGACCTGGATTAGTCTTGCTCAACTTCATACATCAGTCAAGCCTAAAGCCCATTTCACACTAGATGCGACGCGGTGTGTATGCTAATTCGGAACCATTCCGCAACGCTTATTTCACACCAGACACGACACACACGCATGAAGCAAGAGCGGTTGCTGTTTGTGTTGTGTTTTCACGTAATATTAATGTCTGTACTGTCCGTGTATTTGTAGCCCGCATTTCATGTGGTTAACATAGTTTACGCTTAAAACCTTCTGGCAAACTAAGGGTTAAGTTTGCTGAGCGCTGCTTTGCTACTGAAAGATTGTGATTAGCACAACTCAGCTTTCTTATTGGAGCAAACAGCTGTTCCGCTAGCTGTAGCGAATCGTAGTTGAGGATTCAGTTGTCCCGCCTCCGCCGCTGCGCAGTCTAATTGGCCCCCTCCCTCTCCCGTTCTCTTCTTCTATCGTGCTGAGAAGACACGAGACGCAGCTGGAGCTTAGAGGGCAAACGCTGTGAGAAAAACTCGAAAAGTAGCTCAAAAGAAACAATAAAAGTCAATAAAAGTTAGGTGTCCTAATGAAAAGAGACCCGAAACCCTAAACTCCCAGTAATGTGTGTGAAACCCCACAGTATTAGCTGTAACAAGGCGATAAATGGTGAGTAAATCATCAGTTTCCATAAGCATCATAGCTAATTAGCTCAACACAGATTTATGAAAAATTCTGGATTTATATAACTTAAAATGAGATCATAACTTAGTGAATGCTTTAGATGAATGAACGTAAATGTGTTTATAATTGAAAAAGTTCGTTTTTATCGAGTTTTAAGCAAAATGGGGTGCTGTGAGCGAAATGTTTTTTTCTTTTCCTCATAGCCATTACTGGTTAGAGCTGTTTGAGGTAATCCAGCAGAGATTCTAGAACATTCCAGAGGTACATTTTCATTTGTTTTGTGAAAAGTGCGTTTGAATATGTTTGTGAACTGGAAAAAAGAGACAGTGCTTACTGAATATTGGGGAGAAAGTTTTATTTTCATTTAAATATGTTTTCTACATATACATATATATGCGGTAAGAGTTACAACCTGGAAAAGAAAGAGAAGTTCAGTAAGTTAATTAAATGAAAATGTGTATAAACCTGTTAAACTTGCCTGTTGATGTTCTGAACCTGAAAAAGAAAATGTTTTAGTTTCTGTGAAAGTATGTATATTCATTTGTTGTTAAGTGAAGAAAGTGCTTGTGAATAACAGTGAAATGAGAAGTGATATAGCCATCTAGGCTTAAGTGTAGAGAAAGTGTTACAGTACCTGTTTTGTTTAAACAGGTCAGGTTTTTTTTGAGGATCATCAGAGCCTGGTTGGATCTTCTGAGAAGTCGATGGCAAGCCACCCATGAATAGTACAGTTTTCTATGACATCTGTCTTCACTACGGACTGGTGAACTAACAAAAACAAGACTGGGTTTTTGTTTTTTTTGGGTTTTTATTTTTTTTCCTCTGCTGATAAACAGTGTTATTTAAGTTATTAGGTTGAAACAAAGGGTTTAAATTTGTCTAAACTATATCAAACTAAATTAGAGAAATAATTCTAGCTAAGCTTCATACCAAAGTAAAAATAAATCCTAAACAATAATAATCCAACTAAACTAAAGAAATAATTTAACACTAAACCCAAAGTCTTAAGCCTTAACTAAATTAAAGATAACTAAACCTTAAACTCATTAAACTAGAACACAAATAGGACCAAATTTAATTTAATTTAGGATCAACTTGAGCTCAGGGACTGAAGGAAGGTTGTTTAATTGTTGAATGTTTTCTTTACTTTGTGTTTTGTATATACTTTTGTCATTCAGCAAAGTGACTCTTTTTATTTATAACACTACTCCTGTCTCCTGTGTATGCTGTCACACACCTTCCACCTCCTCAACGAACCTGGTTGTACTGGTCCATAGCCTTATTGCAACTTCAGCTTTTGCATCTAGTTTGCAGTGTTGCTGCTGTAGTTCATTACTGGGCTAAAAGGGGTTACATATTGCTTATATAAACTTCATGTAGATCAGGCATGGGGGAGTAGCTAAGTAGCGCACTACGTTTTGTAGCTAACTACAATTTTTTGTGTAACTATAGCGATAGTTTTCGCTGCTGTGGAGCCGCAACAGCTCTGCAGCAGTGGAGAGATTATTCAGCTGCGCAGGCCTGATTCTCACTCCAAACAGAGCCAGGGTCACTGATGGGAATTTTGAGGCTAAAGTGTTGAAGTTTAACAAAGGACTCTGAATGTCATGTCTGTACATATCTGGCTGAAATGTTTAAATTGGAGCAGTTTTATTTCAACAGTTGACAGTGCTTTGCACAAAATTGTTTGGTTTGTATACGTTTATTTTTGTTGATTTTTGTCTCATATGAAATTCGCTTTAGTGATAATGTACATTCATCACCATGCTATCGTGTTCAGCGGACTACAACTTAGAAGAGGACTTACTGCAGCACGCTTAACCTATCTCTTCTCTCTTATAGAAAATAATCAGAATAATTTAGCACAATTTCTAAATTAACTAAGAACCAAGCAGTTACTGAACCCCAGATGCCATTAGCCCATAGCAGCAATGATTTTATGGATTTCTTTGGTGATAAAATAAAATTAGGCAGAAAATTCAGAACGGACAGTTAAACTCTACAAACTTGCTGCCTTATAATACCAATCTAGGTCTTGAGAATATTGTAACTATTACAGACAGGCTGGAATCGTTTACCTTACTTCAACAAATGAACTAGTTATTTTAAATTTCCCCTTTATATCAAAGATCTTGGAAAAAGTTGTGGCAAAACAATTAAGTTCCTATTTGCATAGGAATCATATACATGAAAAAAAAATCTGGTTTTAGGCAACATCGTAGTACAGAGACAGTACTAGTGAAAATTTTGTAAATGTAAACGGTGAATCATCTGTCCTCACAAAAGTAAATTATAGTGTTGCACAAGGTTCTGTTTTAGGACCTATATTATTCACATTTTATATGCTACCACTGGGCATCATTATCAGTAAACACGGCATCAACAGGCACTATGCACGCTCTTTTTCGGCATTCCGAGTCAGCCAGCTGTTTCATTTCCGGCGTTCGTATCCAGCACATTGGCTAAGCTGTTTTTCGCTCAGTCGCTTCAAGACTTACACGGACTTACGGTCAACGACGTTGGTCGCATCGTGCCAAATACCAGCAACTAAGAAGGAGAATGGTTTCAAACTATTTGTTTGAAGCTAAATCCACATTTATGAAGGTAAGATCCGGCCGTGTAATCATAGCCCTTACAATGTTTGTGTACTAGCAAATGCTAGTGTAGCGATACTGCTAACGTTCTGTGTCTGAGTGTCAATCACTGCTAAAATTTTCCTACCGTTATTGTCAATTTCAGTTTCAAACAAGGATTCAAAGACAGGAGAGATAAACATTAGTTATAGATCAAAGAGCGTAAGGGAAAGTTATCCTGCACGTTCAGTGCAGGCTAGTTCGTGAGACAGGGTCCTGTGTTTCTGTGAATCATATCAATGCAGAGAATCCAATACTGCTAAAGGTTACTTTAGTTCGTATTTCATATGATATTCTATGAATAATACTAGTGTGTAAAAATCTGTAAAACAATAGGATTCACAGAAACTAGATTGGGTTGTCACTTCTTTCCCACTGTATTATGTTGTGCTCCTTTTATTTTAAATGAGTGAAGTGAGATTAATAATGATTTGGCAACAATTTTAGCCTTTATACATTTAGTGCATCTGAACTGTTTCATATTTCTTTTTTTCAGATCTTCTCACTGTACTCAGGTGTTCTCCTTTAAAATAAAAGCTGTTTGAACTATAACTGAGCTAACAGAACTAACTGAACTAGGGAAAGTTATCCTGCGGCATCAGTGCAGACTCGTTCGTGAGACAGGTTCTTATTCGTCAAATCAAGTTTCTGTGAATCATATTAATGCTGTGAATCTAATTCTGCTAACCCTGTAATCATTCTCTTTTATAATAAAAGTTCACTCATTTATTGTTTAGAAATAACATTTTATTGTTTAACTGCACTTGCAGCACTTACAGTATGTATTGTAACAGATTTGTGTATTTTTACAGATTGTGTTTCCCATCCTGTGCAGCTACAAAGCTGCCAGTGTTCCTGTGTGGCAGCTTTGTGCAACCATGTGGCAGCACTTTTGTACTAGACTGCACATTATTCTGACCTGAAGCCCACCTGTGTGCCCCCAAAACTGACCTTTCCTTTTTTTTATTGTTATCTCTATGCTTCCCTCGATAAATAGATTGAGATAGAACGTCTTGAAAGTAAGTTTAATAATTGTAAAAACTTCCATTTACTGTTTATTGTAAATAGTAGTAATTAAAATATTTTATAATTTCATTCCTTTATTAGAGCTCAGTAAGTTACAGCTGTTACATCAATGAAATGTTCCTGTTAGGCATTGCATTTCATAATTGTAAACATGCCTTGAGTTTTCATAATTTCAAAGTGGTATCCATATACAATTTCAATTTGTTTTATTATTATTATTTACTATTATTGTTGTACAAATGTCATTCGTAATGTATGTAACAATTTTATATAGGAAATGATTAACAGTGTAATAAAGATACATGACTAGCATTGGAGTGGTTTTGTTGTCTTGTGTAAACTATGGTGGCTGTTAGAGGAATGTGGGGGAGCAGGACTGACAGGTAGGTGGAGTAATAGTTAAATTGAATTTACTACAATAAATCAGTTTTCAATAATGAACAATATAAAACAGATTTAATGTAAGCATATACAGATAATTGCTATTTACAAGATTTAGATTTTGTCTTCAAGACAATATACATCCTCTGATTGGCTTTTTTGGGGTTGGAGGTGGTGGTGGGCTAACACTTCTTCCATGTTCAAAAGAGCCCAGCAGAGGATGTCACTTTGGATAACATCAGCTGACTAAATGTAAATGCAATACATCACAGGTTCCCAACCCTGGCCCTTCAGGACCTCTGCCCTACAATTTTTTACAAACGCAGGTATGGGGACTAACTGTAAAGTTCTCCCTCCGGATAGTGACAATCCATTTTCTCCTGGTTTCCGCATCGAAGTACTTACTGGAGGCTTGACACAAAGGCATACAACAATGTTCAGCTGTAGCACGGTCGGTTCGTTAACACTTAAAACTTCTTTTCCTGGGATATTATCGCCACTTAACTAAAATCACAGCAACAGTACGAATAGCAGAAATGTTGTAGCTGGCTGAGATTTTCCCGGAAATTACGTCAGCGCTCTGCGTGCATATAGCCTATTTCCACTGCTGTGTCGATGACACACAGTTATATATATCAAGCAAATCAGATGATAAAATTAATCTTAGCAAAATTGAGGACTGTATAAAGGCATAAAAGACTAGATGTTGAGTAACTTTCTTCTATTTAACTCAGACAATACAGAAGTTTTGCTTCTTGGTCAAAAACCTGCTAGAAACAAACTGTCTAATTTAACACTTAAACTTAATAGTTTTTCAGTTGTGTCAGGTTCATCTGTAAAAAAAATCACGATAGATCCCGATCTGTCCTTCGACGCACATATAACGAATATTGCTAGAATAGCATTCCTGCATCTCCTCAATATTGCTAAATTAAGAAATGCATTGTGTCCACAGGATGCAGAAAAGCTAGTTCATGCATTTATCACTTCAAGGCTAGATTACTGTAATGCCTTGCAGTCTGGATGTTCCAGCAAAAGCCTTAACAAGCTTCAGCTAGTCCAGAACGCTGCAGACAGAGTTCTCACAAGGACCAGAAAGTTTGACCATATCAGCCCAGTTTTATCTAACCTACACTGGTTGCCACTTAAATTTCACATTGATTACAACATTCTTTTACTGACCTATAAAGCTCTAAACGGACTCGCCCCTCAGTATCTGAGTGAACTTCTCTCATACTACGAACCATCACGCCTATTTAGACCACAAGGTGCTGGCTTACTATTAGCACCTAGAATTAATAAAGTGACATCGGAGGGAGAGCCTTCTCATACAAAGCCCCCCAACTTTGGAATAATCTTCCAGTCAGTGTTTGGGACTCGCAGCCCTCCAATGTATTTCAGTTAAGACGCTGTGTTAGCTCTGTCAGACTAGAAATGTGCCTGTATGCAGTGAACAGATGCATCACTGAGCGTTGAAAAAGTTAAAACCATTTCAACTTTTGCTGCAACGCATCCTGACGTGGAAGCACACCAACCAATAGAAATGTGCACCCAGCAAACACACAACGTTGTCTACTTTCTTACAACGTTATTACAGCGTTGTCAAAAGGTGGTGCTGTTTATGTTGTCTGAACAAGGTTGTCACAACGTTGTCACAACCTCATTATTCAGTAAGGTTGTCAGATGGTATTATAACTACCTTTTGGCAAAATTCCATGGAGTTCCATTCACAACGTAAGCCCAATTAGGACAGGATCAAATTTACATGGGGTCCTGGGGTGATTTCTTCTTTCACATGTGCTCATGTGATTTTATTTCCGTCCGAACTGGCCCTGTCTGTGTTTTTCTTCCCCATCTTCTGAGAAAATTACAGGCCGAATTACCTACAGTTTCTCAGTGAACTCAGCGCTGCTCTGATCATTTTAGCCCCATCTGCGTTTTTACAGGCAGACGTTGCCTTGCGTTGGAGAAAAAGGTCTTAGAGAGCGCGTATCCATCAGAGATCTTCCTATATACTACCCAGATAGCAGAAGTACATTGATTCAATGCTCAATTATGGTTGCATTTTGTTGTTTAACACCGATGATGGAAAAATAACCTACATTCAACATTAAACAGATCTACGTGGTAAATGTCAGTTAACAACGAAATTCTGACACTGAATTAATGAAGGACTGAATTAATAAGGATGATTTATGGTTGAAGTGAGAGGCTTTCTGTGGGAAAGGCGGTGACACTGCAAAAATGCATCTGAAAAGTATATGTAGCATTAATATCATGACGGACTTTTGTTTAAAACGTGTTTAATATCTATGGATTTTTACATTCATAAATGTATAAATTGCTAAAGACTAAAAGTTTAGGAATTCAAAAACTTTTTTTGCCATATGGCAACATAGGAGCTGCAGTCTTACAATGTGAGTAAACCAGTACACTAACGTTAGGACATTGGCCATTTTTGTTGTCCAGGCTTTCAAAATGTTTATTTTATTTAAGATACACAAAATATGGAGAGTGCACAACTTTAAACTGTGTATACTTAACAGCTGTGTTCTGAGGTAAAAAAAACAAAAAAAAAAACAAAACAAAAAAACAAAACAACACACACAAACAACAAAGCGGGGAAGAAAATATTGACTGGCAAAGTAGGTATACAAGGAGCTGGATCAGTCTAACTCCGCCCCCTGGAAGTTCGGCTCTGGGTTATGCACGCGAAAGCGCTCTTTCTGTCCCAGCGTTCCATGTGACCGTTTAAATATAAACACGACCGTTACGAGCTGTTTACGCATTTAAACTAATGTTATGGCTTTTCTTCCTAGTTTATCTGTCGCGTTTGTGTTAAAATCTCGTCAAATGTGTGGATTTCGTTCATTTCTGCGATAGCGGTGTCATGTGCCTACCGACGTCGGAGATTTTCGCCCACGAAAAGGAAGACTTGGCACCGACAAGAACGAACTGCAAGTGGAATGGGGCCTGCTTCACAGGCCAAACTCTACATTTAAAAGGTGAGGAGTAACGAGTAATTTAAGTGCTTAGTTTGACGTGAACTCTGTACACATATCTAGCAACCACTCCAACGTTTCATGACTGTCTACTACAAAGGAGAATATTTGAGCATACAACACAAAATATTCTGAAGGTATACAAGGCAAGTAAAACAAACAAAGACCATTTGGTCTAAAATAAGACTAGGCTACAGTTTAAAGTTTAAACCAGGTTATCACAGGTCCTTGTGCACAGTAAATCTGTAAGGATCCATGTCGATCCACACTGAGTTGAATTTTCCCAAGGCTGAATAGTAAGTTGCTTTGTGGTGAAAGTGTAAGCTATTTATTTTCCTTGTGTGTATTTTGTTTCACAGATAATCTCAACAGAAATCTCCTGCAGAGTGACTGGTGAGACTCAAATTACTGTTTTAACTTCCCTGATGTTCAGTCAAATTGTCATACAGATGTATGAAGACACTGTTCTGGAACCATAGTGCTTTCGGTATGGTATAAGTTTTATATCCCGTTACTTTTTTCTGCATATTGTTATAGCCTTAAAGAGGATGTCCAGATGCAGTGATATGCAAATCATGTAAACTATTTTTAAATGAAAATAAAACAAGGACAACATATCAAATGTTGAAACTTAGAAATTTTATTGTTTTTTGAAAAACATATGCCCATTTTGGATTTGATGCCAACAACACCTTCCGAAAAAGTTGGGATGTTTACCACTGTGTAACTAACTCTCTTTAAGTGTTTGGGAACTGAGGAAACCAACTGCTGTAGTTTTGAAAGTGAAATGATTTCCATTCTTGCTTAACATAGCATTTCGGCTGCTCAACTGTTTGGGGTCTCCTTTTGTTGTATTTTTCATTTAATAATGCGCCAAATGTTATCAGTGGGTGACAGGTCTGGACTGCAGGCAGGTCAGTTTAGCATGCAGACTCTTTTAATATGGAGCAATGCTATTGTAATACATGCAGAATGTGGTCTGTCATTGTCTTTCTGAAATAATCAAGGCCTTCCCTGCAAAATATGTCGTCTGGGTTGCAACATATGAAGGTGGAGAAGGTGGCAGCATTCCTGGAGCCTGTTTATGTATGGTTTCCTCTTTATGGTTTGGAGTTTTAACTTGCATTTGTGGATGCAGTGACTGTGAAAGTGTTTCATAGACAGTGGTTTTCAGAAGTGTTTCTGGGCCCATGCAGTGATTTCAACTACAGAGTCATGTCTGTTTTTAATGCAGTGTCGTCTGAGGGCCCAAAGATCATAGCCGGCAAATATTGGTTTTTGACCTTGTCCCTTGCATACAGAGATTTCTCCAGATTCCCTGAATCTTTTAATGTTATTATGTACCATAGATGATAAAGTTTTTTGCTATTTTATGTTGAGAAACATTATTCTTTAATTGTTGCACTATTTGATTGTGCAGTCTTTCACAGAGTGGTGAACCTCTCCTCATCTTTACTTCCGAAAGACTCAGCCACTCTGAGATGCACTTTTTATACCCAATCATGTTACTAACCTGTTGCCAATTAACCACCAGGAGTTTTCTTTTTTAGGATTACACATCTTTACCAGTCACTGTTAATTTGTGTGGAACGTGTTGTTGGCAAAAAATTCAAAATGGGCATGTATTTTTCAAAAAACAATAACATTTCTCATTTTAAACATTTGATATGTTGTCTTTGTACTATTTTCAAATAAATGTGTTTAAATGATTTGCACACCATTGCATTTTGTTTTCATTTACATTTTGCACACCATCCCAACTTTTTTGGAACTGAGGTTGTATTTTAAAAACCTCTGTATATTTTAATCCTTGTGACATATAAACAAAGTCATTCAGATTGATCTAATGTTAAATGCTCTGTTCTAGACAAACTTATTGATTCAAGTGTATTCACGGTGGTGGTGATAGAAACCAGGGGTCACAAGGTCTACCACACAAATATAGCCATTTTATTCACTATCCAAAACCACTAGTGAATCTACATGTGTCTTCTAAGGTTAATGATGTATGAGTATTTATTGTAATTTTTTGTAATGTTGATTGTAAAGTAGTGGTAAGTTTCAGAGAATACTGAGGACTTGTTCCTAGTAATTGACAATTTAAAAAGTAAACTTAAAAGTTAATCTTTTTAAGTTTATTGTTTTAGATCTCTCAAAGATATAGTAGGGCATATCGCTAATGCGGTTTTAAATTTCGATAATAAGCCCTTTCAGTTTCAGTTCAACTTTATTCCATTTTGTTTATATGTTTGTTTTTTTTTATTGTGCTACACAGAAACACCATGGAATATCAATAGAAACACTTACCACATGCAGTAGATACCTGCCTACTATTACAGTAAGTTCTACAACATTTAACAGTGGTTAATATTTGAACACTGAACAACACAGAAATAAATATGGAAGCTTATCAGTAGCAAAATTCCTGTATTCCTGGGCTTACATATTTTGAGCTTCTAACAAAAATTCCTATCAGTTTTACCAATTTACTTTCTCATTTGGTGTACTAGTATTAACATTTCATTTACACTGAGATTTAGTAGCTTTAGATAAATTAAATTGTATTTTCTTAAATCATTAGTAAAGCTTAGCATGATTAAACAATAATGGTGTCAAAATGCTAATCTTCTAATTTACATAGTGAGCATTAGATGTGGGCAAATTCACACAACATAAAAGTTCTGCTTTCCATTTTAAAAATTAATATTACAAGAACTGCTGGGATACATGTAACATAGTGAGCTAGTTCATGTTTGCCAGCTGGTATAAACAGCTGATGGAGGAAATTGTTTGGAAATGTAATGTTAGTTAGCATTAACGATAACTTTTAGCTAGCTTAATTCTGAAGCCCTCCTCAGTTCATGTAACATATTAGCAGATGAGGTGATGTCAGAACAGTATATCCACATCTTATGCTCACTTTGTAAAAGATATCCCTAAATTACCACTGAACTTGAATATGTGTGGTGGGCCTCCCGCTCCCTTGGTTATAAGCAGTCTTTCAGCCACCGCTCATCATTTATCAAACATCCTGGCACATGTAACTGCTGCCCCATTTAACATGGAGTGGAAAATGAATTGTTTCTGTTGTTTTTCAGATAGGACAGAAACATTTAAATAATAAATAAGACAGGACAATAGTCTTAAAATTCTTTTATGGTCATCAGGGGCATCACTACAGATTTATGGGCAGGATCTGCGGGCATGCCCACCCAAGTAAAATAAAATAAGTCCCCCAGAGTGTCTGTTTATCATGATTGTTTAGAGAAGCAATAGGTGACCTTCAAAATATGGCTATTCATTGTTAGTATAAGACACAGATCTAATAATTCAAATGCTGTCCTTCAACTTTCAGCAGACACAGATCAACCAAAGGTACTGAAGTCCAGCAGTGCTCTCTCTCCTCTCTCGTAAAACAAATTAGAGCTCCTAAAATTTCATTCACATATACAGACTATGAACTCGCACCTGATCAGACCTGTTCCTTCAGCCCTGTCAGTCTCTGCCATCTTCTTACTTATCCTGTCCTTTCCTGCTTCTGGTAACACACCATATTTTATTCATCTGGATTTACAAGAACTTGAGGGTTAGACCAGTCAGTTCACATTTTTTGTTTGAAATTAAAAAATCGTATTGTCAAAAAAGGTTAAATTTAGCTCTTTGGCCCGTTCACGCTCTCACTATCTGTGGAGTTTACTAAAATAGCTGGCTCATCAAGTTAACATAAAGTTAGGCAAGCAGTTAAGAACAGGCTAAAAACTTGCTATACTGGCTATAATTTAATATTAAAAAATAATAATTTTTTAATCAGGCTCAACTGCAGGGTCTACCAAAGCACGACGAAGGTAGTTGGTTGAAGGAACCCTGACCCTAGCACAGCAGGAGATGTGAGTTTTAAGTTGTTATGTCAACACTGGTATACTGTCTTAGAGATTCAGCACTGTGATGCAGCTTTGTACTGCTTTGGCATATACAGTGAGAAGGAACAGCTAATCAGACACACTTGTTGTTACTTAATAGACTTCCAGTGCATGTATCCACCTAATATTCACACAGATAACGTCTTTTTACCCTGTACTTAGAAATATGAGCAAAAAGTATGTATTCGTAAATATAATCAAATAGGAGAAAAAAGTATTCAGACACCACAAATCAGTTGTTAGTATTGTAGCTATTTGTTGCAAACCCGCTGTAGACAATAACAGCTTTAAGAAGTCTATGGTAAAAAGTATATGTATAGTTCACATTTATAGTACAAAGTCAAAAGATATTATAATGTAAAGTTGTTGTGGATATGTGCACTGAAAGTGTATTGATAAACAAACACAAAAGTGTCAGAAACCTTGTTTTGCTTGTCCTGTCCTGGTTACCCACAATGGCCCATATTTATCAAAGTTCTCAGAGTATGAATACTGATCTGGAATCATTTTGTGCCTTTTACAGTTCTCTCTATAGGCTAAATTGACTGAGTCTTGAATTTAGATGAGTACTTTTACTAATTTTACTCTTACATGCTTGATAAATATGGGTGAATTTCTCTGGTTGTCTTTTTGTAGGGAAATTTCTTTCAGTGTGAAGCACCATTTTAAAAGCATATGAAAATGTGATTATTTCAGATGGTCAAAGTAGCATTCAGTGCCAGGTGGTGGCTGGATATTTCAGGAGTAGTACAAAACTAGTGGTCTTTCTGATTGCACTAAAAGAATGATGGTGAACATACATGTGGCAGATATGGTGGAAAGCCATAGGTGAGTAAACAGTGAATAATCACATTTATTGGAAGTATTGTATTTTTCTGTATATTTAATTCTGACCATGTTTCTTAATAGTACTTGTGTGGTTTTAATGAAGGAGGATCCAATCTTTAAATGTCCTCATTTTATATGCCCTTGGAATAGTAACACTTTTCCCCTTGCTAGAAAGATTCAGATTTTAAGAATAGTTGCATAAGTACTGATGAATACATGCAAATATTTTGCTGTTCATCTCAGCAAGCGAGATAAAGAGCAAAATATCCAATTATAAAGATGACCCAAAGACTCATCATGAGAGACCTGTTTGAGGGGAGCAGTTATCTGGTGAAATATACATAAGGATGATGTGCCTGATGAACCACTCAGCTGACACTCACTGTTTAAGGACAAAATGAAAGCAGCGTTCGAACACAGGTAAAATTGGTTCATGATCCACGTCTTCAATCATCCTAGACCTCTTCCCCCAGTTTCTTGAACACCAGAAACGTGTTGAATGTGTGCTGTTTCTTGAAAGTAAATGTTGTGTTATGCATTTTTAATACAATCAGATGGCAAAGTGACCTGGCTATCTATCCTCTTTCTTCTTCATCCCAACCCCAAAAGGCAAGAACATGAGAAAGATAAGCTCATCTGAAGCTGAGGACTGCCTGATGAAGTTCATGAGGGTATGTTGTATAATAAAACTGTTCTGTTAGTGTTAGTGTTGCTCAATGTATTGAAAGTTCAATACTTTTTTCCATACTACAGTGTTGGAAACAATTATTATTTCAGTACTACTTATTTCAGAACATAGTGAATGTTTAAATGTAGTCATTTGATTTAACATTTGATATTTTTTCATTTTTATTTAGACAGACTACCTTTGAAAATCAGATGTTAACTAAATTTTTTGCATTCAAGCAAAGAAGTACCAGCTGTCCAGACATGTGCTGTAATTTTCCCCACAGTGTCTTTTTGGTCTTGAGTATCTAAGTTTTTCTAATTATAATTTTCATAATGGTATCATAACCCTAGTGTGCTTCTTCAACATTGCTTACTATTCCACAAATTAAAGTTTATTCTCTCTTTTCTGACTTTTAGTCTGTCTGCTTTGTCTGTTTATTTATGCCGTTGTATTTCAAATAAGAGTGAGCATGGTAGTCTTCCTTATGAAAAGTGGATCAGCACAGCCCTTTCTTTTTTGTTTTGGGGAAAAGAAAGTTAAGATGGTATGTTAAAATGAAAACTGAAAACAGTGATTTGTAAATTATTTTTGACCTGTCTTTCAAATAATAAATTACTACATTATTTGATGTTATACCTTTTTTTTCAAAATAAACACTTACTTCAATTTTGATTTTTGCAACATATTTAAAAATAAAATTTGAACAGTAAAGCTGGCTTTTCACTGGGAGAATTTATTTTAAAATGTTTTAATTTGGTCCCATTAAAAATGTTTTAATTAGCAATCTAGAGGGTATTGAAATGTTAAGTGATGTACTTAATGTATTTAGTTTTCTCCACTACTTGTTGGGTGGGGGAAAAAGCAGAATATCACACTGTAATGATTGTCTGTACTGATGTCAAAAGGAGATGTTCATCTTTAAAAACATTGTCAATGTAACTGTGAAAAGTGAGTACATTTTCCTTTAAACAAACGTCAGTGCAGGGTTTTCATGACCACATGAATGCCTTCTGCATTCAGGACACAGCAGATGGATTTACAGTGATTTGTGTTGATTTGAAAGAGAGATTTCATGGATGACGAAATGTATATGGTGCCTTGCTGCAACTTTGTGATGTGAAATGCCACGAGCTCAGCACAGCAGTACAGTTCATGAAAAAGGCAATATTTGTTATTGTGGTTTACTACAGTATCAAGTTTTAAATTAAATCTTCTCAATTGATATTGAGTTACTGTGTTTTTGTATAAAATCCAAAAATGAAATGAGTTACTCCAGTGGAGTTATTTTTGCATGTACTCGCAAAAGTTTTGAAATATTAGAGTTATAATTTTAGCAAATGACAACAGCGCCTCCCGCAGGTTCTAGTGCCCTGTAAACGCTGTAAAATTTGGGCTAAAATCCCCTAAACCTGGCCTGGCGACGCCCCTGACGGTCTTTTTTCTGATTTGATTCGTTTCCGTTAAAATAGACCTAAACAGACAAAATGTTTCATAACACTGAGTCTGTAAAATTCTCTTTTAGCTTTTTAGAATCAAAGTCTGTACTGCTCCTGTTATTAGTATTATTCTACATAAAAAGTGTTTATTTTTTTGCAAAAGAATTAAAATTCCTGCTAAACTATTTATTGTGTTAAGTTTTATGATACAATCGTGGGAGAGCCAATAATTTAAAACAGGTGTGCTAGTTTTCTATATCAGCTGCTCTATTTTGCTGGGCCCACCATGGCAGACAGCAGCGTAAGGTATGGTGATACACGGCGCGAGCACCTCACACCCACACTAGTCTCTCGCGTAACAGCACGACCTAGAGTGAGTTACTGTCATTATACAACAGTTTTATCACGGATAGGCCTATTTATTATTAGATTAACAGACAAATAGTGACGAAAATTGATGGACATGAAAGCATATTTACTATTATTTGGTAAATAATTAAATTACCTAATTACACATCTATTTCTGTGCACCAATGAATTACATTTGTTGTCAAAAACTGTAATATTGAATAAAATGGAACTTATTAAGGATTCTAGGAGGTTGTGACAACGTATAGACAACGTAGTACTGATTACTTTTGCTGTCTCCCCACGTTGTCACAACCTCCTAGGAAGTTATCAGACAACGTTGTCACAACTTTCTGAGGAATTACATTTCAACGTTGTGACAACGTAGAGAGCACCAAGCAGACAACGTTGTGGGCACCAAAACAAAATGTTGTCACAACATAACTGTGTTTGCAGGGCAGACAGAAGACGGATGAAAATCCAAGACAGCCTTCGTGGCTGTTGTCTGCTTGGCTCTGTACATGGCCATCGCCAAAATTTTCTTTCGGTGGCTGACATTTCTTTGTTTCTGATCCAAATGTTTTGTTTCACGCTGGCTTTCGAACTGTACAAACTCCGCCCCGCTCCAGCCATGTGAATGCCTTCTAGACGGACAAGATCTGCATGCGTATGTGTCTACCGCTCCGTGCTTGCGTTGTCTAGTGTGTAGGCACCCTTAAGCTTCGTCCTTACTGTGTTTTGGGGGGTGGGTATTTTATTTTTATATGTATTAAGATTATAAGTGGTTCACACATTGATGGATTTGCTGATTATGTTTCTACTCGAGCTCGCGCTACACTCGGTTTTTAACGTCAGGTGCAGACTTTTCTGCTGGCCCGGACGGCTAATTAGCACCCCAGACAGCCAACGACTCTGGGCCGGAGTTGGCTGTAAGTCGTTCTCACTCAGCTCACACTTGCAGTCAGTAAGCGGCGCTGACCCAGAGCGGGCCGGTGTTGGCGTTTATACCGTTCTGTTTCATGCTGTCTAACCACCATGATGTCAGAGTCGTTGTGCGGCTCACAGTCGGCAAACGGCGCGTTGCGGAGGTACAGAAGAATCTTCAAATGTCTTTTATTCACTGTGAATACAGCCATATAATAGAACAGCCGGAGCTATAGTATCGAGAATGTTATCTATTTTGAGAGCTTGGACAGTGAAATTTGTTCTACCACGACTCCTCTTTAAGCGTGGGACGTCCCAGCTCTTCTGCGAACTGGTTCACTGACTAAGGTCTGTTTTACAGGTTCACTGTCTTACATTGCTTTCAGTTTTGATAAATCCTTGGAAATAAGCTTACATGAGTGTGAACTTAGCACTACACAGAAAAAAACTGCACTTGTAGCATCAAAGAAAACAGGAATGTATCATAAACTCTGATTAACCTTCCTAATCATCCTTGGTTTATTATCTGTAGTCATATGTCAAATGTCATATCCATAAATGTAAATAACTAAAAACTAAACCAAATCTTATATACTTGAAAATAAAAAACAGGTCATGATATACATGCGCTTCCAGGACTGAAATACGCTAAATCTAATAAGTAAATTATCAGTTGTAGACTACTGAAACAACTGGGTTCAGTTCTCTGACTTTTAAGCATTTTTTTCTTAGCGTACCTTGGTGGCTTTGTACAAATTATTAGAGAAAAATGCACAGGCAAAACCATAAATACATTACCAAATAGAAAAGCTTTGAAATATGTATATAACATTAATGTATAAGAGACGTCTGCATGACAAGTAATGTTTGAATAGCAGGCAGGTCACCAACAGCCACACATTCCTACATGACGGTAGGCACTATTGTACTTGTACCCAACTAACCAGCCCAGGTCGAAAAAGCAAAAACAACACAATGACACATCTCCAGGCTATCAGTCCCAACCATAGATATGCATACCTAGATGAGAGGTCAAGATCCGCTTGTGAACAAATTCACCTGTATTGAGAGGTGATGAGTTCTCAGGAATAAATCGGCCACAACTTCCTTATTACTCAACCGATTTTCACCAAATTTGTTTTGTTATAATCCTTAGACAAAGATTAATCTAGGTTGCACGGACTGCTCTCGGTAGCTTTTATTTCTTTAATAACTGATCGTGCTAATTAGCCATCCGAACCAGCAGAAAAGTATTCAGTCTGAACCTGACACGAGTTTAGTGAGAGCTAAGGTAAAAACACAATCAGCAAATCCATCAATGTGTGAATCACTTCTAAGTTAAAGTTGTCTTCCTATTCGCCAGTGCTCCCGTTCCACTTTAAATGGTGCAGGAGTCACTTTCTGGTGCCTGAAGCTGCACCATTTAAGGTGGAACGAGAAAATTCGAACAAGAAGCTGGCTGATGCACCATTTAAGGTGGAACGGGCAAATTCGAAAAAGAAGCTGGCAAATAAGATGCTAACTCTGCTATGAATATCTACACGGATTATATATATATAATGCTTGCTATAACTACAAGCATTAACCATCATAGTAAATAAATAAATACTACATCAAGTTAAAATCCCCTGAATAGACCATTAAATGAAATAAGCTTAATATAAAACCAGAGAAAAAATAATCACATCAACAGGTTCTCTGTGCATCACCATCCACACGGCCATATCTACACATAAACATCACACAAACAATACGCATCACACAAACATGAGCATTCCCTCCGTTATATAATCCTATCTCACTTTCTGAGAGCAATATTCTTGAAATAGTATAATTTTGAACAGTATATTTCTTCAACTGCTGCTCTGTAATGGCTCTGAATGCAGCAGCGATGTTGACCGCCCTAAAATGGCGGCGCCGTTGACGTGTCTGGCTGGACCCAACGAGGCATCTTATGTATATCTATGGTCCCAACTATTCAAATAGTTTCAGACGCTCTCAATTAATAGACCACTGCAGTCGTGTGTCATTCTGTAGTCCTCGTTGTGTCCATTTTAGGAACTCCGGGTCTAAGCTCCATTCCTCTATGGCCAGAATGAATAGCGTTTTCGAAAAATCGCCTCTATCGCACCCTGTGTTAAATAAAAATGTCCAGAACCCGATATGTTTTGTCCTGGGTACATGTTTCTCTCAAATGCCAGTGAATCTTCCGAATTACGATGTCGTTAAAGAGCTATAATACTAATATTGCTACATGTAAGCTAATGCTACTGCGCACTGAATTCACGTCATTAGACTGGCAGCCTCCTTAAGCAGGTCTTGGCAGTAAACATTTCCATGTATAGACTGAGGGCAGATTATAAGAAGTCAGAACAAAATCAGCAGGTTTTGAAGGATTTGAAAAGATCTACAAACGTACCTGCACTCAGGCTAATCCAGTACAGACTCAGCTTAATATCACTGCTCACCCCTGATAAACGGATTTAGGCGATCAGAATATCCTAATTTTTATTTTAATGCTGGTAACATTTCTGAGAACATTTTCTCAGGACATTCGCCAGCTTTTTGTTCGAAGCCGAACAAGCAGCCAGAGAAAAAGAAGCTGACTTCAGCTTCATGGAGGGTTGAAAGGAATGATATGGGGAGGTTTCACTATTTATACTTAACAGCTGAGTAACATTAACTTACTTTTGCTGTTTCACCGAACTAACAGATCAGTATTTTGTCTTGTTTGCTAATATTTGTGACAGCTAGTCTCAGCTGCTGCAGCATTTAAGGTGGAACGGGAACATTCAACTGGAGGGTAAACTAGTATATGGAACAGTAATAGCAGTTTATGGAAGAATGGAGGTATAGGAAAGGAACAAATGAAAGGAGAAAGTACATAACAATTATGGATGGGTAAACAAGGAGCAATGATTTGATTTAAAAAATCCCTAAACCAGAATTTGACAGTTGGTGTAGTTGGTATTATTTACTGTGTGATGTTGGTTACTTCTCAGCAAAACAGCTCTCATTAAATCTTTTATCCTAGTTATGGCCCTGCTGCACAGGCTCAGCAGACTGTACATAATGCTGGCATTAATTTTAGTATAGATAGCTGCAGTTTTGGGGTAATTGCTAAAAACGGAATTCGTTATAAGTTACCAATTACGTTTCTCAAACTGCAGTGGGATTATTTTACTTAATGTTTTTTAAAAGTACTTCCTCTAGTCAGTACTTTACTGCTGTATTACTCTGCACGAAATTGTCTCACTGTGTTAGCAGACCATTTTGATTGTTTCCAGCATTATTTCGTAGAACAAGCAACATTTCTAGAAATATGTTAAATAATCTTATAATATTCTTACAACAATCTAACAATGAGAAATATTGGATGTATCAACATATTTTTTGCAGTGTATCGGTTGTATCTAATTTAAAAATGTGTATCCAGGGGCCCAATTCCTGTCTTGTAGTCACATATTCAGGAGAGAATAATGCCGGGAACAGAATACACAATATTTTTGTCTTTCACGATGGTCACTATCTCAGATTAGGCAATTAGGCTAGTGTTAACATATCAAGAACATTAAATGGACTCTGTCGTAGTACTCCCTCAAGGAAACTTCAGAAAGGCAGAGGTCGCAGCTCAACAAACATTTCCTCTGTTTCGTTGTTCCGCCGTGTTTACATCTGTGCCAGACAACACTTTGGGTGTGTCCCAAAACCTAGTGAGCTCTCTAAGTAGCCGCTGTCTACATAGACAGCTGTCTAAGTAGGCAGCGTTCCAACCGTCATCTACCCTTATAAGACAGATAAATGAGACGCTCTAGTTAGGCAGCTATGACGTCGCCGCTGGTTCCCGCCCACTGCACGCGACCGGTGTTTACTTACCTCAGCTGTCAAAATCGCCTCCGCGTTTTACCACAATGGATCCTGCTCAAGCGGTTTTTACTGCGATTTTAATCGTGTTTGCTCTCGAGGAACAGCGGAATAGACAGGAGTTTCGACGCGCTGTGGTCAGACAACGAAATTTAAGAAGACGAGCGCTACTTGCTGCTCTTGAACAGGTAAGATTTACAAAGTTTCTCTGAGGTTAACTTTCCTCTAAACACTCTGAGGGGGTCTCCACACCTTACAAGGTTCATTATACAGCTATCTGCCAGTAAAAATATTATTATTATTATTATTATTATTATTATTATTATTATTATTATTATACCATTCTATTTGTTTTGAATATTTAGATAGTACACATTATTAATGCATACATCAAATTAAAAACTACATACACCACATATAACCTGCATTAACCGAACAAAACATATACATAACTATACTATTTAATAAATATACATGTAAATACAGATTCACTAGCAATCAATTTATGCAACTCTGTACAGTAATTCATCATTGCACTAATAATACTGAAGTAATTCATTAATTTAAAATAAACTTACATATTCATAGGTTCAGTATACCTCCCCGTTTCTGCACTCCTTATCCATTTTATCACCTCCACTTACCATATATTAATGACAACAACAGACATTCTACTGAGCATTTTAAAGACACATACAGACATTTTTTCATATGTTTTTCTTGTAGGGAGAAAGACCAAATAAATACTGTACGCTGAATGTCGGTGTACCTCTACTGCAGGTCTACTTTGACGAGACACAAGACACCAGGCCTGACTTCCTGTAATTCCCCCGGGTGGCCAATGAAATGAGGCAAATTCTCCCAAAAGTGGTTCAGCATCCAAAAAATGAAGAATTACAGAGGATCTCACAAGGTTTTGCGAGGCTGGGAAATCATGCAGCTTTCCGATGTGTAGTCGGCACTATAGATGGCAGCCATGTACGAATTAAAGCACCAGGACAACCTGATGCACAGTGCTATCGAAACCAGCTTTACCCATCTGTGCAAATGCAGGCCGTATGGGATCATCAGGCAAAGTTTCTGGATGTTTTTATAGGCTTCCCTGGATCTGTGCATGATGCAAGGGTCCTTCGACACAGTACTCTCTACCAGCAGGCAGCATTCCCACCCAGAGGCTTCATGATCCTTGGTGATGCATCATCCCTGCATTGCACATCCCATTGCCCTCATCACCCCTTTTAAAAAGCCTGTAAGAGGGGAAGAGCAGGTAACCTTCAACAGGCATCATGCAAAAGCACGTTCAATTACAGAACATGCTTTTGCATGATGCCTGTTGAAGGTTACCTGCTCTTTCCTTTGGGATGCTGAAGACCAGGTGGAGGTCCATCTTCCTGCATGCCCTCGAAGTACACCCGCAGTTTGTACCACAACTGATTGTATCCTGTGTCACCCTGCACAACATCTGCATGGGAGCAGGAGACCTTGTTCAGCCTGAGGAGGAAGCAGATGGAGAGGAGAAAGAGGATGGGCAGGAGGAAGATGTCACAGATGCAGTCAGTGGTCATCGTCTACGGGAGCAGCTTTGCGCTGCCATTGCTGACATGCACTGATGGTCCTCTTTCAAATGTTATATCGGCACTGAGAAAAATATCTTTGAAAGTGACATCTTAAATCTAGTCTAAATGTATAATTCTAGTCTTGATTGTTGTTAGAAGGTAAATAATGTTCTATACATTTTTACTTGTTAGGCAGTTTATGTGTAGTCGAAGTGTTAATTTTTTAGCACTATGCTAAAATCTCTTAAAACGTAAAAATGTGTACAGAAGTGTTTTTCAATCTCAAAATAAGAAAGCTTTAGGATAATTCTGTTATTAATTCATTATAGTTTCTTATTTATTTATTCTTATTTAAGATTAAAATATTGTTTTGTTATTGTGATTACACTGTAAAAACAGTTCCAAGTGATTTTACAACAAGAATGTCCTTCATTAAAGGAAAACGTCAAGATATTATAAAATAAAGAACTGACCATAATGATTGAACAGTCTACAAGTTTAAATTTGTGAAAGGTATAGCATGAAGCATTCTTAAGGATACACTGGGTTTCTAGTGGGGTCATCAATGAAGAATAACTTAATTCATCCAAAGAGAAAGCCTGTTATGATTAGTTTACCGCATTTCAAGATTAAAATTAAAACATGTCTAAAAAAAAATCAAAATCCAGAATTATTCCATAAAATAAGCTTTATTTTTAAAATGCATTAGTTAATCTTGCTAATAAGTTTCTCAAGAAGGCCGCTCCTGCTCCGCTCGCTCTCTCCTCTTTCCCTCTCCCTCTCCATGTCCTCTCGCAAGAGGTCGATTAGGGTTCCTTGCCTCTTCCTTGGTCTTTCCTCAGACAACGGGGAGCCACAGCAGAAGATGGCCCTGGTTCCGCCTCATCTGACGAGGCTATTAGCAGAGGCGGTGAAATCGAGGGCCGGTTACCAAGAGCCCCGTCCATGAGGCTGAACCAGGGCCAAGTGGCTGCAGTGGCTTCCCCGTTGTCTGTCCCACTTCCAGACGGTGGACACTTCAGCTCCTAAAATAAATGCAAACCTGTAATCTAACCTCACTTTGCTATCTTTTGCCTGGCTGAATTATACTTAAGAATACTTTAATAGTTGAATTAGGTTTGAAATAGATAAATCCTTAGTCTTTCAAATAATGTACTGCAACTCTGTCTTAGAACTTACCTTGTATTTCTTCTTTAAATTGTCCCATTTTTTTCAGGCTTGTTGAGGAGTCACTTTATGTTGTAGCCCCAGTTCCACAAGGATCGTCCTATCAACAAGCAAACAAAATCAAATTAGGACTTTTATTTTTTGAGACTAGGTAAGTAAATTAAACGATTCAAAATTTTCCAACTAAAATTTTAACCAGTTTAGGAAGATGCATTACCACACAAGCAAATCACTTACTTTTACATACAGTTAAGTTAAAAACATGCAGGCCCAACTCATTCATGGTTTATTTAGGTTTTCATGGTTTATTTGTTTGCCCTGATTAAGGGGAATCAGGTGAGCTCCTACACGTTTGCAATGAAAACCTGCAGTTAGTTAACCTACAGCCGCCCTTTGTGGATAAGATTGGACACCCCTGATCTAACTGGTGAACCAACACCCTAACTTTCTTACTTCCAAGCTGACAACGCAGAGTTTTTCTCCCCTGTGAACAGCCTCTCTTTCTCTATACGAGCTTTAATAAAAGCTTCAAGCGCTGATCTGGTCCCTGAAAAAGTGGAAACAACTCGTGTATGCGAACACGGACAACTAAATAGCTGGTTAGCACCATATAACCCCCATAATTCTATCAAATTATTCAAGACACACAAACGGATCAACGATTAGATAGCGCTAACTCTTCATTAACGTTTGACAAAACAGCCTGCTAAGTTGTTAGCCAGCGTGGTTATTAGCCAGCTGGCTACAGAAAACAATAGCCTGATGCTTCAAAATCCGTTAGCATGCATGCTAGCGGATTTTTTGGTGTTCCGAAAACTGGAAAATGATCAATGACGGACATAAATAGTAAAAATTATTTTATACAGATTTATGACAAGAAAACAAATAAAACACCACAGAAAATCAGAATAACTTACATTTAAAGATGACTTCGCTGCTTGCCGCATCGACTCCGTCCGCCATCTTCCAACTTTCAGGTGCGCCGCGTTGCATCACGGGATTGCCTTAGCGGCTGAGGAAGCATCCGATGCTCTCTCGATATTCGGCCAAAATGAGATACCTTAGTAGGCAGCATATTTGAGATATCTAAGAATTGGGACAGCCTACTTGTCGGGAGCGCGCATATTGTGACGTAAAATGCTGTCTATGTAGAGAGCTCACTAGGTTTTGAGACACACCTTCTGTCTTCCTATTGGTTAATGTCAAGGAATGTATTGTAGGCAATGTCTAATTAAGCAGAAAAATAAAAAAAAAAACATGCTAGACTTTTCATCGCGGTGTTGTGGGGAATTCCAGATGCCACATCGCTGTTCTTTGATTATGTCACACTGCAAGAGCTTCATCGTTCCCGGCGCTTATTTTTGGGCCTGAAGCTGGAAATTTGTTGACTGCAACAAAATCAGTCATAGTCTAGCTAAATTCTTGTAGTCTGATCGCAGCTGAAGTATATTTTAAAAAGAAACCTTTGATAGAAGAAGGTAAAAACACTCTTTCAATAAGTTGAGGTGGTAGTATCTAGGAGTTCCCTGTGTGCTCTGTTTGTGCAGGGGCTAGGAATGTGAATTGGGGGGCCCTTGGTCTCTTAGGTTCAAATAGATGAGGTCATGTTAAAAAGAACCATATGCTCTGTCTCCTGTTTCAACAACAAGAACCATATATATATGCTGTTGGTCAGTCTGTTCGGGAGGGGACATTTAGAATTGGCACAGATCCTCTCTCAGGTACTCTATAGTGCTTGATATGATACTGTTTTACTATGTAATAAATCTTTTACTGGCAACTCAGTATCGGCGGAGTTTTTCTTCACAACATCTAAACACCATCGCCACTAAATAAACAACAAGAATTTGGCGTCACGAACTTCGGAGGTGTTGTGGCTGGCTGCGTCGCCGACAGCCTCAGTGCGCTGACTCCCGCTCCAGGCCGGCTATTCAGGTGAGCGCTGGGTTTTTTCGTTGAGGCTGTTGGATGTTTGCTGTCTAGCTGCACCGTAAGGACTGTGTGTGGGGGCGATGCTGTGTTGATGTTTGGAGTGCTTCTCCGTTCTAAATTGGGGTTTATTGCGTTGTGCACGCCGCAATAAAAGGGGGGAGTATAATAGTGAAAAGGAAAGCTGATGCAAAAGTGTAGAATAGCCTAATTAGTAACGATAAAGTGAGCTAATTAACACCATGCAAGATTAATGAAGGTTGGGCCCTTATCTTCTTAACGGTAAGACATGTGTATATCGGTCACTGTGTGAAAGTTGGCTTAGAGAAATAGTCGGATCAGGTGAGAAAATAAAAAGGGGGAACGAGAAGTGAAAAGTAAAAGCCCAGGGCCCTGGGGAATTAGATTAAGGGGAAAATAGTTTACTGGGAAAAAAAGAAGTTAAAGAAAATAGAAAAGAGATGTGAAGAGTTAAAAAGAATAGAAAGGATAAGAGTTAAAGAGAATAAAAGAAGTTAAAGGGCATAGAGATGATATGAGTGAAAAGAGAAATAAGAAAAGGGAAGAGAATAGAGATGATAAGAGTTAAAAGTGAAAAGGAGCCGCAGATTTGGACCAAAGCCCTCTGGGAGGCGGTTTTAGACGGGCCTAAAATCCTGGAAAATCACTAGGTGAATTTCTGGGTCAGTTCTAAGGAACTGGAGGTGTGGAAGGGAAAATTCAATTATAAAGTTCCCACTCGAACACTAGTTGACGAACAGTGTCTGAAGCAGCTTTTTATTGAATATTCACACCTCATAAAGGTAGCATAAATTTAGAAGAAAAAGAGAAAAAGGAGCGGCAGGAAAAAGCATGCTATAGGATAAATGTTTTGTTCTGTGTCTTCTGTGTCTGTGAGAGCGCTGTGTGTGCTTCTGTGTGAGGGGGATTGGCCCCCCCCTTACTGGGCGTGTGCGGAGCTGGCTTCTCCGTATGCGTAAATGTATGTGTGTGTGTGTGTGGTGCTTGACTTGGAGGTGCTCCAGCTGTGTGACTGGCTTTAAGAATGTATAAATGATCAAATATGAACCTCTATGAGAGGGCATTTCTCTGATATCGTTAATATCATGAGCTTTCCTGGGGGACATTGTTAGATTTAAGATTTAAGATAAAGTTAAGATTTATGAGCCTCATAAAGAATAAGAGGACTTTTATAAATTAGTATACATGAGCCTCATTCAGGGGACTTGATAATAATAAGCTTCAAGAAGGACGTTTATAATTTTGGAGATGAGTGGAGAGACCAGTGAGGATGTTTGTGTGTGTGAGTGAAGAACATTGAATGAGTATGTAAGGTGTTGGAGTGAAATAAACTGAAATGTCTTTTTTGATGATAATTTGGTGTTTAAAGGAGGAAAACATTTGTTATAGATAAAAAATGATATAAGAGTGGGCAGATAAGGGGCGTAAATCATATTGGATAGTTTTTGTGTGGTCCATAATACCTAGTGGGTTCATTTGATACTTGATTCTGATCTGTTTTTTCCTTTGTCCGCCTATGGTGTGTGAGGATTGGAGGGGACAGAGCTCCAGTGCTGACACGGATTGACCGCATACCCATCTGGCTCCAATCTGATTAAGGCCAGTGTGTTTTATCCACAAAACTCTTTTTGACAAATACCTGCAGTTTAAATATATGTATGTATGCTTATTTATAGTCATTATTGTTGATATATATACAATCTGCTTCATTTATAGGCTATTATAAGAATATTTCTCTATTTGGGGGTTAAAGAGTATAACTATGTGTTTATATGATACTAGGGGCTGTAGTTTAAGGGAAAAAGAGAGGTTTGGCAACAGACTGACTGTTCAATGCATTTAATTAATTAAGGCAACATACTTATTTGGTTTAAACTCTGTTAAGAATGGCAAATATGAGTTTTATTGTTTGTGCATGGTTTATTCTGATTTGAGCGGCACGGGGGATTCAATGTTGAGACTATTGGATGCTTTAAGGTGCAGGGGTTTGAACATTGGGTGATAAATAGGTGATTGTCTTGCTGCAAATAGGAACACATCGGGTGATAGCTGGTCCCTTGTGGGTGTGTGATTACTTTGAGCTTTGTATAGGATTAGATTTTTATTTGTTGGATATTTGAGGAAATTTTATTTGCAATTAGGCAGATTATTTGTGTGTTTGGTCCATATTATAGGTGGATTTATTGAAGTGAATTGCTAATTACATTAATGTTTCCGATTTCTTTGGAGTTGGCAAATTTCTTTCATTTTTACTGATGTGGTAAATTAGTGGTTTGAAAACAGAGAGAAAGGGAGAAGTAATTTTAATTTTAGTAAATAGTCTTAATTCACAATAAGGGAACATAAGGGAGTAGTTACAATGTCGACAAAGGACATTAAAATTACAAAAGTAATAACGCCTGTTGATGTAGTGCAGAAGAATAATCCTTTAGTTAAAGGCATTGCAAAGATATCGGAGAAATGGCATAAGCGTTGGTCTGAAATTGACCAACCATGGCCAGTGGAGGGGACCCTTAACCCAGATGTAATTAAAACAATGCAGGTGCTTGTGTCCACATATAAGGCAAATCAAAAGAAGGGTAAAAAGGGGGAAAAACGTAAAGAAAAGAGACAAATAGAGCTTGGTATTCTCCAGTTGTTTGAAAACGAGGGACAGAAAAGGATAAAAGCGGCCAAAGATAAGAGAGATAGAGGTGCAGAAGAAATAGGAGAAAATGTAAAGGAAAGAGAAAAATTAATGGCAGAAATTAAAGCACCTTTCTCACATATGGATCCAGTAAAGAGACCCCCACCTTATGAGAAGGAGGTGAAGTTTAAGGAAATCTATCCCCAGCTCCCATTGATCAGCCAGGAAGGTGAATATCACATCAGAGATGAGGATGACCGGATAATTGAAACAGGTCAAGCGGAAACAACTATAAAGATGTATCCAAGTTCCAAAAGTAAGAAGAAAATGACACGGTTGGAAACCAAGGGGGAACTGAGGATCAGGAGGATGGAATCGGGAGATGATGGCGATCAAAGTGACCTGGAAGGGATCATGGGTGGATATGACCCTGCAGTCAGGCGAATATTGATGAGAGCGGAACAGAGGGGAGATAAAACATGGAGGAAAGAGGACTTAGGAGATGATAGTTCTAACGAGAGCGAGGATGGAGACAGTGATGAAGACTCAGAGAGTGAGGGTCTTTTGTCTTCGAAAGGGTTTTTTCCAGCGGCATCTAGTACCAGAATAGGAGAGGATAAAAAGAGAGCTTTAAGAGAGGTTGAGAGAAGTATAGATCAATGCCTTTCGTACTTGGATAAATCCATTAAACCAGAAAGCCGAAAAGCACTGGAGAACCAATTAAAGGAGCTGCAAATTCAGAAGAAAGAGTTGCGGAAAGGAGGCTCCCAAAAAGTGGATGTGAAATATGCACTGCGCACAAGAAAAGGGAAGACACACGAGAAGATGTGTCCAGTGGTCATCCGAGGACAGAGCTTGGAATACAAGCCTTGGCAAAACACAGATATGTCAGATATACTTGAGAAGTTACCTACTCTTCAGGATGGAGCACATCCTTGGATTTCGAAGTTGGAAGAGATCATGGTGGGAACACAGCCTGCAATAGGAGATATTAAGAGACTTTTGGCTAATCTCCTTGGAGTCCCAGCCATGGAAGAGATTCTACAGAAAGCAGGACTTAATCGATATGTGGGGACTGCTGTGAATGATCCGGAGCTGTTTTCTGCAATTAGAGGTCGAGTATGGAGAGCGCTGAGAGATACATTTCCGACAAATGTACATCCTGATAATATTCTTATTGAGCCACTGGGACAGGAAGAAAACCCGAGGGCCTATGTGTCAAGAGCCCATCAAGTGTGGAGAAATGTTACAGGAAATGACCCGGATTTGAATCAAATGGAGCAGTCAATTTTGCGAGCCAAAATACAGAAGGGGCTGCCCCTACCAGTGAGGAGTAAACTGGCAGAGGTGGTTGGTCTTGGAAGTATGGCAAAGGGTGTTTATACGGATCACATAGCCCATCAAGTGGAGCTATATAGGAAAAAGGAACATGACCAGAAAGAACAGGACCAAGAAACCCTCAGAAAACTGAATCAAATACAACTGGTGGATAACAAGAAGAAAGAGAAGAAGCAGGCTTTGGTTATACAGAGTCAGTCTCCGCAAAATCAACCATTACCACAACCGCAGTCGAATCAGGTTCAGCCCCAGTCGTTTCAGCCATCGTTGGTGGTTCCAGTGGCTGCCTCCCCACAGCCAACTTTGGGTCAAGCGCAGACCTGGAGAGGAAGAGGTCGAGGAAATTTAGGAAGAGGAAGAGGAGGAAGGTTTAATCCAAATTTTCAACAGTCCTTAGAAGTGTGTTATAATTGTGGACAGTTTGGCCACTTTGCTCGTGAGTGCAACAGACCAGGAGGAAATTTCAGAGGAAATTTCAGAGGAGGCTTCAGGGGCCAACCAAGGCCATTTGGGGGACCGGTGAACCCTTATAGGGGTCCAGAACCGGGATTTTAGAGGTGCCCAGAGGACCCGAGAGGGGGGTGTCAGCTGGTAGCATCAGGGCCGGAGAGAGATCCAACAATAAAGGTGAAGGTAAATAATCGACCATTGGAAGTGATGGTGGATAGCGGAGCTGCGTTCACCTGTATTCGGCCTGAAGAAGCTATACATCTCCCCATGTCTGGCCAATGGATTCGGACAATCGGGTTTGAGGGAGTGAAACAGCTGATTCCTCTCACAGAACCAATTGAGCTCTGCTATAAAAATATGAAGACGACTTTACCTATACTGGTATCAGAACATACACCTATTGCACTTTTGGGAAGAGATGCTTTGTGCAGATTGAACTGTACAATAAAGTGTACACCTGACGGCTGTCTGGTGGAAGTGCCAAATGATATTGCTCACCAATTATTGATGACAACGGAGACTGAAGCGTCTTCAGTATTTTGGATTGGAAATCTTAGTGCAGATTTTTTGGAGCCAGCTAAGTTGTGGGAGAAGTTTCTTGTAGCGAACATGCCTGATGCGAAGCTTCCAGAGTATCCATTTCATTGCACGCTCAAGTATTTCAAGGATGCGGCTCAATCAAACTCGGAGGAATGGTTGAGTTGTCAACCAAAGCAAGTTCAGCTTCGGTCATGCTGCATAATTTTGGGACCACAAGGAGCAGCTATGAAGATAGATAGAGATGATTATTTGGAGAAAGAGTTTGACATTGAGAAGAGTGTGCCACATGTGACTTTGTTGGTGGCTGAAGAATATGAGCAGAAGCACATAGGAGAAATGATGGTAGAAGCAGAGGAAGCTGTTTTTGAACCAGTGAAAGAGAATCTTGCCATCTGGAGGAGTAAGGATCAGCGGTTTGTTAAGATTATGATTACTGCTCAAGGACAGGGACAGCCACAAACTGTGCGGATGACACATGAGTCAATTTGCAGTGTTAAGATGGATCCAGACTCTTTGAAAGAAGAGATGTTGCAACAAGTTCCAGAATGTTTGTGGTCGCGGCATAGTACTGATATTGGACGTGTGAAGTCAGCCCAACCAGTGAAAGTTGAACTTCGACCAGGAGTTAAACCTCCTTGGAAGAACCAGTATCCACTGAAAGAAGAGGCAATCAGAGGGATTGAACCACAGATTGAAGGACTTGTGAAAGCAGATGTTTTGAAGATAACACAGAATCCTCAGAGTAACACGCCTTTGCTGCCTGTGAAGAAGCCGGATGACTCGTATCGCCTGGTACATGATTTGAGAGCGGTGAGTGAAGTGGTAGCTGATTTTCCAGCAGAAGTGCCGGATCCGCATACTTTGTTAGCCCAAATTCCTCCAGATGCGACACATTTCACAGTGTTAGATTTATGTGGTGCATATTTCAGTGTTCCACTTAGCATAGAAAGTCAGAGTTTATTTGGGTTTACATACAATGGACAGTTCTATGAGTATAAGAGATTACCACAGGGATTTAAACATAGTCCTCATATTTTCAATAAAGTATTGAAGGATGATTTGGTAGGGATAGATCAGCTATTAAAAAGTACAGTAGTACAGTATGTGGATGACATTATTATTTGTTCACCAGATGAGGAAACATGTCATAAGGATTCAGTTAAATTGTTACAGATATTGGCAGAAAAGGGACACAAGGTCTCTTTGAAGAAGTTGCAGTACTGTCAGGAGAAAGTAGTTTATTTGGGTCAGACAATAACGCAGGGACACAGAAGCATTTCTGATAGTCAGTTGGAAGCTATTCGCAAGGCGCCTAAACCCAGAACAGTCAGAGAGATGATGACATTTCTTGGTATTGCTGGTTATTCTTCAGCATGGGTAGAGGATTATGCTAGTTTAACAGGGCCTTTGAGAGCTATGATTAAAGATACTGGGAATGCTCAACTTCATTGTAACCTTTCTTGGACACAGGATGGCCTTTTGGCATTTGAGACGATCAAACAGAGGTTGCAAGAGGCTCCAGCGCTAGCGCTTCCGGACTATTCTAAGAATTTTTTGTTATATGTGGCTACTTCCACTGGGGGTAAATATGCATGTGCAGTTCTTTGTCAGCCAACAGGTATGGGGACAAATCCTCAACCTATTTCTTATTATTCTACTGCTTATTCAGAAGTAGAGCTGGGGCTACCGCTGTGCTACAGAGCACTGGTGGGAGTTTTTTTAATGTATGAGAAAGCATCGTCTGTCACAATGGGCTATCCAGTGACAATTCTTACCCATCATAGTCTTAGAAATCTCTTGAATTATGGCAAATACACATTGACTATGTCTAGACTTAGAGACTATCATAGGCTCTTGGAGCAGGAAGATGTTACCCTAGTAAGGTGTGTCACAGTGAATCCAGCTGAGAATTTGCCAACTCCAGAGGATGGTGAACCACATGATTGTGTTCAAGAAGCAGAGAAATACTCGAAGCTTAGATCAGACTTGCAAGCCCTCCCATTGCGTGAGGCGGACTTGGAGTATTGGACTGATGGGTCCTGTTATCGTGTGGGAGATAAATTGAGTGCTGGTTATGCAGTAGTAAAAGCCCAAGGGACTGAATTTGTCGTTGAGAAGGCTGGAGTAGTACCACAGCCTGCATCCGCACAGCTTGCTGAACTTGTGGGATTAACTGAAGCATGTTTATTAGCGGAAGGTAAGCGTGTGAATATATATTGTGACTCCGCCTACGCTCAAAATGTGTGTCATTTATTTGGAGCGGTGTGGAAGAACCGAGGGTTTAAGAAAACGGATGGTTCTCCAATACAGCATCACCATCAGATAATGAAATTGTTGCAGGCTATGATGAAGCCTAAAGAAATAGCGATAGTTAAGTGTGCAGCACATAAAATGGATGTGTCGAAGGTCACACAAGGGAATAAAGCGGCTGATGAGGCTGCCAAAGCAGTTGCAGGAGCTGATAAATGGGGCAAAGTGTTTTTGGTCACTCATGAAGTAGACGTGGAAGACAAAATCACACTTAGAGATGTGATTTTAATGCAGGAAGCTGCTCCTGCAATGGATAAACAGTTGTGGCTAGACCGAGGTGCCACTCAAGATTCTACTGGTCTTTGGAGAAATCATGAGGGGCTGATAATAGCACCTCCAGACCTGTTAGGTCTGATGATTCAGGAGGCGCATGGGCTAGCTCATGTTGCAAGGGGGGAAGTCAGACGAAAGATTACAAAGGAGTATGGGTTTTGGGCACCATGCTTGCTTGAACAGATTGATTATGTTATAGGCAGATGTACTATCTGCTTGAAAAATAATGTTCGAAGGGGGGTGATGGTTCCTCCTGGTTACATTCCAACTCCGAGGGGTCCTATGCGTGAGTTAGTTGTGGACTTTGTTGACATGATAAAACCAGTTGAAGGTAAGAGATACATGCTAGTTGTTGTGGACAGATTTTCGCGTTGGCCAGAAGCGTGCCCAACCAAGCGAAAAGACGCTCAGTCAGTTGCTAAGTTTCTGTGTAGAGAGGTCATAAGCAGGTGGGGACTTCCAGATCGGATATCCTCAGATAATGGAAAAGAGTTTGTGGATAAGACGATGAAATTGATTTTGCAAAAATTGGGAATTAAACAGCGTCTTGGTGCAGTTTATCATCCGCAAAGTCAAGGGATTTGTGAAAAAATGAATGGGGTTCTGAAAAATCGTATTGTTAAAATCTGCCAGCACACAGGTTTAAATTGGGTAGCGGCACTGCCGCTGGCGCTAATGGTGTGTCGCTCAAGTGAGCTGCGTGATTTGCATATGACACCTCATGAGTTGGTCACAGGAAGACGAATGCCAACGCCTTGTTTGCGTACAAGTGGAAAGGGTCCAAGCGTAGCCCTTTTGGAAGATGAAATGCGAGCGTACGTTAAATATATGGCTAATTTGCATAAAAGAATATATACGTACGTTTCTGACAGGCAAAGAAAAGAGGAAGCTGAGGAGAGGCTTGATGAGCAAAAGAGGAGCACAGTGCAACCTGGAGACAAGGTGTTCGTGAAGGTGTTTAGAAGGAAGTGGTATAACGAACGCCGTGAAGGACCATTTGAAGTTGTTCGCAGTACGGGAACGGCGGTCCAGGTTAAAGGGTCTCCAACGTGGTATCATTTATCGCATTGTGTTAAAGCGCCAAGGGAAGAGGCGCCACGCTTACAGGGAAGAGATGTTGAAGGCTCAAGAGAGCCAGGAGAAAATGGGGAAGAACATGCAGAAGAAAAAGAGATGCATACAGATCTCCAGAGTCAAAATCCAGAAGAGGAGGGTGTCCAGGTTGTTGACAACGTTGATGATTCTATGTACTTTTCTGATGATGCCAGAAATGACTCTGCAGTTAATGGACAGGAAAGAAGATTTGGTGACATTGATTTTCAACATGTCCCAGAAACAGCAGAGCCTATTTCAGTGGAGAGCGAAGCGCCAAAGGTTTCAAAGGACTGTGATTCCGCTGCAGGAGAAATCAGAGATTCAATTAGACGACGAAGTCCAAGACCAGTTCGGAAAAGGGTCAGACCAAAACGTTACGAGGACTAGGGCTGAAAAGACCTTAGGGAATTCTACTTTTTTAGCATTGAAGGTTACTGAAGGTATAAATATGTCACAGTTACTCACGTTGGCGCCTCAAATGATTGCGACGACATCAACCCCGTTGAAGACAGTAGTCAGAACTAAGTTAGGAAGAGCGGTTTCTCTCCCCTGTAGATGTGGAAGATTTAATGTGGGTGGTAATAATCCTCCTATGTGGAAAAATAGTCGTGGTGAAGATGTGCTGTTAACAGGACCTGAAGTTGATATGGTGCCTCGTGATCAGAGGAAGTATCTGTTGTTTAATGACTGGAGGTGGTTAAAAGTTAGAGATGATTGTTCACTTTTAGTGCGTAATGTAACATGGGAAGATCAAGGGGAATACACATGTACTTATTTTGAGCCAGAGTTGAAATTTGTTCCATTTCAAAATGTGTGGAGAGAGGGTTATATAACGCGTAAGGTAGTGGTTGTGATAGAAGATTTGAGTTCTTCGGGAATTTTCAGGGTGGCTACAAGAGTCACCACAGCAACCACTCCAAGAGTGAATATTACATTGAGGAAGCTTACTACTTTAGCTCCGGAAATAACTAAGAATGTCAATACATCAATTCAGGCTGTTACTTTAGCTACGATTTTGAAGGGGATGAATGCTACTACAGAGAAGATGCCAATTTCTTCTTTTGTTACTGGGGGAAATAGTACAAGTGAGGTTGGGCTAAAGGCAACCTATGCTAATAAAACAGTGACAACATCTCTGTCACCTAGGAAAGTTGTAAATATAACACAGACACCTGGTATGACATTATTGAACTTTAAAGAAAGAGTAAATATAACTCAGAAACCTAAGCTAAAAATAGAGCTTAGTGCGAATAGTAGTAAGGAGATTTTGGAACCTAGAGAACAGAAGGTGGAAGAGCATGATGCAGATTCATCTGTGACAGCTCAGAGGACTATTTTAGACGAGGAAGAGGGGTTTGTTGACTTTGACTGGACACCAGAGGACATGACTAACCAGTATCGTGTATTACAGAAGAGAGAAACTAAGTGGAAGGCATATGGATTTGATTCTTCGGTGTTACAAATCGCAGACCCATGGGCAGGTAGGAACTTATGGTTCCAGCAGTTAACTCATTCTGTAAGATCGGTTAGGAAGCTGAATTGTCCATGTGTGGTGAAAGTTCCAACACCAGGCACATGGCCTTCAATTTTAGAAACGGTACCAGAACCATTAAGTGCTAAATGTCAATCATATGCATTATCGTGGCTGTTATATCAGCAGCAAGCAGCAGAAGATAAGGTGATGGCTCTGTCAGTGCATCTGTTTAGACCTAAACATAATTGTTCTTGGTTGGGAGAGTTACCATATGTGAATTTACTTGATCAGCATGAAAATATGATAACAGCGGTCCCTGATCCGTTGGAAGTGAAATTTGTGGGGGCTAAAGACTGTTTTTGTTCAGATGGTACTCATAAGGGGCCTGGAAAGTTTATGGGAATATCAGACTGTAACAACTATATTATGGACTTGGGTGAGCATAAATATGAGGCTATGAATGACTTGTATAAAGTGACTTTTCAGGTACCACATCGCAAACTGAGTAGAATTTTGATGGTGCGGAACCAAAAGTTGCCGGGAAATGTAACTATAGGGAATTTTAAGGATATTTGGTGGGTTTGTGGTGATAAGGCATATATATTCCTACCGTATGGGTGGATAGGATGCTGTTATATGGCGATGTTGAAACTGCCATATGAGGTTTTTACTGTCCAGAAGGGAAAAGTTTCTGATGAGGTTCAATCTGAGGCTATTTCAGGAAGTAGGAAGAAAAGGGAACTAGCACAATTTCATAATCTGGAGTCCTATCATTGGAGGATAAGCCTAGGAGAGAAGTGGGGTATAGGATTATTTCCATGGTATGGGGTGACATTTTTGGCAGATCACATTGATAATATTACCTACACCCTACAGGGTTTTGCAAATGAGACTATAAGAGGTTTTGAATACTTGTCAAATACTCAAAAGAGTCACAGACTGACGCTGCTGAAACATGACATGGCTCTTGATTATCTTTTGGCCAAACAAGGGGGCCTATGTGTGGCTCTAAACTTAACTGGTGATGCTTGTTATACTTTGATTCCTGATAGTTCTGACAATATGACTAGTGTCATAGATGCATTGAAGCATATAAGGGATGCGTTTGGCCCATCGGAAGGAGCTGGATGGTCGGCGAATGCTTGGTTGCAGGAAAAATTAGGACCATTGGGAGCAGTGTTGGTTCAGATTATGGTAGCAGTTCTTATATCATTGAGTGTGATGTTCTGTTGCTGTACATTGGTGTTAACTTTTGCGAAGGCAATGATATTGAGATGGGTTGGAGTTGTGATGCCTGGAGATCAGGTTCAGATGCCATTATTACATAGGACTGACATAGACGATGACGAAGAAGTGGTGATAGAAGGTGAACTGATGGAGAAATATCCATTTTGAATATCTATTCTTATTATAATCTTAACATTTATTTCTTTTACTATTTAGGGTATTTAGTAGTCTCTTACTATAGAGTGGGATGATAGTAGAGGGAAATGAAAAAGGGGATTTATAACTGAGAATAATGTGAAAGTATGATACTGTGAATTTCACATTTACTTATAAGGTGTTAACCCATATGTGATGTTTCAATTTGCATCTGTTGTTTTTGCAAAAGATACTGGTTGGTGGTTTTCTTTCTTTTCCTCAAGAACAATGCTGGGGGAAGACAACTGCAAGAGTGGCTGGATCTTCAGGGACCCTGCTGTTCATGGACAATAAGATTGGACTGAAGGACTTTAAATAAGGACACTGTGATACGATGCCCAGAGTCAACACATCATCGACACTACACTGAGAGTCGACACTGCTGAAGAGTTGCAGTGTGATACATTTTTATGTCTTTGCATAGTATTTTGCATAGTATTGGATTTTGTTATGTCATATAGTAAGGGGTGATATTGATAGAGGACATTTATAAGAAAGTGATAATCATAGTAAGACATACTAGTGGGATTGAGTTGTTTATTGCATGAGTAGTACTTAAAGTTATACTAGGCTCTTTGTTTAATTGTTTGAAGACGGATGTTTTCTGTTATGGGGTAAGTACATTGGGACCTCAGATGTTTTTTCTTTTTTCGGATGCTTAGGGATAGGGGTGTTAGGCAGGGAAAGGTCCATTGGAAGGTCCGATGGGTCGACCAGCCTGAATGTGGACATTGTTTTGATTTCATTTTCTGAGGTTTCCATATGTATTTGCTTAAGTCATATCCATATACAATTTGTCAGAATACCTCCTTTAAAGTGGTCTGGAGTACTTTATGTGGTCGCCTAAGGCAGAGGGGCCGTGAGAGAATTTTTCCTGTCTAGATTGTTTGAGGGATATTTCAGGAATGATAAGCTGCCGGACAGGTTTTTTCGCTCTCACACTCCAGAAAGCTGTTGCATTGCTAAGGTTATGCTATAGGAAGAATTGTTATTTAGTTACAACTACAAATATGTATAAGCTACTTGTTTGTTTTTCGAGACTTTAAGGAAGTCTCGAAGGGGGGAAAATGAAGTATATTTTAAAAAGAAACCTTTGATAGAAGAAGGTAAAAACACTCTTTCAATAAGTTGAGGTGGTAGTATCTAGGAGTTCCCTGTGTGCTCTGTTTGTGCAGGGGCTAGGAATGTGAATTGGGGGGCCCTTGGTCTCTTAGGTTCAAATAGATGAGGTCATGTTAAAAAGAACCATATGCTCTGTCTCCTGTTTCAACAACAAGAACCATATATATATGCTGTTGGTCAGTCTGTTCGGGAGGGGACATTTAGAATTGGCACAGATCCTCTCTCAGGTACTCTTGCTTGATATGATACTGTTTTACTATGTAATAAATCTTTTACTGGCAACTCAGTATCGGCGGAGTTTTTCTTCACAACATCTAAACACCATCGCCACTAAATAAACAACAGTAGCATAAGGTAATCTGTCCATGAACTGATCTTCCATAACATATTGCACATTCTGAATATGCAGTCGATACAAAGCCTGCAGATACTCCTTAATTTAATCATTTTGTATGTGTTGCAAGCATAGCAGCTGTGCACAAATTGCTGTGTTGCCTAATGCCGGGCCTGCACACACGACACACACATCACTGAATTCTGTATTAACGTACCAAGTTATCAAAGCTCAATCTGCTGTTCATGGAATTGCTGGAAAAGTTAATTTGTTTCTTGACAATTTTAGGCTGCTTAATGAATTAAAGTGTTATGCAAAATATATTTGTTTTTAGTTAATCTAATTTTATCTATTTCTATCTATTTTGTTCTCTGTGATTATTATAGATGTAAATAATATGTTTCATGAAAGTAATGAATCATATAAGCCTTTAAATAATAGACTGGCAGTTTTTATCTATTCGTCAAATAAAATTTTGTTTTGTAGAAAAGCAGTGATTTTACCCTAGGAAAATATTACAGTGCTGCTGTCAGTGCTCTTACATCTCTTAAAAGGAATGAAAGGAGGTTGTTATATGGTGATTGGCTGTTCCTGCACCATGCCTGACCACACCTTTTGATCATTTATTCGCTCTTCCCTGTTTACAGTTGTGCTGCTCTGCTTCAGGTTGGAGCCGTCATGCACGCACACGCATCAGCATGGTGATGTTATGCCTTATTTTTCCGCTTGCACTATGACCACGGAAATAGGGGCCCTGCAGTTCAGCACAGTTTAACCAGACACCTGGTATGGAGCTCTCTGCTCTACCCAAGTTGTTCTGCTTAGACACCAGATTTAGATTTCTACAATAATAGAACTGTAAATATTCAGGATATATGTGGAAATACTAGGGATGGGCAGTAGGCTATATATTTTGGTTTTTTGAAATTTAAGTTAACTTAAATTTTGCCCCCGGTGATCTTTTTGCCTATTGTCATGTCCACAGTCCAACATAAAATAAAGTATAGGATATTTCAGTAGGATTTTTTCGCCATATGATCATGAACTTATGCAAGCTGTTTCATTATATAGTAGTGTATAGCAAATAAACTTTGTTGGCCAGCTTCTTGAACAAGGATTATGCATAGTTCTGGACAACACAGCATTTTAAATGGAGATTTTACATTAAAAGGAAAAAAAACAGTCCATGACTAGGCATAATTCCTGTCCAGGAAACCGGCCTTACACGTAGGCTTTGTTTAACTGATTATCACTACAATAAAGCAAATTTCCACTTGCATCTCTATGGGATTGTTACAGAGTGTATATAATGGTATACATAACAGTATATTTACTTTCACATACAAAGTTTGATACTACTTGGGACAGCTGTAGTTTCTAAACTGACATTTAAAGCATGTAAGATATGCATGTGATGTACTTTATTTTGTATTTTGCAGTTTTTCAGTGAATCCTTTGGTATCAGTATTTGAACTTAAAGGCTGTCTCGTAATATTATTGTAGAGACCTGTTAGCTGTCTGGGAAACTGGTTGTTAAACAAAGTTATGCTTTTATGCAGTGTATTAAAGGAAAATTCCACTGTTAAATGGTTATGGTGTAAACAAATTCAGATTGGTTTGGTGTGAAATGCTCTGTTCTGGAGAAACTTACCAAGTCAAAATTGTTCGCAGTGGTGGTGATAGGAAGCTCCCTCACAGAAAGTTATTACATGAAATGATTATAAATACACTGCCTGATGTCTGAGGCATTGTTTTAAGATAGTTTTGGGAAGATTTTGGCCTAAAACATATTTTTAATGGTGGTGGGGTGTTATGAGGCTGAATAGTCCCCAGAGAAAACTTTTCAGATTTTTTTTTTATTTTCCCATCATCGACAGTCCATATAAAACTCAGAAGACTTGTTGGTTCACTATTGGTTTTGGGTAAAATCGACATATTTGATATTTATCACCACCACTGTAAAGTAAATCTGAGTCTCTACAATGAACCATTTCACACCAAACCACTCTGAATGACTTTGTTTACATCTCAACAAATTATGTAAAAATTACTAACGTGAGTTTAGATATCATTATGTTTAAGGTGTTGCTCCTATTAATAATAAATATGCAGTATTGATGGTGTATTAAAATACTAGTGCAATATACAGTATTAAAGCTGCTGTACTAGTGCAGTTTCATTACACATGCAGCAAAATGGACATGGTGCAACTACAGTAATGTAGTTTGTAATGCTGCAGGTCAAATGCAGTAAATGGAGGCAGATAGTATCACGACAGTATTAAAAACTTTTTAGTACAGCAGTTGTACTGCTTCTATTTTTGCAGGAGCATTTTATGGTGGGAAATGAATTGTTTTGCATTTTATCTGTGGCATTAGATTTTGTTTATTTATTTTAAACTGTGTTTATGTATAAGTAGCCCTTTTAACTAACTTTTTTCTATTCTATGGTTTTTCTATTGCTTTGTGTAGAATCGCCACAGAACGTCTGACGTCTGCCTACTACCACAGTAAGTTTTTTAACACAAATTCTGCAACAATTCACAATGGTCAGTATTGATCACTGAACATATAAATACACATCTTTCTCCCATTATTTGTTTATTTTCGGTAAGTTGAAAGTTTATTAGGACCACCTACCATGGTGCACCTTGCAGGTTTATAATTACAGACTATGGTGTTACTGCACAATTTGCCTCTACCCCTCCCTTTAGTGGTAAGAGACCGTCATAGCATATCTACATTGTGACCAGTCCTGGTCTGATAAAGATATACCATGTGACCAAAGGTATGTGGATGCCTGAACATCAAATCTCTATCATTCCAAAACCATCAACATATACACATCTGCTGAGTTTTACATGTATATGTATATGTATCATGTGTTTATGTATGGAGTAAGATTGCTGTCAAAAAAACTTTGCGTGCTCATCTACATCTGTACATAAACATATTCGTTGTACACAAAAGTCTGTTTTCATGTATTCACTTACAGATTAAATCACACATAAAAAGCATAATGTTGTGATGCTGTGTGTGGTTTGTGAAAATACAACTGTAAAATCTACAACACATTTATGCATACGACTTTAATTATTATGGGTACAACTTTAGTTATGAATACGGATCTAAAACCGAGAAACGACTGTCAAAAGTACGTCATTGGGGTCACAGGCAAAATGCATCGAGTAGGAGACCAATCGATTCGATGTAGTGCGCATGCGCCCTCTCCAGCGTCCCGCTCTCAACTGTTGGCGGGCAGCAAGATGACGGAAGGAGTAAGTGGGAGCTCAATTATGTCTCAGGTCCAGCTTTTATTCTCTCTGGTCAGTACAGTTGTTTAACAGTGATTCATTTCATATGGTTTAATAAGATAGTTTAATAGTGTAATAGAGTATATTGCTGTTGTAATCTTTGAGGGCAGCAGTGTTATATGGAGCAACCTAAACGCAGTGGTGTCGTTTGGTTTCAGGTTAACCTCTTATGGTTTTAGTATTGAGGGGTTCCCAAAATCCGCTTGTTGATCATTTATTTTACTGCTTATACCGCAATTCGTTTTGGACTTTTTTTGGTTAACGCTGCGATAATGCTCCTTTTATTAGTGATAATGTGAATATTGATTATTTTAATGTTATGCTATGGTGGTCGCTCACTTTTTGCTTTAACTTAGCTTAACCACAGACATTTCAAGCTGGTGACGTTAGTTGTGGGATGTAGCTAATATATATAATATAATATAATATATAATATATATATAATATATAATATAATGTATATAATATATAATATAATGTATATTATATATAATATAATATATAATATAATATATAATATACATACATACATATATATGTATGTATATATATATATATATGTATGTATATGTATGTGTGTGTGTGTGTGTGTGTGTGTGTATAAGTTATCTAGTGCCCTTTGTCTTGCATATTTTAGTGTTTTCCTGCTCTAAGAGACACATTAATCTCAAACACGGTGTGAAATTTAGCTGATTAGTTAAATCAGGTGTGTTGATGCAAACACTAAAATGTGCAGGGCAGGGTTTTCCCAGGACCAGGGTTAGAAATCCCTTGATTGCTTAACTTGAGAACCGCTGAGAAATGTTAACATTATTTTCAGTACTTTCAGTAGCCCATTTTCAGAAAAGTATGTAACATTAAAATGTATTATTTTGTCTTCACAGGCATCTCTGATTACACACCTATTGGACCGTCTTAGATCAAGAGTAAGTGAGACCTTAGATCGACCACAGTTGGATTTGGACTATTTTCAGTACATTGCAAACCAAGAGTTGTTTATTCTGACATCAGCCAGTACTGTATTTGACGTACCATCTGAAATTGTGGACAGCCTTTTAGCTCTTCAGAGGAACGTAAATGGAGCTTTTTCCTTAGAGGCACCTAAAGTTTTTATTAAGGAAGGGGGCCATGGACGAGTGTGAAGATGTTAAACCCAAGAAGAGGATTTTGGGTTTTTACGTGTGGCTTACTGCTAAGGTCTGCGAGGTTGAGACAACCAATAGGATGGGCAGGACCAAAAGTAGAGTGCACATGCAAGCAGTTTATTTACACGATGTGAAAACAGGAAAACAAAAACTGTACAAAGGGAAAAATAAATGGAGAATAAAGTATTTACAGGCTTAGTCATGGCATGGGAAGCAGCCGCGAGGCTGGGTCCCAACTCACTTTACAACTTCCCCACACCATTACTTTAGACACTACAAGTAGCTAGTGTTCACGGTGGCAAACAGAGTCGTGGGGAGAAGTAGAAGACCTCTCCGAGCAACCCTCGGGTTATAAGTCTAAAGCCCCGCCCTCGGAAATCCCATTCCCCACCATGAGGTCAGAACAGTGTGGTTTCCACCTAAAACAAACGATAGCGCTATACACAACAGTCAACCTAGGTCAAGCAATTCATTAACAGTAAGTACATCGTCTTGGCCATTAACTTATAACGACTAATTATTTTCTTTTTCCCCCACAGGATATTAGATGAGGAATGGACCCCCCCTTTTCTCCCCATCGGTGGATCCTCCAGATAAGGTTAAGGTAAGTAGGTCTCTCTGCTGTCCCCGTTTTGCTATTTTCCCTTTCACAGGCAGACACAGGTAAGTACCTTCATATACATACACACATGTATTTTATAGTCCGAGGGATGGTATTCGTTGGTGATGGGGTAGGCCTCGCCTTACCACATCACAATAAGGTCGACCAAAATTGATTTTTTCTGAAGAACTGCTGACCAGACACCGGTCTTCACCGGTGACTTGCATTGCAAACCTGTTAGGAGTCAGCCAGTCAACCATCTTCTGCCATCTGCGTGAACATGGATTGTCTACAAGATCCACATATAGCATTCTCTCTGACCATGACTTGGATATTGGTGTGAGGTCTATCAAGAGAAGAATACCCAGTGCAGGATACAGGATGGTAAAAGGTTTCTTGCAAGTAGATGGGCAAGCAGAGTTCAATGGAATCGCATCAAGAAGTCCATGCACAGAGTAGATGCTGCTGGAGTTTCGGAAAGGATGACATAGCTGGGGTGCATTGTCAGGAGAACTTATTTTGTACAGCATCCCTTGTCCTTAGTTCACATGGACACAAATCACAAGCTTATAGGGTAAATGTCAGTCAAGGTACAACATTGTCATATTCAGAAGGATTGATGGATATTCAAGAAAGGTATGTTAATTTTGGTTTCAAAACCAAATTATGTTGTGTCAGGGTACTTGTTTTAATTTTGTAAATAAATTAGAAGTACATTTTCAGACTACATGAAATTAAATGTTTAACATTTTAATGTAGGTTACTATTCATAAGATTACATGACACCTACACAAGCTTCTCGTGACAATTGATATAATCCTCCATAAATGTTTATAAATGCTTATTTTAATAGGTATCATCTGTTGTAAAGGCTACTTTGGCTAATGTTGATCAATTTTGGCAAAGGTAACTTTTATATGAATGACACTTGGAAAAAGCATTTATAAATATTTGTGTAGGCTTATGTCAGTTGCCATGACAAGTTTATGTAGCTGTCATGTAGCATTATAAATAGTACCCTACAGTATAGTGTTACCATACTTACTAAGACATTTTTTGTTTACATATAGATCATGTACCTGGAACCAGCGGATAACAACCGCTCAAGCACTGCTCTTTCATTTTTTCTCAAAGCAGTTCAAAACCATGGCTGGCCATCAAGGTGTGTAAAATGGTGGTACATGCTTCTTGATTTACTGTTTAACGCTTTTGCTCAATGTTTTGAAAAATACTGAAATACCTTTCATTTTAGTGGTATTTTTTTTTTCTTTCCTTTTTCTAGGGTGGGGGTGACGAAGGTGGGGAAAACGTGGGAATAGCAGAAACCATGTTCACTGTAAAAGGCACTGAAGAGGAAGCTTCATTGCAGGAAAAAGTGTGCATAATCAAAGGTTATTATTTTTATGTAACTTGCAGTACTCCAATAGTAAAGTTGTTTACTTTTTTACTTTTTTAAAAGCCCATTTATATAAGAAGGCTATCAGTTGTTTAAGCTACATGCTGCTGTTCTCCCTTCTCTCTTAATCAGGATCGAGCGTCTATGGCGAGACCTTTGGCTCAGTGTAACTCAGCTGTAGTTGAAGTTCTTCATGGTCTTGAAGAAGACGGCTTGTTGGATTTGTCAGACGCTGTCCATATGTTTTGTGCGAATTGTGTGTTTCTTTCATGCCTGAAACATGATCTTCACAACTTCAAAGAGGGCTGGGACAGTCATCCCTTATGATTTGAAGGTGGACTCACCCCTAACTAGCTGTGGGTTCTGGGACACATGCAGAATTCTTCTGGTGACTTTGAAGAGGATTTGCAGGTTTGTATTAAATCACATCAGCCTATTATCCAGTATATTTTAAATATTTCACACTGTGTTTTATGCAAAAAGATTGCTTTTTAAAAGTAGTTTCAGAATCTGGAACTGTTTGGAACAGACTGGGAGTCATTCGATGATGCAAATGAAGAACCTTTTGGAATTCAGGTCCCACAAATAGAGAGCCCTCTGACTCCAGCTGAGATGGAAACAGTAAAATCGATGATCGATCCTCTTGCAACATCTGAATCATATGGTAGGGACATTTACATATCAGTGGTTCAGTACATTGAAAGCCTTTGGAGAACAAAGAAATGTCTGAAGTTTAATATGCAAATACAGCTCCTTGTAAATATTTATTTATAGTAAATTGTACAGACTTGCAAACTTGTACATTATACTTTGCTGTGTAAGCTAAAGTACTTGCAATTTTTTATTTTATAAGAGAAAATTTGACGTACTTGCATTTTTTTAATTTCATAAGAGAAAATTTGACAGTATGAAAACTGAAATAATACATAGTATGTTTCAATATTAACTTACTACAACAAAACCTAAGTTTTCAAATGAAATGCTGTTTTAGTGTGAATAAAAAAACATGGGAAGAACTACAGCGTCAATCATTTTTTAACTAGTGACTATTACACCCTATCAGAAGACTCCTCATGACAAATGGCCAACTGCATGATGTTTTTGATTGAAAAGTAATGGTGCGAGTGCAGGCTCTTACGGTTGGAAAACAAATAGTATGATGTGAGTCACAGTCATGATAGAACGCGGTTATGCCGAAGTCTTGCTTTTCACTTGACAAAACAGGCTTGTGTCCCTGTCCTGTCATCCACTGCATTATTCTGCCAACAGTCATTTCTCCATGTTCACCTTGTTCTTACATACAAAAAAAAAAAATTAAACATGTTAAGGTGAAAACTATTTGTTATTTTTACAATTGCTAAGACATACCTCTATCTTCAGTTTCCTGTAGAAAGTCCTGGAAAAAGTTCATGTTTATTTCCATGCTGTATTTCAAGGATCCCCTCTCACTGAAGACTGGATGGCACTTCTCCAGAATAAAAGCTGCATCCACCTTCAGATGACATTAAATGAGTTTTGTTTAGAATTGGAGTTAACAAACACTAGAAGTCAGTAGTCACACAAATAGCCCAGTTTCTGTAAAAATATTCTCTCAAACCACATCCAAATCTTGATTAAGGTCTCACAGATCAGTGGAGTGAGTCTATAAAAATGAATAAAACTTCACTGCTACAGACAGCCATTTAAGAAACCAGCAGGCCTGCTATTCACAAAGCAGCCTGATCTTGGATGAGATTCCTCCATATTTGATGGTAATGGTCACTAAAACTGATTCTAGATTAGCACTCCTGCTCCTTAGGCTTTTCAATGATAAATCACCAATGATTTTAAATTCTAACTAGGCTTAATCCATGTCCATGAAACCAGGCCTTATAGTTCACAATACCATACTCTGTCTTGAACCTCATTAATTTGTATTAAGTTAAATGTCAAACATGTCTTGGTTACAGATCAACAAAGTCTAGGGTAAGTGAAAACACTTCTTTTAATTCTTTATTTAATGGAAACACAATAGAAAAGAATGATTTACCTTGTCATCGTCTCCTGGTACAAAAAGTGGTAGACAAAGAGCTGGGTATGTCTTCATAATCTTTGGGAGGTCATAAAGCAAGAGGCCTTTCCTAAGCTGGTCAAGAACTGGGATGACTCTCATGGTTGAGCAGGGTACAACAGCTCTAAAACAAAAGCATGGGGGGACAAATATTTTAGTGGAGTAATGCTGTCCTTTATTTAAAGTGGCATTTCTTAGACCTGGTCATGGAGTACCTCTGTCCTAACCCATCTGGGCCTGTATTCACTGTACTTCTCAGAGTAGGAGTGCTGATCTAAGATCTGTTCTTGTCAGAAAAGTCATAATTAATAAGAAAGGAACTGGATCCTAAATCAGCACTCATACTCCGAGAAGCTTTGTGAATACAGGACCTCATGTCACTTATCAGCTAATTAACAAACTCTCTCAAAGTGAGTGTGTTAGAGCACAAAAAATACTAAAATGTGCAGAACAGGATTATTGCATATTCAGAAGTACCAATTTATAAAAATCAAAAAATTACAGCTTTAAAGTACCAAGATACCACTGTAATTAAGAGATAATTCAAGCACTGAAACTGCATGTTGCTTATTGTCTATAGTGCACATTTTGTAGAACAAATACACCAGTCTAAATCAAGGTTTGTTAAAAGTAGTAGTTAAAATTTAAGTCTCTAACCATGTTAGTACTTCATTAGGCAACTAAAAAGTACCTGATGATGTCATCTTTCTTTTCTACAGACTCCCTTCCAGTGTAGCTACAATTCAGAATTTCATCAGTAAGGTCAATGATGTCATCATCAGTTGCACTGTTAATCTGAAAGCAGAATGCTGAACTGAATAATTAAATTTTAATTTAGCACTTCTTAACACTGTCCCAAATCAGCTTGTCCAGGATTACAGGTCCAGCCCCTGTACACATTTCCAAGAGATACAGTGGAAAGAAGTACCAAAATACAACAAACAAATTATTGATAGAGAAATTACATAAATTGGCATTAACCTAATAGAAATACAGAAGAATAAACTTTAGACAAAATTAGACACCCTTACATGTTTAACATCAAGACTAAAATGTGCATAAACTTGTAACTTTTTATTATCTCCCACATTTCACGATGATGCCAAATTAAATCAAAATCAAATCTTTCACCAATAAACATGCACAAATAAAATCAACATCAGAACTACTGATGCATACTAATGTATGCACTTGTACCTGTTACGAACTCTTTGCTTAAGGCACCAGTGTCAATGCCTGCTTCCCCAAAGAACGTAACCTTTAGTTGACATTTAGGAGAGGTTTTCTTTTGGCGTTGCCACTGTTGCATGCCTTCGTTGAAGATATCAGATCAAGATACACGGAGCGGAAATGTGCTGGTTTCATCCACCTGGCCACTAATCCAATTCAAAATGTCATCACAACTGAAACACAAAAGGAATACAGAGAGTTAAGATAAATTACTAAATGACGTCCCCAAATTTGTCTATATATTTAGATATATTTTTTACCTCTGGAAGGAATCTATAGGGTGATCTGACTTGCTCCATCATGTTCTACAGTTCTACAGACACACAAAAAAAATCCCTTTAATGAAATAATACATATTTATAAAGCTTAACAGTATTCTATGATGCAAGCTCCTGTCACACCTCAGGCTGAATCGGACTTCATTTCCCAGGATACACTGGGAGATCACATGTCTGGGCAACGTCATTCAGACTTGGAGCTCAGAAGGGACTCCAACAACCACAATACCTCAGGAGATCACATGACTACGGACTATCACGCACGCACCTATCAGCGTTCGCAATCTCCCGAATATTGAGTGTATACACCTGAATCCAATGTCATATGATCACATTAGTTCAATATTTAAGCCCGGGCTTTAGCGTTAGTCAGTGCGAGGTATTGTTTCTATTAGAACTTACTGAGCGTTTTCTATGTTGCTATTACTGCCTGTTATGACCCTTGTTTCGTTTTCTTGACCTTGTCTTTTGATACTCCCTTTTGGTACTTCTGCCCGGTTGTGTTTGGACCTGTTTTTCGACCCTTTTGCCCGTTCTCCTGACAACGTTTTTGGATTATCCTTGTGGTTTTGTATGCTTAGTGTTAGGATCACTTTTGTGATTCTGTATAAGTCTTTTTGGCTCCGACCTTTGCTTGTTTTTGGACCCGACTTTCTAAACTCTAATAAACCTGGTTTTCACTGTTTATCCGCGAGCGTCTGGTCAGTGGTGTACAAAAGGTGACCAGTAACTGTACAAACAAAATTTACTTAAATTTTAGAGTAAAGCAAATTAGTTTAGCAATAATATTGAGAAAGGTAACATATGCCATCATACCTCTGAATGAGTGATGTTTTCACCTATAGTTAATGAGCATTTCCCAAGTCCAGCCAGTATAAGCCGTAATTCTACCTCTCCTTTCAGTGTTTTCTCACATTGTTTGTCAAGTAGGAAAAGTTTACTACAAAACTTTTCTGTGGACGAGTATATGGTTTCCCCTTCACCTCCTTGCAGAAGAACCCTGGAAAAGACCTAAAGCCATTTTCAGTCAGTTTTAGAGCAGTGTAACTACAAAGTAACATAAGGCAGCAAACCGGCCTGTCTCACACCTAGCCATTTCTTGGTGTACTGACTGTCCATGGCGACTGCACTGGCCCCTTTCTGTCTGTTCTCCCTGGCCACCACCAGGATCGGCTCTACCTTGTCTGGCTGGCCTGACATCTCCTGCTGAGCCTAAACTGTTGGTCAGTATCGACACAAGATTTTGAGCAGTGCTGATGATGTCCGCTAATGGGACCTGACAAACACAAGACAATAGCAACAATTTAATACTGATGAACAAAAATCTCTCCTATAGCAAAGAAATATTCATTAAATAGCAAACTCTATTAGTTTCAACCAAATAGCTCCTTGCAGCATTACAATTACATAAAGACCCTTGTTAGTGGTCTGTCTCTAGCTTCACAGAATGTAACTGTATTTCATTAAAGTCTTGCAAACTGTCATTTCAAAATAATTTTATATAGATTAGCAATATCAAGCTTCTGCACTGGTAAAGTTCATTCTAGTTTTCTTTGAGCCTGCAGCATATAATCCTACGTCTAGATAAACACTTTCTTTTTGCGTTCTGTTGCATAGCTATGTACTACTTCCCAGTGCAATATCAGTTTCCTAAAAGAACTTCTTCATAACCATGTGTACCTTTAACATGATGTTTAAGAAGCTCTCTGTAACTTCAGTAAAATAACGTTATACTTAGCCCTCATTAGAGTCTAGTGTTAGCCTCACTGACAGCCTAACATGATCCATCACCAATGATTATTCAAGCATACACTCTCAGAAAAAAATATACCAAATTGTACCTTTTAGGGTACAAACGTCGCTGGGGTGGTACCCTCAAGTAGACATGTTTTGTACCCTTAGTTAGGGAACATAATTGTACCATATGCTAGTGTACCTTTTAAGAGACAATATTGTACCCTAAGGAACAATTATGATCCCTAATGTAATGGTACTAAAACGTACCCCCAAGAAAAGGTACAATTTTGACTCATTAGGGTACCACCCCAGTGACAAAGCCATTTTGTTCCTTTATGTGGCAAAATAGTACTTTCAATACATACTTCCTTTTAGGCATTAAAATAAACAGGGAGGCCATAACCCTACATTGATTTGCAATTTATTGATCAGCAAAACCTTTTAAAAAGAAAATTATTTGACATTCATCACTTGTTTTGTCTTTACAGAATTACTACAAAATCAATCATGCAATAGTATTAGTTACATTGCAATAAAAGAAACATTTCATCTGTTTGGAGTTTGGAACAGAATAAAATACATTACCTAGGCAACTGCACAAACATAGTTTCAACTTTAGTAAATCAGATCAAAATAAAAAGTCCCTCAAGAAAAAACACTATCCCTATTAAACAGGAGCTCCAATACAGCATGTTTTTGCAAATGTTTTTTTTTAAAAGAACACTAACTGATTAGTAATTACTTAATACACTTAACACAGAACACATTAATATAAATGTTATTTTCAAATATATTCACTTATGTCATTCAAATACAGCACACAAAGTACACTGCAATATTGTAAACACTAATCATAAACAGGATCTGACAGAAAATTTATCCTAACAAGGTTTGATCCCTGTATCAATTCTTTGTTTTTCAGCAGGAATATCTAGTGTTAACAAATATTCTGTCATCAACAGTGTATGTATCGAGAGCCTGGTAGTCAACTTCTTCACCCGGGGAAAGGACAGTCCAGTCCTCATCACATTTCACCCAATACAAATAATAGTGATAACAGAAGGAAACAGGAATTAACAGCTCCCCACACAATGCCCAGTCTGTGTCAATGTTAACAATATACCTAATTTGAAAAAAACAAAGGAATTTCTTCTGAGTGCATATGGCCCACAGCAAACACATCTTTTACACAGTACTTTACATGGTTAATCACTACTTCTGTTACATGCTGGAGTGTTGCGTTCTCAAAATTTACATCACTACACTTCTCACTTATACTGAAAGAATGCAGTAGAGCTGAAGGCAGAGATTTAAATGGTATGCTCACACTACTTCCAGTAACATTTTCATATTCCCCCAACATGTTAACGGAAGAAAATTCCCAGCACTGCCTATATTGATGGCGATTACTTGAAGTGGATGAAATATTGACAAAGTTTCTACAAGTACTAGCTACTTGTTTAAAATATTGATGTTTACCTTCAAATCTCATGCACCATGAGGATCGTAAAGGCCCAAAGGACAGTATCAGATGAGAGTAATGAATCAAACAATGACATTTTGGAGTAATAACATTTCCAAACTGCTCTTCCATGCCCAACAAAAACTCAGAAACTAACTGGTCAAAAAGTGGAAGGCTCTCTTTTTTTAACAAATGGGGCCATGACAATGTCAGCAATTTCACGGCATAATAAATAGATGCGCCAATAGCTACAGTCTTCAGGTATCTTGTGTGCTACCAAGAAAGGAAGCAGACGGAATAAACACCACTTCTGTGAAGCATATCCTACAACACCGGAACTTTGCAAAAGTTTTTTCTGAGAGAGGCACAGGCTTATTTGTTCTATCATTTTGTCCAAATGACATTTTCATCAGTTCTTCATTGAATTCTTTTATTGTTATGTGCTTTTCCTCATTAGCTTTACCCAAAACAAGCCGTAACACCAACGGTACTATATCTTCTAAAAAATTGTGCATAACATCTGGTGGAAGTGATCTAGTAACATCAAAGTAATCCAACTGGTCAAAATGTTTTCTGGATTTTGTTCAATGCACTCTAAATGATATCTGTGGACATCAGTGGTCCTTAAAACAAAATCTGATTCACTGAACTTCTTTTTCATGTCAGAGTGAGTAGCCATACAGTATCGACATATTCTACCAACATTAAAGGACAAGCTAAACCCACCTATCATGTGAGACGAAAGGTTATCTGCAGATATAACAGCTACAGCTGCATGAACAGTTTTTTCAACTCCATTAACAATTACACAAAATCCTTCAGATGAAAGCTTTTTAAGATCATTTAATAGCGGTTTTAAAATTTCATCTAAACCAAACTGTTTAACATGGTAATAGCGAACAAGTAAAGCTAAATGAATATGTTTAATCTGTGAGCAATATTTTGCACCCATATTCCCTACAGTATAGTAAATTGCACAAAGTTTGTGCTTGTTGCGCTTAGACCCCAGGAGATTACACACTTCAAATTCATCCTCATAAAAGTGTAACCTAAGAGCTTGTGGGTGGTCTACAAAGAATTTGTGTTTCCTAAAATAAAGGCCATCCCAATAATCAGTCAGAACACATTCATCTTTTTCACTTTTTAGCTCAGTCTGCAAACAGTCCCAAACATCCTCATGAGAGCAGTACTTCCTCTGTACATCACAAATAGGAACACAGGAATAACTTCCAATCTTATGACCACTTGAGTCTCTTAGTAAGTACTCTACAAGTTCAGTCATCTCAAATTTTGATTTACAATTCTCTTTGAACATGTATGGTGACCTAATATGTTTTGAAGGCTCTGAAAAAAGTCAGGGGACTGTAGAATTTCCTGGAGTTCAGGACTTGCTTCAATATTAAAGCCATTTTTCTCAAGGTGATATGTGAGAAATGCATCATAGTTCTCCTTAAAAAAAGTAAACAAAAAATTAACATCCTAATTCATGCTGCACAGACTGTGGAAAGTGATTATTCTCTCTGCATTTCAAAATGAATGAAAAAAGGTTTTCTCTAAATTGCAGCAACAACTCATTCATATCTGGTGCTGCAGGAGGACTGGCAGCACCATTAGATCTCTCCTCTTCTTCCACCAGATACTGAGCATCATCAGCAGCAAAAGCTAATGGTAATACAGTGTGCTTATGCTTGCGGTACACGTGTCGTCTAAAGGACTCACACTTTGCAAATGTCCTCTGACAATCATTAAGACCACAAGTTATTGTAAAATTTGCTTCATGTGCATGAATAAGACCTATATGCTGAATTAATTTAACAAATGTGAAGGCTCTCCGAGAGCATTTAGGACAGCAAAATGAAAGAGGAATGGTTGGCACAGGTTACTCTAGAAGGTTGATAAGTCTAGTCACTGTTGTAGGCAGAGGCTTGTCCCCATCCTCAGATATTTTCAGAACATACCGCTGAAAAAACACCAGAGTGTTCTTCAAATGAGATGGTTATGCCAAGTTGAAGACATAGTAAGCACAAAATGCAGCAAGAGCACCTTCATCCACACCGCTAGCTTGGCAGACCTCCAGCCCATCCACTTTGACCACTGCAGTGACACTTCTAGTGAAAACAGAAGTACCTGTTGTAACTTCTGGTACCTGAACTGTTGGATATGGTGATGATGGTTGGATATGGTGATGATGGCTCTGCCTAAAAAATTAACAAACACTGTAATACTTTTTCAGTCAAATGTACAATAATACTGAGCAATGTAATTATTATTCACAGTAGCAATCATAAGTTTGGTCACAGATGGTTATAGAAGGCTTTTCCTCATTTTAACTATTTTTCAGCATTTTTGAATAACAGTTAAGACAACAAGACTATAAACCATTTTAGTTTCTCTTAGAAATTAACCTCGCTTTTGCCTCAATGCACACGTTCCATTTTAAAATGTTTAAAATGTTTGTTTTGTAAATAGTCTTACATACATAGCCATTTCTGTCTGTATTTGTCTTAGCAACACATTCATATGTAATTTAACTATAAATATGCAATTCCTGAAGAAAACGCAGAGTGACTGCAAAGGTTAAGCAATTCTCTGGCACTCTAGTGTGTTGTAAGGTGCTTGCTATGCCATCCCAGGTTTTTGCTATTGTATTCCAGGTGGTTGATAGAGTGTTGCTGATATAGTTGTATCATGGTGATATCAGAGCGCTGCACAAACTTTTGCCAACATATTTCTGCCATTCATTCTCATGGAAAAAAAAGTTGCTATGCAGAAGCTATGCATCCAATCAAAAAGCGGTATACAAGATCAGACTGAACATCTCAAAAGTGGAATAACAATCAGATAATTGTGTTGTACATTGCAAATCAATCATCAATTATAGTCTATATTATCAGCACTGTTCTCTTAGGTTTAAAGCGGGGAAAGTTAACCTAATAAAAGGGCTTTTTTTTTTTTTACTGTAGATGAGACAACTAATTGGAGGAAAATGACATTCCTTGACCCAAAAACAGTGGAAGTTCTGGTCAAATAGCCAAAATAATAGATCTGGAGCTTTTTTTTGGATTAATGAATAAAACAAATACTAATCATTTAAACCTTAGTGACAATATGGGTCAGAAAAAAATTACAATTTGATTTTTACAACAAACCAACGAATACACAAAGCTTTAGATCAAATGTAAGGTTATGAAAAATGCATAATGCAAAGTTTTGTGTGTCCAATTAGTGTGAATATCGGTAATGTAAAAGCAGTACTTGAAATTACAAAATGTAACATTATGTACAATGTCATGAAAGAAAAGAGAAACTACTGCACCTCTCCAAGCATGATGTAGCTGTCAAGTTTCTCCCTCAGATCAGTTACCTGGGAGATCCTCAGTGAGTGCTTCTTCTCTTCTGTACAGTTTTGCTAAGGGTGATTTACCTTGAGCCAGTCTCAGCACACTGGGCACAATGTGTTCAAAGCCAACCTGAAAGCAGCGGCACACATTCATGGCTTTATGTAGGCAGCCCATTTCCTGATGTAACTGTAATTAGACAAACAAAAACCAAAAGTGACTAAAAACTATATAAATTACACAACACACACTAATAGTTCACACTAACCCCATATGGACTCCTATGAAATGGGTATTTGTTGACAGCATCCTCCACAGTCATCCCACCAGCAATCTCCTTCCTTCTCCAGACAAATGTCCTTTTCATTCGCTCTTCCACAATGTGAGCATCTGACTGTGTCCTTCTGTATAGGTCCTGCAGGACTTTCACATGTCTGTCTATTGAGGTTGCATCCTCCCCAATAACATTAATTTCCTATTGCGAAGGGAAAAATAAAATAACTGACACAAACTAATGCAGTCTCACAGACTAATTTTCCTATTTTTGCACACTGAAAACTGGAGGTTTTGTATTCTATTTGCATTGAAACTAATGACAAGTTCACAACTTGTTTTATGCAAGTCAGAGTCAAGGCATGAGTCACTGGGCTGCAAGTCTGAGAAAAAATCCCTTTAATCTGTATCCTGGGATGTACTAAACACAGTTTTTTAAAGGAAATAGAACAAACAACTTGAAATGGTTGGTTAGTAAGTATTTTAGATAGCTCATTAGCTAGCTAGCTAACACAATAACTGAAAATGAAAAACTTTACTGTATTTTAAAGGAATGTGATCTGTAACATACTAAAACTTCAGCTACATCAGTTGACAACTTCAAGTTGTTTTGTATTTTTTCTTTAAAAAAAATGTATTACTGCCTGTAGCACTTAATTCTTTTTGGTAATCCTGCAAGTCGTTTAAGGACAAGGCCAAGTCATGAGTCAGTCAACATGCAACTCAAATGCAAGACACTGAAGTCCCCACCTGATATATTATATGAGAGACAAAACAATGGCAACAGTGTACACTTGTTAGTCTCTATTAAAGGCAACAGAGAACATAGAGCTCTCACCACAGGCTTCTCAGTTCGTTTGCAAGTTCTTGCTTCAGGTTCATGGGGCTTCTTGCAATGGCCAAACTTCTGTTTAATTCTTTTCACTTCTTCATCATCTGCCAGTGGAGCCCGCTCAAATTTGAACTTCCTTTTTAGAGACATGTGCCAGGTGTGCTGCAGGGAACGAAAATAATTACACAAAAACAAGAACAAAACAAAAGTACAAATGTACTTCCACTAACAATCTTTCAACTCACATATCCATTCCCCTCTTTGTCCTTCAGAAAAGGGTACTTCAAAACCAGAGCTTTACACACTTGCACATACTTGTTTGTAGATGGATACCTATGAAGTATCATTTACAACAACACAGGAGAACTCAAGTTTTTAAATTGTGAAGTAAGTTCAATACAATAAGATTTTAGCCTACTTAGTTTTTTGCTAAAACCTACATGTTGTATTGAGCCTTGCTTTCATACAGTGTTCTTATGATCTTGCGGCGATCTGACGACAAAATATTCCATGCCTGTTTTTGGTCCAGTTTTGTCTGAACAACTCTAGGGAATTTTGGAACAACAAAAATTGCTTTTTGTATGATCCCTCAAAGAGGTATGAAATCATCGATTCTGTGAGACCACAATCCATAGCTTCTCCATCAACGTCATTGTCTAAAATGTAAAAAACGAATAACACAAAAAACCTAAATAACTTAACCATCACTATGGTGACAGCATGAATAAACAGGTCATATAATAAGTGACCAAAATGCTATTTCAGGGTATCTGCTAAGGTCTACAGAATTAAACCCACACATTTACTCACATGAAAACAAATATTAGGCAATGTGACATGATTAAAACAGACTAATATTTCTACGTGACATCTGATCATGGGTTAGGCTATAATGTGGCAGGGATCTACAGAAGGGGGCACTGCTGTAGCTTGAACAGGCTACAGAACAAGAATTATGGAGCAATTTACTCACTAAAATAAATTATTATTATAGTCATAATCCTGTGAAAATTAACCTTCATTAACCACTAAACCATATTTTAAGTAACTAATCTTTTCGATATTTGCAGCCCATTCATTAATGTAATGTAGTATCTGTAGAAGTTTTGGACGCAGCCCCAGTCACATTTGAGTCGACTCCTCTCACCAGTGCCACCAGAATCGATTCAAACAGCATTATCCACAGAAACGAACTCGTTTAGTAACCTACGCATTAACGTTACATATTGCTTCAAAATTCAAAACCAAATAAACTTCAGAAAACTATGAAAACAGAATACATAACATTAATGTATTTTAGAATTTTAAAGCTATTTAAGACCACACTAAATTGCTTTAATTCTTCTTCATACGATTTAACCTACCGCCCTGGCAGCTGAATAAATGTATTAAATAAACCACTGACCACGCTGTAATTTCATCTTGTAAGAAAAAACATTTTTTACCACATGTTAGTATAGATTTTTAATCTACAGGCTCTTCAGTTTCAGCAGCTGGTATGCTAGCTAAATAAATGTAGGTTAACGTTAGCCCCCCTTCCCCAAACGCTCCCCTCTCATCCAGGTCCACTGCCGCCAAAAATATTTCAAACCTCGCTTAAAACATTGAAAACTGCGAGCTAAATTGGATATTTTTTAAGACCAGAAGGATGCCATTAGGAAGCTTTAATTTTGATAAATACAACTGAAATCTAATGTCGTATCAACTAAAACTTAGCTAGTGTGCTAGCTAGCTAACTAACAAACAGGGTATTCTGGCTCGTGCAGGCGGGAATGGGAATAGGAGAAGGTAACAATAAGTTAGCTAGTCAGAAGTGAGCAGGCAGGATAAATGTAAAACAGGCTTAAAGTCTTTTATACTGTGCCACTATCTTCCTTTTACAAAGTCAAAAACATTTTTTATTAAAACGTTCCCTCAGTAACTTAAATGGGAACAAACTAGTTAACTGTTATGACGTTTTCATCACAAAAAATATAACCTAGCTAGCTAGTCAAACAGGATAGCATGTTAGATAGCGTTCGCGAACTAGCTAGCTAAATTATTTTGTTGGCGCCAAAGGCAACAATATCACTCCTAACCTCATAAACATAAACTAACAATAACTTACTAATGCATTAATTAGTATATTAACATTGGTTAACGTCAAATTGTTATTTAATGTTACTTGCACAAACAAGAAGCTCAGTAACCCATGTTACTAGATAGCTAGCTAGCTGACGTTAATTACCTACCTAAGTAAATCCACTACTTCTAGCTTAATTCCCAAATTACCTGTGAGGTAAAATTAGCAAATAAAACTAGAAAGGGAAAGTTCGTGAACGAACTTTAAGTTGGCTTGAAAAAGCCAGTTAATGACGTTAAAACGTTAAAATGGTTGAACATTGTTGATAGTTGTTAAAATGTTGGCAAAATTTTGTTAAGCAGAAGCTGCAGTATCTGTCGTGGATGGTAATTCGTTGATAGTTGCTACCGTGAACGAAGTTCCACCTTAAATTTTGTGCCGCCTTAATTTTAGTGCTATGTTAATTGAAGTTCCACCTTAAATTCTGTGCTAACTTAAAGTTAGTACTATGTGAATTGAAGTTCCACATTAAATTCAGTGCTAATTTAAAAGCAGTTCCACCTTAATTTCAGTTTCAGTGTAAACTCAGTGCTACATTAAAAGAAGTTAAAATGGTTAAAATGGTCAAAGTTAAAATGGTTGAAGGCTGTTGATAGCTGTTGAAATACTGCCAAAATGTTCCTAAGCAGAAGCTGCAGTATCCGTGGTGGATTTTAATTCTTTGCTAGTTGCTACTGTGAATGAAGTTCCACCTTAAATTTTGTGCCACCTTAATTTTAGTGCTGCCTTAAAGAGAGTTCCACCTTAAATTCTATGCCACCTTAAATTTAGTACTATGTTAATTGAAGTCCCACCTTAAATACTGTGCCACTTTAATTTTAGCACTACCTTAAATTATGTGCCACCTTAAATTTAATGCTATGTTAATTGCAGTGCCACGTTAAACCAAGTTCCACCTTAAACTCTGTGCCACCTTAATTTTAGTGCTGTTAATTGAAGTTCCATCTTAAATTCAGTGCTAACGTAATGCAGTTCCAACTTAATTTCAGTGTCAGTGTGATCTCAGTGCGACCTTAAAGGAAGTTAAAATGGTTAAAGTTAAAATGGTTGAAGACTGTTGATAGCTGTTAAAATACTGCCAAAATGTTCCTAAGCAGAAGCTGCAGTATCCCTGGAGGATAGCAATTCTTTGGCAGTTGCTACTGTGAATGAATTTCCACTTTAAATTTTGTACCACCATATTTGTAGTGCTATGTTATTTGAAGTTCCACCATAAATTCTATACCACCTTGCATTTAGTGCTATGTTATTTGAAGTTCCACCTTAAAGTCTTTACTAATTTTAGTGCTTCCTTAAAGAGAGTTCCAACTGAAATTTTGTGCCGCCTTGAAAGAAGTTCCACCTTAAATTCTGTTCCACCTTAATTTTAGTGCTAGGTTAATTTAAGTTCCACCTTAAATTCTGTGCCACCTTAAATTCAATGCAATGTTAACTGCAGTCCCACCTTAAATTTTGTGCCACCTTAATTTTAGTTTTACCTTAAAGAGAGTTCCACCTTAAGTTCTGTGGCACCTCAAATTTAGTGCTATGTTAATTGCAGTGCACCTTGAAAGAAGTTCCACGTTAAATTTTGTGCCATCTTAATTTTAGTGCTACTTTAAAGAGTTCCACCTTAAATTTCCACCTTAAATTCTGTGCCTCCTTAAAGTTAGTCCAATGTTCATTGAAGTTCCACCTTTAATTCATTGCTAAGTTAAATGCAGTTCCACCTTAATTTCAGTGTCAGTGTAAACTCAGTGCTACCTTAAAAGAAGTTCCACCTTAAAATTCAGTGCTACCTTAAAAGAAGTTCCACCTTAAATTTCAGTGCTACCTAAGTGCAATTCCACCTTGAAAGCAGTTCCACCTTAACAAATCATTGTGTGGTGACACTGCTGAGCATTAGGCTGGGAGTGGGTGAGACATTGGGCTCCGTGCGTGAGTTTGGATGGGTGTGTGAGTTAATGGGCCATTGTGACATCATGTGTGGCATGCTGCCAACATTCCCCCCATTCATTCCCTATGGGAAAAAACTATCGACTTTGAACGTTAATTTACGGAAAACCATACGTCGGATCACTTAGAAAAGCACAAGCACACTCCAAGGGTATGGGTCCTATGATCCCGCCAAGTTTCGTGGTTCTAGCTCGAAAGCTGTAGGAGGAGTAGCATTTTATATTTTGAGCGTAGAATAATAATAATAACTAGAAAGGGAAAGTTCATGAACAAACTTTAAGTTGGCTTGAAAAAGCCAGTTAATGACGTTAAAACATTAAAATGGTTGAAAACTGTTGATAGTTGTTAAAATGTTGCCAAAATTTTATTAAGCAGAAGCTGCAGTATCTGTCGTGGATGGTAATTCATTGCTAGGTGCTACCATGAATGAAATTTCACCTTAAAGTCTGTGCCACCTTAAATTTCGTGCTATGTTAATTGCAGTGCCACCTTAAAATCAGTTCCACCTTAAAAATTAATTTGTTGCTAGGTGCTACAATGAATGAAGTTTCACCTTAAATTCTGTGCCCTGTTAATTTTAGTGCTACCTTAAACAGAGTTCTACCTTAAATTCTGTGCCAGCTTTATTTTAGTTCTCCATTAAAGAGAGTTCCACCTCAAAATCTGTGCCACCTTAAATTTATTGCTATTTAAATTGCAGTGCCACCTTGACTGACGTTCCACCTTAAATTCTGTGCCTCCTTAAATTTAGTGCTATGTTAATTGAAGTTCCACCTTAATTTCTGTGCCATGTTCATTTTAGTGCTACCTTAAAGAGATTTCCACTTTAAATTCTGTGCCTACTTCAAGTTAGTGCTATGTTAATAGCAGTTCCACCTTAAATTTAATGCTATGTTAATTCAAATTCCACTCTTAAGTTCTATGCCACCTTAATTATAGTACAATGTTAATTAAAGTTCCACCTTAAATTTAATGCTATATTAATTGAAGTTTCACCTTAAATTCTGTGCCATGTTAATTTTAGTGCTATGGTAATTGAAGTTCCACCTTAAATTCTGTGCCATCTTAAATTTAGTGCTATGTTAATAGCAGTTCCACCTTAAATTTAATGCTATGTTAATTGAAATTCCACCTTAAATTCTGTGCCATCTTAAATTTAGTGCTATGTTAATTGAAGTTCCACCTTAAATTTAATGCTGTGTTAATTGAAGTTCCACCTTAAATTCTGTGCCATCTTAAATTTAGTGCTATGTTAATAGTCGTTCTACCTTAAATTTAATGCTATGTTAATTGAAGTTCCACCTTAAATTTGGTGCCATCTTAAATTTAGTGCTATGATAATAGCGGTTCCACCTTAAATTTAATGCTATGTTAATTGCTGTGGCACCTTAATTTTATTGCAATGTTAATTGAAATTCCACCTTAAATTCTGTGCCATCGTAAATTTAGTGCTATGTTATTTGAAGTTCCACCTTAAATTCTGTGCCATCTTAAATTTAGTATTAAGTTAATATCGGTTCCACCTTAAAGTTAATGCTATGCTAATTGAAATTCCACCTTAAAGTTTGTGCCATCTTAAATTTAGTGCCATGGTAATTGAAGTTCCACCTTAAATTCTGTGCCTCCTTAAAGCTAGTCCAATGTTAATTGAATTTCGACCTTTAATTCATTGCTAATTTAAATGCAGTTCCACCTTAATTTCAGTGTCAGTGTAAATTCAGTGCTACCTTAAAAGAAGTTCCACCTTAAAATTCAGTGCTACCTTAAAAGAAGTTCCACCTTGAAATTCAGTGCAACCTAAGTGCAATTCCACCTTAAACGCATTTCCACCTTAAAAATCTCATTATGTGTGCTGATACTGCTGAGCATTAGGCTGTGAGCATAGGAGACATTAGGCTCCATGCGTGAGTTTGGATGGGTGTGTGAGTTAATGGGCCATTGTGACATCATGTGTGGCATGCTGCCAACATTCCGCCCATTCATTCCCTATGGGAAAAAATATCGACTTTGAACGTTAATTTTGGGAAAACCGTACGTCGGATCGCTTAGAAAAGCACAAGCACACCCCGCGGGTATAGGATCTACGATCCTGCCAAGTTTCGTGGCTCTAGCTCGAAAACTGTAAGAGGAGTAGCATTTAGTTTTTTGAGTATATAATAATTATAATAACTAGAAAGGGAAAGTTCGTGAATGAACTTTAAGTTGGCTTGAAAAAGCCAGTTAATTACGTTAAAACGTTAAAATGGTTGAAGGCTGTTGAAATTTGTTTAAATATTGGTAAAATGTTGCTAAGCAGAAGCTGCAGTATCTGTGGTGGATTCTAATTCGTTGCTAGATGCTAACGTGAATGAAGTTCCACCTTAAAGTCTGTGCCAGCTTAAATTTAGTGCTACGTTAAAATCAGTTCCTCCTTAAATTCTGTAATTCCTTAAATTTAGTGCTATGTTGATTTCAGTTCCACCTTAAATTGTGTGCCAAATTAATTTTCGTGCTACCTTAAATGTAGTTCCCCCTTAAATTCTTCTCAACCTTAAATTTGGTGCCACCTTAAATTTAGAGCTATGTTGATTGAAGTGCCACCTTAAGTTTAATGCGAGGTAATGATAATTCCACCTTGAGTTCTGTTGCAACTGAAATTTAGTGATATGTTCACAGCAGTTCCACCTTAAATGTAATGCTATGGAATGATAATTCCACCTTAATTTCTGTTCCAACTTAAATATAGTGACTATTAACAGCAGTTCCACCTTAAATTTAATGATATGTTAATTGAAGTTCCACCTTAAATTCTGGTCCACCTTAAAGAGTGTTATGGTAATAGCAGTTCCACCTTAAATTTAATGCTATGGTAATTGAAGTTCCACCTTAATTTCAGTGTCAGTGTAAACGCGGTTCTACCTTATCAGAAGTTCAACCTTAAAATTAATGCTATTTTAATTGAAGTTCCACCTTAAATTCTGTGCCATCTTAAATTTAGTGCTATGTTAATTTAAGCTCCACCTTAATTCCTGTTCCACCTTAAATGTAGTGCTCTGTTAATTGAAGTTCCACCGTAAATTCTGTGCCACGTTAATTTCAGTGCTACCTTAAAGACAGATCCAACATAAATTCTGTGCCACCTTAAAAGAAGATCCACCTTAAAGTCTGTGCCAGCTTAAATTTGGTACTATGTTAATTCCAGTTCCACCTTAAATTCTGTGCCACCAAAAATTTGGTACTATTTTAATTCCAGTTCCACGTTTAATTCTGTGCCACCTTAAATTTAGTGCTATGGTAATTGCAGTTCCACCTTAAATTCTGTGCCATTAAAAATTTAGTGATATTTTAATTCTGTGCCATGTTGAATTCATTGCTATGTTAATTGAAGTTCCACCTTAAATTTAATAATTTGTAATGGTAATTCCACCTTAAATTGTGTTCCACCTTAAATTTAGTGATATGTCAATAGCAGTTCCACCTTAAATGTAATGTTGTGGAATGATAATTCCACCTTAAATTCTATTCCGATTAAAATATAGTGATTGTTCAATGAAGTTCCACCATAATTTCAGTGTCAGTGTAAACTCAGTGTTACCTTAAAAGAAGTTCCACCTTAAAATTCAGTGCTACCTTAAAAGAAGTTCCACCTTAAAATTCAGTGCTACCTAAGTGCAATTCCACCTTAAAAGCAGTTCCACCTTAACAAATCATTATGTGTGCTGACACTGCTGAGCATTAGGCTGGGAGTGGGTGAGACATTAGGTTCCGTGCGTCAGTTTGGATGGGTGTGTGAGTTAACGGGCCATTGTGACATCATGTGTGGCATGCTGCCAACATTCCCCCCATTCATTCCCTATGGGAAAAAAATATTGACTTTGAACGTTAGTTTTGGGAAAACCGTACGTCGGATCGCTTAGAAAAGCACAAGCAACCTAATCTGGTATGGCTCCTACGATCCTGCTTTCCAGTTTCGTGGTTCTAGCTCAAAAACTGTGGGACGAGAAACATTTTATATTTTGAGCGTAGAATGATAATAATAAGAAGATTATGAAGAACAGTAAGTTGGCTTTTTCAAGCCAACTTAATAATAAGATTACGAAGAACAGTAAGTTGGCTTTTTCAAGCCAACTTAACTAGAAAGGGAAAGTTCGTGAACGAACTTTAAGTTTGCTTGAAAAAGCCAGTTAATGACGTTAAAACGTTAAAATGGTTGAATACTGTTGATAGTTGTTAAAATGTTGCCAAAATTTTATTAAGCAGAAGCTGCAGTATCTGTCGTGGATGGTAATTCGTTGCTAGGTGCTACCATGAATGAAGTTTCACCTTAAAGTCTGTGCCACGTTAAATTTAGCGCTATGTTAATTGCAGTGCCACCTTAAAGAAGTTCCACCTTAAATTCTGTGCCACCTTAATTTTATTGCAATGTTAATTGAAGTTCCACCTTAAATTATGTGCCAAATTAATTTTTCTTCTACCTTTAAATCTGTTCCACCTTAAATTTGGTGCCACCTTAAATGAAGTTCCACCTTAAATTCTGTGCCACCTTAATTTAAGTGCTACCATAAAATGGAGTTCCACCTTAAATTTAGTGCTATGTTAATTGCAGTTCCCCCCTGAAATTCAGTGCCACCTTTATTTTAGTGCTATGTTAATTGAAGTTCCACTTTAAATTCTGTGCCATCTTAATTTTTGTTCTACCTTAAATAATGTTCCACCTTAAAGTCTATGGCACCTTAAATTTAGTTCTATGTTAATTGTAGTGCCACCTTAAAATAAGTTCTGTCTGTTGATTGTGTTAAGTGTGTGGTGTGGGGTATGTTGAGTATGTGCTGTGTGTTAATACTGTGGAGTGTGTGGTGCGTTAATTGTGTGTGGTGTGTTTATTTTGTATGGTGTGTTTATTTTGTGTGGTGTGTTTAGTGTGTGTGGTGTGTTTATTGTGTGTGGTGTTGGGTGTGTTGAGGGTGTGCGGTGAGGGGTATGTTGAGTGTGTGGTGTGTTTATTGTGTGTGGTGTGGGGTGTATTGAGTGTGTATGGCGTGAGTGTGTTGAGTCTGTGTGGTTTGTTGGGTGTGTTGAGTATGTGCTGTGTGTTCATTGTGTGAACTGTGTGTGTGGTGTGTTAATTGTGTGTGTGTGTGTATGGGTGTGTTGAGTGTATGTGTGGGTTTGTTGAATGTGTGGTGTGGGGTGTTTAGTGTGTGTTGTGTGTTTATTGTGTGTGGTGTGGGGTGTGTTGAGTGTATGTTCTGTGTTTATTGTGTGGGGTGTGATTATTGTGTGTGGTGTGTTGTGTGTGTATTGTGTGTGTTGTGGCACGTTTTGTGTGTGTTGAGTACTTATTGTGTGTGGTGTGGGGTGTGTTTAGTGTGTGTGGTGTGCTTATTGTGTGTTTATTGTGTGTGGTGTGGGGTGTGTTGAGTCTGTTGTGGGTTTATTGTGTGGGGTGTGTTGAGTGTGTGTTGTGTGTTTATGTGTGGGGTGTGGGGTGTGTTTATTGTGTTTGTTTATTGTGTGTAGTGTGAGGTGTGTTTATTGTGTGGGGTGTGATTAGTTTGTGTGGTGTGCTTATTGTGTGTTTATTGTGTGTGGTGTGGGGTGTGTTGAGTCTGTTGTGTGTTTATGTGTGTAGTGTGGGGTGTGTTGAGTGTGTGTTGTGTGTTTATGTGTGGGGTGTGGGGTGTGTTTATTGTGTTTGTTTATTTTGTGTAGTGTGAGGTGTGTTTATTGTGTGTGGTGTGGGGTGTGTTGTGTGTATGTTGTGTGTTTATGTGTGGGATGTGTTGAATGTGTGTTGTGTGTTTATTGTGTAGTGTGAGGTGTGTTTATTGTGCATGGTGTGGGGTGTGTTGAGTGTGTGTGGTGTGGGGTGTGTTGAGTGTGTGTTGTGTGTTAAATTCTGTGCCACCTTAATTTTAAATTAAGTAAATTTAGTGCTATGTTAACTGAGGTTCCACCTTAAATTTAATGCTGTGTTAATTGAAGTTCCACCTTAAATTCTGTGCCATCTTAAATTTAGTGCTATGTTAATTGAAGTTCCACCTTAAATTTTGTTCCACGTTAAATTCTGTGTCATGTTAATAGCGGTTCCACCTTAAATTTAATACTATGTTAATTTCTGTGGCACCTTACTTTTATTGCAATGTTAACTGAAGTTCCACCTCAACTACTGTGCCACCTTAATTTTAATGTTACCTTAAAGACAGTTCCACCTTAAATTCTGTGCCATCTTAAATTTAGTGCTATGTTAATTGAAGTTCCACCTTGAATTCTGTGCCATCTTAAATTTAGTGCTATGTTAATTGAAGTTCCACCTTAAATTTAAGGCCATGTAATGATAATTCCACCTTAAATTCTGTTCCACCTTAAATTTAGTGATTGTTAATAGCAGTTCCACCGTAATAGCAGCGTCAGTGTAAACTCAGTGCTACCTTACAAGAAGTTCCACCTTAAAATTCATTGCTACCTTAGTGCAATTCCACCTTAAAAAATCATTATGTGTGCTGATACTGCTGAGCATTAGGCTGCATTAGGAGCATGCGAGACTAAGGGCTCCGTGCATCAGTTTGTATGTGTGTGTGAGAGAGGTGGCCATTGTGACATCACGTGTGGCATGCTGCCAACATTCCGCCCATTCATTCCCTATGGGAAAAACTATCGACTTTGAACGTTAATTTTGGGAAAACCGTACATCGGATCGCTTAGAAAAGCACAAGCACACCCCGCGGGTATAGGATCTACGATCCTGCCAAGTTTCGTGGCTCTAGCTCAAAAACTGTAGGAGGAGTAGCATTTAGTTTTTTAAGTATAGAATAATAATAATAACTAGAAAGGGAAAGTTCATGAACGAACTTTAAGTTGGCTTGAAAAAGCCAGTTAATTACGTCAAAACGTTAAAATGGTTGAACACTGTTGATAGTTGTTAAAATGTTGCCAAAATTTTATTAAGCAGAAGCTGCAGTATCTGTCGTGTACGGTAATTCGTTGCTAGTTGCTACTATGAATGAAGTTCCACCTTAAATTTTGTGCCACCTTCATTTTTGTGCTATGTTAATTGCAGTTCCACCTTAAATTCTGTGCCGCCTCAAATTTAGTACTATGTTAATTGAAGTTCCACCTGTAATTCTGTGCTAATTTAAAAGCAGTTCCACCTTAATTTCAGTTTCAGTGTAAACTCAGTGCTACCTTAAAAGAAGTTAAAATGGTTAAAATGGTCAAAGTTAAAATGGTTGAAGGCTGTTGATAGCTATTAAAATGTTGCTAAATGTTAAGTAGAATCTGCAGAATCCATGGTGGATGGAAATTTTTTGCTAAGGTCTACTGTGAATGAAGTTTCACCTTAAATTCTGTGCCTCCTTAATTTTAGTGCTATGTTAATTGCAGTTCCACCTTAAATTCTGTGCCGCCTAAAATTTAATACTATGTTAATCGAAGTTCCACCTTAAATTCTGTGCCTCCTTAAAGTTAGTGCTATGTGAATTGAAGTTCCACCTTAAATTCAGTGCTAATTTAAAAGCAGTTCCACCGTAATTTCAGTGTCAGTGTAAACTCAGTGCCACCTTAAAAGAAGATAAAATGGTTAAAATGGTCAAAGTTAAAATGGTTGAAGGCTGTTGATAACTGTTAAAATGTTGCCAAAATGTTTCTAAGCAGAAGCTGTAGTATCCATGGTGGATTTTAATTCTTTGCTAGTTGCTAATGTGAATCAAGTTCCACCTTAAACTTTGTGCCACCTTAATTTTAGTGCTGCCTTAAAGAGAGTTCCACCTTAAATTCTATGTCGCCTTAAAAGAAGTTCCACCTTAAACGTTGTGCCACCTTAAATTTAGTACTATGTTAATTGAAGTCCCACCTTAAATATTGTGCCACCTTAATTTTAGCACTACCTTAAAGAGTTCCACCTTAAATTCTGTTCCACCTTAATTTTAGCGCAAGGTTAATTTAAGTTCCACCTTAAATTCTGTTTTTAAATTCAATGCAATGTTAACTGGAGTCCCACCTTAAATTTTGTGCCACCTTAATTTTAGTTTTACCTTAAAGAGAGTTCCACCTTAAATTCTGTGCCTCCTTAAAGTTAGTCCAATGTTAATTGAAGTTCCACCTTTAATTCATTGCTAAGTTAAATGCAGTTCCACCTTAATTTCAGTGTCAGTGTAAACTCAGTGCTACCTTAAAAGAAGTTCCACCTTAAAATTCAGTGCTACCTTAAAAGAAGTTCCACCTTAAAATTCAGTGCTACCTAAGTGCAATTCCACCTTAAAAGCAGTTCCACCTTAACAAATCATTATGTGTGCTGACACTGCTGAGCATTAGGCTGGGAGTGGGTGAGACATTAGGCTCCATGCGTGAGTTTGGATGGGTGTGTGAGTTAATGGGCCATTGTGGCATCATGTGTGGCATGCTGCCAATATTCCGCCCATTCATTCCCTATGGGAAAAAATTTCGACTTTGAACCTTAATTTTGGGAAAACCATACATCGGATCGCTTAGAAAAGCACAAGCACACCCTGCGGGTATGGGTCCTACGATCCTGCAAAGTTTCATGTTTCTAGCTCGAAAACTGTAGGAGGAGTAGCATTTTATATTTTGAGCGTAGAATAATAATAATAATAATAATAATAATAATAATAATAATAATAAGATTACGAAGAACAGTAAGTTGGTATTTTCAAGCCAACTTAACTAGAAAGGGAAAGTTCGTGAACGAACTTTAAGTTGGCTTGAAAAAGCCAGTTAATGACTTTAAAACTTTAAAATGGTTGAACACTGTTGATAGTTGTTAAAATGTTAGCAAAATTTTGTTAAACAGAAGCTGCAGTATCTGTCATGGATGGTAATTCGTTGCTAGTTGCTACCGTGAATGAAGTTCCACCTTAAATTTTGTCCCATCTTAAATTTAGTGCTATGTTAATTGCAGTTCCACCTTAAATTCTGTGCCGCCTCAAATTTAGTACTATGTTAATTGAAGTTCCACCTTAAATTCAGTGCTAATTTAAAAGCAGTTCCACCTTAATTTCAGTTTCAGTGTAAACTCAGTGCTACATTAAAAGAAGTTAAAATGGTTAAAATGGTCAAAGTTAAAATGGTTGAAGGCCGTTGATAGCTGTTGAAATACTGCCAAAATGTTGCTAAGCAGAAGCTGCAGTATCCGTGGGGGATTTTAATTATTTGCTAGTTGCTACTGTGAATGAAGTTCCACCTTAAATTTTGTGCCACCTTAATTTTAGTGCTGCCTTAAAGAGAGTTCCACCTGAAATTCTGTCGCCTTAAAAGAAGTTCCACCTTAAATTCTGTGCCATCTTAAATTTCGTGTAATGTTAATAACAGTTCCACCTTTAATTTATTCTTATGCTAATTGACGTTCCACCTTAAAATCAGTGCTACCTAAGTGCAATTCCACCTTAAAAGCAGTTCCACCTTAAAGAATTCATTATTTTTGCTCATACTGCTGAGCATTAGGCTGTGAGCATGGGAGAGATTGCGCTCCATGCGTGAGTTTGTATGTGTGTGTGAGAGCGGTGGCCATTGTGACATCATCAATTTGAATGTTGCCAACATTCCGCCCATTCATTCCTATGGGAAAAAGAATCGTCCGTTTTTTGTCCGCTGTACGAAAACCGTATGTCGGATCGCTTAGAAAAGCACAAGCACACTATTCGGGTATAGGGTCTACGATCCTGCAAAGTTTCGAGGCTCTACGTCAAAAACTGTAGGAGGAGAAACTGTTTAAATTTTGAGCGCGGAATAAAAATAATAAGAAGAAAAAGATTACGAAGAACAGTAAGTTGGCTTTTTCAAGCCAACTTAATAACTAGAAAGGGAAAGTTCATGAACAAACTTTAAGTTGGCTTGAAAAAGCCAGTTAATGACGTTAAAACGTTAAAATGGTTGAACACTGTTGATAGTTGTTATAATGTTGCCAAAATTTTATAAAGCAGAAGCTGCAGTATCTGTCGTGGATGGTAATTCATTGCTAGTTGCTACAGTGAATGAAGTTCCACCTTAAATTCTGTGCCACCTTAAATTTAGCACTATGTTAATTGCAGTTCCACCTTAAATTCTGTGCCTCCTTAAAGTTAATGCTATGTTAATTGAAGTTCCACCTTAAATTCAGTGCTAATTTAAAAGCAGTTCACCTTAATGTCAGTGTCAATGAAAACTCAGTGCCACCTTAAAAGGAGTTAAAATGGTTAAAATGAACAAAGTTAAAATGGTTGAAGACTGTTGATAGCTGTTAAAATGTTGACAAAATGTTTCTAAGCAGAAGCTGTAGTATCCGTGGTGGATTTTAATTCTTTGCTAGTTGCTACTGTGAATCAAGTTCCACCTTAAACGTTGTGCCACCTTAATTTTAGTGCTGCCTTAAAGAGAGTTCCACCTTAAATTCTATGTCGCCTTAAAAGAAGTCCCTTCTTAAATATTGTGCCACCTTAATTTTAGCACTACCTTAAAGAGTTCCACCTTAAATTCTGTTCCACCTCAATTTTAGCGCTAGGTTAATTTAAGTTCCACCTTAAATTCAGTGCCACTTTAAATTCAATGCAATGTTAACTGGAGTCCCACCTTAAATTTTGTGCCACCTTAATTTTAGTTTTACCTTAAAGAGAGTTCCACCTTAAATTCTGTGCCTCCTTAAAGTTAGTCCAATGTTAATTGAAGTTCCACCTTTAATTCATTGCTAAATGCAGTTCCACCTTAATTTCAGTGTCAGTGTAAATTCAGTGCTACCTTAAAAGAAGTTCCACCTTAAAATTCAGTGCTACCTTAAAAGAAGTTCCACCTTAAAATTCAGTGCTACCTAAGTGCAATTCCACCTTAAAAGCAGTTCCACCTTAACAAATCATTGTGTGCTGACACTGCTGAGCATTAGGCTGGGAGTGGGTGAGACATTAGGCTCCGTGTGTGAGTGTGGAAGAGTGTGTGAGTTAATGGGCCATTGTGACATCATGTGTGGCATGCTGCCACATTTCATTGCTACCTTAGTGCAATTCCACCTTAAAAAATCATTATGTGTGCTGATACTGCTGAGCATTAGGCTGCATTAGGAGCATGCGAGACTAAGGGCTCCGTGCGTCAGTTTGTATGTGTGTGTGAGAGAGGTGGCCATTGTGACATCACGTGTGGCATGCTGCCAACATTCCGCCCATTCATTCCCTATGGGAAAAAATTTCGACTTTGAACGTTAATTTTGGGAAAACCGTACATCGGATCGCTTAGAAAAGCACAAGCACACCCCGTGGGTATGGGTCCTACGATCCTGCCAAGTTTCGTGGCTCTAGCTCAAAACTGTAGGAGGAGTAGCAATTTATATTTTGAGCGTAGAATAATAATAATAACTAGAAAGGGAAAGTTCATGAACAAACTTTAAGTTGGCTTGAAAAAGCCAGTTAATTACGTTAAAATTTTAAAATGGTTGAAGACTGTTGATAGTTGTTAAAATGTTGCCAAAATTTTATTAAGCAGAAGCTGCAGTATCTGTCGTGGATGGTAATTCGTTGCTAGTTGCTACCATGAATGAAGTTCCACCTTAAATTTTGTGCCACCTTAAATTTTGTGCTATGTTAATTGCAGTTCCACCTCAAATTTAGTACTATGTTAATTGAAGTTCCACCTTAAATTCTGTGCCAGCTTAAATTTTGTGCTATGTTAATTCCATGTCCACCTGTAATTCTGTGCCACCTTAAATTTGGTACTATGTTAATTCCAGTTCCACCTTTAATTCTGTGCCACATTAAATTTAGTGCTATGTTAATTGAAAAAGCCAGTTAATTAAGTTAAAACGTTAAAATGGTTGAAGACTGTTGAAAGTTGTTAAAATATTGGTAAAATGTTGCTAAGCAGAAGCTGCAGTATCTGTGGTGGATTCTAATTCATTGCTAGATGCTAGTGTGAAGGAAGTTCCACCTTAAAGTCTGTGCCACCTTATATTTAGTGCTACGTTAAAATCAGTACCTCCTTAAATTCTGTAATGTCCTATATTTAGTGCTATGTTAATTTCAGTTCCACCTAAAATTGTGTGCCAAATTAATTTTCGTGCTACCTTAAATGGAGTGCCACCTTAAATTCTGCTCCACCTTAAATTTGGTGCCACCTTAAAAAGAGTTCCACGTTCAATTCTGTGCCACCTTAAATTTAGAGCTATGTTGATTGAAGTGCCACCTTAAATTTAATGCTAGGTACCTTGAGTTCTGTTCCAACTGAAATGTAGTGATATGTTAACAGCAGTTCCACCTTAATTGTAATGCTATGGAATGATAATTCCACCTTAATTTTTGTTCCAACTTAAATATAGTGACTATTAATAGCAGTTCCACCTTAAATTTAATTATATGTTAATGGAAGTTTCACCTTAAATTCTGTTCCACCTTCGATTGAGTGTTATGGTAATAGCGGTTCCACCTTAAATTTAATGCTATGTTAATTGACGTTCCACCTTAAATTCTGTGCCATCATAAATTTTGTGATATGTAAATAGTAGATCCACCTTAAATACAATGCTATTTTAATTGAGGTTCCACCTTAAATTCTGTGCCATCTTAAATTTAGTATTAAGTTAATACCGGTTCCACCTCAAAGTTAATGCTATGCTAATTGAAATTCCACCTTATATTCTGTGCCATCTTAAATTTAGTGCTATGGTAATTGAAGTTCCACCTTAAATTCTGTGCCATCTTAAAATTAGTGCTATGTTAATAGCGGTTCCACCTTAAATTTAATTCTATGTTAATTGAAATTCCACCTTATATTCTGTGCCATCTTAAATTTTGTGCTAGTTTAATTGAAGTTCTACATTATATTCTGTGCCATCTTAAACTTAGAGCTATGTTAACTGAAGTTCCACCTTAAATTTAATGCTGTGTTAATTGAAGTTCCACCTTAAATTCTGTGCCATCTTAAATTTAGTGCTATGTTAATAGTGGTTTCCCCTTAAATTTAATGCTATGTTAATTGAAGTTCCATCTTAAATTTTGTTCCACGTTGAATTTTTTGTTATGTTAATAGCGGTTCCACCTTAAAGTTAATGCTTTGTTAATTGCTGTGGCACCTTAATTTTATTGCAATGTTAATTTAGTTCCACCTTAACTACTGTGCCACCCTAATTTTGATGCTACCTTAAAGACAGTTTCACCTTAAATTCTGTGCCACCTTAAATTTAGTGCTATGTTAATAGTGGTTTCCCCTTAAATTTAATGCTATGTTAATTGAAGTTCCATCTTAAATTTTGTTCCACGTTGAATTTTTTGTTATGTTAATAGCGGTTCCACCTTAAAGTTAATGCTTTGTTAATTGCTGTGGCACCTTAATTTTATTGCTATGTTAATTGAAGTTCCACCTTAAATTCTGTGCCATCTTAAATTTAGTGCTATGTTAATTGAAGTTGCACCTTAAATTTAATGCTATGTAATGATAATTCCACCTTAAATTCTGTGCCACCTTAAATTTAGTGCTGTGTGCATAGTGGTTCCACCTTAAATTTAATGCTATGTTAATTGAAACTCCAATTTAAATTCTGTGACACCTTAAATTCAATGCTATATTAATTGAAGTTCCACCTTAAATTTTGTGCCACGTTAAGTAATGTCCCACCTTAAATTCTGTGCCACCTTAAATTTAGTGCTATGTTAATTGCAGTTCCACCTTAAATTTTTTGCCACCCTAAAAAGAGTTCCATTTTTTATTAGGTGCCACCTTAAAAGAAATTCCACCTTAAATTCTGTGCCACCTCAAATTTATTGCTATGTGAATTAAAATTCCACCTTAAGTTCAGTGCTAACATAAATGCAGTTCCACCTCAATGCTATTTTAATTGAAGTTCCACCTTAAATTCTGTGCCATGTTAAATTTTGTGCTATTGTATGCCACCTTAATTTTAGTACAAATTCTACGTTAATTTCTGTTCCACCTTAAATTTAGTGATATTAGCAGTTCTACCTTAAATTGTTTGCTATGTTAATTGAAATTCCACCTTAAATTCTGTTCCACCTTAAATTTAGTGATATGTTAATAGCAGTTCCACTTTAAATTTACTGCTATGTTACCTGAAGTTCCACCTTAAATTCTGTGGCATCTTAAATTTAGTGCTATGTTAATTTAAGCTCCACCTTAATTCCTATTCCACCTTAAATTTAGTGATATGCTAGTAGCAGTTCCACCTTAAGTTGAATGCTATGTTAACTGAAATTCCACCTTAAATTCTTTGCCATCATAAATTTAGTGCTATGTTATTTGAAATTCCACCTTAAATTCTGTGCCATCTTAAATTTAGTATTAAGTTAATACCGGTTCCACCTCAAAGTTAATGCTGTGCTCATTGAAATTCCACCTTAAAGTTTGTGCCATCTTAAATTTAGTGCTATGGTAATTGAAGGTCCACCTTAAATTCTGTGCCTCCTTAAAGCTAGTCCAATGTTAATTGAAGTTCCACCTTTAATTCATTGCTAATTTAAATGCAGTTTTACCTTAATTTCAGTGTCAGTGTAAATTCAGTGCTACCTTAAAAGCAGTTCCACCTTAAAATTCAGTGCTACCTAAGTGCAATTCCACCTTAAAAGCAGTTCCACCTTAAAAATCTCATTATGTGTGCTGATACTGCTGAGCATTAGGCTGTGAGCATAGGAGATATTGGGCTCTGTGCGTGAGTTTGGATGTGTGTGTGAGAGAGGTGGCCATTGTGACATCATGTTTGGAATGCTGTCAACATTCCGCCAATTGATTTCCTAAGGGAAAAAATATCGACTTTGAACGTTAATTTTGGGAAAACCGTACGTCGGATCGCTTAGAAAAGCACAAGCACACCCCGCGGGTATAGGATCTACGATCCTGCCAAGTTTCGTGGCTCTAGCTCGAAAACTGTAGGAGGAGTAGCATTTAGTTTTTTGAGTATAGAATAATAATAATAATAATAAAGATAGCCACAAGCGGCAATGAGCGGGTCCAAGCACGCATAAGCCCAAGAAACTCTCATGCACTTTAAGCCTAATAGGCCTAATAAGGCCTAACGCACTTTGGGCCTTCAAGGCAGAGAGGCCAAAAAGAAATCAGAGTTTATCAACAGGCCTTCATTTGTCAAGAACAATGAGCACGGGCTTTAAAACCTAATATATGTTTATATTTCAATTTACTGATCTAAAAAGGTTTGTAGAAATACATGAGTAATGGTAACATTTCTGACTTTGTTGTGTTTGCAAAGTACTTAGTTTCTCCATGTGAAAGGCTTTGACAAGCAGGACATAAACAGAACCAATGGACCCATAAGGGCCTTTTAAGCATAAAGGACCTGAGTCAAAGTGGGTCAAAATTGGTTCAAAGGTCTTCAAATGTTATGAATATTGATCAGGGACCTTTGTCAAAGATTTTCATTAAGTTTTGTTCAGATTGACCTTTTGACCTTGGTATTACAAGCTGTAGTCTTTACATGAATAATTCAAAATACCAGAAAAGGAGCACAATTTATGATATAACATGTAATTACAAAGTCAATTAGATCAGTGAACTGAATCGAAATACACCTGTTATTTATCTGTAGACTTTGTAGTATTGTTGTAACAACATTTTTAAAGATTTTAGGTGTTTTTGAGTGCTAAAGCGCCCCCTATTGGCCAATTAGGAACAAATTTTGCAAGCCACATCAGAGTCTCAATGTATAAAGAAACTTAAAGTTTTGAGATGTTCGGACCAAGGACTGATGAGTTATAGCAATTAAAGCTAGCAATGCTATGGCCGCAATGATTTAGTGAAGGAGGGAGACCACAATGAGCAAAAAATGGAAAATGTGCTGGATAATTATTTACCTAGAGAGGCTACAGAGTATTTCTAGACTAGGTTTGAGAAGGTAGCTTCAAGTTCCACGGAGTAGTTCGAAAAGTGCTAATTTCAAACATTTGAGGATTGAAAAAAAACTAAGCACTTTTTTGATAGACTTCAAATGACAAAATGGTTTGTAACACTGCACTGCATGAGGGCATCTAAGTTATTTGATCAAAAATAACAATCTGTACAAGATATACTTGATTTTCTGTAATAGCGCCCCCCAGTGGCCAAATATTTTGAAACTTCACAGGTTGTTAGAAGGTGGTGAGATAGAGATAGCTATCAAGTATCATAAGGATTGGCCAATGCTAAGCCTGTCAAATGGCTGCTGAAAGCTTATTGGCCGATGGCGGCCACAAATTTAAATATTTCAAAGTGTCCTGAAAGATTCACTTATAGTCTTTAGAATAGATGGTACTTGCAAAGTTTCAACTTGATCGGATGTACGGATGCTGAGAAACAGCTACATAGCATTTAGAGCGCCCCCTAATGACTTATGCACACAAAAATTGATAGGTGTCCTCAGAGTCTCTTTAGGAATAAGCCTGTCAAGTTTCAAATTTTTTGGGTGAAGGATTCTCGAGTTACAGATTTTTCAATTAAATAAGAATTATTTTGATTTTTCCAGAAGGATTAACTTGCATATGGCAGCCATTTTGAGTAAAGAATTAAAAATATGCTGGATAATTATTGAGGTTCAGGCTCTTCTGAATTTTTTGACACCAAAAACATGGGGATTGGATGAAAACTGTAGGACTAGTTCGCAAAAGTAGGTTTCGCATATTATGCAAATTAGCTCAAAATCTAAGTGGGCGGAGGTTAATGGTCCAAATTTCAAAGTTGTTTTGTTGGACCCAAGGAATCAGGAAAAAAATATGTCATGTCTGGCAAAAATCTGGGGAAGGAATTATGGAGCCAAACGCGTTGTGTTGTGCAATAGCGCCACCTTTAGGCCGATTGGGCTCATTTCGCGAACCTGAGTAGCGGGAGGGACTACTACCTATTGACCAAGTTTCATGTCTCTAGGACTTACGGTTTGGTCTGGGCGATTCGTTTTATCGGAGAAAAAGAATAATAATAAATATAGCCGCGAGCGGCAATGAGCGGGTTCAAGCATGCAACAGCAGTATGGGCCCTTCTGCAGGTTTAGCCCATTAGGCCTAAAAAGGCCTCAAGCTTCTGGTTTAGGCCATTAGGCCTAAAAAGGCCTCAAGGTTTTGGTTTCGCCCATTAGGCCTAAAAAGGCCTCAAGCTTTTATTATATTAGGCCTAGAAAAGCCTCAAGCCTTTGTATAGTAAGTCTTTGTATAGTGAAATCTTTGAATGAATAATCCAAAATAAAAGACAAGCAGTGCAATTTTTGACATAACATGTAATTAGAAAGTTGTTCATCTTAGTGGACTGAGTCACATGGCACCATTTGTTTATATGTGGGCCTTGTAATAACATTGTAATAGCATTTTTATTGATTTTTCAGTGTTTTTGAGTGCTGAAGCACCCCCAAAGGCCAATCTGGACCAAACTTGGCATACTCCATTAGAATCTCAATATCTACAAATCCTCAAAGATTGAACATGATCTGACCAATAACTGATGAGTTATAGCTAATCAAGCTAACAATGCCACGTATGCAGGAATGTAGTGATTAATCCACATGACCCTGAGTAGAAAACTCAAAATGTTTTTGATAATTATTTACCTAGAGATGCCAAAGAATTGTTCTAGACCAACTTTGACAAGATTGGATCAAAATCCAGAGACTAGTTCGAAAAGTAGGGTTTTAAAACATTTATCGATTACGAAAAAAAGGATACAGATTTTTAATAAACATGTATAGGCAAAATTGTTTGTCCCACTGTAGTACAATAGGCTCTTGGTGAAAATTGTAATAATATTGTAATAACATGTAATAATATGAAATTTTTTGAAATAGCGCCCCCCAGTGGTCAAATCTTTTGAAACTCGACTGGTTGTTAGAAACTGGCTACATATAGACATCAGTCAAGTTTCGTCATGATTGGTCAATGTTAAGCCTGTCAAAAGGCCTGCTGAATGCTTATTGGCCGATGGCGACCACAAATTTCGATGTATCCAAACGTCCTTCAATGCACACTTGTAGACTGGCGAGAGGATGCTGCATGCAAAGTTTGAGCTTGATAGGATGTACAGAGGCAGAGAAAAAGCCCTGTTTTTGTTGCTCCGCCCCCTAATTACTTATGCGCGCAAAAATCGAATGGCTACCTCAGAATGGGCTACTGACATGCCCTATGTAGTTTGAAATTTTTTGGCTGAAGGATTCTTGAGTTACAGATTTTTCAATTAATTCTGAATTATTTTGAATTTATCCAGAAGGGTTCATTTGCATATGGCAGACATGTTGTATAGAAAACTTAAAATGTTTTTGATAATTATTGACCTTGAGGCTCTTCTGAATTTTTTGACACCAAAAACATGAGGATTGGGCAAAAATTGTAGGACTAGTTCGCAAAAGTAGGTTTTTGCATATTTCGCAGTATTGCGAAAAATCTAAGTGGGCGGAGCTTAATAATCAAAATAGCCAAAAGGTTTATTTGGACCCATAGAATCAGGAAAAAAATATGCCTTGTCTGGCAAAAATCTGGTTTAGCAGATACAGACCCAAACGCGTTGGCCTGCGCTGTAGCGCCCCCTTGTGGCCGACTGGGCTGATTTCTTGCAGCTGAGTAGCGGGAGGGACTACTACCTATTGACCAAGTTTCAAGTCTCTAGGACTTACGGTTTGGGCTGTGCGTTCCGTTTCAGGGCAGAAAAATAATAATAAATATAGCCGCAAGCGGCAATGAGCGGGTTCAAGCACGCAACAGCAGTACGGGCTCTTCTGCAGGTTTAGCCCATTAGGCCTAAAAAGGCCTCAAGCTTCTGGTTTAGGCCATTAGGCCTAAAAAGGCGTCAAGCTGTTGGTTTCGCCCATTAGGCCTAAAAAGGCCTCAAGCCTTTTATTATATTAGGCCTAGAAAGGGCTCAAGTCTTTGTATAGTGAAATCTTTGAATGAATAAGCCAAAATAAAAGACAAGCAGTGCAATTTTTGACATAACATGCAATCAGACAGTTGTTCCTCTTAGTGGACTGAGTCACATGGCACCAATTGTTTATATGTGGGCCTTGTAATAACATTGTAATAGCATTTTTATTGATTTTTCAGTTTTTTTGAGTGCTGAAGGACCCCCAAAGGCCAATCTGGACCAAACTTGGCATACTCCATTAGAATCTCAATTTGTATAAATACTCAAAGTTTGAACATGATCTGACCAATGACTGTTGAGTTATAGCTAACCAAGCTAACAATGCCACGTATGCAGGAATTTGGTGATTAATTCACATGACCCTGAGTAGAAAAGTCAAAATGTTTTTGATAATTATTTACCTAGAGATGCCAAAGAATTGTTCTAGACCAACTTTGACAAGATTGGATCAAAATCCAGAGACTAGTTCGAAAAGTAGGGTTTTAAAACATTTATCGATTACAAAAAAACTATACAGATTTTTAATAAACATGTATAGGCAAAATTGTTTGTCACACTGTATTATAATAGCCTGTAGGTGGAAATTGTAATAATATTGTAATAACATGTAATAATATGTAATTTTTTGAAATAGCGCCCCCCAGTGGTCAAATCTTTTGAAACTCGACTGGTTGTTAGAAAGTGGCTACATATAGACACCAGTCAAGTTTCGTCATGATTGGTCAATGGTAAGCCTGTCAAATGGCCTGCTGAATGCTTATTGGCCGATGGCGACCACAAATTTCAATGTATCCAAATGTCCTTACAGTCGCCGTTGTAATCTGGCCCAATGATGCTGCATGCCAAGTTTGAGCTTGATAGGTTGTACGGCTGCAGAGAAAATGCCCTGTTTTTGTTGCTCCGCCCCCTAATTACTTATGCGCACAAAAATCGAATGGCTATCTCAGAATGGGCTACTGGCATGGCCTGTCAAGTTTGAAATTTTTTGGCTGAAGGATTCTTGAGTTACAGATTTTTCAATTAATTCTGAATTATTTTGAATTTATCCAGAAGGGTTCATTTGCATATGGCAGCCATGCTGTATGGAAAACTTAAAATGTTTTTGATAATTATTGACCTTGAGGCTCTTCTGAATTTTTTTACACCAAATGGATGAGGATTGGGCAAAAATTGTAGGACTAGTTCGCAAAAGTAGGTTTCGCACATTTTGCAGTATTGCGAAAAATCGAAGTGGGCGGAGCTAAATAATCAAAATAGCCAAAAGGTTTATTTGGACCCATAGAATCAGGAAAAAAATATGGCTTGTCTGGCAAAAATCTGGTTTAGGAGATATAGACCCAAACGCGTTGGCCTGCGCTGTAGCGCCCCCTTGTGGTCGACTGGGCTGATTTCTTGCGCCTGAGTAGCGGGAGGGACTACTACCTATTGACTAAGTTTGGTGTCTCTAGGACTTACGGTTTGGGCTGTGCGTTCCGTTTCAGGGCAGAAAAATAATAATAATAATAATAAGAAAAATTCTCACAATTCCAATAGGGTTCAATGCATTGCATGCTTGAACCCTAATAATAATAAATATAGCCGCAAGCGGCAATGAGCGGGTTCAAGCACGCAACAGCAGTACGGGCTCTTCTGCAGGTTTAGCCCATTAGGCCTAAAAAGGCCTCAAGCTTCTGGTTTAGGCCATTAGGCCTAAAAAGGCCTCAAGCTTTTGGTTTCGCCCATTAGGCCTAAAAAGGCCTCAAGCCTTCTATTATATTAGGCTTAAACAGGCCTCAAGCCTTTGTATAGTAAGTCTTCGTATAGTGAAATCTTTGAAAGAATAAGCCAAAATAAAAAACAAGCAGTGCAATTTTTGACATAACATGTAATTAGAAAGTTGTTCATCGTAGTGGACTGAGTCACATGACACCAATAGTTTATATGTGGACCTTGTAATAACATTGTAATAGCATTTTCATTGATTTTTCAGTGTTTTTGAGTGCTGAAGCACCCCCAAAGGCCAATCTGGACCAAACTTGGCATACTCCATTAGAATCTCAATATCTACAAATCCTCAAAGATTGAACATGATCTGACCAATAACTGATGAGTTATAGCTAATCAAGCTAACAATGCCACGTATGCAGGAATGTAGTGATTAATCCACATGACCCTGAGTAGAAAACTCAAAATGTTCTTGATAATTATTTACCTAAAGATACCAAAGAATTGTTCTAGACCAACTTTGACAAGATTGGATCAAAATCCAGAGACTAGTTCAAAAAGTAGGGTTTTCAAACATTTATAGATTACAAAAAAACTATGCAGATTTTTAATAAACATGTATAGGCACAATTGTTTGTCCCAATGTACTACAATTGGCTTTCGGCGAAAATTGGAATAATATTGTAATAACATGTAATAATATGTAAATTTTTGAAATAGCGCCCCCCAGTGGTCAAATCTTTTGAAACTCGACTGGTTGTTAGAAACTGGCTACATATAGACATCAGTCAAGTTTCGTCATGATTGGTCAATGGTAAGCCTGTCAAATGGCCTACTGAATGCTTATTGGCCGATGGCGACCACAAATTTCGATGCATCCAAATGTCCTTAAATCCCCACTTGTAGAATGTCGAGAGGATGCTGCATGCCAAGTTTGAGCTTGATAGGATGTACAGATGCAGAGAAAATGCCCTGTTTTTGTTGCTCCGCCCCCTAATTACTTATGCGCACAAAAATCGAATGGCTACCTCAGAATGGGCTAGTGACATGGCCTGTGCAGTTTGAAATTTTTTGACTGAAGGATTCTTGAGTTACAGATTTTTCAATTAATTCTGAATTATTTTGAATTTATCCAGAAGGGTTCATTTGCACATGGCAGCCATGCTGTATGGAAAACTTAAAATGTTTTTGATAATTATTGACCTTGAGGCTCTTTTGAATTTTTTGACACCAAATGGATGAGGATCGGGCAAAAATTGGAGGACTAGTTCGCAAAAGAAGGTTTCGCACATTTTGCAGTATTGCGAAAAATCGAAGTGGGCGGAGCTAAATAATCAAAATAGCCAAAAGGTTTATTTGCCCCAGAGAATCAGGAAAAAAATATGGCTTGTCTGGCAAAAATCTGGTTTAGGAGATATAGACCCTGACGCGTTGGCCTTCGCTGTAGCGCCCCCTTGTGGTCGACTGGGCTGATTTCTTGCGCCTGAGTAGCGGGAGGGACTACTACCTATTGACCAAGTTTGGTGTCTCTAGGACTTACGGTTTGGGCTGTGCGTTCCGTTTCAGGGCAGAAAAATAATAATAATAAGAAGAAGAAAAAATCTCACAATTCCAATAGGGTTCAATGCATTGCATGCTTGAACCCTAATAAGAAAAACTCTAACAAAAACAATAGGGTCCTACGCACTTGCGTGCTTGGACCCTAATAATAAGAAAAACTCTAACAAAAACAATAGGGTCCTACGCACTTGCGTGCTTGGACCCTAATAATAAGAAAAATCTTGACAATTTCAATAGGGTTCAATGCATTGCATGCTTGAACCCTAATAATAATAAGAAAAATCCGCACAATTCCAATAGGGTTCTACGCACTTCGTGCTTGAACCCTAATAATAAGAAAAATCCGCACAATTCCAATAGGGTTCTACGCACTTTGTGCTTGAACCCTAATAATAATAATAAGAAGAAGAAAAACTCTAAAAACCCTAAAAAATCCGAGCAAAAACAATAGGGTTCTACGCACTGCGTGCTTGAACCCTAAAAATCACAACCTATTCAGCTAAAGCCATATTGGAACAGCATTAGTTTCACCAGAGGAGGTCCGGATATGGATATAGGATCTCTGTAATATCCTTCAAACTACCCCAAACGGCCCGGGTCAAAATGTCATCGCGTAGATGCTTACATTAGCATTATGCGACAGACACCACACTACTGAACAAATAACAACACGTTGTGCAGCTAACAGACACGTAGACTAGCGTTAGGCATGTACAGTGGATTCATTCAACCTACTAAATGCCGCCCAACAAGACAGAAAACGCTCTGACCTGCGAGAGGAGCTTTCGAGTTCATTTTTCTACTCCTACGCCTTTCCTTCTGGTGCAGCAGTTATGCACTATTTAAGGTGGAACGGGAAAACTGAGGCCAGAATGTAACTGCTACACCATTTAAGGTGGAACGGAAAGTTCGAACAAGAACATAGCGAATACTAAAGGCGTTTTCACACTTGGGCCGTTTCAGTGTCTGAAGTGGACTCAGACCGCTGAGTCACGGTTTCTTTTGTATATGTGAACACGCCAAACGAACTCAGACCCCACTAAACGGCCCCAAAAACGAACCGAACTGAGACCACCTCTCGATTGTAGTTCGTTTTGTGGTTCGATTAATTTGTGCACTGTGAAAACAAAACGGCCCCAGTCCGCTTTAGCTTTGCTTTATGGTGAAGACCTCGAGGCTCACCGTACACACAGCCACAGTCTTCAGCTCGTCAGCAGGTAAACAGACCAAGGACCAAGTCTGTCCGTGGTCTACAGCAGCGCTGACTTATTAAAGCGATCAGATGCGAGAGCTCGCGTGATTTTACCGTGTTAAAGGCTCGAGCTGGGCACGCAGCGCAGTTCTCAGCTGCTTTCACTCTGAACGCTGAATGAATGAAAATTCGCCGGGCGGAGCTTCAGTGAGGAGCACAGCCGAAAACGGAGCCCACCGCGGCAGACTAGCAGGGCCGTGTTTCCAATTTTGCGCGATGCACTTCGGCCAATCGTTTCAGCGCGGCCATTAGGAGAGCAGCAGGCGGGTCTGGCGGTTCTTCTCGTCACCTGACAGCTCGGATTTATCAGAGAACGCGGCCCACTTGGCGAGCGCTGTGCACACCGTGAGTGCTGTGAGAGGGGTCCGAGTTCTAATGGAGCTGTGGTCTGAACAAGAAGTGGTCTGAGATCTCAATGGACCAGAAAGAAGACTGAGTCCTCTTTAGAGTTCACTTACATTGTGAACACAAAAAGAACTGAGGTCATTTGCAGTTGGTTCCCTTCCAGGTTCACTTTAACAGAACTCGGTTCGGTTCTTTTAAAACGAACTATATGTGAAAACACTGTAAGCTAACTTCAGCCTCATACGTTTTCTATTAGCTGGTTTTGTTTACTTTACTGAGTTGTGGATTCCAGCAGGACTGCTATTACTGAGGAAGCTCTGAGTGAATTGTAGGAGGAATTAGGAATTATTCACTCTGGAAGTATTACTTAGCTAGCCAGCAGAATGGTAAAAACTAAGATGGCAGATTCGTAACCTACTGGATTCAAGTCACGGACCTTGTGGATAATCACTCAAATTACAGCATCTCCTCATGTAATACTAGCGTCAGTGCAGATCGAATAGGTCTTAACTCTGACTAAACTTGAGAATTTGCAAGGTTGTTTTTAAGGGGCTGATGCAATGGTTACACTAAATGGTTAGACTAAATTTTACATTTGATTTGCAGAACTGAAAATCACGGGAATGAAAAATAGTTTTTACCGCCGTGAGGAGATTTTAAAGTCTAAATCAGGGATAGTTTGGATTTTTTGAAGTGGGATTGTTAGTGGCAGCAGCAAAACGCATTTTAGCAACCTAAAAGAATATAACTTTAAGTGTACAGTAATTTTTCCTTGCAGAACATAGGAGTTGTTGGTCTAAGTACCTCATTACAATCCAATCCAAACTATCCCTTCATCATACTTGCATCAGTTGAATGGAGCAAGCACCAGATAGTTAACATGAACTCCTAAAACAGAGTTAATATTACCTTTTGTAACCTACCGCTAGTACAGAATCATAGCTGCGCTGTTAGTCGGACAGGATGAAGCAGAACACTAACCTTTTTTCCATCGTTTTGTTCTTGCTGGAATCTCCGTTTCATCGGAACCTGGGAGGACATCTTTCCCTTTCAACCGGTCCATTTTTTCATCTGGGACATATGTGCCTTGTTGATGTGATCGCGACAAAACCCCGCGCGACTCATGAATAAACGGGCGTGATTGGACCGAAATAGCCAATCACAGCACAAATCACAAATGCAAGTCGAGCATGCAGTGGTGCTGCAGTTAGCAGGTAAGTTCTGCCCTTAATTTTAACAATGACCATAGCCTAAATTAGAGAACTTTCATGCTGCTAATAAGGAAATATTTGCTAATCTTAGCAATTAGCAATGTATAGCTAGGTGAACCTTCTTGCAAAATAGGCTAATCAGACCACTCAGGGTGCATACATCAGGTCATGTATCTCATGAAGCGATTTATTTTGCAATGAACAACTATTTGATTATTAACTGGATTTACAGGATTACTTTTTTAGGTAAATCAATAACGGCATAAATGTTTTTTTGATTTTTAAAATTATTCTGTTAGCCCTTGTTTTTTGCCATCTTTTTGCTATAAAAATCTTTTCAATTTAACATAGAAAAAGAGTCTACACTGAAATCTGCTGAGCAGAAACTTTTAAACGTGGACATGCCAAAAGAACACAAGAGACCCAGGAAACCCAAACATCTGTTCTTTGATGAAGATGAGGTTTCAGAAACAAACGGTGAAATTGTCTACCGTCTATACAGGCTACTGCCTTCTCTGCATTTTCATTTAGACAGTGTGCATAACTTAATACTGCTTTGAAATAAATTTTCTGTTTATAAAGCCACACTATATTGTCAGAGTTCTGTAACATGATTACTTTTTTAATATATTAGGAATTGAAACTTGAGAATGACCTCAAAACTGGAAAAGGTATCAAATTAGAATTTGTGTATTGGTTCATTCATAATCAAAAGTCTTTAACCTATAGAAAAAGCCCAAACTTGCAGCTCAGAGACGGGCTGAGGAAGAAATTCTTTCTGAAGACATCCAAATAGCCCCAGAAATCCAGAGTCCAGAAGAATGTTCAAGCAATGAAAATGCTGGCCAAATCAGAGACCTCCAGATCCAGGTGAAGCCTTTGCAGAAGGAAAATACCAGGCTGCGCCACATGGTAGTTAAAGGCAAATATCTTTATTAGATTAAAAAAAAAAAGTACTTCTTACTTTTAGATAGAATTCATAGATGTGTACTTAATAAGATTAAAATAAAATAGATTAATGTGGTAGTTGGAAATAGCTTTGCAGCCAGATGAATCTTGATTTTCACATTGCAAGATCCAGTCTGATGAATTGTTAAATTTTATTTAGGGCTCTTAATCACTGTTTAAAGAAAACAAAGTGCCACTTCCAGACCTGAACCCTCGTAGTGAGCAAGAAAAAACTCCAATGCCAAAAAAAGTTAAAAAAAAAAATAAATAGAAGAAACAACCTCAGGGCCAGCCACCTGCTGCCTGCTATTCATTATTTGAAATGTGTCCTTCCGACCAGAGTATGCAATAAGGCAAAAGAAACAAAAAAATCCTGCTAGTTTGGCGATTTGATATGTGGAAAGCCTGCCTTCACAGAATGTTTTGAATGGGGAATGGTGGAAAACTATCTGACGATACGAAAACCTACAAGATGCATCGGGCTTTTGAGGCTAAGAAGTAAAACAAACTGCTATAATTATTAAGGCTCATCTACCTTTGACTCAGTATATAGCCACCGTGGATGCCACCTGTATAATTCTGTAGCACATTTTTTTTTATTAAAATTATTTTCCAGGGATTCCATCTTTGTTGGCAGACATGAAAAAGGTTCTCACCAATAATATCACCAAAGATCTCACCGTCTGTGAGGATGGAAGTGAGAGTGAAGCTGTACCTTGTAAACCTTCAGAAGTAAGTATTTCTGCACTTTGTACGTTTTGAGTAGCAATGGAAAACGTACAGAGTAGCATTCTGTTGCATGTGGTGATTTTCTTTGTTTTTTGTTTTGTTTTCTACAATTAATAAGGTGAAACTGGGGAATGATGACACCACCTCTGTCTCAGCTCATTGTTGGGAGACTGCAAAAGCACAAACTACAGCCAGTGGGATGGCAGGAGTGTGGCTGATGGAAAAAACAGCAAGGACAATGTTAAATAGGATAACTGTTTTTCATTTCTTGTTTTCTTCACATGTTCCACCCCTTGTTGAAGGGAAGACACAAGATGGACTGTCAAACAGTATAACAGACTGTTCTTTTGGGGCCTTCATTTATTTTCTTCCCTTATTGTGGACATTGTTTTAATATGTGATTAGCTCATGTTTAACATATGTATCACACAAGCTCAAACTGTCCTCCAACAAATGACTTTCTCTGGGACTGTGGTTACATAGTACATTACAAGGTACACACGCACACATACATTAACATACACACGTCCTGTCAAAAGATGACTATCAGTGGTGCTGTGGTTACTAGAAAACAAGCTTAAAACAAGATGGACTGTTACACAGGATAGCAGACTATTCTTTTGGGCCCTTTATTAATTTTATTTAATTGTTTTGGAAGTTCTTTCAAGTGAGTGATTAGCTCATGTTTAAAGTTGAATAGCTGATGACCAAATAAGTAAATAAACAGTAAATACGACATTGGTTTTGAGATGCTATTTGTTATGTTACACACACACACACACACACACACACACACACACATATATATATATATATATATATATATATATATATATATATATATATATACACATATTTAGCCACATCCCTAGTGATGACCTGTATTTTAAGTGTGCAACACCAGCCTCCCAAACTGATGTTTTAGCCTAAACAAATCTACCAAATCCACTAACATGAATCCTAGATTGGAATAAAGATGTAATTGTCTAGTGCATGGCTGGTATCTGCCAACAAAAAAGGAATCCATAAGTAGACTTGTACGTTTAATATTGCTGCTCACTAAGCTTAGTCTAACACAGATATATAACACTGATAATGTATGGGTTTTATATATATGGTTTTATATGTGTGAGAATATATAACATATGTTACCACATATACATGGATATGAAAACACATATATGGAGATATGTATAATGATGTCTAGTATTAAATATAAAATGAAATATATTACAATACATAAGTAAATATATATTTTATATATTATACTTCCATATATACAATATATGAAACGTGGCAATTCCTTATGTATTATTCAATATATTGTATAAAATACATATTTATTACTACATAACACAATATATTAGTCTGTATATTTTCAATACTTTTTTAATATAAATATCTGTTTTTTCCAGTTAATTATTAATCGGTACCACATATTATAGCCAGGAGGAATATTAAATTTGTTGAATCTTTTTAATTAGTCAGTAAATCAGATAACACCAAATAATTAAATATATTGATAGTTAATATATAGGGAAATATATTTTCTTTGCATAAGGGAATCGAAAGACCCATGGATAATCGCATCATCCACGCAGCACTGCACTCCATGTGTAATAAAAGCGTTAAGTCGTCTGCTCTCCTCATGTAGTTGCACTTGGTAGTATGCATATTTAAGATCATGAGTGGAAAACACTACTGATCCATGTAACTTAGAAAGCATGCCATCAATCAAAAGTAGATATATAATAATTAATTCAAATTTACAAATGTGTAAAAATATTTTTAATATATAGAAAAAAACATAATGTGTAAAAAAGCTGAAATGTTGTGAATGTGTGAATCAGTGCTACTCAAATGATTTATATTGTGCCAGACCGTAAAATCACATTAAAAGTTTGAGGTTCCAAGTGTGGCAGTGGGAGTTTTTCGGTGTGGTAGTACTAATCCGCGAACACGTCTCCATTTGTGTTTGTGTGAAGCTCTTTTTGCAACTGCGGATTTTTGACCCTGTTTTGCCTGCCAATTGATGGACCAATAGAAAAGCTTTAACTGGTACAATCAGAAAGCGAGTTTGATTTATTCAATTACAACCTTGATTGGTTGCTGTCACTCAAAGCTTTGGAAAGCTGTTGGTACCCGCCTCTAACGGCGCTTCGACCTAGGGCATCGATGCAGTGCCAGGTGAGTCGATAATGTTAGTCAATATTTTTTTTGGAGAAGGTTAAATACATTTTAAAGAAGATATAACATGCAGGCTTTTGATAATAGCTGATTGCAGTGATGGCAAACCGAGGCTTTCTGAAGCGCTGAAGCTGTCCTCCTAACTGTATCGTAAAAAAGGTTAATTACTGGAAGCTTCATGACACAGTGCACATTAGTGGCATCTGGTGGCCAAAACCACAAAGTGCTTCGTGTATCTGGTGGACAAGGGATCTTATTATTTTATTTATTTATTTATTTTTTTACAGATTTTAAAACTGTGTTCCAGTGTATTAAAAACATGACCTTTATTGTTTCAATAAAACAACTGATAAAATTAAATTGTTTGTTGTGCATGTCTTCAAAATCTTATTGCTGTGTTGGGTACAAATATCCAGTGTTGAAATGAATGCTTAGAAAAAGTAGTGATGGCTGAATAATGGAATGTATTCTATTACAATGCATTAAACAGTAAAGTATTCTGAATTAATTTAGAATACACCCAGAACACATCTTGATAAGGCACATTGGAAAAACGATTCTGTTGTAATTATTATTACATTCACACTGTTGCTGGTTGGCACTTAATGTTGTTATTATTCTGTTAATATATCTACAATTATAAAGTTCTACATCAACTCCCGAGCATAGCAGGGTTTTGCCTTCTCTTGATTATTATAGTAGTTTTCTTATAAAATACCTTATTTGATGGCAAAACTTTAAAGTGGTCCCAAACTACAGAGCGCCCTCTTTTTCTCGCTGATTGCACTCTCTCCCTCTTTCTTTCTCTCTCTCTCTCTCTCTCTCTCTCCCTCTCTCTCTCTCTCTCTCTCTCTCTAGTTTCGGAAGTAAGTGGTAACATGATCATTGTATAACGAATCAAGCTGGACACAGTGGTCCGAAGCAACCGGTGTCGTTTTTGTGACACATGCCTCGAAGCTTCAGGTTCAAGGGTGACATAGTTGATTGTACTAACTTACATGTATTGTCAATTCGACTACCATGCTAGCTAGCTTTGGAGCCCTGTAACAAAGTGATTAACTAGCTAACCAGCCATCACCAAGGTATTTTAGCATAGCAATCAAAGTTCATCTCTTTTGTTGCGTTCCAGCATTTTTTTCCAGCATTTCCAATTCCCTTTTTTGTATCACTGCAGCACTGTTATCTGAGCACAGTGGCAAAATGCCAAGTGGAGTTTATACGTGTGTGGTCTCTGATTCTTTGGTTAACATGCAGGCTATAGAAACAAGACATAACTATAATGGAGCATTTGCTAAGCCTCAGTCAAACTCTGCAGTAGAGAAAACACTGCAAGACACCAGTTTGTTAGTTGACCAGAATACACAAAACTCAGTTCATGATAGAAAAAAAAACTTGTGCATTACCTCTCGTTTTCCATATAGTGAGCATGATCAGCATAACTTTGATATGCTGGCAGTTTCTAGCATTAAGCTGGTTGAGGGTTCTTAAGCATCATTTGGATAACTGTTACTGTATTCATGTAATGCTATTAGGGGTGCGAGGCTATTTTTGTGCTGAAAACCTTGTTCATGCTGAATGTTAACGCTGCCTAGGTAGGACTTATTTGAACGTATCTTTGTCTGATCTTCAGTTTAGCAGTATGTATTGATAAATGTTAGATAATAGAACAAAAAACAATGGACATTTGATTTTGCAATCACCTATTTCAGTACACCACTGACTTCAGTAACTCAAGACCTTTGTTTTTGCGACTACGGTACTGCATTTGCATTTCTGTTTATTTCAATTAGAAAAGGGATGACAAATGTTAATATGATGTCACATGTTAAAATATATTACTATTATCTATCAGCATTAAAGACCAGTTATCTGTATGTCCAAATTTGCTGACAGAGATCTAAGTGAGGAAGGAAAGGTTGTAATCTAGCAGATGTGGAATCTCCCAGGGTAAGCCCAGACAACTGCAGATGGCTCTTCAACACACTGTAATCATCTTCTATGGTCAAGGAGGTTTAAATATTGAGTTCTCATTCTAGCTGTGTTTTTTGTTAGTGTTGTAGTTTTGAAAGTTGTCTAGTTTAACTTGATTTTTTTGTTCACAGCGCTGGTTACTAATAGGAGGGGCAGGGTATTCTCTGGAGACATTTGTCAATCGTTCTCCTAAGAGTCCACTGCTGTACAAAGTTTCAGCTATTCCTGGCCCTGACAGCTCAGATAATTGTGCTGCAGTGATGTAAAAAAGGGAATCGGATAAAATGCTGGAATGAAACCAAAGAGATGAACTTTTTATGATGAACTTGCTATGCTAAAATACCTTGCTGATGGCTGGTTAGCTAGTTAATCACTTGGCTACAAGGCTCCGAAGCTAGCTAGCATGGCAGTCGAATTGAAAACACATATAAGTTAATACAATCAACTATTATCCAAAGCCTGAATGTTATGTTTACTTTATAACAGAATTTTGTCTGAAAATGTATTTAACCTTCTCAGAATTAACTAACATTATCGACTCACCTGGCACTGCATCGAAGCGCCATTAGAGGCGGGTACCAACAGTTTTCCAAAGCTGTGAGTGACAGCAAATAATCAGGGTTGTAATTAGATAAATCAAACTCGCTTTCTGATTGGACCAGTTAAAGCTTTTCTATTGGTCCATCAATTGGCCAGCAAAACGGTCAAAAATCCGCAGTTGTAAAAAGAGCTTCAGACAAACAGAAATGGAGACGTGTTCATACATTAGTACTACCACATTGAAAAACTCCCACTGCCACACTTAGAACTTCAAACATTTAATGTGATTTTATTGTCTGGCACAAAATAAACCATTTGAGTAGTACTGATTCACAAATTCACAACATTTTGTTTACAAATGCCAAACTTTTTTCCACTTTCAACAATTCTTTCTACATATTAAAAATATTTTCATGCATTTGTGAATCTGAATTATTATTATTTTTTGGTTTCATATTTGCATACACAACTGCAAATTTCAGTACATTTGTGAATATTGTTTTACAAGCTCAAAATCTTTTTGACCTTTTTTTGACTCACTGCAAGTTATTAGGCTGATCACCAGCAACACCAGCATATGCTATGTTTTGAATGTGGATATGCTGGTCATATGGATAGTGTTTCTGTAGAATATCTTTCTGTTTGGGTCTCTGGGCTTCTTAAGGGTTGGCTTATGATTCCTCTGATTGTCTCCATCCATCTAATCGCTCGTTGTCCTGATATTGCAGAGAGAGACGTGGCCCTGGGTCAACAGGGGAGGTGCTTAAATTGAATTTGTTCAACCAATCACAAAGTTCATACTATGCCATCATCACAGTGACCAGGTCTTTCTTTTTTTCTATTTTTAACCACAATGGAGGAGTGAAGCTCCAGTGAATCTGCATCTCCTGGTGAAGGTAAGAGATTTTTTTTTAGAAGTTCCTTGTTTTACATCATCCATGCTTAATAATATAGTCCTGGTTTTACAGTTAAATATTTGCTGTAGGTAGCCTAGTTTGGTTAGTTAGTGTCTGATAGCTATTGCAATGCTAGGTAGATAACCTATCTGGCTAGCCTAATGGTAAGCCTGAGTACTCATTTAATGCCCTTTTTTCACTGTTAAAATTTAGCTTGCACAATTTCTTCAATTCCATTTCCATCCAACATTTTTTCATACATTTAAACTAACAAAGTTATTTAACTGATGATTTATTAGATGATGGGCAGTGGCCGGATGAAAATGAGGTAACTGTGTGTATATAGTGTATACATTTATGTATATAAACAGGGCTGGATTGGGACTTGTTTTACATGAGTTACATGATGCAAATCAGCCCGCCCCAAGTGGGGGGGCTATTTTAACCCCTAAATTATTACAGATGAATACATGGATGTAACTTTTGTAGTTTGTCTTAACGTTCTTGTGCTTACATGTTTGAATTTATTCATTAGCTCATAGTAACTGGCCCACTAGGAATTCTCCCCCACTTTCCAGATAGTAGAGGGACAAAGGCCCTTAAAAGTTGATAGAAGTCTCCCAAAGGTAGAACAAAGCACAAACATGTTTGTATATAACTTTGATATCTTTAGTTTGTTAAATGGATGTATAAAATATCTTAATGTGAATGTTTATTAGGCCTTAATAGGCATTATTAAAAGTTTATTAAGCCTGCAGCACCCGCCAGCCAGCTAGGTGCAGGTGCATGAGGGCTTGTGTGACAGGCTCCAGCAGTCGTCATCAGGGCCCAGGGGACAGGCACACGCCACACTCATGCAAAAAAAAAAATAATAATAACATCACTATTAATAATAATAACAAACTTCTCCCTGATCACACATTCTGTCTTATTAATAATCTATTGTTTATTATTCAGAAACTATTCTGTTGTTTTACTGATATTATGGAGGCTACATAAAAGTATGTATTGTCAGTAAATTGATGCAATAATTAAGTTATAGTTTCTCTCATGACAATCAAAGAAAATGTCTTAATCAGTCCGATCACAGCAAAGTTCAGTAGGTTTTTCATTGGATCATATATGAACAGTCCTAGACCAAAGCCTGTTAGATGGTTGTCCATATCTATGAAGCAGATGTGCTTAATTAAAGTCTGATCAGGCCAGAAGTGTAAGAGATTAGAAGTTAAATATATAAAGGCATCAGGTAAAGGGTTAATTTCTGTGACAAAGGTTAATATGTTGTTGAACATTTGTGAGCAAATTAAAGAAATTGCATTTATTAAAAAATCATTCAACAAAAAAAGCATCTGTCTAGGAGACCCACACTTAGCAATGGTCTCTGCTGTACCTCTGACTTTGCTATACCTCCAGATTGAGATCTGGGAAATCTTTTGGCCAGGGAAACACCTTGAAGTCTTCATCATGCTCCTCAAACTGTTGCCAAACGATGTGTGAGGTGTGGCAGAGTGCATTATCCTGCTGAAAGAGGCCACTGCCACCTGGGAGTACCATCACCATTAAGGGGTGAACCTGGTCCGCAACAATGTTTAGATATATAGCACCTGACATCAGGGTTTCCCAGCAGAACAATGCCCAGAGCATCACACTTCCTCCACACGGTATGTCCCAGTGCCATCACCTCACCAGATAGATAGGCTACACACAGCTACCTGGCTGTCCACGTGATGTAAAAGAAAATGAGTGTCATCAGAGATGGTGACCTATTTCATTATTGCATCCAGTTCTGATGTTCTCGTGTCCATTGTAGGAGGTTTTGATGGTGGACAGGGAGGGTTCAGCAGGGGCACTCTGTCTGGTCTATGCACTCTGTCCTCATATGCAGCAGGGTGAGATGAATGTGATGTGTGTTGTGGCACATTCCTTGAGTGACTATCATTAAAAAAATTTCGGTAACTTATTAGCCCTTCTGTCAGTTTGGACCAAACGGGATAGACTTTGTTGCCCTTGGGCATCGATGAGCCTTGTGCCTCCAACACCCTATCGCCAGTTTGCGGTTTGTCTCTCCTCAGGCCACTGTCAATAGCACCACACAAGCTTTGCCATTTCGGAAAAGCTCCAACCCAGTCATTTGGCCGTATTAATTTGGCCCTTGTCAAAATCACTCAGGTCTGCTGCCAGGCCATTTCTCACACATCCAACATCATGACTGTAAGAACTGACTGTTCGATTACCAACTAATATATACCAGACATTGACATGCACTATTGTTATAAGATAATCCACATTATTCACCTGATTTGTGAGTGATCATAATGTTAAATGGTTTAACCCGTGTGTGGTGATCAGGTCTGTGGGACCCATTTTCAATGTTTACCAAAAGAAAAATGATGTGATTTATTATTATTTCAACCTCAAACTTCTTTTAATTTTCTGTGAGGAACATATAAACGAATACATTTTCAATTACTTCACACTGTACACCCCCCCCTACGCATTTATATTACATGAGGTGTTTGAGTCCACTCGACCTGCAGGTAATAAAAAAGTGTGAAGGTGCTATGTCCCTTCACCCTGTCCACCTCCTATATGGCTTGCTGGTGAAACCTCAAATCCAGAGAACACAACACATTCCAAGAAGCCCAGCTTCTGCAGCCATCCTGAGCAGGATTCAGGAGGTGTCCCTTCAGCCTGACCCACAGAACAACCATCTGCAGAAACTGAAGTAATTTTGAGATGCTGTTGCACACTTTATGTCTGACTTTCTTACCATGGCCAACTATAATGTGTGTGTGTGTGTGTGTGTGTGTAAGAGAAAGAGAGAGAGAGAGAGAGAGAGAGAGAGAGAGAGAGAGAGAGAGAGAGAGAAAGACAGAGAGAGAAAGGAAGATGTGAGAAAAAAATCCTGATCAAAGTATTTTCATCATTCTAGGTTGTGGCCAGTAGCAACAAAAAGAAAGAGCTGTGAAGTGTGTGGACCCAAGATGGACAGAAGGACAGGTAAATATTAACCATATATGCTGTCTTTATTGCTTGTAATTGGGATAAAGTAAACCTCTGGTATTTTCACATAAATGGTTATGGCTGCATTGATTTAAAAACCTAATAACGCTGTGTGTCCACCAGACCCGCAAACATTGGCTGAGTAGCAAAAATATGAAGACCACACAAGGGTTAACACTTTTACAAATTAAATGACAGATATATAATGACTACAAAAAAAGAAACAGCTGTGCTGTTGTTTCATGCTGAAATAATTTTCTTATTGGCATATCACATTTAGATTTTCGTATTTCCTTATTTTATTATTTTTTAATCAGTATATATTAAATGATAAAGAACTATTATTTTATATTCTAAATCTCTGTATTGAGTATTTATATTGATCTAGATTTTGTGTCTGTCATTTCAACTAATACAGCCCTATGGTATTTTTCTGGGTCAGTCCAGGTTTGCTTTGAGAAGGAATTAAGGGCTGGTAATGTGTGAGGATGAAATGTATAATCCAAAATCTTTAAATATTAATTTGTTGTTATGATCAGAAAATAAGGCCTAGTACAAAATAATAACATGTTTTGGTGTCTGGAATCATTATTATGTGAACAGCACAAAAAAATGCATTACAGGTTTGATATAGAATTTTTAAGTCAAAAATGTCTATGGAATATGTATGTTTAAGGACCTGAATTTAAAAAACGGACAAAGATATTGATATTATCTTTTCTTTGTGACATAGAGTACATGTTGTGCATGGTCAATCTAAAGTTGGCCATATTCTGATTTTAACTCCCTGAAATATAAAGGATGCAGACAGTCTTCCTTTAAGCCAGGCCTGAATTTGCACATTTTCTCATTTTGAGGAGCGTCCAAATATAAATGAATTACACAACTTTTGTATTATATATTTTTATACAACTATCCATTTCACAAACAAGAGATATCAAAGTTATATACAAACATGTTTGTGCTTTGTTCTACCTGGGGGAGAGTTCTATCAACTTTTAGGGACCTTTGTCCCTCTACTATTGGGAAAGTGGGGGAGAATTCCTAGTGGGCTGGTTACTGTGAGCAAATGAATAAACTCACACACATAAGCACAAGAATGTTAAGACAAACTACAAAAGTTACATCCCAGTGTTCATCTGTAGTAATTTAGGGGTTAAAATAGACCCCACCTCAAGTGTTTCTGTTCCAAAACTACATAAATCTACTTTTCTACAGCTGTGATTATTAAATGTACTGCTATGACCTTAATTGATGTAGGAGTTAGATTCAGATGCCTAGTATGTAACTGCTGCACTATTAATGTGGAACAGAAATTCGAGGAAGAGTTCATTACTTCTTTTCCATTACTGATGTAGCAGTTTTTAGACGTCACTCACGTGAAGATGGACAATAGAGGCAAGAACTGCAAAAAACTAAATGTGGCAGCGGGAATGAAAAAGAAGAATGAAACCTGAATGAAACTGACCTTATCGTACTTACAACATTAGTTTATAGCTTATTGACTGTCATGAGTCACTAGCCACTGTGGATATCTCAGTGTAGCATATAAATAATAAATTAGAGAAAAAAAATGAACAACAGAAAAATGTGCAGATTTTAGAAGAATGTAATTTTTACAAAGGTAATGCTGTGTATGTGTGTTTGTGTGTGAGTAGCAACAGAAACAATTTGGGGTGGGCTGATTTGCATCATGTAACTCGGTTTGGCCATATATATATATATATATATATATATATATACATATATATAGCCCTGCGATGGACTGGCGACCCGTCCAGGGTGTATCCTGCCTTCCGCCCAATGACAGCTGGGATAGGCTCCAGCACCCCACCGCAACCCAGAAGGATAAGCGGTTTAGATGATGATGGATGGATGGATGGATGGATATATATATATATATATATATATATATATATATATATATATATATATATATATATACATGTGTGTGTGTAGTTGCAATTTAAATTCTACAACCCCCGTTGCAAATTAGGTTTATTAGCAAAATTTACACACTTTCAGCTGATTAAATTGTTTAAAAAAGAACAATTTAAATAGCTCAACACAACTGATATAACAAGTTGTTTCTCCACAAAATGTCAGTTTTAATGACTGCAGTCAGAATTATTCAAACCCTCGAATAGAATCCCTCATAAGAGCACACATTTGCAAATCTGGTGTTGTCTCAAGCACACCTATTGCAACTAATCAAGGGCTTCATTAGTTGCATCAGGTGTGCTTGAGATAAAACATGTCAAATACGCATGCACTGAAGTTTCAGTTTGCACCGTAAGGTGCATACTACACGCTGAAGGTCTCCATGCCCAAATTCCTAGATACACCTCTACTGATCCAAAAGCACAAGAAAAATGGGCTCCAATAACCATACAAATAAGCCACAGATGTTTTGGGATTCTTTTCTGTGGATCGATGAAACAAAACTGGAACTTTTCAGGCCTATGGTTCAGCAGTATCTCTGGAGGAGGAAGAATTAAGAATACACTGAAAAGTACATTCTGGTGAAGCATAGTGGTGACTCAATGATGCTCTGGGGCTGCTTTGCTTCCTCTGGCACTGGAAACCTGCAGCGTGTGGAGATGCAAGAAAGCTGAAAGATGGATTCGATAAAGTATCAGGAAATCCTAGGAGAAAATGTCATGCCCTCTGTGAGGAAGTTGAAGCTTGGGCATCATTGGCTCTTCAAACTGAACAATGATCTGAAGCATACTTCAAAATCCACTAAAGTTTGTTTCTGAAGAAGTCCTGTAAGACTCTGGAGTGGCCGTCACAGTCGCCTGACTTGAACTCCATACAAAATCTTTGGTGGTATTTGAAGAAGGCAGTTGCAGCACCCAAACCCAAGAATATTAGTGAACTGGAGGCCATTGCCCATGAGGAATGGGCTAAGATTCCTCAGGAATGCTGCCAGAAGTTGGTGTCTGGCTATGCATCACGTCTGCAGCAGGTCATAACAGCAAAAGGTGCTCTACTAAGTATTAAAGACACTTGTCATGAATGGGTTGAATAATTCTGAGACTGCAGTAGTTATTAAAACTGGTATTTTGTGTTGAATTTGGAGAGACCACTTGTTATATTGTTGTGTTGAGCTATTTAAATCGTTCTTGTTTGATTTGTTTATTGCAAACAGATGAAAGTTTGTAAATTTTGTTAATAAACATACATTGCAATGAGAGTGGAAAAATTTCGATTGCAACTGTGTATATGCACAATTACCTCAATTTAATGTCTAGTATAATATCATCCATCCACTGCCCATCATCTAATAAGGCCAACAGTGAGTGAGGGTGCATCAAAAGCCTTATATAAAATACATTTTATAAATGTTAGATGAGGCATGCTTTAGCATCAATGCACATTCAGTTTAGAATACAATAATCATTTTAATGTGCACATACTTTTTTCCCTTTCTCCTTAGAAGAATGTTGTCTCTGCAAACAAAAAGGTGACATTTCCCATTATGAGCCACCACGATTACTCAGATCACAGAGTGCTGGCTTTTTAACAGTTCCCAAAATTCAGAAGGTTTCAGCTGGGGGAAGAGCCTTTTCTTATAAAGCCCCCAAACTCTGGAATGATCTTCCAGAAAATGTTCGGGACTCAGACTCAGTCGCAATCTTCAAATCTAGGCTGAAAACTCACTTGTTTAGTTTAGCTTTTGGTAGTTAATGTTCCCCCTTAGATAAAGGCAGCAGATCCAGGGGTCCATGGACGCAGGGAATTATAGTAAACTGAGACGCTGGTGCTGTTGTCCCACCGCTCGCACGCGATCACTCAGGTTTGTGGACGGTGGAGTGGAGGGATGCCAGATTGTTTCAGGGTGCTCCCGTGTCTGTGTGCCCTTTTGGTTCTCTCCTTTTAGTTAAGCTGTTATAGTCAGATTTACCGGAGTCATTAGCCACACTCTGGAAATGTTCACGTTCTCTGTTTTACATACACTCAAACGAAATAAAACTAATTCCATCTCCCTTCCTTTTTCCGAGTAAACGACTGCCCACCTGCCGGACGGACACTGATGGATGATTGTCTGTGGAGCTCTCCTGCTATCCGCTTCAGACCAGTTGCCCACGCCCCAGTCGCCGCCACTTGCCCAGCTACCGCCACTTGACTTGGACTAGCTGCACACTCCCATTCTACACTGAAGTTTTTCATGGACTCCTAACTACTACTACTACTACTACTACTATTAATATCAGGAGTATAATAATTTTGTAGGTAGTTTGACCAGAGGAGGATGGGTCCCCCCATGTGAGCCTTGGTTCCTCCCAAGGTTTCTTCCTCAGCTCTGAGGGAGTTTTTCCTTGCCACTGTCGCCCCTGGCTTGCTCACTTGGAGGATTTACATTTCATGTTAAAACTTTGTCTTTAATGGATTTCTGTGAAGCTGCTTTGTGACAACATCAGTTGTAAAAAGCGCTATACAAATAAATTTGATTTGATTTGATTTGATTTGACAGAATTAGGCCAACAAGGTTAGGTGAAATTTGCCAATACCCATACAAGATTATATTTTGTATTTACTGTACTTCATGTTATTCCCAGTTTTGTTCAAGGTCAGCTTTATTTACAAAATCCAGTACTGTATCTTTACTGCTTTACTGATTAATTGTTACTTTAAGTGTATGAAAAAATGTTCGATGGAAATGATATTGAAGAAATTGTTCCAAGCTAAATTTTAACAGTGAAAAAAGGGCATTAAATGAGTACTCAGGCTTACCATTAGACAAGCCAGATAGCTTATCTACCTAGCACTGCAATAGCTATTATATATTAACTAACCAAACCAAGGCCACCTACAGGAAATATTAAATTGTGCAAGTACAACCAGGACTATATTATTAAGCATGGATGATGTAAAACAAGGAACTTCTAAAAGAAATCTCTTACCTTCACCAGGAGATGCAGATTCGCTGGAGCGTCACTCCATTAAAAATACAAAAAAAGAAAGACCATGTTGCCCATCATCTAATAAGGCCAACAGTGAGTGAGGGTGCATCAAAAGCCTTATATAAAATACATTTTATAACTGTTAGATGAGGCATGCTTTAGCATCAATGCACATTCAATTTAGAATACAATAATCATTTTAATGTGCACATACCTTTTTCCCTTTCTCCTTAGAAGAAAACTAATAATAGTACTAATAGAACTAATTGTAAAGTGAACTTTACAATTAGTGGTGAAGATGTAGAAGTGAAAGTGAAAGTTTTTGCCTACTTGGATCAATTATTAACAACAAAGCATCTAGTAAGTAGACAAAAACTGTTTTCACTTTCACTTCTACATCTTCACCACTAATTGTAAAGTTCACTTTCTTTCTCATTATCATAACATTTTTCTTCAAATATCCTTTCACAACACGTGACAATACTGTTTCGTAGTTAATAAGTAACTGATCAGGAACTAAGCAGGAACGAATGAGTAGTGCTGCATCAACACTTAAGTAACTACTCTTAACTACCAAGGACTACTAGTTAACTACTCAGTAGGTAATAGTGAACTAATGATTAGGGTAGTTTACTATTAACTAAACAATAACTACTGAGTCTCATAGAGAATTACTTAGTAACTATGGTTTCTTAGAATAACTACTCATAAATTACTGATCAATTCAACATTAACTGCTCAATAGCTGAGTCTGATAAGGCTCCTGCTGAACTATTAATTGATGTAGTGTATTCCAACACTTCTAACAGTAGTGAAATACACAACAGCATGCAGTCTCTAAAATATAATGGATTATATTCTCCATTTCTAATCACAGATACAGGTATCCTCAGAGAAGTCTGGGAGCATCACACCACACTGTGCTGACTGGTGTCTCTCATGTGTTTGTTTTGATCGAAACCTTAAAAGGCTAATGCACATCTTCATATTTGGCAGTGTGAATCAATATGCACATTAGCGTACAAATGGGAAAACTGCTAAAATACTACAGTATTCAGTAGACCAGTCTGGCTTTCCACTCTGGCAACTAGGTTCAGATTCTTGCATAGATAGTAATGTGAGTGTTTTTGGCTGCCTTTGGAAAAACACAACTCTATGTTTGGTTTTATCTGAAACATGATTACACTGTCTCACTTGATAAGAGTGATTTCAATATGTTGTAAATTAATTTGACTGATGTTCATGTTACCCTTTCTCCTTACGAGCTCTTGCCTTAGAAAATGTTTGTGCACGAGCCTGTTCATCATTCAGTAAAGTGACTGTCATGCCTTGTGAAAGCAAACAACAAATACACTATACTGAGTTTTTACATCACTTTATGCTGTATTTTTTCAATGTAATCATTTTACAAGATTTCTGGCATTGCTGTCAACAAAAACAGAAAATGTTTGTTTCAAATCCCACAAAAATAAATTAATCTCCTTGTGATCAAACCAACGTACTGTGATGACTTGGCTGAATAGCTGTGTAATTATATGGTTATATACTCCTCTGGGCATTCACTTTCTGAGGCCTCTTTTGGTTCTCTTTGACCTACAAAAAAGAAAATGCATTTTACATCTCTGTTTACTATAAAGAGGAACATTATGCTGTGTTTCTGTGAAACACTTAAAGCAGAAAAATACAAAGAGAAGAATAAGAATCAGAAACTCAACCCACATGATGATTTTCAGGACAAAATTAAACCTATGCATAAGCCAAAGAAATGTATAATAAATCAGTCACTCTTGGACTTGTACTGTGTTTACTATTAAATAACCTTCATAGTGGAGGGTCAATAATTATGGCCCCTTCAGTCATCTTTCTTGAATTCTATAATCCATTGCCCAACATGTGACTGTATACATACAGTGCGACAGTATATATGGCAGTTCCAACCCTTTTTCCATTGGATATTGTTTAGCACTCACTTAAAATGTCAATGCCAAACTCAAAAAAGAAAAAAAATCACATTTGAGGCTTGTCATATGAGGTTACTGGCTACTAACACTCAGGTTCCTAACAAGTGCATGGTTAGAAATTTGTTTGGTGGGATGCCTCTCGTTAATTAGGCCACTCACAAATTTCTACACCTTGGGCAGTTCAGAGTACATGTTATGAAAGCCACAAAAAAGAGAATTATTTTAAATGAATGTATTGACAGTTCGAGGTGGGTAGGGTAACTCATACTCAGATAAAAGTATAGTTACTTCACTGAAATAATGTCTGGAGTCAAAGTACTACTGTTACATGTAAGCACGTATTTGGAGTTTTGTGTCTGTCCCTCTCCCCTCACAGGTGTACCAGCATTGCCATCAGTCAGGTGATGAGGACCACTGACCAATCAAAAGCCAAAAGCACACCTATACATTCTCACCGTGTAGATGTCTACTCTATCTAGTTCCTGAGGTCAGAAGGTGGGCACTGCCACATGTACTTTTGATTACTGGCCATGGAATTATAGAGTAGTTAGCCTTTGTTTTCTTTTTTTAGGTTAGCTAAGCACTTTTGTTTCAGAGTAGGAAAGCGTGGTTAGGTCTTGTGTTGTTCTTTTCTTTAGTGCCATCCACAGTTTGACTCTTGCAGTGTGGTACTAGGTATCATTGCACACCATTTTGTTGTGGTTGGTTTTAATAAAATGGCTTCAAAAGCTCTCTTGGCCTGTTCCTCTAGCTTTTAAACCATTACCAGTTCAGTCATTTAATGCCACATGTTACTGATCCCACAGTGCCTGAGATAAAAACATAGGGTCATAACAAGTACACACAACCTAAGTAGAAGTGTAAATGTAAGCACTGAGTAACTTATTAAGGCTACATTCAGACTACAGGTAAAAGTGGCCCAAATCAGATTTACTACCCAAATCTGGTCATTCGCATTATTTATCTTAAGATTAATGGACTCCTTTCACATGACATCAAAACGAGCTGAATAAATATCTACTTTAAACTTTAAAGGACAAGCACTAGACAAGCACTAGACACTAAAACATCTATGTTTATTAAAAAAAATGGTGAATTTCTATGGCTGTTTTTACTTTGGAAGCTGACCAAACACAGAGAGCATAGACCTTCATAGACCTTGTTAAGCTCTTTAGCCCTATGGAGTAGTTAATTCGTGTGGCTAATATGAGGAAATTGCAATGTTATTCAAGCTGTGCAATGAATTTAAGGTTGTAGGAAGTACACTTGTGTGAGTTTAAGTCTGAAGTGGGATTATTTTATCATGTGTAGATTTAAATGTGATGTTATCATTCTAGATGGGTGATTTCTTTCAGTGGGCTGTCTAGCTATATGTGTTTTTATCAAGTTTATACTTGACCTAAATAAAGAGGATGAACACCAGTTTTCATCCTCAGACATTGTCTCTCTCTACCAGACCTCCCCAGTTTAACCAAAGGTGGTGGCAACAACTTTTAAGTCTTGAACCAAGTAAACGGCTGCACTTAGCTGAGATTGTGAATTTCTTGATTTTTGCTTTGGAGGGTGTCAAATATGTCTGAGGAGCACAACACATGTGTTCAGGCTGATATTAGGCCTGTTTTAGAGACTCCTGTGCGGCATCCAGTTTTTATGCCAGAGGTTTTTATGAGTTAAGGTCATGAGTGGACTAACTGACTAGAACAGTTTGAGGCAGGAGTAGAAATAAATGGTTGGGGTGAGTGTGAGAAATTAAAGTTTATGACTTTGCTTTTATCACATAAGGCATGTCAAATTTATTGTGGTCTCCTGTGCAACTTTTGTGGGACCAAAGTCAGCAATGAGGAGCTATTTGACTAAGGCTGGAAGCTCAGAATGGAATAAGACTGACTTTTCAAATAGACAGTATAAAGAATTAGTGTATGATTTTGGGAATTCAGTGCACAGGTTAACTGAGGAGGCATATTCAAATTTGGATGTGATTACATAGGATAAATTAGCGTTACATAAGTTTATTATGCATGTTGGGGATGGGGATCTTCGCAGTGCTGTGTAGTGCAAACCATCTAATTTGGAAGGGGCAATTAATTTAGCAGTGGAGTTGGAGCATATTAGGAATTTTGAGAAGCAGGTGTGTGACTTTTGCCTGAGGTGTGGAGCTAGGTAAGGGGACACTGAATAGGAAGTCCAAGGAGCATGATATGATGGCAATGGTTCAGTCCTTAAAGGAGGAAGCTCAGGAGCTGAAATAGGCTATTGGTCATCCTCATACTACTTTAGGTGGCCCATTAGACAAAGTGATACTGCAAGGAGACCTAATTATAATGGAGAAGTAAGTCATAAGGGCTGATGAGGTAAACCCAGATGTGTTGGGAATGTGGGTGTGATTGACATGTGAGGTGTAACTACCCATTTTGGTCAGGAAACTAGAACGGGCAGCCAATAGGGGTCATTTGTCTGCCTGTGTTACTTTTAGTAAACAACCCAAAGTGGTAGTTCCAGTTGGTTAGTCAGGTAATTGTATTTATTTAGAAGGAGGAATAAATATCATGAAAATATCTCTTTTTTTTAGATACTGGCACCCAAGTTAGTTTAATAGATTTTAAAGTTTGGCAGTAGTGTGGCGCAAGGCTGGAAGAATTAGTCATGTTCAACCAGAATTTCTGCAGTTAATGGGGAACAGTTGAAAGTAGAAGGCCAGTGGCTAGGGGTCCGTAACTTTGGAGATTTGGTGGTGGATATTATTTTTTGGTTCTTCATGATCTTAGCTAGGCAGGCCTCCTTTCTTATGGATTTTATGAGAAATTATAAAAAGGAGAGGGATTCATCACAAAATAGGTGCAAGCTAATGGGCAAATAATTTCGCTTGATGTGCTTCTCTACAGGCGGGATGACGAGAAATGTGATAACTCAGAACAATGTTATATGTGCTGTATGGAGCTTCTAGTTTTAGAGAAAGTAGAAGAGTTGTTAGAGACTAAAATTGAGGGCTTAGTTGAGCTATCTGTTACACTGTCTGAAAGCTGCAATGTGTTGGTGGATTGGGTCCTTACTACTGTAAAAGATGGTATTTGAGGCTTATTAACCTTACAGTTGAACACCAGGTGTTGTGTAAGGGAACTAAGGTGGGTGAACTTTGTATGATGCTCTCATACTCTCTTAAGATGGTTCTTTATTAAAGAAAATTGTTCACTCAAAGAACCCTTTGCATGATTAAAGGGTTCTATGCATGGTTCTTTGGACTGATGGAGAATGTGCTGTGGATGATTCTATATAGCACCAAAAAAGTGCTATTGTTACCAGGTCAAGATTGTAACAAAAGCAGAACCCCTTTTGGTGCTATATAGAGCCCTTTTCAAAAAGGTTTTATATAGAACCATTTATAGCACACACTTCATCAATCTGAAGAATCTTTCAGGATGCAAAGAATCCTTAAATTGTGCAAGAGTTCTTTGAGTGGTCATGGTTCTATACAGAACCATTTTCTTTACTAAAGAACCCTTGAACACTCTTTTTAAGAGTGTAGTAATTAGAACCTCTTCTACAGATGTAGCTGATGAGCAGCAGAGGCAGGTATCCAATTTATTACAACAGTTGGGTGTGCCTAATAGGGGCCATACACAAACACAGTTCAGGGTTGTAGAAGAGCTACTCCACAAAAATCTTGCAGTTTTTAGTAGGGGCGACCATGATTTGGGCGAAACTACTATGTTTCATGACCGGATTGATAATGGCTTGGCTCAACCTATTCTTGTGTCCCCGGCATGTCCCAGTCCATCTTCAAGGTGAAGTTTCTTTGCATGTGGGGAAGATGACAAGGTATAACATCATTTCGATGTCTCAGAGGCCATGGGCAGCCCTGGTAGTGTTGGTCAGAAAAAAAGATGGTGGGCAGAGATTTTGTGTAGACTATAGGTGAAAAAAGGAAGACACGATTAAAGATGTTGATGCCATGGATAAATGATACTCTGGATGCCCTGGCTGCAGCCGAATGGATATTGGACTTGGTTACTGGCAAGTGCCAATCAATCCAAAACACAGAAAAAAGACTGTTTTTGTTACACGGCAGAGGTTATTCCATCTTCATGTTCTTCCATTCAGACTCTGTAACTCACCAACTACTTTTCAACATTTGATGTAATTCTTGACAGACTAGCATAGGGTCACTTGTTTAGTATACCTTGACGATATTATTTTTGGAAGGACTGTTGATTAACATCTTGCAGCTAGAGGAAGTGTTGCAGAAACTAATTTGAAAGTGAAACCTGCTAAGTGGCAATTGTTTGTAGATCAAATGCAGTTTCTCTGACATTTCTGTAGAAGGCGTGGCTATTGAAGGCAGAAGCAGTGCATGCATGGTCAGAGCCAGTCAACGAATGACAGATATGGAGTTGTGTTGGATTAGCTTCTTATTGTCACTGCTTTGTTCCAGAGTTTGCAGAACTGGCATGCCCACTGCACAAGTTGACAGAGAAAGTGGACTAAGGAGTGTCAAGCTGCTTTTCAGAAAGTGTAAAGAAAAGAAATTGTGAAGTTGGTGAATGCTCCTATTATCACTTTTCCAGGACAGACATTTGTTTTGGACATTGATGTGAGTGGGCATTGGGACTATCCTTTCCCACAAAGTTAATGGACTTGCAAAAGTTGGACTTATGCAAGCAGAGCTTTGTCAAGACAAAGAGGAATTATGCAACAACAAAAAAGGAACAGCTGGCAGTGGTCCATTTCACTGCTTTATTTAGACATTACTAACTGGGAACAATGTCATAGTTTACGAAAGTGGCTACATAATTTCAGTCAATCTGAAGATCAGTTGGCATGTTTGCTAGTGTAGTATACTGAGGGGGCGGGAAGAAGGGAGTACAGACCTGCTCAAAGCGAAGCATGGCGAACCCTCTTAACTTAGATGCAGGGCTGGCATGGAATTTAATGAAGGTTGTAGGAAGTACACTTGCGTGGGTTTAAGTTTGAAGTGGGATTATTTCACTGTGTGTAGATTTAAATGTGATCTTTCTACATAGATGATTTCTTTCAGGGGGCAGTCTAGTTATATCTGTGGCAAAGTTTTATGCTTGACCTAAATGAAGTGGTTGAATGCCAGTTTTCATCCCCAGACATTATCTCCTTCTAACTTGACCTCCACAGTTAAACAAAGGTGATGGCAGCAACTTTTAAGTTTTAACAGCCACACCTGGCTATGTCCGCCACAGCATTTTGGTTTTAAAAAAATACTTAAAATGGTCATATGTGAATGTAGTAATGATTAGTAGTAATGACCCTGCCACATGATTAGTTACCCTGATGCCTAAACTAATCATGAGTGGGGGCATCTACTTGGGGAACCTGTGAATGAGAGGGCTCTGTGGTATTCACACACCACCAAAACACTAAACAACAAAATATTGTAACATCAGGGTATGCTTGTATTCTGTTTAGTTTAAAAAGAAATGTTTGCATGCTAATTTTACATAATTTAGTTCCCTAGTTCTCTAGTTATACTTGGTTCTTTGGAAGGGACGTATTGTGAAGCATGGGGCTAGGAACTGCCAGGGCTATGCGTTGTTGTAGCAGGGCTCAGGGGTGCCAGCAAAAATTTAGGATCCTATGAAAAGACATCTGCCAAACTTGAAAAATATAACACTTTGCAGACATGTATGCAATATTCTGCATACAATGGATTTACTATTTAATGCAACACTGATATAGTGTCAGTGATACCCTCTATAAGAAAAAAATGCTAAAGGCTGTCTTTTACAGTTAAAATGTAATTTAACCCTAGCTTGGCATTGTAGTTGATAGCCAGCTGATTATTTAAAAAAAAGCCAGAGGCTTCAAATTTAGCTAATTTTAACATGCTAATTCCTCAATGTACCAAAAGCTGTAAAATGGACACTTACTAATCTAAAATCACAAATATGATGCTGCTTGTTTATTACCAAAAAAACAAAAAAAAAAACACAACATAAAACACAACAACACAAAAGTTTGTAAGGCACTTTGAAAATGAATTGTGGGAAAAATAGTGTTTAAATTCTCATCAGTGAAAAGAATTAATTATTTTTCTTTTTTTCATAATAATAATAATAACAAATAGTATAATAACATAATATAATAATTAGTAATATGATAATTTAACTAAAATTAATTCCCATGTACTGCCTGCAAGTTTGCCTGCATTGCTTAAATGTTGGCTAAAAGAGGAGCAAAATGTAAACACGCAGAATTTTCTGTGATGATAGTAAGTAACTAATGTTAGAGGAGTGAAAAGAGCCTATCTTACTATAGACTAAGCTAGCAGGTTAATTTCCACCACACACTGACGACACCTACCTATTTTTGTGAAAAACTGGGTCATATACTGTCACCCTTTTCTCTCTCCTGTCTTTCTTTTTGTTTTTGGAAGCCAGATACACCTGCAATCCTCACTTGAAATTCACTGCTAGCAAGTACCATTTGGGCAGGACAGAACTTCGTATATTTAATGAATTTCATGTAAAGGGAGGTGGGGAAGGCGCCCTCCCCATACCGCTACCAATGAACCAGCCTTAATCCCAACTGAGGAAAGAGGTGAGCAATAATTTCACAACAGATTAAAGAAGGTCTCATGACTGTCAAGTTTACTATAGCAACAATTAACTTATTCTGTATTTATTACTTATGGATCTAGGCAGGGCTGTCAGAATTACAGTGGCCCACCACTTTTCAAAGTACTGGGGCAACACTCCTTAACTTTTTGAGTTCAGGCAGCGCACATAAAAACCTCCGCTTTCCCTAAATGGCAAGAAGCGCTAACCAACATGAACAGAACAAATCTCAGCAGCAGAGTCAATCAGAATCTCTATTTCAGCTGGGACGCGCTTTTAGACATTGATTGGTGCAGACCTGTCCAACTTTTTCTTTCAGTTCAGTTTTGACATGCGACTACTCCTGAATTTAGGCAGCACCAAACAGCTACATCATGCTAATTCACAAGGAAATTCAACATGTTTTTTCCAGTTTATTCCACATTTTCACTGTACTACCTGCACATTTAAAATTTCACTCTTTACAAATGCACAATTGCTTTCAGTATTGCGAGCTGCTGTAAATAACGAGAGACAAGAAATAATCTAATGATATGCGTTAGATTTTGGCACATGGACCATATTTTTGGCCAAGCATCTGCGACCTGATCAGTTATACTTAAATTGATATTCACAAAGATGATAGGCATCTTTATTTTCTGTTTTTATGTTTTCCTGGTGGTGAATGTGAGACTAATAAGCATCCCTGCAATACTTCTGATCAATAAAAAAAACACCCACATGTGTAATTTAGTCTACAACCCCATTTCCAAAAAGTTGGGACGCGGTGCAAAATGTAAATAAAAAAAAATGCAATGATGTGCATATAATTTAAAGTCTGGAGTTCATTGAAAAAAGAACAAAGACAACACATCAAAAGTTGAAAGTGAGAAATTGTATTGTTTTTTTGAAAAATATATGCCCGTTTTGAATTTGGTGCCAACAACACATTTCAAAAAATTTCTGACAGGGCAACAAAAGGCTGGTAAATTAGTGTAATGCTAAAAAAAACACCTAGTGGTTAATTGGCAACAGGTCAGTAACATGACTGGGTATAAAAAAGCATCCCAGAGAGTCTGAGTCTTTCAGAAGTAAAGATGAGGAGGGGTTCAGCACTCTGTGAAAGACTGTGCATGCAAATAGTACAACAATTCAAGAATAACATTTCTCAACATAAAATAGCAAAGAACTTTTGCTTTTCATCATCTGCAGTACATAATAACATTAAAAAATTCAGAAAATCTGGAGAAATCGCTGTATGCAAGAGACAAGGCCAAAAACCAATATTTGCTGACCATGATCTTTGGGTCCTCATGCGGCACTGCATTAAAACAGACATGATTCTGTAGTGGAAATCGCTGCATGGGCTCAGGAACACTTCTGAAAAACATTGTCTGTGAAAACAGTTTGTTGCTGCATCTACAAAATGCAGGTTAAAACTCTAAAATGCAAAGAAGAAACCATATATAGACAGGAATGCTGCCACCTTCTCTGGGCCTGAGCACATTTAAAATGGACTGAGGGGAATTGGAAAAGTGCCATGCTGACAAATCAAAATTTGAAATTCTTTTTAGAAATCACAGACACTGTGTCCTATGGGCTAAAGACCAATCAGCTTGTTATCAGTGCACAGTTCAAAAGCCAGTACTCATGATGGTATAGGGGTGCATTAGTGCGCATGGTATGGGTGATGTGCACATCTGTAAAGGCACCATTAATGCTGAATGATAGACACCTGTTTTGGCAACATATGCTACCATCCAAATAGGGTCTTTTTCAGGGAAGGCCCTGCTTATTTCATCAAGACAATGCCAAACCACATTCTGCATGTATTACAACAGCATTGCTCAAGTATTAAAAGAGTCCTATGTGCTAAGCTGGCCTGCCTGCAGTCCAGACCTGTCACCCACTGAAACATTTGGCGCATTATGAAATGAAAAATATGACAAAGGAGACCCCGAACTGTTGAGCAGCTGAAATCCTATATCAAACAAGAATGGGAAAACAATTCACTTTCAAAACTACAGCAGTTGGTCCTCCTCAGTTCCCAAATGCTTACAGAGTGTTGTTAAAAGAAGAGGTGATGCAGCACATTGGTAAACATGACCCTATCCCAACTTTTTTGGAACGTGTTATTGGCATCAAATTCAAAATGGGCATATATTGAGTAGAAATAAGAAAGGAGCAGGTCGAAAATCTACTTAAGTACTTAGCACTGCAGTGGAACTTCAGCATAGGAACTGAAGATTGTGCAGCTCTGTTCTTCTCTTTTTGGGAATCTCGTGGTCTAAAATACAAAGCTCCAAAGCCAGAGATGTAACCAATCACAAAATGGAATTAGTAACTAAATAGGAATGGCAAAAATGTTATTGAGTAAAAAGATTCCTTTACTTACTTTAGTGGAAGTAAATGAAATATGATTTGAAAATACTCAAGAGATTGAAAATCCATCAATATTTTACTTAAGTACATGAACTTATGAAGTAAATGTAACTAGTTATCCACCTCTGAAAAGATTTATAAAGACATTAGCATGATATAAAAGGCAATTTTGGTTAGTGGCCAAAGTGCATTTCATCAGCCAGCCAGATGCTTTTTAATTTTTTTATTTTTTGAAACAGTATGTTTTGCCCCACCACTTTTGGAGGTGTGGTGCCACCACTGGATCTGACTTTGGCTAAATGTATTTTTTCTCATTTGATAAGACAGCAGCAGACAGCTGATAGCAATCTGTGAACACAAGCTTATGACAGATATAAGTCTAATCTTTCTGTTGCAAATCATGCCAATTCAAATAATTTATATAAAGCCTAATTACACTTTAGTCTTGGTTCTTTCAAAAAGTTGTACAGGCAAATAAGGCTGTACTATTGGATACACAGCCAATTTAATGATTTTCTTTAATGTTTATTTAATCAATCATTAATTAATGTTAAAGGCAATATGCTGAGCGATACTATTTTCTCTCATTTTGAGTATTTATTGCTGGAAACATTTATATGCAAATCAGTTCAGGATGGGTGGAACTGGAAAGCTCTTTCACGGGTTCTCATTTCTATGACCTTTTGTGATTTATTAATGACTCAGTCGAACTTCAAAGTTGCACATGTATACTCAAGTGTACACTTGTTTTTTTTAAATCTTGCATGTGCAAATGCTGAGAACTTCAAGTATGTTTTATAAATAAGACCCCTGGTTTCTTTGCTGCTGTAATGGCACCCATGTGCTAAAACAAAACTTTGCATAAAGCTACTTCCAATATCTATGGGAGCATTTCTCACACTAAAACATAAACTTAACATACACACTAAAACTGTACAAAATAAACACTAACTTAACAGGGAGTTACCCCCCCACACACACACACACATTCTGACTCCTCCCCTCCATCTACAAAAAACACAGATTCAGGGGAAGTTTTCTTATATTGTAAGAAAATTAAGAAAATCCATGCATTTTAAGACTTTTTTAATATAAATGTCTTTTTCCCCCTGACTTTAAGATACTGACTTTGTCAGTTAATGACTGATAATTCAAGAAGAAAAAGTCAGATGTAAAGAGACATCATTTGTTTGTCTGCCTGAATTTCTAATAGCTAAAGTTTATTATGCAATGTGTAATTTAACAGTTCTCCAACCTGTTGGATCAGAGGGAATAGTGATAAGCAGTCATTTTTAAAGTAGTGTCTTGGGGAGCAATGAATATAGATATATAGTGGGTGATGTAGAATTCTAAATGCATTGCAAAAGGGTCCCAACAAGGATGTGATGGTGTATACTTCAATTCTACGTCAAGAGTGCAGCTTATGAATATTACTATAACAAACACTCTGATGAAGTCACAAAAGACTTTAATTCCCCAGCAGGGCCAGCTCTAGCATTTTGAGGGCCCCCTTTCTTGTTTTCTTGTTAGCTGATGTATTGTAAAATTAGAGGCTAACTAATGACAATGGCTACCACGAGCAGTATATAAATGTATTTTATAAAAAAAAAAAATAAATAAAAAATGACTGGCTTATTCTATTGCTGATGATTGAATGGTAGTTTGAGGTTCTAGTAAGTTATAGTTTAAATTAGGATTGTAGTGGGAGCACTCGGGTGTCAGGTGTGACTGTGTGGCAGTAGCAGATGTTTTCCATGGATCAGGGGTCAGGTAGGAGGACCTCTTTGCAGAATTATGCTAAGGGTCCCAGGGAGGTCAAGACTGGCTCTGATAACAATGATCAGTAATATTATATAAAAAGGTATGACAGTTGTGTGTTGATCAACATAGCTAGCTTACCTGGGCAGGACATTAGCTTTGGCTAGCTAGCTAGCTGTGTAATTTTTCTAAGATGACTTGGTAGCGATTTGTGAAAATGTAAACTCCTGATATGTTGGGTTTTATGACACAAACATATTCCTATATTTCACTTTCTTGTTTGGATCCCTGATAGCAGCTGTAACTAAAGTCAGCTGACGAATGAAAAGACATTTCCTCTGATCCTGTCAGTAAAGATTTATATTTAAAGTTTGTAACATAATATTTCCAAATGGGCCTGGTCACCCTGTTAACTATAGCCTGTTAGCAGCAAAACCCTTATTGTTGGTAGGCTTTTTTTATTCACAATACACATTTTTATACTTTTTCCAGAAGAAGAGGCAAGTGAGGTAACATACAGCATTCATCCCAATTTTCTCAAAGCAGTTACTTGTCAGACAGCATAATGAAGTCAATGCTCACTAGTTTATACAGTGCATTGTGGGAACTTTCAGTAAAAAAAGATCCACTGTACTGGAGCAATTTTGACAATGAGACACCCTAGAAAATGGCTGGTACAGACTACTGAACTAGGGAATTTTTTTAGACACACCTAAGACTCTTAAGTGAGGAGAAAAAAAAGCAGACTGCTTAATCATGTTTCAAATAAAACAAATGTATGTATTTTCAGTTGATTTTCAAGTTTTCTACTTTAGTTTTCAAATGCGCTCTTTGTTTACTTTTATTTAAGTGGAGAATGGAGCTCACTGAGTCATAATTTTCTTTTGTGTTTGCATGTCTCACTTCTGTGACAATTTTTCTCTGGGAAGAGGTATTTGATTTAAGCGACCTTATTAGTTCCATAATGGGGAACTTCCACCTCCACGTTTTGACCCATCCATGCAGTGATAAACCACATACACACTAGTGAGTGGGCAGCCCATGCCACCCGGAGAGCAGTTGGGATTAGGTTCCTTGCTCAAGGGCACTTCAGTCAAGTACTGTCAACTCAGGGGATCAAACCAGTGACCTTTCGGTCACAAGGCTGGTTCCCTAACCTCCAGCCCATGACTGCCAGGTACACAGGCCATTTACTTTGGCGTTTTATGGAGAGGTGTTGAGCGGGTGCTTCTATGCTGCTTGCCTTCATGTAGCATCATAGCTTAAGAGAAAAGACTAAACACAAACCAAAATGATAAAATACTAAGCACTTTGCTTTCACTATGTTTTATTAGACTTTACATCAGCTTTGTTTTGTGAGAACCAATCTAACTTTTTCCGTAGATCTTTCCACCTTTACATGGGTGTGCACTAAACAAATGAACTGCCCAAAATCATGGATCTCAACTGAAGCGAATTGTGGCTCAGTTTGCTGCTGGTGAGAATGCTTTTTTATGATGCATGCCAAACGAGACATGCTTTCCTCAGTGCACATCAGCACTGCACTATTGATGTAATTAGCCTGTTTAACGTTTGACTCTTTAAAGAAGCTGGTATCGCTCTTGCAGCATGAGCAGCTGCTAATAACAGCAGACAAGTAATATCATTTAAATTAGTCACATAGACCACAGAACTTATTTTTGATAGTTTGGACCAGACATTAGCAACCTGTCTACTTGAATTCAAACTGACATGTAATCATACCAAACAAGCATAAAGAAGATGGCAGAGAATTAGTTTTATTTTTCTGAATGCAGATATTAAAGGTCTGAAAGAATGAGTGTGAAAGAGTGTGATAGGTTTTATCAAGAATATAAGTGAGCAGTAGATTTGGGTTTTATACCATGATAGACTAGTGACTGTTATAACAATAATAAGTCATTTAGTGGAGGAAAATTTGGAGAACGATTTTTACACTCTCCTGGTGCTATGCCTGGTTTAATTATCTATCAGTTTAATGTGTTATTATGTGATATTATGTGATGTATCCAACTGTGTACAGAGCTAGATAATGTGCTCGGATATCACCTTACCGAGTAGTTTACTGTATTCAGTCATAGAGCGACTTCATTTGTACTGGTGGAACTAAGTCATTTTTGTTTAAACATCAAACATAAATTAAACAAAACCTTTCCAAAGGTCATAATAGAACATAGAACCCAGTAGAACAATAGAACACAGTAGAACATAGAACACATATCAGATGTTGAAAGTAAGAAGTAAGTAATTTTACAATTTCATGAAAAACATTAACTCATTTAGAATTTGATGGCAGCAACGCATCTCAAAGTTGGGACGGGGCCATGTCTACCATTGTGTAGCATCCCATCTTTTTTTAACAGCAGTCTGTAAACGTTTGAGGAGCTGGAGGAGCAATTTGCAACTCACATGACTGTGTATAAAAAAGAGCATTTTAGAGAGGCAGAGTCTCTTAGAAGCAAAGATGGGCAGAGGTACACCAATCCGCGAAAAACTGCATCTAAAAATTGTGGAACAATTTCAGAAAAATGTTCCGCAACCTAAAAGTGCGAAGACTTTGGATAGCCCATCATCTATAGTACATAAAGAGTCAGAGAATCTGCAGAAATACCTGTACGCAAGGGACAAGGCCGACAGTCAATACTGGATGCTTGTGATCTTCGGGCCCTCAGGTGGCACTGCACTTAAAAACAGGCATGATTCTGTACTGGAAATCACTACATGGGCTTAGGAACACTTCCAGAAATTTGCATTTGGGGTTGCATTAGTGCCTATGGCGTGGGCCACTTGCACATATGGAAAGGTATTATCAATGCTGAACAGTACACAGAGGTTTTAGAACAACAAATGCCTTGCATATTTCAGCAAAACAATGCCATATACTGCACCCATCACAACAGCATGGCTTCACAGAAGAAGAATTCTGGTGCTGAACTGGCCTGCCTGCAGTCCAGACCTTTCACCAATAGAAAACATTTGGTACATCATGAAACGAAAAATCCTGCAAAGAAGACCCAGGACTGTTGAGCAGTTAGAAGCCTACATCAGACAAGAATTGGACAACATTTCTCTGCCAAAACTCCAGTAATTGTTCTCCTCACTTCACAGACGTTTACAGACTGCTGTTAAAAGAAGAGGGGATGCTACACAATGGCAGACATACCAACTTTTTTGAAATGCGTTGCTGCCATCAAGTTTTAAATGAGTTAATATTTTTCATGAAATGGTAAAATGTCTCTCTTTCAACATCTGATGTGTTCTATGTTCTATTGTAAATAAAATTTGGGTCTAAGAGATCTGCAAATCATTGCATTCTGTTTTTATTAACATTTTACACAGCGTACCAACTTTTTTTGGAATTGGGGTTGTATATAGTTATTGTATATATATATATATATATATATATATATATATATATATATATATATATATATATATATATATATATATAAATAAATATATCTCAAGGTGTTACTGGCAGCACCTGAACTCCAGCAACTGCATGTCAAGATTAAGAAGCTAAATAAAAAAGCACTGGTGAGAAACTCTGTGTTTCTTATTTTTTGAGGTGAAGGGCTGCTACAGATGTTGAGGTGAAAAAACTGTTTTTTTGTGGTGTTAACATCATGTCATTTGTTTGGGCTTGTAGTTTGACAACAAGAAGTAGCCAATCTAGAGTCTGTCTAACAAAGCATGTTTAACTTGGTTGCCACGGTCATCAGGGTTAAATCTAGCTATGCCTAAATTTAGTAAGGTAAGCAAAAAATACTGCTTCATGAGACAGAGTCCTTGATCCAGAATGTATGTCTAGAGTGTCTGTGAGAAGAAAATTGAAGATTTTTGATGGTGGTTCATTTTATTGCTTATTATTGACTAAAAATAAATCATTAGCATAAGGTGGCCATGTTTTATTGATTTTCTGTCTGCTCGATTCATCTTAAAGTGCTAAAACTCTGATAAACAGCAAGACAGGCTTTTTTTTAATTTTGTGTTGGATGTCTACTATCAACTGTTTTCAATACTTAAAATCAATATAAATCAAAAGACAGAGATGAATATTATTATTAGTTCATTATTACATTATTATTATTTATCTATTAGTGCCTGAGTTCTTTCATTTTGGGTAAAAGACATTGGATTGCAACGAACCCAGTCTTGTTTACTGGAGCACAGCCCTCTGTTACCTTCCTCCACTATCTCAGACAGTAAAAAATCACCTGCAAAGAGCATGCTCTTACACTGATTCAGTCTGTTTGTGTTTGATTTAGTGATAGATTTCTGATTATCAGATGATTTGTTTGAGACATGAGAAGAGTTTCCAGACGAAAACATATGCAGTAAAGGGATATAAATGGAGAATCTAAATAGAAATATAGTGGAGTGGATTGGATTGGTTTTTCAAGGTCAGTCACTGGCTGATATTTTTCTGCACCTTGTTGAAATCGCATTGGCTAGAAAAGGTGGCTCCTGCTGACCGCTATGATGTGTGTAGTGTTACTGTGCTTGTAATTGTTTGTTGTTATATAAAGCCTAAAAGTAGACAACTAATATCAGGTTCTTAGGTTCTTAGGTTAGAGTCGATTTTTTAGCTGGATAACTCGCTGATGCTTTGTCACACCTTGATGACACAACTCACGCTGGCAAGAGAGGGCAGGGTCTGCTGATTGCTGTGATATGTGTATGGTGTCTGTAGCTTAAACCATTCCGAAGTTGTGATAGATAGAAGTCAGCCATGCAAACAGCCTGCAAAATGATTTAAAAGAAGTTACGGCGCAAGCGCACTGAGTAAAAATGTCTCTGACTGGCATTGTTGTACAGCACTGCTTTTAGATAACTTCTCTATCCATATGATTATTAACTAAGTACACTACAGAACATTCACATATAGAGCACTGGCATGTTCACAGTTAACGTGTACCAGTTAACCTATCACAGTTAACTTGTGCCAGTTAGCTTGTGTAAGTACCGCACATATTTGTTTAATAAATTGCAGTTAATTCGTAATATTTAAAAACAGATTTTTGACTGATGCATATGATTCAGTGCGTACCTTTTATGATTGTTAGACACTTAGTGGTAATGCCCAGGACTTTAAAGTAAAGGGTGAAAGTGAATATATTCTCAGAACAACAACCATTTACAAGAAAAGTAATAAAATGCACACAAAAGTGCCCCACCAGAGAATAAGTAAGAAAAAAGGTTTTACAGCTCTTTAGGTTTTCCCAATCTCTGAATTAAATGGACTGTCTCACAGTCTATAAAAAAATAAAATTGATGCTGATGTTTTGCTTTTGTAGGTGTATGTGAGGCTCTTTTTCATTTTGAAATTAATCTCAGCTCAGTTTATGGTCATTACTGCATTCATGCCCAGAGAGGACTGATAAACCTGAAGCATTACAACTATATTTTAAATTCTATGTTTTGTTTGTATTCATACATTCATTGCATTGTGTATTTTGTACTTGGTGCAAGATAAAATTCTGTTCATGTCCATGAAGGAGCAGCACACAGGGCCAAGACCATGTTCTTGTCTCCTGGCTTGTGTAAGTGTGTACAACCTTTCAGTGTTACCTCATGCCCTATGGATGGGGGAAGTGTTATCCTGGAGACCACTCCTATTAGAATAGAAATGTTTAATAGAGGTTATCAGCCAGAATAACTTTGCAATGATTTTTCTCTTTGAGGGAAGTCAAGTCAAACCATCTCAGCAAAATGTAATTTTTTGTAAGGTTTATGGATGGCAACTCCTAAATAATTCCTTTCTGTGTTTCAAAATCGTAAAATGTTCCCATCATAACAACTAGATCAATAAGATTTGTTAAGAAACAATTTTTTGTTCTCAGTGTTATCAATATTGTTGTTTAGTTGTTCATTTTTTTTTTAATTCCTTGAATTTACGGTGCACTCAAATAAGCCAGCTGTCATTTATGTATTTATTTACATTTGCAGTAACTGTTTTGTTTAAAGGCCTTTGCTGATAAAATGTGTTTTAGTTAGTTTAACCTATTATATATACATATATATATATATATATATATATATATATAATAGGTTACCAATACAACCACAACTGATCAAATGTTGCAAAAAAAGAGGAAGAAAAGCTTGATAGAAATGCTTGCCAATATACTTCATAGAATATGGAGCAGCAAGTGCATGTGCGAATCATAAAACATTCATTTGTTGATCTCTGAACAGATACTTTTTCATGGTTTGTTTTTTCACACACTTTTTAATGGATTTATGGTGAAGGTGAAGTTTGAAGATTTAGGGGATGTAGTTGTGAGGATGTAGAGAGTGGATGTGTCTGTGAGGGGCTCCCAGCAAAATAAGTTAAAATACACAGAACGCTTCATGTCATTACTAGTAAACAACAAATGCTGGTTATCTTCTTACTTCCTTTTTACTTTGCTTTCGGAAAGAACTGAAATGCCGACCTCTAAAACAGAAAACAGAGCAAGACATGAAGAAGGCTACTTTAAGCGGCAAATTAGCAAGCATGGCAGCTACCGCTAAAGACAATGAGGAGTTTTCCAGAAGTATGCTGACGGAATTGTCGGACAAACAGCGTGAATATCTGAAAGACGTCATGACGGCATTAATTCAGTCATCACTGGCTCCAATGCAGACTTCTATAGATGCTTTCCGCGAAACTGTCAATACTATAGGAAAACGTACTGACGCTTTGGAAACTACCACAAGGGAGAACTTCTCTGTTTTGGGGCAGGCCAAAGCGGCCATCTCCGAACTGAAAGCAGCTAATGACTTGGAAAATCGTTCGCAAAGAGCAAATCTGCATATAGTGAATGTTCCAGAGGGCGCAGAGCATGGAACCAACATAGTCACATTTGTCTCAGAGTTGCCCAAGGAAATCATTGCAAGCAGGTTTTTCAGAAACCACCTGACCTGGAGCGGGCACATCGCACATTAGCACCTAGACGTAGAGAGGGCCTGCCACCTAGACCACTGTGGTGTGTTTTCACCGCTACCAAGACAAGGAGCATGCACTGTGAAGGGCTACACAAAACCAACTGCAGTACAAAGGGAAATTTTTGAGAGTCTACCCTGATCTGAGCCTTTCCAAAAAACGAGCAGCCTTTAAGAAAATTAAAGTGGCCCTTTATGAGAAAGGGATCCAGTTCAGGCTTTTGTATCCTGCACATCTACGAGCCTTGAATGAGGGAAAACATTTCACTTTTCACATGCCAGGTGATGCTCAATCTTTCTGACTAAAGGGTATAGTAATGCTAACCACATAAGAGGTAGAACTGATGGCTAGACATATGTTGAAAATGTACCCTATACGTTTTGCTAAGATTGACTGGTATTGAAAAAATGATATATTTTTATATATATAAAGTAAGAGGATAATGTAATCTTGGGCGGCACGGTGGCGCAGTGGGTAGCACTGTCGCCTCACAGCAAGAATGGCCTGGGTTCAATTCCCGGCCGGGTGACCAGGGTCGTTTCTGTGTGGAGTTTGCCTATTCTCCCCGTGTCTGCGTGGGTTTCCTCCCACAGTCCAAAAACATGCAGTCAAGCCCACTGGACATGCTGAATTGCCCCTAGGTGTGAATGTGTATGTCTGTCTGTCTGCCCTGTGATGGACTGGCGACCTGTCCAGGGTGTATCCTGCCTTCCGCCCAATGACAGCTGGGATAGGCTCCAGCACCCCACCGCGACCCAGAAGGATAAGTGGTTTAGATGATGGATGGATGGATGGATGGATAATGTAATCTTCGTTTATGTTTATAATTAGTATTAAACCACTCAAACTTGTGTATGGGATCTACAAACTGAGGATTGTGAATAATTCTTTTGTATTGCTGGGACACTCGGAAGTGTGAAAATAGTGAAGGGTGTTTTGCTGGATATGTTATAAGAGAATCTCGCAGCTTGCCTTGGCTGAAGAGGCAAACATAGGAAAGTACTATTCAGGGACATTGGTGTTGGAAGTTGATTTTTTTATTTTCAAGTATTGTATGTCTGAGTTTTCGCTCATATCTTTTAGTTTGTATATGCTCAAGGATAGTGGTAATCTAGTATGTCGTAACATATCAACACTTTATTAAGGCTCTTTGTTTTATTTTGTTATGATTAATATATTAGGTTATGGTGAGGCTGGTTGGGAGGCCTTTAGGTTTACATCATGGAATGTAAAGGGACTAAATGGTCCAGTAAAATGAGCAAGGATATTCAGTTACCTTAAAAGCCTGAAAACTGATATTGCGTACTTACAAGAAACACACTTACATAAGGCTGATCACCTTAGATTAAAGAAACCATGGGTAGGTCAGATGTGAAAGCAAGAGGAACAGCTATATTAATACATAAACGCATCCGCTTTTCAGTTTCTCATGTCAGACTTATAAGGGCGTTATATTATTGTATCTGGACTACTGTTTGACACACCAGTGATGTTAGTGAATGTTTACTGTCCCAACTGGGATGATGTGGGGTTTGTATACAATTCATTTCCGCATTACTATATCTGAACTCACACCACCTGATTTTGGGGGGTGACCTTAACTGTGTAATGGACCCAGTTCTAGATTGCTCTAGTTTTAAACCACATAAACCTTCTAAAATGGCCACAGAGCTTTCAGCGTTCATGAATCAAGTAGGATGTGTGGATCCTTGGCGCTTTTTCAATCCTCATAGCAAAGGCTTTTCCTTTTTTTCGCATGTGCACCATTGTTATTCTAGAATAGACTACTTTTTCCTTGACAGAAGTCTTCTTGCTTTTGTACAAAATATTGAGTACTCAGCCATCATACAATCTGATCATGCACCTTTGTTTCTTACTCTTTCACTCTCTTCTAATTGTACAGATCACCCTCTGTGGTGGCTTAACCCCACATTATTGTCAGATGAGACATGTGAACAAATATCAACCTCAGTTGATAACTTTTTAAAATCAAATCTATCAGATGAGGTTTCCCCATCATTATTTTGGGAGACTCTCAAGGCCGTTCTTAGAGGCGAAATAATATCATACTCTGCACATCTAATTAGAGAAAAAAGACAAAAAACTCCAACAGCTTACTCGATCTACAATAGAAATCAATCAACAATATTCTGTTTCTCTCACAGCTGAACTTTATAAAGAAAGAGTAGCACTCCACTTCCTAATCTTCCAATGAAGAGACTGGTAGACTATATTTTGGAATTATCACCTTGCTCAAAAGATTTCATTTCAAAACCTTACTCATTAATTGTATCTACAAACAGCACTACAGTAAAGAGGATAAAGGATAGCTGGGAAAGAGAACTGGGCAAAGATCTTTCCAGTGACGTGTGGAACTGTGCACTGCAGAGAGTGAATGACAGTACCTCTTGTGCTCGACTGGGTCTAATGCAGTTTAAGGTCCTCCATCGTATACACTTAAGCAGGACCAAGATATCCTCATTTTATCCTAACATAAAATGTGTCTCAGATGCCACATTAACATAGCAGATTTGGCATACATGTTCTGGTTGTGCCCCAAATTAACAAACTATTGGTCCAATATATTTAATATTCTTTCCAAAATATGTGGGTTGTCCATGAAGCCGTGTGCTGAAATAGCCATATTTGGGGTCTCTGATCAAAATAAAAACCTAACTTACAGGCAGCATAAAATAATCGCTTTCATTTCGTCATTAGCACATAGACAAATTCTTTTAAACATGAAATCACCCACTCCTCCCAAAGCTGCACAATCATTAAAAGAACTCTTGTCATTCATACATTTGTAAAAGATTAAATATACTATTCAAGGATCCAAAAAAAACTTTTATTATATTTGGGAACCATTGCTTACCTATTTCTCACACATTCAATCACTCCCTACAGAATAATGTATTATTTTTAGTGTGCTTGAGTGCCTGACCTATTACCTCTTCTCCACCCATAAATGTGTCCTGATGTGTTACACTATCCTAATGTGGAGCAGAAACTAATAATTAATATTATAATATTATAAATAATTATAATTAATATTATCTTAAAATTAATATTTGTATTATTGTTGTATTCAATGCCCTATTGATATGCATGTATGTGTGTGTGTGTGTGTGTATATATATATATATATATATAGTTTATTTGTTTTATTATTATTATTATTATTATTATTATTATTATTGTTGTTGTTGTTGTTGTTAGAAATATACATAGAAAGGAAACCAGAAAAAAAGGGGGAAAAAGAAAAAAGTATGTGTTTGTTGTTCATGTATATCATGCTCTTGTACTAATAAAAATAATATTTTTAAAAATTGTTTAAAGGACTCATTCTTGCATGCAGCACACTTTCAAAAATCAGAAGATTCATAAGTCATCACTGTTCTTTTTGAGCCTTATGTGAGCCTTTCTGAGCATCACTGGCAGAACAAACTAAACTACAATATTTTGTGTAAGCTTACCTAAGGAGATCTAGCTTAGCTGTTCTGTTGTTAGCTAGATATTACTATGAGCTGACTAAACTACAAAGTATTTTTCAGTATTCCAAAAAATAGAGGGATAAGTGTAGCAATTACCTACTTAAATAAAAAAAAGCAGTAAAAAAGTAAATATTACAGTTTGGAATTGAGTTTCAAAACAATTTAGTAACTAAAACTTACGTTTTCTGATGGTCACTGACTCTGTTCCTCAGTACTTTTATCTGAAAGAAAAATAGTAAAAGTTGATTGAATGAATGAATGAATGCATAAACAAAAAAAAAGAAAGAAAGAAAGAAAAAAAGAAAGAAAGAAAGAAAGAAACAAACCAGTTTCCATGTCTCCACCCCACATCACATATAATTAGTATAAGATAATCTGAGGTCCAGAAATTTCAATTTTGAATCTTGAGAGGGCTGAGATGTAATGGAAAAAAGTATTTGAAATACATATTCAGAATACAGAAATAGTATCTGTATTCAGCCCATGTTACATTTCAATTTGGCAGTATTCAGAATACCTTAACTATGATGCTCTTGGCGGTGGGGAGATTTAGAGTTAAAAGCCCTGGGTCCAAAACTGGTTTTCAGATTGGGGTTGGTGGCAGACTGGACAGAGCTCTTCAAATAAAACCATCTTTTCTGCAAACCCAGGTCTGCTGACTCTCTGTCTATGGCAAGATCAAAGATTTACATCAGTAGCAAACACGCTTAGCTACACCTGGACAAGGAGTACTTTTATATAGCTTTCATGAGGGTCCCCTGGAGCATTTAGAATATAGTAAGCATACGGTTTTGAAAAATGCAAAAAAAAAAAAGACAGAAAATTTTAACTTAACTTTTGTGAACCCACTGTCAATGATCAAAACTAGACATTCTATCAGGGTGAAGTGGGGGAGGGGGAGGGCTTATGGTATACACACACCTAAACTTGAATAGTGACTGACTTTTTTGTAGTCTTATTTATTCATCCACTGAAGCTCATGTGTAGATGAATTTAGTCTACTCATGAAATGGTTTTGTCATTGTTAGTGATGACATTCCATGTCAGCTTGATATTAAAGCAAAAGGAAGATAAATACTAAGAAATTCTGATATTTTAAAGAATCTGACGCTTATAAATTGTAGGGGTTATAATTTTTGGGACTTAATTTATTAGAGGACAGGCACAGCAGGCACAGAAAAGTTCTATTTTATTTTTAGAACTTTTTTTTATCTGAGCCAAACCAGTCTGTGTAATATACATTAAAAGCTCTGCAGAATTAAAGCATTTATTAACATATAAATGATCAAAAACTTAATTGAATGTTGATCTTAAAAATATTGAATGTAAAGATATGTGTATCATTACACCCCTACAGTATATGGTTCGTTGTAATGATTTGCCTGTCAGCAGAAGGACTTGCCTAACTTTAATTATTGTATAGATGGTGCTTCCCTTAAGAAGGTCAGCTAGCTAGTTAACCACCCTGTTAACAGAGTATCTGTTATTGACAAGGTAGTTGCATCTGCATGAAGATAGAGCCCTAGAAGCATTGCACATGAAAAAACAAATTTTCCACCTAAATGAATGTCAAAGTGTAAAAACTTACCGTTCACAGTCCAAACTAAGCTGTAAAAATGGCCCATTTTCAATTGCTTTGTGATTTTACAAAAACCAACGCATTTACATACAATATATCTGTATTTTCAACATACAGCATAAAGACAGGATGGAAGTGGTCATGTGAAAATAATAAAACAGATGGCAACAAATTTTGTTAGTGATTAGTTAGCTTGACAATTCTTATGCCACTCATCCAACATTACATCACTTAAAATAAAAGAAGATACAGACAGTGCAGACTACAGTGCAGGATTTAGGGTTGTGTACAACCCAGGAGAGCTCAAAGTAGGGGAGATGGTGTACTTCTTAACATTATTCGCCTGACAGCAAGCCTGTTATTAGTACCATGGATGGCTTAAAAATTTTGGGACACTGTGCAAAATGTAAATGAAAACAGAAAGCAATGACGTGCAAATCATTTAAACCCCATATTTAATTAAAAACAATACAAAGACAACATATCAAACATTAAAACTGAGAAATTTAGTTGTTTTTCGAAAAATACAAGGCTGTTTTGCATTTGATGCCAGCAACACATTCCAAAAAGTTGGGACAGGGGCAAAAAAAGGCTGGGGAAGGGGTGCTATGCTAAAAAAAAAATCTGGTGACATGACTGAGTATAAAAGAGCATCTCAGAGAGGCAGAGTCTTTCAGAAGTAAAGGTGGGGAGGGGAGCACCACTTTGTGAAAGACTGCACGTTTCTCAACGTTTCTGCACTATATATAAGCAATATGTGCTGTACTTTTTCTTGTCATAGTACACCTGTTTTTCTTGTTTCTAGTACTCACCTCATACTTTTGTTTAGTAAATTGGTACTGTAACTCAAATTTTTCTGCTTCTAGTTGATGCATCCAATTCCAAAGTTCCTTAACTTTCTCTCTGGAAAAGCATGAAAAAAGAGAAAAAAAACTGAGAGCATTTATGCAGAATTTGTATTACAATATTCAAACTGTTACATAAGCATCTGTATGACTCTTGCCTGAGAGCAGACTCGCTGGCATTCTCTATGTTTAGAGGTTTGCGGCGGTCACTGAGAATCTTCTTTTTTTTCTCCCTCCCTGTCTGTTTCTTCCCACTTTGTCTTTCAGTCTTTAAAATCAAAGAACATCTTTACGTACTACGAAATATAGCAAATGCATAGCAATGCAGTATGTGCCACAAGATTCTACTTGTGCTAGTGATTGGTAAAATATCGCTGCTGTCCAAAGAAAAAAATAAATATTAACTTTACAGGAATAATAATTTTACTTTTAATGTAAACAGATTTTATTTCCAAGCAATGTTGGAGCATTTCTATTGGCCCATTCATCATAAAATTTTCACACAATGTAAAGGACAGCTGGTGTGTTCAAATGATGAAGAAAATTAAAAACTGAAAAAATGGAGATACATGTTTTTCTTTGGACCGCGATGATATACAAAAATGAGATGCAATATTACTAAGGAGTATTTCTTCGTGACTCAGCCTTTGCATTTGCAAAGGCAATTTCCAGTTTTGGATCTATTCTCTGCTATCATGGCTCTGGCACAGCTCTTACTTTCTGCATGTAGCCACCAAAATGCAGACTAGTGAGAGTCTTCTTCTTAGCATCATCTTCTGCCCTCTTCTTTGCCTCCTCTTCCTCTTTGCGAGTTCTCTCCTCCTACAGAAAGAGTTATGTAAATGAATGTAGCTTAAAAATTGGGTGGATGGAGAGCAGAGTCTAGTGCATGCATAATTGTAGAATTACTTCCAGACGTTTTTGTCGTTCCTTCTCACGCTCGCTGCGGATCCTCTGCTGCTCAGCTCTCTCTGAACGTCGTTTCTCCTGAATTATTACAAAAATCTACATTGATCACGTCCTTCACAAGAACAGATTTATTCAGATAAGTAAATATTTATTAACTGTTGTTTTCTTTTTAAAAATCAGAGTTTTGAAATATGCATCTTATTGAAAGCTAGTGATACATCAATCAGATAAAAATGTATAATTAAAATTTATTAAAAAAACAAACTTCACAGTCTGCCAGAAATCATTTTTTAGGAATAGGTTAATGTTGTAGATTGCCTGACTCACAATTCGGTCTTTGAGACTAATAAGCTCCTCTTCCTCCTTCTTACGACTTTCAAAGTGGGCCTCAATCAGAGCTCGCAGCTCATTTAAATCTTTCTCCATACGCTTGCGGTGAATATCCTGATTCAGGACAAAGAGAATGGATATCAGCTCTGTGGTATACTAAACTGCTTAAAAAGTATGACACAAATCATATCACGTTTATGCATTTAAGCTATTGTGAAGCCTGCACTTTACATGACACAAATTAGATACTGTGAAAGCATTCTTTTATCATCACCTTTAAAAAATTTGACTCAAGTTTTTAATCAGGTAATAAAATAATCAAATAAATCCAAGCTCAGCATTATTCTTAAAACTCACATGAACTCTTCAGCAGCAGTCAAGTCAATGAGTAAAAATTACACTTTGCAATATATGTTTCATTTCAAATTCAGTTTCAGCATGTGCATACAAGCCTCTGCAAATCCACATTTTTTAACTAGCCTCTGTAAATTCACATTTTTCTGTAAGACTTACATCAAAATCAACCCTCTCCCCATCTGGAATCTTTGGAGGCACCAAGTTTGACATTATAAAAGGCCTGAAAAATAATGTTCATTCTGTATGAATAAATGCTGAATTAAGAAATATTTATGTTAATACCGCAAATTGTTTAAGTGGACTCACCTGAATTTTGGTTTGATGTTTTCTACTGATGCAAGAAAAAGAAAAAAACATGGATAACTATTATTAGGAAAAAAGGAAGATTAACTTAAATGTTAAAGTTATGTAGTAGGTTTGAATTCTAATGTTCCAAATATTGTCTCTTTCTGTATTTAGTATGGGGCGTGATGTAGACAACTTATTAATGTCAAAATATGTTAATAAACAATTAGGATTTGTGCATTTTTCTGTACAGGCCCTACAAGTAAGATTAAACAGTGAACACCCATTTTATTTTTATTTATTTTTATTATTTTTTTATTTTTAGCCTGTCCGTGTTTATAACATGATGGAGTCTGCATGATTTAACACACATGTTGATTGTTGGACATGTTGGTTCACACTTATTTAAAATGATAAATTAAAACAAGTATGAATATAAGTTGATTGCTATTTTATGAAGGTAAAACATGCATACATATACATACAAATACATAATTTCTATTGTTTTGGACAATTGTCTAATTATGTGTAGTCAGATAAAGCAAACAGATAATATGAAAAAAGACCTCACAAAATATAAAGTTAAAATACTAGTATTACCTCCTCCATCTTCAGCCTCCTCTCTTTCTTCTAAAAGACAGAGTATTAGAAAAGTGTGGGGAAAAATAGAGAATAAAGTCTCAAATAAGGTAGATAGGTTGCTAAGTCTCCTATTCTGATAATGTCTCTGCTGTATCTCACCCTGCATTTGAGTGTTTAATTCCTCTCCACCTTCTTCCTCCCCCAGAGACACCTCCTCCTCATCTTGAGTCTCTTATAATTGGAAATTAATCACAACACTGTCAGTTTGGGTTAGGTAAACATTCTGTTTATAATATGAATGAACAGATATGAATATAGTGAAAGAAAATGAATGATGCACAAATGTCCAATGTATGTCCTAAAACACTGTCCACTCTATAAGACTATAAGTCTCCCAACCCTGATCCTGTACCCTCTATCCTACACATTTGAATGTGTTTCCTTGCTCTAACACCCATTTCAGCTCAGGAAGCTGATTAGTCAAATCAGGTGTGCTGTAGCAGGAAAAATACTAAAATGTGCAGCATATATACATATGTGGATACTCTCCCTATGAACTACTGTTAATAGAAATAACACCAGGCATACAGTTTTTTGAGATGTGAATGTGCAATGTTGTCAGGACATCTACCTTTATCCACTGCAATTTCCTCATGTACATCCTCTGTCGCCTTATCTATTGCATTCTGCTCGTCTGTGGAAAAGTAAAGCTGTTAACTAGCTGGCTTAGTTCTGCAAATGCCATTCTATTTTATATTTAAAAAAACATAGTGTCAGCAAAAATGCTTCAGTTAGCCTTGTACAAATTTGATACTATTAACTTTCATTTATTCTAAGCATTTATTCTATTCTTGTAGTGCTTAGTGCCATTGGCATCATTACCACTTGTAAGAAGGTACACCGATCAGGCATAACATTATGACCACCTCCTTGTTTCTATGCTCGTTGTCCATTTTATCAGCTCCACTTACTATATAGGTGCACTTTGTAGTTCTACAATTACAGACTGTAGTCCATCTGTTTCTCTGCATACTTTGTTAGCCCCCTTTTACCCTGTTCTTCAGTGGTCAGGACCCCCCATGGACCCTCACAGAGCAGGTACTATTTGGGTGGTGGATCATTCTCAGCACTGCAGTAACACTGACGTGGTGGTGGTGTGTTGGTGTGTGTTGTGCTGGTATGAGTGGATCAGACACAGCAGTGCTGCTGGAGTTTTTAAACACAGTGTCCACTCACTGTCCACTCTATTAGACACTCCTACCTTGTCAGTCCACCACCCAAATAGTACCACAGGGTAGTTTCAAACTTTCAGCGTTTCTCTAGTGTTACAGTACAGCAACTTGTGCAAGGACCAGGGCACCTGGCTTTTAGCATTGCCAGTACAATTCTTGAGCACCATGTTCTCAGTGGATTACAAGCTAGTCTGGGTAACATGCTAATAATTTGTCTGGTCTATTACTGTCCATCATTACAGTAAGAAACTATTAAAAGTAGTAGCTACATCTACGTTCTTCTAAGTTACTTCTAATTGGAACATCTAGTAGTTCTATATACCTCCTTTTATGTAACTAGCTAACTCACCAGCATTAAACCACTTAATTTTTAGAAGAAATAATTTTACTTCAGTCTGCTAAATCTTGTGGATGTACTTAGCTAACTAGCTAACTGTACCAGCTGTATTAGATAGTTTTGGGGACATACTTAGCTAGTGTCAGCTAACTAGCTGCTGTATTTAGTAATTTTTGAACATGCTTAACTAAAGAGCTAGCTAACTGTAGCTCTTGTCTTATGTCACTTCATAGGTGTATTTAGCTAGCCAGCTAACTGTGGCTGCTGTATTAGTTTTGTTGTGGATGCAATTAGTTAGCTAGCTAATGTTTCAATTTCAACTCCCAACTGTATGTGGCGTTCATTGTTACACGTTGTTAGAGTGCGATTCTAGTGGGCTTTGCCCCAGTGGAGGTGGGGGTGGGAAGTGGCAGTTAGTTGCATGGTTTTCTTTTTTTAATATTTTATCATCTGATTAGTAAGTTTATTTTACTTCATTTATTTTGTTAAGTATTTGTGTCCTAGTTGCACATCAATCCTATTTGCACAACAGTGCAAATATTTATGGACCACTATTGTAGGTTCTAGATGCATATTTTGTTAGCAGTTTTTAATGCCATTACACAGAAATGTTTAATACAAAAACTTTTAAATTCACTTTCTGCATCATCCCATGAGGGCTGTTTGATTTTCTTAGGAATGCAGACATTTTTCCAACCTGAAACTCCATCTTAAATATTACATAAAAACATTGTACCAGCATCAGATCTTTCCCATGTTCGAGTCAAGTCAAGTCAGGTTTTATTGTCATTTCAGCTATATACAAGTACACAGCGAAACGAAACAACATTCCTTCAGGACCATGGTGCAACACAGAGACACAAGTGTGAGAAAATACAATATACACAGTGCAGACAATACAGTACAATAAATAAATATGAAAAACGTACAATAAATACAAAACAGAACACAGTCAGTGCACAATACTGAGAGTATGTGGAGTTGTGCAAAGGAGGATGTATGACATATTAGCAGCTTAGCAGATAGCTTAGCATATATGACCATAGCAGTCACTGAGGTAGCAACCTAGAACAGCAATACGTAGTGTACAGTGTTTGGTTGATACAGTAATTCTAGCAGTTATCATTGTTAAAGTAAGGTAAAATGTAAGTGAAAGTCAGATATTGTTGTGGAAATAAAATGTGCAAAAATGCAAGTATTTAAGCTGGTGTTCAGGGTCCTGGGGCTATATTACAGAAAATTCTTATCTTTTTGTCTTAAGATCTGACAGGTCAAGATAAGATTTTTCACAAATTTGTATTATAGAAGCAAATCTAATCTTATTTAAGAATCTTATCTTATCTACAGCAGCTTTTCTTATCTCAAGTTAGGAAATCTTAACTTACTCGATTGAAGTTGACAATCAACTGTCGTGTCTGTTACCTAGCAACTGACCAGACATGTGCAGCTGAATCTAGCAAACACGTAATCAAGTTAGCTAACGTTAGCTGCCATTACTGGTGTAAAGAAAGTCTAACAAAACTAAAGCACGGTAAACTGAGAGTTAGCTAAGAATATTGTGTCAGCGCTTCGTGCTGTTAATCAGAGCGTCACCGCTCCCCAGTTTTAGTTTCATTTCCCAAACGCTAAGCTAACGTTATTCCTCCTAATAAACGGACACCGCTCAGCTCATTATTCACCATTATCTCTGTAATAGTGTATCTGACGAGTTTTTATCAACATAACACACGGAGGTAATAAAAGGGGACAGTGGAGATTGTGTCTGCAGCGTCTGGGGCTTTTAAACGCTGTTAGAAAAAAAAAACTCAAGTTCAACTTTTCAGTGTAGATAAATGTAGTGCCATTATGATAACTTAGTTATAGTGAACTATGCTGCCTGTCACTGCATAAAACAATAGAAACAGGCAATTAAAACAGAAGTTAAGACACCTCTGGAGTTGTCTTAAAGTTAAGAAAATATTTAGGATATTTGGCAGCTTAGGATGTTTCTGTAATACCGTTTTCTTATCTGGAAATAAGATAAGATCCCAGATCTTATCTATGTGGGCCACTTCTGGCAAAGATATGGCACTGCTGGCCCATGGTCAGCACTGGCTAACTACATGTGAGCCAAAAGTGGCCCACATATTAAAATACTCATATGGCCCATATGTCTTGGAACAGATCTGGGCCACTTCTGGCAGAAACATGGCAGTGCTGCCACTATTGACACTGGCAAGCTCATTGTCAGCCAAAAGTGGTCCACATATTAAAATGCTTGAATGGCCCACGTCTCAAAACAGATCTGGGCCACTTCTGGCATACATTGCCAGTGCTGATATGAGGTACATGATAATCATTTATATTTTAAACAGGGATTAAAAGGACTTTGGGGGAGCATAATTTACATTCAGATCTTGTTATATGGCACAGTACACTGTAAAAAATCCAATCTAAAATGTTTTAGATTTTGTGACATTTTGTTTGTTATTTCAACAAAGAGAAATACCAGGTTAAAATGCTATTTTTAGTTTATTCAACACAATCTTCCTCAGTACTAGGAACACTGCTACATATTCTAGTTTGAAGTTTAATTCAGATTTAGTTTACAGTGATTTGTAGCTGCCTAAAATTTTGTGTTAATTAAACAACAAAACTGATCTGAGGTTCACTGAACTTTTCTGTCAGGCACTTCACTTATTTTAAAAGAAACAAATCTTTTTCATGGTATAGTAAACATTTTGGACATGTGGGCTCATAAGAGCAGTACCTGAGTAGTACACTGGGCTAAGCATATGCTCATTTATCAGGAAATCGTGAGTTTAAATCCCATCAACACCATAGCCATCAGCAGCTGGTAGTCCAAGAGTGTTAAACACCACCTCTCCCTGAGCTGGCAACCGCATCTGGCTCACTTCTATGCCATCATTCCATGTGGTATGTGGGCTGCATCTAAATGTCGGATGTGGCCCAGGAGCGGGCCACATCAAATGTGCTATCTGGGATTATAGACTTAAGAACTGTTGTTCTGTAATGGCTTCTGTCCTAACTTCAGTCTTAACTGAAGTTGCCATGACAACAAAGCAGATGTCAGAATTTTCTGTAATGCTGAACTGAAGTCTATGAACAGTATTCTAACATGTGTCCTTTTTCTCAAGATGAGTGAGGGTCAGATGAAGAGTGGTGGCTATGGCGTCATCTGTACAGCGATTGGAGCGATATGCAAACTGCAGAGGGTCCAGTGAAGGAGGCAGCTTAGTCTTGATGTGCCTCACTATGAGCCTCTCGAATCACTTCATGATGATGGGTGTGAAGTATATTTAAAAGGAACATTTTTATAGAAGGTCTGTTTTTGCAGGGGTTAGGAATGTTTAAATTAAGGGGCCCCCTGGTCCAAAGCCCCATAGGGAGTAGGCCTCTCACTTTCTCCCTTCTTCTCTTAGTTCCAAATAGATGAGATCATTTTAAAAAGGACCATATGTTCTGTCTCCTGTTTCAACAACAAGTCCAATATATAAGCAGCTAGAATATTCTGTTCGAGAGGGAACATTCATTGAGTCATTGAGGGCAAGACACTGGAGATTTCTTTGGCACAGAGAAAATGGTGATGGCCTTGAAGCATGCTGGAACAATGGCACTGCTTAGCGAGATGTTAAAGATGTCCGTAAGAACTCCTGCTAGCTGGTCTACACACTCCCTGAACACTCTGCCAGGAATATTGTTTGGTCCAGCAGCCTGCGCAGAGTTTTCCTCACATCAGCAGTGGATAGGCACAGTACCTGGTCGCTGGGTGGAGGGGTGGTCTTTCCTGCTGCCACATTATTCTGCGCTTCAAACTGTACTTAGAAGTCATTCAGTGCATCAGGCAAGGAGGCATCACTGTCACAGGATGGATATGATTTCCTGTAGTTGCTGAGGGCCTGAATGCCCTGCCACATGCACCGTGTGTCACCGGTGTTCTGGAAGTGTCCATGGATTCTCTGAGTGTGTGTGTGGTTCACCTCTCTGATAGCTCATGACAGTTTGGTCCTCTCTGTTCTTAGGGCCACTCTGTCACCTGCTGTCGCACGGGCCTTCTGCAGCGTGCACACCTCAGCAGTCATCCACGGCTTCTGAGTTTTGCATGTAGTGATGGTCCTGGAGATAGAAACATCATCAATGCATTTGCAGATATAGCCAGTCACTGATGCTGTATATTCCTCCAGGTTAACAGAATCATTGTCAGTGGCAGCCTCCCTAAACATGTCCCATGCAGTTGCTCAAAGCAATCTTGAAGAGCAGAGATGGCTCTTGCTGGCCAGGTTTTCATCTGCTGAGTAGCCAAGGTAGGGGCAGGGCTCTGCCCGATACACGTCGTAAACATTAGTGTAAACAAGGTCTAGAATGTTCACCCCTCTCTTGCAAAGTCCGCATGGTAATGGAATTTTGGGAGCACTGACCTGAGATCTGTGTGATTAAAGTCACCAGTGACAATAAACAGTCTGTTGGGGTGCTTGTTCTACCGTTCACTGATGGCTCCAAACAGTTCACAGACTGCCTCCTTGGCATTCATGCTGGGGGGAATGTAAACTGCTGCTATGAATGTGGAGGGGAATTCTTGCGGGAGGTAAAACGGCCTACATCTGACAATCACAAACTCCACTCGCGGAGTTCTTACACTATTTTGTGTTGATGTAAACACGCACGCCTCCTCTGCGTGTTTTTCCCGTCAGAGCTGCACTTCTGTCGGCAGGAGTCAGGAATGTTGGCGCTAAGCCACATTTCAGTAAAAACCAAAACGCAGCAGTCTCTGAACTCTCACTGGGTAGTCCGCTTGAGCCTGATGTAGTCCAGTTTATTGTCCAGCGAGCAAACATTTGCAAGAAAAATGGCAGGTCGGCTAGGGTTAGCCTTCAGCCTAGCACGGACCTCAGCCCTCTTCCCATGCTTCTGCCTCCTCACGCAGCACTTTTGGCGGACCCTCCCCCGGCCTCCCTCATCAGGAAATGTAGAGGAATGCCGGGTGAAAGCAGGCCCCCGCATGTTTTGTTCTCTTAGCAAACTGAGCTCATGAAGCTTCTGCAGCAGGCCGTCTTTAAGGTTGGTTTCTGTCTGTTTCCTTATCTGTAGCAGGGTCTGGCGGTGGTAATCAAAAGTTGCGGTGGTTTCCATGTGCTTGCGTTGGAAGTGGAGTTTCCACATCAACACTACATACAATATCCATTCAAAATAAAACCATTACTTTCAAGTAATATATGATAACTTAAAATATAAATATAATTTATTCATAAAACAATGTCACATTAAGTCTATATTGACATTGCAAGCTTTATTGCTCTATTCCGGTCTTCTTGCCTTGAAAGTTTACATTCATGTTTGTAAGTGACCTATATCTAGAAGTGGTGTAAATCTCTTCCCTGAAAGAATATATATGCAAACATTTTCCAAATGGCCACATATGTACACTATAGGGCAAAGAGTATGTGGACATCAGACCATCATGCCTATATGAGTTTACTGGATTTCGGACTATGTCACTGAGAATTTGTGTCCATTCAATCAAAAGAGCATTTGTGAGGTCAGGCACCAATGTTCAAATAAGTAAGTCACCATTTTAAAACCACATAGGAAAGTGGCTCAAATCTGATTTGATCTGTTTTTAACATTCAGACAGCCCTTCATCAAATTAAATCACATCTCATCATGCATCTGTATTAAAATGAATCCTTTTATGTGAAGATTCAACTTTGTAATATTTAATGAAAGACTGGTATAGCCTAAACAAATGACTCCCATTCATTTTTGCCCCCACACAAGCACTTTTTATTATTTCATTATTTCATTTATATTATTTCAAGCACTTTTATTTCCTTTGCTCGTCAACCATCAAACTGCATGAAATCCTTCAGGGCAGGTTTCCAAAGCTCTCATCCACAACCATACTGACCAGCAGCCTGTCACACCAGCTGAACGTTTGAACGTGAGTTGGGGTGTTAAGTCCATCCTAAACCTTACGTTGAGAGGAGTTAGTTTAAAACTAGCAACACACAGAATTTCTTTTGCACCACAGACACTTACGGTATACTCTTAACTAGAAGTGCATAAAGTGATCATAGATTAAAACACTGTAACACATATTGATGTTTTTCACTCTCTGCAGCCCATCAGTAACGTCACCTTAAAGAGGAAACATTACACGCATGATCTCCACACGCAGTGAAATGGCTCACATTTCTCTCTTTTTGTACCACACTTACTTTGCTTAAGGTATGTCTGTTGTATTAGCTATAATTAAAAAAGAGACTGTATTTTACAATAAAGTGGTGTTTTCAAAGTGTCCATCTCATGTATGTGTGTTTATTCTGTTTTGCTGCTGGAATTTTTCTGATGTTCAAACTGGGGTTCTCATGCACAATATTTTAAAGGCACTTTACCAATGAATGGTTGGTAACATTAGGGAAGCTATGTTAGTTGTATTTTAAAAATAAAATCTGTTATGTATTGTATGATTATAAGGTCAGTGTCACTCACAACCTGAGTACTGACAGAGCTGCTTTTATTGCTCTGCACTCTGCTAATCCAAAGGCATACTGATCCACACTCCTCTGTGCTGTTTTTCATTCCTCATTCCTCCTGTAAACTTCTATTCATTTTCAACAACAACTAGCAACCACGTCACAACCACTAAAAACAGCTAAGTACACACACCTAATACCTAACAACACCTAAGCAAATGCCTAGCACTAAGCCTAAGCTATGTAATCACTGCATTTTCTTCAGTAAAAGCATCATTCTAGTTAGTGATTGCGCATTCTAGGTACTAATAGTAAGCCACCACTTTGTGATCTAAGTAGGCGTGATGGTTCAAAGTAAGAGAGAAGTTCGCTTAGGTACTGAGGGGTGAGGGTATTTAGAGCTTTATATGTCACTAAAAGAATTTTGTAATCAATGCAGAATTTACCTGGCAACCAGTGTAGGGTTGATAAAACTGGAGTGATATGGTCAAACTTTCTGGTCCTTGTGAAGACTCATGATGATGCATGAACTAGCTTTTCTGCATCGTGTAGAGACAATGCATTTCTTAATTTAGCAATATTGCAGAGATGCAGGAAAGCTATTCTAGCAATATTTGTTATATGTGCATCAAAGGACAGATCAAGATTGTGACACCAAGGTTTTTTACAGACATGATGTAACTGAGAAACTATTAAGTTTAAGTGTTAAATTAGATAGTTTGTTTCTAGCAGCTTTTGGACCAAGAAGAAGAACCTCTGTTTAATCAGTAGGTGAAAGTTACTCAACATCCATTCTTTTATGTCTTTTATACAGTCCTCAATCTTGTTAAGTTGAAGTTTACCATCTGGTTTGGCTGATATATATATAACTGTGTGTCATCAGCAGTGGAAATCGATGCTGTGTTTACTGATAATGGTACACAGTGGTAGCATATAAAATGTAAATAATATAGGTCCTAAAACAGAGCCTTGTGGAACACCATACTTTATTTTGCAAGAAAAGACAACTCACCATTTACATTTGCAAACTAATAGTGATCAGTCAGGTAAGATCTGAGCCAGAAAGAGCTAATCCTTTTACTCCTACAAGGTTTTCTAGTCTATCTAATAAAAGTTTTCTATCGTATCAAATGCTGCACTGAGATCAAGGAGGACTAGCAAAGATACATTTCCTCGGTCAGAGAATAATAAGAGGTTGTTTACAATTTTCACTATTGCCATCTCTGGACTATGATGTGGCCTAAAACCAGGCTGAAATTTTCTATGTATATGATTCCTATGCAAACAGGAACTTGATTGTTTTGCCACAACTTTTTCCAAGACCTTTGACATGAAGGGAAGATTCCAGATCTATAATTTGTTTGCAGGGATCAAGATTTGCTTTCGTAATCAGAGGTCTAATTACTGCTAGTTTAAGAGTTTTTGGGATATAGCCAGGGGTAAGAGAGGAGTTTATTACTGACAGAATAGGCTTGGTTATTTCTGGCAAAATTTCTTTGAGTAAACCTGTAGGAATTGGATCTAATATGCAAGTAGAAGATTTTGAGAAGGAAATAATTTTAACTAGTTCAGTTTGTTGAAGTAAGGTCAATGATTCCAGCCTTTCTGCAGTAGTTACAGTATTCTTAAGATCTGGATCTGCTGGCTTTGTAAGACAGCAGCTTTATAGAGTTTAACTGTGTGTTCTGAGTTTTTTGATTTTTTCAATTTTTTTACTGAAGAAATTCATAAAATCATTGCTACTGCTAATGGCATCTGGAGTTCAAGTAACTGTTTGGTTCTTTGTCAATTTAGAAACAGTGCTAAATAAAAAATATAGGATTATTATTATTATTTTCAAAGAGAGAAGAGAGATAGGTTGAGCGTGCTGCAGTAAGTGCTCTTCTATAGTCTATAAGGCTATCCCTCCAGGCGGACAGGAATACTTCTAGTTTAGTCAGGCACCATTTTCGCTCTAGTTGTCTGACAGTCTATTTTAAAGCTCGAGTATGATCATTATACCATGGGGCAAGGTTTTTTTTGTACTTGTTAATGGAGCCACATTATGTAAAGTAGAATGAAAAGTATCCTCTAAGAACTTGGTCATAATATCTAATTCAGTAGGATTAGGTGGACAGCTGACTGAAGCTGATAATTGTGGGAGGTTTCTGATAAAGCCACCAGCTGTGGAGGAAGTTACAGTCTGCTTAACACGATAGCATGGTGATGAACGTACGTTATGACTAAAGTGAATTTCATATGAGCTTAGTTAATGATCTATGTTTACACCAAAGGTCAAAATTAAGTCTAGAGTGTGGCTGCAATAATGAGTGGGCCCCTTTACATTTTGAGGGAAACCTACAGAGTCTAAGATAGATATAAATGCCTTACTTAGTGCATCTTGTGGTTTATCAAAGTGGACATTAAAATCTCAGATAATTATTACTTTATTTGAAAATGTTATTAAACTTGATAGAAATACAGCTTTTTGACCTGATGTATGTTTTATGTACAACTGTCGTTAAATAATTATTTTTTTCTCCATAGTAATAAATGAGTACAAAAGTGGCACACCCATCTACTGTACTTCTGCGTGACCAAAAACCACCCTTTTGCATGTACTATCAGTGCAAGCCCCCAAGCACAAATTCAATATTGTTCTAACCCACACTGTGTCATTTTTTCTTTCCTGGTTTCTCACGTAGACTCCCATTCATTTTTGCTCCCACAAAAGCTCTATTGTTTTTTCACCTGACAGCTACCAAACTGCATGTACTCACTCAGGGCAGGTCCCTAAGCTATTTTACACACCCATACTGACCCACATTTCTCTATGTCATTTTTTTCATCCCACGTTACTCACATATACTCTGATTTAGTTTTTAAGACCATTTATTGTTACAACTGTGTTATAACGATCAGCAGAGCTTTATTTTACAGCAAAGGAGGATTATGTTATTTTACCTAAAAATGCAGTTCTACTGTGGAGCTGCAACAGGGCAGTAAAAGAGCCGCGTGTTGCTGACATCTTAATAAAGAGTTAATAAAACATTTTTTTAACAGGCTATTACTAATAGTACTGCGCAGAGCCCGGGTCACTGATAAGAATTTTGAGGCTAAAGTGTTTCTGAAGTTTAACAAAGGACTCTGAATGTCATGTATGTGCATATCCTGCTGAAATGTTTAAATTGGAGCAGTTTTATTTTAACAGTTGACAATGCTTAGCACAAAACTGTCAAGCTTAAAATAACATAATCCTCCTTTGCTGTAAAATAAAGCTCTGCTGATCGTTATAACACAGTTGTAACAATAAATGGTCTTAAACGCTGGAGTTAATGTATAACTGCTAATTCACCAACCTTTAAAGCTGAAGCTTGGCACGCAGACTGTGGGTCACACAGCAACACAGATAACAGTCTCGCCTAGTTAGTAGCTAGCGAAATGACAAAGAGTCTGATAAAATCAGCCTGCAACTGTTTTATGTGATTTTAGTTAACTTTTAACTTTTTTTTTTTTTAAGTGTCTTTTTGGGATGTTTTAGTTTTTGTTTCATTTTTATTATTCTATTTTGATCTATTTTAACAAGCTATTGTTTTTGCATCTTTCATTTCTTTATTCATTTTATTTATTATATTTTTTATTTGTCCCTAATTTATCTTATTTAACTTACTATATTGTTGTAATTTTAATGGCTTATTGATCTTTTTTTAATTTACTACTATGATTATTATTACTCTTTTATCATTTGAGATGTTTTAATTTCTCAACCTGATTTCTGTATTGGCTCTGCTACATTGTAAATGAGGGTCTCCCACAATGTACCATGAGTTTAAATAAAGGTTGATTGATATAAAGTTTACTTAATGCTATGCAATCGCGCTCAGAAATCCATGTATGTAAAGTTGTCTTGTGGTTACTTTGAGCAGATACTCAGACAAAGAGATTGCATATTCATAAGGAAATTGAGTGTGAAACATCTTTTCCCCACCTTAACTCTGCTCACAAAAAGGACTGTTCATATATCAGGCCACAGACAGAGGAAACAAAAAAAAAATGTAACATAAGAAGAGCTCATACTTTGTACTTTAAATCTGCAGACTTTTATTTTTGTATCATGTCTCAGGTCGTGGTATCTATGTTCAGTTTGTTTTTTATCTTAACTCACACAGAAATCTGACAGACGTGTTGTTAATTATTAGACTCACAGCATTTGCACATTGAAGAGTCTAACCGAGCTGTGTTTGTTTTGCATCGATTCATTCAAGATTCAAGTTTTATTTGGCCAATGATAAGTCATCGCAAAATGTGCGAGCATAGTTTAAGAATTACAAACAGAAATAAAACAGCACTGACCAGCAAGTTTGCTTTAGCAGGCCAGTGCCACTGCTGAAGAACTGGAAGAGTCCGCCATCCTCACAAGAGACCGACACAAGTCAGCTGGTCTTGGGTAATGGCCCCAGTGACTCTGCTGTGACCCAAGCACCCTCCTCTAACCAGCACACAGGTCCGTGGCTCTCCTCCCCAGGCTTTACAGTAGCAAGGCATCCTCACCTCTATAGCTATATGATTCAGTCTCGGCGCTGTGTTACTCTGCCTCCCTTTTTAGTTCAAACCTAGATCAGTCATAACATTAGCTTTTATATTCCATTCTGTATACTGCTCAAATCCCATAAAATAGCTATTTCTGAGTTTCAGCTCAGCACAGTTTGTTTATTCGGTTAATCTCATGTCTCTAGGATCTCTCTGCACACTTATTAATCTATCCTTTAGTGCCTATGTACCGAATTATTTACAAATGACTCTTTATTAAAATTAACAATTGTTTGGTTGTGTGTGAGCTCAGAACTAGTGCAATATTGTGTTTTCCCTTTTGTTTTTGTACGTTGTTTATGCAGAAATCTGAGTAAAGCGGCAGAGGGGTGCAACTGGTGGTCCCCGTTTCCTGCCCTCAGCAGGTTTTGTATCTTGTCAATGGGGTGGTGCGAACAGGCCACTTTGCCATAAAAAATATGGAAACGGCTGGCTGCCCAGTTCTTCTCGGTGTGAAGCTGGGCTGATGTAGAGTGGTTCTGCAAGTTGATAAAGAGTGTGACAAGGATGAGCACCTGCCCCTGTCGCTCTTTACCTGTCATACAGCGATACAAGAATCTACTGGATGCACTCCAAGTGCTCTTATGATGGAGCAGGAGTTGAGAGTCCATCTTCTCTTATATGGCAGAGCCCCAGATGACCAACTACCTGAGGAACTTTCTCCAGATTATATCGTGGCTCTGCAGCAGAGGATGGAGGCGATCCATCAGTTGATGAGGGAGCACCTGGCCCAGGTGGGGTTTTTGCAGATCCAGAACTATGACCTGCAGGTAAGGGCCAGGATTTCAAGCCAGGAGAGAGGTCTGGCCCTGTATCTGGAGGATTAGGTAGGGCGCCCTAGTCCTCAGGGCCCTCTAGAACGTAGCCCACTAGGACCTGACCAACACTCTCCAGCCATTCAGAGACGCCTTCAGGTTGAGGTTATCTGGATAGTTGGAGCACAGCAGCTTTGAAATCCTCACCCCTTAGTGACCCAGGAGGACCGTAACATAATGGACAGAAAAGAGACCGAACCCAGGGGTACGCTAGATATCCCCTTCGGCTGGAAGCTCTCAGGGAGGAGGTGATGGGCTCTTGAATGTTTAAAAGACTTTGTCTTGTGGGACTGGTAAGCTGCAGGGTCGCTGCTCTTGGACAAAGAGAGATGCAATCTCGCGTCAGAGCACTCATATTCTATTTAGAAAAAAAATGGTCTTCATGTTTATTTTAAGCTATTTAGTTTATAAGGAATGTTACCATTTGTCATGCTGTGTTTTTCAGGGACTCTAATTTTGAAGGGCAGGACTAGGTTATGCTGTATGTGGATGTAGCTGGGTGATGGAGCGAAGTCAGCTAACAGTGTGAGCTGAGAGCATTGTGTTTTCCCTTTAGTTTTTGTACACTCCTTCTGCAGAAATTAAAGTAACACTAAGAACCTTGACTCCCCCGAGTCTCTTGTGAGAATCCCTCATGTTGCAATATGATCAAGTCCAGGGGTTTCTAACCCCAGTCCTGGCAGCCCCACATTATGCACATTTTTGTGCCTTGTCTCATCTAGCACACCAGATTCAACTCTTCATCGCCTGGTGTCCTGTGTGTAGAATAGGGAATACACACAAAAATATTCAGAGCATGGGGTGGCAGGATTGGGATGGGAACCCAAGAGCAAGCCAAAATGTTACATGGTTAGCGCATATTCTTGATCAGCCTAAAAGAAAAACATTTAACTAGCAAACACATATTGATATATGGATAACATGTTATTTTCTCTGACACCTGCTGACTTAAAGTCAAATGAGTTTGTTAGCACTCAGATATGCACTTGAGTTGTAACATTTACGGCAGTTCTAAACTGGAGAGACAGCATGAACACAAAATTAGAGCATTTATTAGTCAACATTTCTGTGTTTTATCGCAATGGATAATGCCTATTAGTTTCCATCTGCCCTACCACTTGTAAATGATTAGATAAATTTTATGTAGAAAACATTTCAGCATAACCATTAACTGTTGGAATGAGGGCAAACAAGATAATTCCTTGTGACTTTTACTAGCCTAGCTGTTGACACTTTTATTTAAACAACATTGTTTCCCTCAGTATATTCCAATATTCAAGAAAACAGACACGCATTTTTGAGACATATAAATTGTAGGTTGATCCCTTTGCCCATACCCAATGGTGTGTAGGGGCGTACATCAGTTTATCTGAATTTGTGTTCTTGTGTTAAAAATCAGGAAAGCAAATGACCAAAAGCCATGCTCAGTTTGGGGTTAGTGGACATACATACATACATACATACATATAAGTCAAATACTCAAGGTGTACCATGAATACACAATCAACTACAATGACATTTGGAGGAGAAATTCCAACATAGGGGCATAGAATTCAAGAGAAGGACACAGAATTGTAGTGATTTAGGAAGTTCATACCTTTGTGGACCTCCTCTTCTGTTCATGCCATGTATATTTTGAGCATAAATAAAGAAGTCAGATTTGTTCTTTGTTCAAAAGCTGAAAAACCAAGCACCTAAGACAGTTCCCAATCCACAAACATCACATTTTTAAGCTATTTTTAAGCTGTGGCATTTAGAAATTCAAACGAATATTTAGCCTGCTAATTGTCATGTAAATATTTTAGAACAGAAATACCTATAACTTGCAACAAAACATGGCATCAGATTCATATGAACCTTGTGCATGCTTTAACTTCACTTTACCAACACAAAAGTAAAGTGTACTAAAGAGTAATATTATTTAAGTTCTTAATTTCTACAGAAATAGAAACAAATTTAAGACATACCCATTTGCACCCTGGGGAGTAAAAGACAGTTGATCAGTTAGTGTCATTCTTGAAATTACTGACAAAATACAGCATGTGGTCTCAGCATGCCCTAACATTGAATATGCTATACAGAATAAAGTTACAGCAGTGAACTAATTTTTGAAATGTACTGACAATATATATGATGTTTATACTATGCAATTTCTAAACATATTTATTGCTGCAACATGTGTATGGAATATTCTTGTTGACAAATAGCGCTTATTTGTGAAGAATACAAATACAAAAAGGTACCAACACACTTACTCATACTTTTCCACTTCTTCATTGTCTGACATCTTTCGTTTGTCCTAAAGATTTTTTTAACTGCATTTATTACTGTAATGTACACTATGCATTCTAACATAAAGACATATAACCAGTGATAGCATATAGTCTAAATGATGAGCTCACAACTTACTTGCAAAGAAAGTAGCAGTCCTGGTGCTTTCTGAGATTAATGCTAAAATGTTCTCTCTGAGTATTTATCCAGTTTTAGCCACAGATGAGAGAGAGCAAAAGGGAGGGACAGAAAGAGAGAAGGGGAGCCGTCAGAGAGTCCTTCAACCTCACCACATTTATTTTTAACCTCCCAGATAATATGTACATTGTCTTTTCTCCACTCCTTAAAAAGACATATGCTGTTCCAGTGTGATAAGAAATAACTTGATAAGAAATGTCCACACAACACATCACTTAGGTTATTAATAACCTGGTCAGTTGGTCAGTTTCTCATTGAATCAATCTTTTGGTGACATAATGCATGCTATAATTACAGCACTTACAATTACACTAAATGCACTGCCCTAGCTGTTTTCATTTTTTAAATCAGATTAAATGTTTTTAAAGGTTTTTAAAAAAAGAATCTTTAAAGCTTTATCTTGCATATCAACGGTGTTCAAAAAAAATTATCTCCAAAATAGTAACTTTACAGGAGAGGGCAAAAACATTCCTTACTTTCAGTGTAAGATAATGGAAAAATATTTTCTTCTAAGCAATGTTGGAGCATTTCTAATGCTCAAATCATTATTAATTTTTCACACAACATAAGGGACAGCTGCCATGTTCAAACGATGCAGAAAAGTATAAATCACAAAAAATGGAGATACATGTTTCTCTTTGAACAGCGACGATATGCTAGTGTTCTGCAGGTAGAGTAGTTTAACTGCATTTGTTGGTTCAAAATAAGTGTGTATGAAAGTGAGGAGAGAAATTTAAGAGAAAAGGAACTTGAAAGGCATTTGTTTGTATGGGCAGTAGAAACCAAGACATCAAGCTGATTGGGCCAGAGATTATTCTGATTTTTGGCAAAGGTAATTGTTTAAACATGGGGTGGTTGTGGCCCAGTAAGTCTGCTAGACTAACATAGCAAACCAAATATGACATCTCTTTACACAGATGGTGATGTCACTTACCTAAATACAGTACTATAATTTGGTTTTACCTTGTATGTTTTTTGTTTTTTTGTATCAAGTGATATTTAGTTTGCCAGATATTCAACATCAGTAAACATTCATAAAATGATTAATTTTAACTGCAATCAAACATTTTTGGCAGCTGCTGTAAATTTTGAGAGTAAAAACCCAAAACCCCGACCCCAACTGGATTTTAAACCCAGCCCAACTTGGTGGAAAGATGCAAACTGCTAACTGTGTAGCAAGTCCCTTAAATCAACATGTACAGCTGATAGACTGGAGAAAACTGGGATAATGAAAAAAAACAAAAAAAACAATTGCTTTTAACCCTAATTCTTGTAAATTTCCAAATCCAATGTCAGTTTACATTACCTTCTAGGTACAACGAATTGTATTCCTGTCAAAAAAAATTTAACATGTTTATGTATCAAACAAAAATAAAATGATTTTAAAAAGTTAAACAGTAAATTTTAGTAAAAAAATGCTGTTGAGTAGAAATTTGTGGTGTTTGAAAGAAGTTTGTGTTAACCTTAACCTTTTACAACTAATCATTGACCCTGATAGACTATTACTGTACCTTTTAAGTTATATTTATTTACTTATACAGTACCTTTTATCTGATATTATCCAACAGATGTTTTTGTTGTTTACCCTAAAATAATTAACACTGTAGCGTTCCACTATTGGTTTGTGTGGCAGTGGACACACAGAGCCTCCTAGGAAAGTCCTGCGAGTGCTGTAGGAGATTTTAATTTGTAAAGAGTTGGTGGTATGGACAATAATATTGCATATATGTGTGTGTGCTACTGTACTTGGCTATGGGGTAGTTGGGACAGTGTTGGTGCCTACCGTCAGAATGAAATGCATGGCTGTTGATGACCTGCCTGCTATCTCAGCCTTTTTGAGGTGCTAGTCAGTAATGTCCCTCTGCTGCCTGTTCAATAAAAGAGCCTTTCCTGAAAGTGCTATGTTTCCTGTGTCTCCTTCTTTGGTGTCAGAAGTGGAATCGCCCCCTAGTGGTTTGGAGGAAAAAAGCGATACTATGATCAACGAAGAAGAGCGAGCCCAGCTGAAGATTGCAGAAAAAGGTGCAGCATGGTGAGGACAGGGCACAAAAACGATGACAGCACAACAAAGACCAGCAGCAGAGTGTGGCGGAGGACAGCGAAAGAAGCCGCAGTGAGGGGTACTAGACAAGGTCCAGCGAGAACGCCGGGGTAGCACTTTGGGGAGACAAGACGTGGCCCCGAGTGAGGATTAGCGGCATGCATGGTTGAGAGCATGTGCCCCATGGTATGAGTGTTTACTGGGACAGTGGACATCATGTTAGATACATGATACTATACCATCAATATGCTAGTTAACAGTGAATGTTCTCATACCAGTTGTAGTCTGTTATGTGTAGGTAACAAAACGAGCTTTAATTTCTCATCTAATCACTAGTATAGCCTATTATGGAGCCTGTAGCCTAAACTAAGTAGCTACTGGAACTAGACTAAAGCATGCTGATTTAGCTAGCAACGTTGTGAATGCTCTAAATAAGAAATGGATACTGCAGTTTGGATTTCACATTAATATGGAAAAAATTACATTAATATGTAAATTATGCTCAGAAACCCTTACATTTTCACCACAGCGATGTTATATGTTAGCATATAGCATGTGTGCTGCATACTTGAATATCTCAAGAAGTCAATGTTACTCTCCCAGTGAGCAAAACATGTTAAATAGATGTCTTTATTACGTCTTACCTGGTTGTCTAAATGACGTCCTCAGAGGGTGCAGAATGAAAGTTTTTAAGACTTCTTTTTTGGACGTCTTTTAGAAGTCACCTTCTAGACGTCCTGTAAACATTGAAATTTAGTCTTGTGTGTTGACATTCTACAGTTTGCGCAATCATTGTTCAATAAATATTTAATCAGTTATATGCAAAAAATATGTGTAACTTGCTCTTTAATTTACTTTAATTTAATAATGCATATACTTAACTGAATGAATGACATGTAGATACTTAGAAAACAATTTTCAACTTGAAGAGAGAGAGAGAGAGAGAGAGAGAGAGAGAGAGAGAGAGAGAGAGAGAGAGAGAAAGAGAATAGAGAGAATAATGGCAAACATTTTAACCTCACAGACTCCTTATGTATAAAACAATTCAGTTACAAACAAATCATTGCAGTTACGTCATAATTCATTGTAGTTACTGAACTACTTTTAAATTAAAGACTAAATAATAAGCATGTGCCTAAAGGGGTTATTGACTGTATCACACACCCCCCATTCTTCCAGGTGCATGTTTAAAGACACTGCATTCCGTATCTCCACTTCAGTGGCACTTCTGTCACATTTTATAACGGCAGCTACAACATGAATTTCATACAAATTAATCATAATAAAACATTCAACGTCCAAACTCCCACCATCCAATCCCATCAACAGAGGTGTAAGTAACGAATTACATTTACTCTCATTACTGTAATTGAGTACAGTTTTACTGTAACAGTACGTTTTGGAGTAGAATTAAATTATAGTACTTTCGAGTTAATTTTTAAAGAAATACTTTAATTTTGTTATTTTACAGTGTAGAAATAAATTATGAGCATATCAGCTCGTAAACCAATGATAACAAAGCGCGGTTAAATTTAAAAGATTCACCAATCAAAAAACAGCAGCTCCAACAGGAAAAACACTACAGAAATGTCCAGTTTAGTGGAGAAGGACAGAGAACTTAACCAGCACACATGAGGAACAAACCACATCCAAATCTATATCTATATTCGTTTTCACATGAAGTAAAGAAAACAGCGTTCTTATCAGTGACCAAACTCGAAACCTGCTGAGATCTGCCCTCACATCTCGACTCCAGCCTAAGGGAACATTAGCTGAGCTGCCTGATTGGATCTAAACAGGTACTGTGTTTACGGTTTTCTTCTTCCTTTTATAGTGATTCTGTATATTAAACTTGAAATCTGCTGCGTATGTTTTATTACAAGTATCTGTCAGCTGCTTTAGTTAACAAGAGTCGCCCACAGCTTACCCATTTAAAATACAGCCTAGTTTAGCTGCTGTTGTGGAGATAAACGGTCGTGAACGGCTGTGAGACAAGAAATCTGGTGTAATACAGGTTCTTCTTAAACTATGATTCTGTCGCGCTGTCGTTGACTGACCTGATCTGATCCCTCCCCACCCTCTCTCTCTCTCTCTCTTTCTCTCTCTCTCTCAATTCAATTCAATTCAGTTCAGTGTTGCTTTACTGTCTTGACAAATGTTAACACTTGAATTGCCAAAGCTTTTGTAGGGAGATTGAGAACCAAGTACAACATATACAAAAAGCAATAACAGATATAAAGCAAGAACAGATATAACAGGTATAATAATAATAATAATAACACCACCACCAACAAAACAATAATAATAATAATAATAATAATAATAATAATAAGCAGAATGTGTGTGTTTTTATGTATGCATCTCTGACATGGTGTGGTCACTCACTGTCCCTCAGAGTGTGGCAGGTGTGAACGTATTGCGCTGCCAGTGTGCAGCACTCTTTATGTTCTCCTACACTGTAAAACCAAATAAGTTCAGAGTACTCAAAACTTTTGTTGTAACCGATTACCTAATAAAATTTAAGTTCATGTAATAAATCTTTTAACTTAAGTGTAATTAAAAATTATATTTTTACTGTAATTGAAAATTATATTTTTACTGAACTATTTGTTTTATATACATTTTATTTTTTCTGAACTCATATATAATAATTACAATTTATAATATTTTTAAGTTCTACACACTACATTAGTTTTATTTAACATTATATAATTAAATTAAGTTCTCCCAACTTAACAAATACCCAAAACATATAATAGTACACCGCTTATTTTTATATAGGAAAATCTACTCAAAAGATTAAAGTGTGTCATACTCAAACACTGCTTGAATCCTAGTCAAGATCATTTCAACCAATTACATTCAAGATACCAAATTTTAAGCAAGTAATTCACAAAAACATGAATTAATACCAAGTAACAAGTTATTTATTAAAGTTATAAAACATATAAAACAGTCTGCCATTCCAAAGGCACTACCAACTGTTATCAGACCTTGAAGTTTTTTCTTCTGTAATTAAATATTTCACAGTAAACACTAAACAACAGACTGAAAACACAAAAGTGCACTTCTCTCCCTGAGCATCATTTATACTTACACAGCTACCTTAAAGAAAATAAATATATTAACATTTATATTATATAAACAATATATATTGATGTTCTTTATGGCATTCAAATGTGTGAAACACCAACTGCATAAACAACTATTGAACATCACAGTGAACGGTCTTTTCTGACATCAGGCTGAACATGATGGCTGGCAGAATATTAATTAGTAAGAAGAACATTCAGTTTTTGAACTGTAAGATTTGCAATCAAGTGAGAACACTACAATAATATCTAGACAACAAACCAAACAATCAAATAACAACAATCAAATAACATCTAACAACAAAAAAGTTAAATCAATAACTGTTCAGTCAGTTGCATTTTTAAACAGTTGCAAACTGTTTTAGGGCACTGTTAAAATGTACTGTTACGTAGCATGAAATACATACAGCACAACATTATGACCACCTCCTTGTTTCTACGCTCTTTGTCCATTTTATCAGCTCCACTTACTGTATAGGTGCACTTTGTAGTTCTACAGTTACAGACTGTAGTCCATCTGTTTCTCTGCATACTTTGTTAGCCCCCTTTCACCCTGTTCTTCAGTGGTCAGGACCCCCATGGACCCTCACAGAGTAGGTACTATTTGGGTGGTGGATCATTCTCAGCACTGCAGTAACACTGACGTGGTGGTGGTGTGTTAGTGTGTGTTGCGCTGGTCTGAGTGGATCAGACACAGCAGTGCTGCTGGAGTTTTTAAACACCTCAGTGTCACTGCTGGACTGAGAATAGTCCACCAACCAGAAACATCCAGCCAACAGCGTCCTGTGACCACTGATGAAGGACTAGAGGATGACCAACACAAACTGTGCAGCAGCAGATGAGCTATTGTCTCTGACTTTACAACTACAAGGTGGACTGACAAGGTAGGCGTGTCTAACAGTGTGGACAGTGAGTGGACACAGGGTTTAAAAACTCCAGCAGCACTGCTGTATCTGATCCACTCGTACCAGCGTAACACACACTAACACACCACCACCACGTCAGTGTTACTGCAGTGCTGAGAATGATCCACCACCCAAATAGTACCAGCTCTGTAAAGGGTCCATGGGGGTCCTGACCACTGAAGAACAGGGTAAAAGGGGGCTAACAAAGTATGCAGAGAAACAGATGGACTACAGTCTGTAACTGTAGAACTACAAAGTGCACCTATATAGTAAGTGGATAAAATGGACAATGAGCGTAGAAACAAGGAGGTGGTCATAATGTTATGCCTGATTGGTGTTCACTGACACCTCTTTGGATCTTATGTGTCCAAGAGTGGACACTGAGTGAACATCTTAGCTTCACTGCTGTGTCTGATCCAAATGTACCAACAGAAAACCCACTAACACCACCACCATGTTATAGGGTAGAAGTAGGCTAACAAAAATGCAGAAAAACAGACAAACTAAAGTGCATTACTGTAGAACTGAAGTGCAATTAAATGATCAGTGGAACTGATGAAATTGACAGAGTGTAGATACAAGAAGGTGTCTATTAAAGAGGTTTGTCAGTGTACATGTATGGACCACTTATGCACTTGGGCATTCAAGCTTCTTGCTTGGTTCAGTCTTTCATCAAGTCATTTTTCAAACTCAGCAGGCCTGGTTTCAGTGGTTTACCCTCATCCAGACACATCACTATTTTCTGAATAAAGGTGAATGTGTGGATGAGTTTCTTTGGATATTCTAAATTGAATGCATAGATCAGGCCAAACAACACCATGAATGCATCAGACAACCTGGGAAGGTCACTCACAACAATTTCCCCCTCAAGTACAACAGAGATGCTCTCGGGGCTGAAGGAGTCCACACCAGTAGTGAGGAGAGCAACCGGAGTGTCAGTGACATCTGGCTCCTCTTCCTGCTGCAAAATAAAAGCAATCCAATTATAAGGAGAGTTGCAGAAGGAAGGTTACAAGTCACTGCTCCAGTCACAAATCTTAACAGAATTATAAAGTAAACAAAAATTGTATCTGATATGTATACACTGTATTAATTTATATTTACCCATCCCATTGCTTACATTGTAGGTCTTGAAGAACTCCGAGTCATCCTCGCGCAGGTAGACAGGAAGTGCACGAAGGGACACACTGCATCTTACATTGACATCATTTTCTACCTTGATTGACAAATCAAATTAAGTAGTTATAGTAAAAACTTTCTTAAGCATAAGTCTGATTTACCTATATAATTTCTATACAACAAATCAATCTTTTATTCCTCCAATTCAATTTGGTAGTATAGTGGTTCAGCTCCATACTAATACATGAATTTCTTTTTTTAAACTTAACACATTTTAAGACGGTTGTATTTGTTAAGCATTCATAGCCATTCATAGATCCATCTTTCTGGAATTGCCAACATTTTTAATTGACTAACTAACAAGTCTTAGACACACAAGTATCGTACTGTATGTATCCTTTAACCAGAAACAAGGTTGAATACTTTTGTTTCTGACCTCTTGTGTTTGGTGGGGTTGACCCCTAGAGACAAACAGTGAGAGACAGTGTAACAACACAACAGTGACTATAATTCCAGTCACTATCCCAGCACTTAATTGCAGGCTAGGTCTACCCAACAAGGATTCAAAGATGTGCATAAAACATTCAATTAACATCTGTGATATGTTTGTATAAAATATAACAGTCTGAGTCAAGCTTCTGGTATGTCCCATGTGGTTCCTTTCAACAAAGATGCATTCATTTGATAATGGTCTGCAACTTGCACTGATAAAGAAAACAAAGAACCATACAAATAAAAAAGTATGGCTATTTTGAGATGGCTCTATGTAATAACAGGATGATAAGCAAATTTGATATTTATAGTGGAGAGTTTTCAGTGCCTGGCCAAGTCTTGGAACATTTGAATCTACTGCATCAACTGAAGTTGTCCTTAGCCTTAATTAACCTCAACCTTAATTTAACTCTGCACCTTTGTTTGATGTACTCTAGTCAGTTTACTCCTTTAGTTTTGTGCTGCAATACTCTGAAATGTCTACACAAAATATGATCAATGTTGTGCTGTTGGCAAAGTTAATCTTAAACATACCTGGCAATCATAAGTCCCAAGGATCTCTCGAAGCGCCTCTGCTGTCTTGCCTGTCCGCAACGCCTTCTGCCTGAACAAGGCAATCAGTCGTGATGTGTGTCAGTCGAGCTCTGTGTAGAACTGTTTGCGCAAGTTCACATTTGTTATGCGGTGGAACTCTGCAAACACCTGCAGACACAAAAATACATGTGTCTGCAAAATACTGGTTTCAAGCATCTTGTTGGCTTGCTAATTGACAAATTAAATGAGCTATAGTGAAAGTGAAAGTTCCTGTGTTCTACACCGCTATAAACATTATCACATGTTAAAACACACACATTAGGACATGTAAGAATATGGAGTTTGGGTGGGATTTTGTAACAAATGTTTCAGGATGGGCAGACTAAGAGAATAGTCATTACCTGTGACTCCATTCGCAGGGCGGGCCAGCTCATCAAAAAGTCCCTCACTAGTAAATCTCCCTTAACAATATCTTGTCGACAAAGAGCAAAGGTGGTCTGCATGAGTTTTCCAATCAATAACTGGTTTCTCTCAGCCTTTTCAACTTCTTGTATGATTTGTAGTCTCATCTCTTCGAGAGTAGCCTGGCTTTCTCCTCTGGGAAAGTTGGGAAGGAAGTTAACCTCAGAACGTCTGGCTCTTTTAATATTGGAATGGGGGTGATCACTCTCAGGGTTGTTTTTGCTCCTCCTGCCGACATTGACGGACACCTCTGCACACCCAGATCTGGCCAGCTTTGAACGATAATTCCCCATCTTGAACTTCAAACTGACTTTCCATCCATACCATCCAGTGTCACTTCCAAGCTCTCTAAGGCACGGATGTGCAGCAATAAGAGCTTCAGCTGCCTTACCCACTTCGCTGTCATTTGGGTAAGGTTTGAAACTGTGCATTGTTTCAGCCATTTTTTCCAGGATGTTGTGCTTTTGGGATCGTGTCAATTTCAGTGTCTTTCCAGGCCTGTCAAAAACACTGTCTCCTTCTTCAAGTACATGTTCCACTTCAAAAGAAAATGTTGGCACAGGAAAAGAATCAGGCCAATTCTTCTGACGCTGTGTTAAAGGTACATGCGGAAGTATGTCTGTATCAGAACTTGCTGTTGAAGGGTCATCACTTTCTGATCTCACTACTTTCAACGTGCCCTTCTCCGGCAATTCCTCAATGTCCACAAGTAAGCTAAGTTGTCCATCAAAGTCGGGGTCCTCATACTGAAGGCTGAAGTCACTATCCAGTCTTGGCTTGAACTTCTCTTGCATTATGCTCTTCAGCTCTTTCACTGACTTTGGGCGCTCATTTAGAGTGAGCTTCAAGGCCATATCTGTTGCAATATATACACGTAGCACAATTTTCTGGGGAGCAGCCATTTCAATACCAGTGTTCTGTTTTAACACACAAAAAAAGATATGCAGTTTGTTTCAAAACATTTTTACAATCATGGGCAAAAATCTTGGCACCTCTGCATTTCTTTCTGAAAATGCTCCACTTCTCCCAAGAAGATCTTGCAATTACAAATGCTTGTTTCTCTTGTTTGCAATATAAATAAAAAATGTGAATACCAAAGCATTTGTAACTACAACAGCTTTCTGGGTGAAGTGCATTGTCAAAAAGAAGTGCATATATGTTTCTGGGCTATAAGAAAATGGTCTACAGTAGTAGTATAGTAGTGTCTCTTCAAAGGGGCATTATCCTCCATCAGTCATGTAAAATACCAACAAGAATACATGTTGTAAAATGTAACACTCTTCAGTGGAGTAATATGTATCGTTTTGGTGTTATGAGAAGCCTTCCTTGTGTGTTGTAAGCAGAGAGAGGTAATGTGTCATTGAGCTCCGATATGGTATGAACCATCAAATTCCCTGGAGAAAGTTCAGAGGATTGCAGATGTTCAATGTATTGTGATTTGTGTTCACGGCTAAGAAGAACAACCTCGTTATTAACAAGAAGAATCTGTTCAATTTTGCAGAACTGAGGCAGTTCTCCCACCTGTCCCACGGACACAAACATTCCTACATCATAATCTGTTCCATCAATGTTGACACTTGATGTGTTGTAAATCATGTTGCTGTCTGTTTTGTGAGCAATGTATGCCCTAGCGACATCAGGAAACACTGACACCATTACAGAGGAGACATTAGATGTCTGCTGGTGTGGTTTAAAGAATGATGGGGCACTGAGATGGTATGCCACCATGTACTGATGTCTGTTTGCTAATGTGTTTAGCACATTCTTAAAGTTTTGTGTGTCCTGAACAACACGCTTGAAAAAGCGATGTTTGCCCTCAAATCTCATTGTCCACAGGTGGACAAGTGGCCCAAAACTGCGTATGAGATCTGGATAATGTTCAATGTAGTGATGCTTAGGGCGGAGTGTGAAATGCAGCACTTGTCTATGGTCCTGTATTTTCGTCTGCAAATACTGGATAGTTTCTTCTGTAAATGTCGAGGACAGCCCCAACTCAACTACCACTTTCAAATCCATGAGTACTGTCCATGCTCCATCTCCCTCTGGAATTTTATCACCAATAATCAAAGGGAGCAGTCTAAGCAATGTAGCATTTTCATGACCATTGCCGCCGATTGTGTTCTTTGCAGCAAATGTTTTCGGGATAGGCTTTGGTTTGTCAACCTTGTCTGTGTGCTGGTATGGAAATGACACAATTCTTTTGTTTAAATACTCAAGAGTAAAGTATTTGCAACGGATCATCTCTCCAATACACAGGGCAAGCTCTACGGGCACAATGCCCTCAAAAAGATCATGCAGGACATCAGGTGGGAAACCAGTGATTGTATGAAAATATTCTAAACTCTGGTTAAGAACACAATCTCCTTGAACACCACACTGATCCTGATTCTCCCCATGCATCACAGCTTGCACGTCACAGTCATGGCTGGCTTTTGTCCTCAGACTAAATTCCCCACCTCCTACTTCGTAAGACTGAATTTGGTCTTGAGTAGCTGTGCAGAATCTGCAAAAATATTTGGCTCTGAAAGACTTTGTAAAGCCTGCCAAAGCATGAGCTGCAAGATTGTCAGACACCACACACATGACAGTGCCCCGAACTGCCTTACCAATGGACTCAATGAACACACCATCTTGTTCAAGAGTACTGATGTCTTTTAACAGAGGACCAAGTGCTCTTTCATAACCAAATTTCTGAATGTCAGAAACTTTACACAATGCTGCTAGCTGAATCACATGCAAGGCTGATCTGTATTTACTAGGAAGATCAGCAAATACCCAGTACACTGCACTTAGCTTGTGGATTTTTCTTGATGTGCCAAGTGGGTTTGCTATTTCAAGATCATCAGTGTACAAAAGGAGAGGTAGCTTTAGCTCTTCTGACGACAACAGTTTATTATCTTTAAAATATGACCCATCTTGGTGGCTTACATAATGGCCTTCAAGTGCTGTCTTTGTTTCTTTAATTTTGTCAAGAATGTCTGTTTGTCTGAACACTTCCTGGATCATCTCAAGAATGGAAACGTGTACTACTGTGTGCCCTGGCTCTAGCACATACTGTACAGGCTTTACTACAGGGAAATTTTTCTCAATATAAGTTTTTCGTCTCTTGGTTGAAGAGAAGTCTTCACCTTTAACTGTTGCACTGGCAAAAATATTACTGTCCATAACAGCACTGACTATCTGATCAAGAGATGCTTCAGTAGCAGCAATGTCATGACTCTGTAAGACATCTCTAATAGTCTTCTTGACGAGGGGTTGGGACAAGGCAAATATTTGAGTCAAATGTTCTACTATTTCCTGAGTTGCCATGTTGGATACGTGAAGGACAGTTTGCATCTTTAAAAATAATGATGCTAAATTATGGCGCAACTGGGCTTTCAAATTATCAGTATCACATTGACTCTCAACCTCAGAAAGGTCAAAGAAAGATGAGCTCTAACACTGAGCAGGTCCTTCATCATCACAGTCAGCAGAAGATGTTACTGGAGCACCATGATTCTCTACTGAGACGACATTATCATCATAGTCTGAACTACCCACATGTTTTCTACTTTTATGTGCATTAAATGAGGAATACACATTTGTGCGGTAATTACAGTTTTTGAATGGGCATGTTACCATCTCATGTTTTCGTAAATGACTTCTCGAAATGATTAAACAGTGTTGTTTCAGAAAAGGGCTGCTTACAGGTACACATGCAGCATGAAAACATTGCATGTGCATCTACTTCTCTATCTGATTTGGCTGCATCCTTACGAGACCGTGACAAATGAGCTTTCAATGCATTAAATGACTGAAAAGTACAAATACACTCGTCATAGAGACACGGCAGAGGGCTAATTCTTGAATAATGACTGTGCTGCAAACGATAGTGCATAAATAATTTTGCCCTACCATCTAAGGACACGGAACACAACTTGCACTTCCACCCCACTGAATGACCTGCACCCTGAAAATCTAACACTCTTTTAAAAAATGGGCAGTGAGTTCAGCATTAGCACTGCACAAAAAAACTGTTAATTACAATAGTGTTCATATAAGCAGGCTTAACTTTCAGAAGTGTTGCACTGTCCCATCAAATTTGTGCAAGGAAAGATTGGCTAAGCTTTTCGCAAAACTTACCTTAGATTGCTGTTGAAGGAAATTGTTGGTAGATGTCAATATGTCCCTGCAAAAAAAGAAATTTTAAACAATTAATAACAATTCCAATGATCTCAGTTAATTAATTTCCAAAATTTGATGCTTGTAATTTTTAAATGCAAAACTGAACTAACCAAACTAATTTCACATGCTGTATTAACATTCAGCAGCGCTTTGTGTAGTCCAAGAGGCGCACACACAGTAACAAAAACTATAAAAAAAAAAAGAAAGAAAGAAAGAAACAGAGGGATAATGTTCACGTTTAAGTGCACAAACAAGGACAGGATATAATAACTACGTAATGAGCAACTGACTCGGTGTTCGAACAGATGTGAAATTCTCGACCCTTGTCGTGTAGCAAGCTAGACTTAAAAATCGCGCCTTTTTTGTATTTTACCAAACATTCAGACACGCTCAAGAATTAGCAGTTAATTATAAACGATGCTAACGCTAACTAAAAACTAACACTAACTACCTTCCCAGCTTAACCAGCTAAATTTATCAGCCCTGCAGTAATGTTACCTTGGCTGTCAACAGACTAGTAAATGTTAACGGTAAAAAAAAAATCAAAAGCATTTTACCTTCGACACCAAAATGCATATAAGAAGGAATACAAGACTTTAGAAAGTAGCTAAAACTTTGCTGAATCTTTTTGACGACTGACCGGTAAAGCCTGTTGCTATTAGCCTGTTGTTATTTGAATAATGATGCGTTAGCTTAACGTTAACGTAATTTTTCCAAGCTGGCGTCAGATACTGATACAGGCGCGAATCCTAGTTTGAAAAATAAAGACCCCCAAACCGTTTTCTTCACAACATTAACAACTACTTACCCGTTTTGCTCCAAAACTCTTCTCCCAGCTAACGTCCAGCCATCTTGGCCATTTGGGAATGGTAAATCCGGGGCACAAGGCACGTTGATGACGTCAGACGTTGCGTGTCTTTGTTTACTCATAAATTATAATGTAGGTGACAATGTTTACTCATAAATATATACTCATATCAAATTAAAACGTAATGATAAGTTAAGATAATACAAAACTTTAATGTTGGGTTAACTAAATAACATGTTTTGATTTCTACACCAATAAAGTTTATAAGTTAGTAGTACTGTTCGGGTTTACAGTGTAGAACGTACAGCAACTTCTCTGTAAGGGGAAGATTCTCAAATACAGGACATGTTTTGGTGATTTTACTAAAGAATTCTGTTCTAATCTGAGTAAATTTGGTGCATTCAGTCAGAAAGTGAGTCTCAGGCTTATTCTGCTGGCACAGCCTTTGATCCTTGGGTAGCCAAGACTTCCTGTGTCTGCCCATCTCTAAGGCCAGGTGGTGCTGACTGAGTCTGTATTTTGTCAAGGTGGACCTCAGTTTAGGGTCAGTCAGTGTGCTCAGGTCATCAGGTACCCTGTGTTGACGTTTTAGGGCCAAATAACACTGCATTTTACTCTGTGAGTTTGACTTAGTTTCCCAATACATGAGATAATTCTGTTTAAGCTGTTTTGTAATTTGGTTCACTCTAATCAGGTGTCCTAGTGTGTTCTGGTTCTGAGCCTGTGAAGTGTTAGTGAGTGTTAGTGGGGTGTTAGTATGTGTTTGTGTTTCTCTCTCCTTCTTCTTCTTCTCTCTCTCTCTGTCTCCTTTTTCTTCCCTCCTCTCTCCGTCTCTCTCTCTCTCTCTCTCTCTCTCTCTCTCTCTCTCTCTCTCTCTCTCTCTCTCTCTGCCTTGGTGTTTGTCTAAGTGTGAGAGGCTGTGCAGCTGTTTAACTGTGAAATACAGTAATAATCTCTGATTCAATGAAGTGATCAGCATGATTACTAGTGAAATATATTACAGTAAAAATCAAACCTGGGTAAATTGCTGACGTTGCTGCTGATTTTAACGGTAGAGTTCTGAACAGATATCAGTGAAAAAATACAGTTTGAAGGCTGTGAATGTGTTTACTGTCTGTAGAGGTTCACTCCTATTAACGTAAGCTAGAGTCCAGGGAGCTGATGGGCAGCAGGACTCTTACTAACATTACATTATTAATTAAGCAATCTAATCATAATTTTGTCTCAGTTTTTTTTTTTTTCTCTTAAATAAAGTTAATTAAACAGTAACAGCCTCTGCATAGCCTTTCAGGGATTTTGAAATACTTTAGTGAAAACTAACTAGGAAGTCTTATATTATCATCTAACCATGAAATACATGCAGTTTAATGTAAAACTTGTTCCTTACACAGTTCACAGAAAGGTGTGTAAATATGCACTAGCAGAGTAGACTGTGATCAGTCTCAGCTCTCAGAGTGTTTTTCTCTACAGATTATTTCCAGTGACGTAGCTGAGTCAGCTCAGAAATATTCTAAGGTTGTGACAGTGGAAATACAAAAAAGTAACTAAGTAAGTCAGTACTTAAGTAGTTTTTCAACAAAGTACTTATTTACTCTTGGGTAATTTTATTTACTAATACTTTTACTTGTACTTGAGTAAATTATCACTACAGTAACAGTACTTGTACTTGAGTAGGGATTTTCAGTTCTCTTTACACCCCTGCCCATCAATTAATAAAGATTATTTTCAGAACATATGAAAACGCTTAATTTTAATCACAGAATACAGGTGTGTGTCTTCAAGGGCCTTCTTTTCCCCTTTCCCTTCATGTTAAAGCTACCCATAAGGGGTAACACTTTATTTGGAGTGGTCCTTTGTAGATGATCAATAAACTCTCAAAAGGCTATCAATAACATATCAACAACATATGTAAATTTGCGGTAATGAAGAACATGAACATTCAAGTGATTATTTTATTACAGTTTGTAGATGGACAGCAGTTATTTCTAATTAATGTATTGACATTACGTAGATATGTTATGTTACTTACATTAAGTAGATGTTTTGTTGACATTTCTTACATTAAGATGTTTTGTTGATAAATTACTTACATTAAGTAGATTTTTTGTTGATGTTACTTATATTACGTAGATGTTTTGTTGATACATTACTTACGTTAAGTAGATATATTGCTGATGTGTTTCATTAAGTAGATATAGTCTTGGTGTTACTTACATAACAGCTTGTTGAGTACCTAGAGATGACATGTACTATACCTGTTACATGTTCAGTAACTTCACATAAACATATACAGTTATGAATGTGGACACTCCAAATAAAGGGAAAAATAAGTGCATTCAGTAAATTATCAACAGACTTTATTTAAACGAGAGTTAAACAAAATATTTACACACACAGTTCAAAAAAGTAACAAACCTTCAATGCTTTGTCAATTCAACAGTTCAAAACAAACACGTACATGTGATATGTAACTCCAGCATAGACATATAAAATCCTAAAAAGGAAGATAAAAGTTACAAAAAAAAAAAGATAAAAGTTACAAAACATTAAATTTGTGTGTATGTGAGAGTGTGTGCAATAGAGGAAGTGTGTGTGTGCAACATGAATATCCATTTCACTTATTGTAACAACAGGGCTTCAGACAGGAAAACTAAAACTCCAACTCAAAGCTGCACATGACATTAACACATAGGCCTACCTGAGACAACCATTACACTACACAAATATCCTTCAGAAGCCATCCAAGAACTCCTTTTCTGCGCTTCTTTCCCAGCCAATAGGCCCATTTAATAAACAGTAGCTGATCTTTCAAGGCCTTTTCATTTTGATTTCCTTGAAGATGCCACACCTCATGTTTACATCACACATCACGTCATGAAGACGCTGGAGTGCCTTCTTCTACACCTTCTCAGACCCCAGGTTTGACACGCAACAGACCCCCTGCAGTTTGCCTACAGGGAGAAAGTGGGAGTGGAGGATGCCATGCTATACTTTCGCCATGGGGCTCACTCTTATCTGGACAAGGGTGGTTGTGCTGTAAGAGTCATGTTCTTTGATTTTTCTAGTGCCTTTAATACCATTCAGCCCCTCCAACTGAGAGATAAGCTGGTAAGGATGCAAGTGGATCTGCACCTGGTCTCCTGGATTACTGACTACCTCACTGGCAGACCTCAGTATGTCAGGCTGAAGGACTGTACATCAGAGACTGTAAGTCAGCAGCACAGGAGCACCACAAGGGACTGTACTTTCCCCCTTTCTCTTCATTGTACACCTCAGACTTTCAGCACAACTCTGAGATGTGCCACATGCAGAAGTTTTCGGATGACATTGCTATTGTACAAGGAGTACAAGACCCTGGCGAAGGACTTTGTGGAGTGGTGCTGTGGGAACCTGCTTCTGAACACTGCCAAGACCAAGGAGATGGTGGTGGACTTTCGCAGGGATAGGCCACCCACACAGCCAATCTGTATTGAGGGGGTTGAAGTGGAGAGGGTAATGACCTACAGGTATCTGGAACTGGATGATAGGTTGGACTGGTCAGCCAACACAGACATTCTGTACAGGAAGGGGCAAAGCCGGCTCTACTTCCTGAGGAAGCTGAGGTCCTTTAACATCTGTAAGAAGCTCCTGCAGATTTTCTATCAGACCATGGTTGCCAGCTGTCTTTTTTATGCTGTGGTGTACTGGGGCGGAAGCATGAAAAAGAGAGACGAGATGCGACTGGACAAGCTGGTCAGCGGGGTCAGTGGTCGGTGTGGAACTGGACTCAAGGTGTGGTCAAGGTGGCTAAAAGAACGACTTTACACAAACTGCTCTCCATTATGGAGGATGATGGCCACCCACTGCACACCATCATCATGGACAGGAGGAGCATGTTTAGTGGCAGGTTGCTGTCACAGAGCTGCTCAACCGACAGATTAAGGAGATCCTTTGTCCCCAGAGCCATCAGGCTCTTCAACTCTTCCCAGGGGGGCCAGAAGAGAAGAGTGAAGAGGGAAGAGATGAGGACTGAATCTGAATCTCATGTTAAATCACAAATCATAGGTCTTAATTCTCATGCTAAATCTTATGTTTCTTTTTATCCATCTGCACATATGGACACCTTACTGCATATATTGCACTTTCTGCACACCTTATTGCGCATTTTGCACATCTGGACACTCCACACTAGACACTTTATTTTGGTACCAATATCTGCACATATTTATTCAGTATTGCAGTTACCTGCGCCTCCTTGTACAGTCATTATTGCACTGCGTCTTTTCATCTGAGGTTATAGATATTGTTCCAGATTGTTGTATTTTTCTATTTGTATATATATACCTGTAGATAGGATTTTTTCAAATTTATTGTTCTGTCCTGTGTTGTGTGACTGCTACTGGCTGCAGAATTTCCTTCGGGATCGGGATCAATAAAGTATCCATCCATCCATCCGTCCATCCGTCTGTAGGTGTTCCACGCCCTCTCAATGTGTTCGGTATGGTTCCCTGTGACCGGGTGAACAAAGTTGACACTGTGGTTCGCTGTATGATGGACATATCCCACCTGACTAAGAGTGGAGTATGCATGCCATTCATCACTGATGACTACACTTCGTGGCCTCACATGCAGTTTGATGATGGGGAGAAGAGTCTGCTTGTTTCTTCTTTTAACTAGTCGCAGAACAGGTCTTCTGGAATCACCACGGATCTTCAAGATTCCAAAAACCCATGTTCTCCTCCTCCAGGTGTTGCCAATACAGCCTCTGGCATACTTCACTGAAGAAGAAAAACAATTTATGATGCATTATTAACATTAAATGACACATTATGTCACGCCAGTACAGTTTCTTGTCAAAGAAGTTAAAATATAGAATTTTACTATAATTAACTGTTATTTGCAGATCAAATGGGGAAAATGGCTAGTACTTTGTACAGTGTTGAGCAGTGTGTCTCTGAATATTGTAGTGATGGTAGTGGGGCTTCCCAGCTTTTGGTTATGCTCCATTTATATTTTCTTCTACAGTTAATTTCATGTGCTTATTTTTTTAACATGTTATTCCTACCTCATATACACCATACACAAAAATTTAAGTATTTGCTACAAAAACTAATTAAATTAATAAGAAAGATTTGTGCTGTTTGCTCTTATTTTTACATTATATAGAAAAACAGGGCTACAAAAAAAGAGTGTAGAAATACAGTAATCAGCTGTATTTAGAAACACAGTAATGTTATGGTATTATACAGTATGAATACTGTAAACAAACAGTATTGTTTGCTACAGAAATTGCTGCCAGTAAAGTACTGTAATTTTACACTGAATTTATTTAAAGTGTATGTCCTTCTCAGTTAAATAATTATATATTTATTATATAATTATATATTAATTATATATATGTAGTTACCCTGAACATGTACACACACTAAGACACTGTAAAAAAAAAGCTTATGTTGTTTAAACTTCAAAAAACTGGATATTCTGGATATTCAAGTAATTGTAAGGTTTTTTTATGTGCTTAAGTTTGTTGACATAAATTTAGATATTACATTCTCTCAACATGTTTTAAAACTCGAGTTAAAACTCATGGATTTGTATTTTTAAGCTGTTATTAGAGGGTTACTTAAAAATACCCATTAAAATTCTCACTCTTTAGTGCAAGTTGTGCAGTGGTCTAGACCATGAATTTGAACCTAAAAACATTAGCTTTAGGCTAGAACAGCAAAAATAAGCAAAGTAATATAGCCGCAAGCGGCAATGAGCGGGTTCAAGCACGCATAAGCACAAGAAGCTCTCATGCACTTTGAGCCAAATAGGCCTAATAAGGCCTAACACAGTTTGGGCCTTCGAGGCAGAGAGGCTGAAAAGAAGTCTGAGTTTATCAACAGGCCTTCATTTGTCATGAACCATTTTACTTTCAACATATGTTTACATTTCTATGGACTGATCTACAAAGGTTTGTAGAACATGCAAAGGATTATCAACATAGATGTCAAAAATACATGAGCAATGGTAAAATATCTGTCATAGTTCTGTTTGCAAGGGGTTTTGTTTCTCCATGTTTAAGGCTTTGATAATCAGGCCATAATGAGACCCAGTGCACTCATAAGGGGCCCTTTTGGCACAGAGGAGCTCACTGAAAGTAGTTTAGCATTGGTTAAAAGGTCTCCACATGTTATGATAATTAATCAGGGAACTTGATCAAAACTGTTCACTGAGTTATGTTCAGACTGACCTTTTGACCTTAGTATAATAAGCTGTAATTGTTGAAGGAATAATTCAAAATACTACACAAGGAGTGAAATATTTGACATAACATGTAATTACAAAGTTATTCGGGTCAGTGAACTGAATCAAATGGCACCATGTGTTTATCTGTAGACTTTGTAATAACACTGTAAGAGCATCTTTAATGATTTTTGAGGTTTTTGACAGCTAAGGCGCCCTCTAAAGGTCATATCTGGACCAAATTTTGCAAACCCTGTTTCAGTATCAATATATATAAGTGCTCAAAGTTTTGACATGATACAACCAAAGACTGATGAGTTATAGCAAATCAAGTTGGCAATGCCATGGCCGCAGTGATGTATTGATGGAGCAACAACAGGTTGAGTGAAAAAGTCAATTTTTTTTGATAATTATTTACCTAGAGAGGCCACAGAGTATTTCTAGACCAAATTCGGGAAGTTTGGATAGAAACTCAGAGACTAGTTCGAAAAGCATGGTTTTCAAAGAGTTAACGATTACAGAAAAACTATGCATTTTTATAATAAACATGCAATGGTAAAATTGTTTGGCATACTGTACTACATGAGATTCATAAAGAGTTTGTGTCAAAAATAGTAATAATATGTTTATATCATGTAATAATATATGATTTTTTATGAATAGCACCCCCCAGTGGCCAAATCTGTTGAAACTTCACTGGTTGTTAGAAAGGGGCTACATGTAGAAACCGTTCAAGTTTCATCATGATTGGTCAATGTTAAGCCTGTCAAAAGCCTGCTGAATGCTGATTGGCTGATGGCGGCCATAAATTTCAATGAATCAAATTATCCTTCAAGATTCACTCATAGTCTTTTTAGTAGATGCTACATGCCAAGTTTCAGCTCAATCGGATGCACGGATGCTGAGAAACAGTTAATTGGCAATGGCCCCGCCCCCTAATGACGTACCCACCAAAATTGACATGCTACCACAGAATCTTGTCATAAATGTGCATGTCGAGTTTCAATGTTGTTGGCAGAAGCATTCTCCACTTATAGAGTTTTAAATGAATTATGAGCTATTTCAGAAGGGTTCATTAGCATATGACAGCCATATTGTTTAAAAAACTCAACATTTTTTTGATAATTATTGAGGTTCAGACTCTTCTGAATTTTTTGATACCAGACACATGAGGATTGAGTGAAAACCCTAGAACTAGTTCGCAAAAGTAGGTTTTGCATATTATGCAAATTAGCAAAAAATCTAAGTGGGCGGAGCTAAATGGTCCAAATTGCAAAGTTGTTTGGCTTGACCCAAGGAATCAGGCAAAAAATTTTGTCTCTACACATCATGGTGTAGAAGTTATGAAGCAAAACGTGTTTTGATGCTCTATAGCGCCCCCCCTTTGGTCAATCGGGGTCATTTTTGTTGCCTGGCGAGATGCACACAAACTACATCTACCCACCAAGTTTGGTGTCTCTAGGCCTTACTGTCTGTTCTCCACAACACGTTTTTCAGGAGAAAAAGAATAATAATAAAAAGAAGAAGAAAAATCCGAGCAAAAACAATAGGGTTCTACGCACTGCATGCTTGAACCCTAATTAAAAGTTTAGACAAGGGTGACTTATGACCTGCCACACCTTTTGTGTGAATCCAGAAAAGGCAGTCACTTTTCTTAAACATCCTGTTGAAAACAGTCTGTACACTTACCTTCCTTCTGTGGCAGAACTTGCTCTCGTCTATATGGACAACATTGATGCCACCAACCCTTTGTCCTCTCCTGCTATACTTTTTCATGCTTTTATTGCATCTCCTTGCAGTTGCAGTCTCTTGGACATTCTGAGAGGGTGGCACTGCTACCTGCGATCCCATCCTGGATCATGTCCACCTGTCTCATTCTCAGACCTTGTGCAAACCTGAATACAAATAAACCAATATGATTCCGCTTCTTCAGATGAGTCCCATAAATTTAGTATGTGAACAAGCTGTAGCCTCAGCTTGACGTTTGAAGCACCCCACTAATCTCCAACCCCCACATGACAAAGCCAATGTATATGATAGTTTTTGTAGCTGACAGTTTTAGTTAATCATATTGCAGATATTCATGTGGAATAGTGACATGGCCTGATCATACCTGTGTATGTATTTCATCCATATGAACAGGGTAGAATGTGATGTTGAAAAAAGGCTCCCAGTTCTGACACTCTTTGCTGTTCTGCATGGTGTCTTACTTTTCCTATAAAAAAAAACAAAACAAAAAAAAAAAGCTGTTCAAATAGTTGCCAGCTACACTCTGTGGCCATTTTATTAGCAACACCAACCTTATAGGTGTAACGGGTTTTGCAATTTTTAATATTATTATTGCTAGAACCTTATGTGAGGGTGTGAGGTAACCCGGATTTATTTGAAGTCTACAGACCAGGGCAAGAGAGAGAAACGCTCGCACCAAGGATGCTTCAGAAAAGGGAATTTATTGGCTAAATATCAAACTACTTTTGGACTACATTCAATGATAAACAATAGAAAATAAAACAAGAAAACAAAACAAAACAAAGTGATAGTAATGAAAGACAAAATAGCTCGAGTAAGTTAGAGTGATTTATGGCTAAATGGTATGAGGCAGTGTGGTTAGGGGAGTCACTTGGGAGAGCCTCTAGAGAATTAACCTAAGCCTGGACGGGAATAACTATATGGCTGGATGTACCTATAAAAGTTCTCTTATTAAATAAATTGGTGTCAAGGCCCTGACTGCAAATTGATGGACCAGCTTACGTTGGAGTCAGGGGCTGATTTCAGGCGGGGTCGTCTCAGGACAGACTCGATCGAAGGCTGGAGCTCACGCGGTGGTTCCTCTCCTCGCTGGCCGTGGATGCTGCATCTCCGTGCGGGCGTCTGACGGTGAAGTTTGGGCAGCCTTTCGATGGTCGATCTGTTCACAGATCAGTGCGTGGCTCTGGGTGCGATGCTGGGTCTCTGTGGCATCAGAACCGCTCCCACTCCGCTGGCGAGGTTCAGGTTGCAATCAGGGTTCTAAAGCTGGTGATACTAATTTAACTAACTACCTCTCTTTAGCAGAATCGAAAGTTATGGATATATTCTCCCTGGCCAGACAAGAAATATCCACCTTCCTTCTCTGAGGGTGGTTCAAACTTAAGGTGTGTAGACGAACAGGCAAGTTACAAAACAAACAAAGGTCTCAGATCTGAAAATTTAGCGTCCTAATACTTCTGACCTGTCTTTCTGACCTAGGCCGGCACAAACTTAGAAACTTTTGCTGTGAACGCAGGAACTCCCCAAATTTGTGGTGCACTCTGGTTTTGCTCGGCTGGAGGCCCTACCCTTTGGAGGTGGTGCCAGAGTGCTGATAGGTTCTCCTCACCTAAGGTTCTCTGATTGGTTGTGCATAGTTTGAGGAATGCCTTCCCCATAATCACTGCCTCCTTTGTTTCAGCTAGTTTAAACAAAGAAAAAGAACATTTCTATATCATCCAATTGGTTTAACTTTCAAAATCAAGGAATGAACAATTAGGATATTCAGGCATGTTTCTAAGAGAGAGTTTAACCCTTGTTACCTGATACACAATACATGTCAAAGAACACAGGTACTATTTGCCTATCATCTCTGAACATGACCCAATGCATGAAAAAAATAAAATCAACAATAAAAGGAAAGGAACAAAGGAAGAAAAGAAAACCACATTCAGGATAAATCTTGGTCAATGATCTAAACTCATAGCAATTACATTGTTGGGTCTGACTGTTATGAAAGTTATACTCTACGTATTTCTAGCACTTAACAATAGAAAAAGATACAGGTAATATTTAGGTACTACCCAACAACAAGATTAATACCACAAGTAGTATTGCTTACAGATCATAGAAACATTGATAATCAAGCAGACAAAGCACAAAGCAGACAAAGTTTCTTGCTTTCTTATAAGCACAAGTCCTTATGGTGGTGATGCGGAGTTTGCGGTTTCACCCCTTGGGGGTGTTGTGGGTCCATGCTTGAGATCCCTAGGGAATTTATAAAGTTGGAATTTTGCCGTCCAAAGTCGTACAAATTCCGTTTTGGTATGTCTAGTTTAGTTAAAAAGAGTTCTAACGGATGGTTGCAGTTTGGAGTGGACATATACCTTAGAAATGTACTTTCTGTTACTTAAGATAAAAAGTTGTCTACAGTACTTTGGAGAGCCATCTGCCACATTCCAGAGGAGGTGTCCTGTTTTTCTGCTGGGTGAAGGGAGAGGGGTGCTGGTTCTTGATCCGGTTGTAAATTTTGCTAAGTCTGGGTTGGGGGTATCAAGCCTGACAGATTTACATCTCACTCCCAGACTTGCTGGAGCCAAAAGGCCCTTAACTTTTGGGTAAACACTCTGCTTGAGGTAAAGTTTCAGCCAGTGTTACTAATATTTTGCATGATCTGCAATAAATGAATGTGGCATCCTGCAGGGCCACACCTGGCTGGGGACTAAAGTGGGTAGCCAAATCTGGCCCACACCTTTATATATACTACAGTATATGGGCCAGAGCTGGACCAGAGCCCTTAGTTCTACCCACTTTATAGTATGTTGGCAAGATCTGGGCCACATTTATTAGTTCTACTCACTTTACAGCATATGGGCCAGAGTTGGGCTACATATGTTAGTTGTACTAATTTTATAGTGTGTTGGCCTCATCTGGGCCACATCAATTAGTTCTTCTTGTTTTACAGTATATGGACCAGATCTGGGCTGAGGACCCAGCCAGAACTGGGCCAAAACTAAAGATGAGATAAATTTTGCTAACTGGGAAGTCACAGTGTTAACTAATCAAAACGTAACATCTGCTAAACGTCACAGTGCTAAAGTCCTTCTAATGTGGGATACAGACAACTTTAGACTTTGGTATTTTGTGGGATGTCAGTTGTGGTGTTGGGTAAATAAAATTAGTCTGTCAAAATGTCTCATACCAACTTCATACACATACTGCTGTTCAAAAACTTTAAATTTATTTATACAAACATAAATATGGCTAAAATGTCATACCAATAAACTGTGATGTTACTGCTCTTTCAATAAATGTATCTAATGTATTTTCCTGCTGCATGACACGCACACAACCACAGGACACGAATTTCGGTGACAGCACTACAGAGCGACAGAATGTCATGTTTTGACTGATTGGTCACTCAAAATTCAAGTCACAATAGTTGCAGGTGATTGGGTGAGGAGGAGGAGAGGGCGGGGCGCCGTTTGAAAAACCGCGGACAAGACTGAAGATTGGAACCGAGAGCGATGGAGACAGACACACTGACATACTGATACACACACTGGGTAAGTATTCAGTAATTATAATTTATTTGGGTTGTACAGAAATGTGTGTTTTACTAAAGTTTAGTCGAGCTAATAAGTTAAGATCGACAGCCAGAAGCTAGGTTTCTGTTACCAGCTAATGCTAGCGCCAAATTAGCCCGGCATTGTTAGTTAGCATAGCTACCGCACTGTACTGAGACAGTGGAGGTAAACTGGGTTTCTGAGGCTCAGGTGGGTTTGTAGCGTGAAGTCAGACAGGCAGGCGGTGTGTATTGTTTGTGGCAGTGTAAGCTGAAGCTAGCTAGGTTTCCGTTAGCGGCTAATGCTAGCTCCATATCAGCTTGTCAGTGTCAGCCTAGCCAGCGTCCTGTATCGGAGCGCTGGAGGGAAAACTGGATTTGTGATGCGGGGTTTGTAGTGTGAAGCTGGTCCATTTGGATGGAGCGCAGCCAGCCAGACTCGCTCAGAGAGAAACCTCCGCTCTTTCTTGAGTAAGTTATTTTGAGAGAGAGAGAGAGAGAGAGAGAGAGTGTGTGACCCGCTCAGAGAGAGACCTCCGCTCTTTCTTCAGTAAGTTATTTTGAGAGCATGTTTGCAAGGCGCGTTTATGTCTCAGGGAAAAGCGTTCGTGTATCATTTGGTCATTCGATTTTCATCTCAAATCCAGTTTTGAAGAACAGGAAAATGGGTCAGCTGTTGTTTTTGGTTCTGTTATTGTCAGTGGAAAATAAAGAAATAGTTTCGATTTACAGTTTCACAAACGTATCATAAAATAATAATAAAAAACAGAAGAGGAATAAGCGATCGTATTTTATGTATTTAATGTTAACATTTTCTATCACTTAAACAATAAAGAAATAAAATATATCCTATCAGGAAGAAATCTTAAGTGATCTGGGGAAGAGACTGTACAGAACTCCTGCCATTTAACAGCGAAATCAAAGAGAAAAAATGAGTCACGCTGCCCAATAATGATGAGAAAAATGAATACTGTGACGTCACACTGTCAGATGTAAACAGCTCCAGACTTAAGAGTTAAAGCTGTGAGCTGTCCTGTGTGCAGGTTGTTCTTATAATACTGTGGCAGCTGCCACTGGCTCTGGTTTTGGGAGGGAGCTTTAGAGGCGCGTTATGCAGAGCTGCGCAGTGGCTCCGCACATGTAAAAAGGGACGTTGTCGTGGTTTAATGATGTTAATGTTGTTCTGTTAGTCTAAAATGTATGTATGTGTTATGTGTGTTATTCTGTAGCCTCTCCTGTGTCTCCTTCTTTATCAAGACACCTTCATTACGACAGAAAGCCATTCAGTCCTCCGAGTGCAGCACCGATAACCAGCGCCTTTGTTACATTAAACTAAATTCTCACTGAGAGAGGAGACTCTGTGTTGGGCTTTAGGTCCTGTTGTGCTGTTTGTTGTGAAGAATTGTTGTTTGTTTATTTTTTTGTTTGCTTTTTGATTTTATGATTACTTTGTGAAACTGTAAAACGAAGCTAATTTTTGGTGTTTGCACTGACAATAACAAAACCAAAAACGAGAATTGACCCATTTTCCCATTTTTCAATGCTGGTTTTGAAGTGACAATCGAATAACCAAAAGATACATGGACTGAAAAGGTTTCTCTTCTTTTTTTTATTTTGTAGTAGTATTGGTAATGCAGCCCACTTGTGTGCATTTCTGTGATCTATGCCCCCCAGGAACGCCCCTCACGTGATGTCACGGGCAGGTGGGCTTGAAGTAAAAGCCACAGTAATGTTCCAGAGTGAACAGAACAGCACGGAAAAGATCAATAAGGTCAAGATTAACGAGTGCCTTCATTAGATTGTGATGTCGGTAAGTTTACTGTTACATTAACATTTTATCAGGTCCTTAAAACTTGTGGAAATTAAGCACATGGTTGCTTGAAAGTCAACAATACTCAACTTTCAGTTATGTTGTGCAAGCTGGCAGCACAACAATAACCCCTGCTGAATAAAGACCATTAGGATTAAAACCTAATGGTTTTTGCCCCCTAACAGGAATTAGCTTAATGGTTACTGATAGAGACCAATATTTTGGTCTGTGAAGAATTAGAAATGTATCTGGAATCTGTCACTAGATCACCTGTTAAACCGTTAGGATCCTTTACATTATCAACCCATCAAGAAAAGCCAAAACACATTACAAACCCCCAAGAACCAACAGAAACTCTTAATGGTTTTGATGTTTTTTTTTCATCAGGGACATTATAATCCACATTATAATCCATTATTGCACATTAATTTAAATAATGCTTGGTGTGGAGCAGATTGTGTAGTACTGCTGAAAACACTGCTGATAGCTACCGTTAGCAATGATAGGCATTCAGACTGCAAATTCAGGTCAGGGATCACAAAACCGTGATACAGTACTCTATACAAATCATAAAAATCTGTACATTTGTGCATATTTTTAAATGCTCATTAAGTAAACATGTAAAAACAATATTAATTTAGAATGTGTAACGTCTTTACAAAAACTGGTGTATTTTCACCATTGAGTCATATCCATCAATGAGAGAAGCCATTCTGCAGACATATCAGCCAATGTAAATTAAGGGGGTGTTCCTGATGTTGGCGTTCTCATTTTATGGAAACGCCTTTCAATGCCGTTCGACACTATCGTTTGGATTAGTTTAGAAGTGAGCGACGGCACTGACCTCCAAAAGTTGTGATTATCAGTATCAGCTGTATTTGTTTTCATTTATAACATTACAGATATGATTACAAGTTGCATGTTCCGAGTTTTGATGCACAGTGGGGTGGCTTATGATCATAAGGCATAAATTCTAGTTCTGTTTGATGGCTATTTAAGCAATAGAACACTCAAGATCGTGTGTTATTGCATAATAATGTCACGGCTATGATTTGATAACACACAACCTTGAGTGTTCTATTGCTTTTATACAACAGTTTCTACAAAATAAACAAAACAAAATAAATCAAAGAGTTTCATACTGAATATGCTTTAATACTGACAATACCTTCTGCCAAAAAGTAGTTCTACAACAAATGAGTTGTTGCTATGCAATGGTAATAATTCCCTAGACCAGGGGTTGGCAACGTGGCTCTTTTACTGCCCTGTTGCAGCCCCACAGCAGAATTAGATTTTTAGGTAAAAAAAAAAAAATAATATTCATTTGCAGGAAAGTAAAGCTCTGCTGATCATTCAACAGTTTAACAATAAATGGTCTTAAACACTGGAGTTAATGTATAACTGCTAATTCACCCTTTGGTGCGCAGACTGCTGGTCACCATATCAACACACAACAACCTCACCTAGCTAGTAGCTAACGAAACGGCAGAGAGAGAGACGAACATTGATAATTTGGAGATGAATGGACTTATTTGCAATTATAAACACTCCAGCTGGTTTCCTGATACATTTAATCTGTAACAAGAAACTGCCAAACACTAAAGTTGCAAAGCTGAAGTCAGAAGTTTCTCATTTATATTTTCCCATTCCACCTTAAATGATGCAGCAGTTACATTCTGGTACCTCAGGCATCATTTAAGGTGGAATATGAAAATTTGAACATGAAGCTGGTGAATGAGAAGCGACTTCAGCCTCATTAAAAAATCAAATATTTAGAGACATTTTTCAAAAACTATTCCTTTTGAGGAAAACTGCTAGAGATGTGAGAAAAATGGCTATAGCTGAGCTAAAGCTTAAAGCAGAGCAAATTAAGCATGTGTTTTTGTTTATATTATATTTTTTAGCCTATACTAGGACATTAGCACGTACTGAGTCATTTTTACAGCCAAGATGGTAAAAATGACAAATTGTTGTGGCTCCCAAGGTGGTTTGATTTTTGTCGAAAGGCCAAAATGACTTTTCTCAGCATTTGGGTTGCCGACCCCTGCCCTAGCTTGTTGTGCCCTGTGCCCAGCCCAAGATAACTGCTGATACTATAAAGCTCACCTTTTGTGGTACAGATAGAGCCATAGAACTGTACAAATATCAAGGTTCAGAATTTGATGTGCGTCTGCAGTCACACTCTTCTGTCATAACGGGTTGCAGGTCAAATGTTATCTTAAAATCATCCATCTTATCAATGTCTCATTTTGTATGAGCACAAATACAAAACAACTAAGGTTTGCATGCATAAAGCCTGTAAACCTGTTACTTGGCAACACATCAGCGGAGTGATACAGTTTTGGTGTGGAAAAAACAGTGCTGTTGTCACAAATATCAGCACGATTACAACACTTCTCAACCAATCAGCTTGTAAGGTCGGAACCAAATGTTGCATAATTATTATTAGTATATGGAACAAATGAGAATGTCTAATATAGTCTAATACATAGCCGGTGTATACTGATAAATCAGTGTGATGAGTCAGTTATTAATCTCAGTGTTACTGAACTGCTTTGAGGGATGATTAAACTGAACAGTCTTGTGAGTAGGTTAAATGTTCACAAGTGATAAGCGATAGTGTTGTACTGGACTTCTGTATGCATTTGGCCATGTTACATATAACATTATTAACTAAAAATCATACAGCTACCCACGTTACTGTCAAATTAGTAATACAATAGATTTTGTTATTTGGATATGGCAAATTTTTGGTGAAAGGGTAGCATGATTATAAGAGTGACAGTGGACTGAAACAGGCCATGAGAGCCAAAATAATGTTGGGAATTTTGTAATCATTTTTGCATTCATTTGAATAATTAATTTTTTTCATGAAACATTAACATAAGAATTACATTTACTGCCAACCAGTAAGAGTAAGGAACAGTGTGAAATAAAAATTACTGCAGAGGTTTTCTCAGATACTCAGATAATGTATATGTATTCCAAATGTTTTCTGAATACATCACTTTCTTAAGTATTGTAATGTGGGGGTTCTCAACCTTGTCCACCTCAAGGCCCACCTGTTTTTCAATACAGTGATATGTGGGGGGCTGCTCTTGCAATATGTGATGTATATCAGTGAACATGAAATATATAAATATATTTATATATTTTAACTGGTGATATAAATATATAAATTAGCTGGTAAAGGAGTGACATGCACAGTTACACAGACATACACAGTCCATCTCTTGTTCGTCGATTGCACTCATATATGGAATTGTTAAACTTCAGGAAAAAGATGTCAAGTTATTTTCTTTTGCTTTTGTCATGAAAGTCTAACAAAAGCGAGAGCAAAATGGATGCTAACAGGCTAGCCTGCTACCTAGCATTTTGCCTCGTCTATGTATTTGAAAGTAAAAAAAACCCTTAAAATAAAGCTTTCAGCAGTTAATGGATCATATTTCAGAAATGACAACAGTTTCCCCACAATTATTTCCCACCCAAGTAGTCTGTCTAATGTGTCACGTTAAGTAAGAAAAATGCGTTTTGATTTCCAATTCAACTTTAAGAGCATTTGAGTGTGTAGTTACGAGTACCATCTTAATAGGCCATTAATAATCCTAAGCAGCCCTAGCTTAGGCTAATTACTTACCTGCACCCTATGTCATGGTCCATTACAATGTTTTTTTTTTTTTTAATTGGCTCCTCTGATTGTAGTCTGTAATCATCATTAGACAAAGACTGATTAGTTTTTCTTTGTCATTGCAGCTTCTGTCAAAAAGTGGTACAGCAAGGATCAGAACATATTTCCTGTGCCAGACCACCTTTAACAAGCCCCTGGACAGTTTGGCAGGGGAGGCTACACGTCCAACCCAAAACAGTTAGGAGCACAATATTTATCCAATTTAACGAAGTTTTTTTTTTTTTCTGTCTCGTTGAAAAATGTTGTCTTTAGTTTTTTTACTAAAATAAATAAGCAATTGTTTTATTGGTACTTTTTTGTCAGCTGTCTTATTTTGAGAACAATTATGAATATATGATATAATGAATATAATATGTAAGCATGAATTCATGGTTGAAATTAGGTTGAATTCAAGTCGCTGAAGAACGTTGGGTTTTGACGTCAGTCCGAACAGCTTGAAAAAGACGTGTTTTAGAGGAGTCGTTGCTTTGTGTTTTTGTTGTTGTTTGTGTGTGCGCGTGTGTGTTTAATTTTTTATTTATAAGGTGACTTTCAGAAAGGCGTTAAGGTGGCCACAGCTAGGATGGGGCAGCCATGGCACAGGTGGTAGAGCGGGTTGTTCACTAATCGCAGGGTTGGCAGTTCAGTCCCAGACTCTTCCTATTGGCAACTGTAGTGCACTTGAGCAAGGCACCCAAATGCTCTGTCTGACGTTGGAGGTCGATGCACAGCCAACACTGGGTTTTGATGTCAGCCTGATTTTCATTTGCAACTAAAATTCAACCTCTATCCAGCATCGGGGGTTGACGTCAAGCCAACGTTGGGTTTTGGCGTCAGCCCGATTTTCATTTTCAACTAAAATTCAACGTCGGGGGTTGACGTCAAGCCAACGTTGGGTTTTGGCGTCAGCCCGATTTTTATTTTCAACCAAAATTCGATGTCTGTCCAACGTCAGAGGGTTGACGTCAAACCAACGCTGGGTTTTGACGTCAGCTCGATTTTCATTTTCAACTAAAATTCAACGTCTGTCCAACGTCAGGGATTGACGTCAAGCCAACGTTGGGTTTTGGCGTCAGCCCGATTTTCATTTTCAACTAAAATTCAACTTCTGTCCAACGTCGGGAGTTGACGTCAAGCCAACGTTGGGTTTTGACGTCAGTACGATTTTCATATGCAACCAAACTTCAATGTCTGTCCAACATCGGGTTTTGACGTCAAACCAACGTTGGGTTTTGGCGTCAGTCCGATTTTCATTTTCAACCAAAATTCAACATCTGTCCAACGTCGGGAGTTGACGTCAAGCCAACGTTGGGTTTTGGCGTCAGCCCGATTTTCATTTTCAACCAAAATTCAACGTCTGTCCAATGTCTGGGGTTGACGTCAAGCCAACGTTGGGTTTTGGCGTCAGTCCGATTTTCGTTTTCAACTAAAATTCAACATCTGTCCAACGTCGGGGATTGACGTCAAGCCAACGTTGGGTTTTGGCGTCAGCCCGATTTTCATTTTCAACTAAAATTCAACTTCTGTCCAACGTCGGGAGTTGACGTCAAGCCAGCGTTGGGTTTTGACGTCAGTCCAATTTTCATATGCAACCAAACTTCAATGTCTGTCCAACACCGGGTTTGACGTCAAACCAACGTTGGGTTTTGGCGTCAGTCCGATTTTCATTTTCAACCAAAATTCAACGTCTGTCTAATGTCTGGGGTTGACGTCAAGCCAACGTTGGGTTTTGGCGTCAGTCCGATTTTCGTTTTCAACTAAAATTCAACATCTGTCCAACATCGGGGATTGACGTCAAGCCAACGTTGGGTTTTGGCGTCAGCCCGATTTTCATTTTCAACTAAAATTCAACTTCTGTCCAACGTCGGGGGTGGAGTCAAGCCAACATTGGGTTTTGGCGTCAGTCCGATTTTCATTTTCAACCAAAATTTGACGTCTGTCCAGCGTTGGAGTCCAACGTCTGTCTGACGGCAAATTGACGTCAGGGTCTTTCATAGAGTCTGAATCCATCTTAACGCTGCAAATTGACTCATATGTCATCCACACAGTTTGTGGCTGTCCCTGTCCTTGAGCAGAAATCATAATGTTAATAAATCGCTGATCCTTACTCCTCCAGACGGCAAGATTCTCTTTCACTGGTTCAAAAACAGCTTCCTCTGCTTCTGCCATCATTTCTCCTATGTGCTTCTGCTCATATTCTTCAGACACCAACAAAGTCACATGTGGCACACTCTTCTCAATGTCAAACTCTTTATCCAAATAATCATCTCTATCTATCTTCATAGCTGCCCCTTGTGGTCCCAAAATTATACAGCACGACCGAAGTTGAACTTGCTTTAGTTGACGACTACCATTCCTCTGAGTTTGATTGAGCAGCATCCTTGAAATACTTGAGCGTGCAGTGAAATGGATACTCTGGATGCTTCGCATCAGGCATGTTTGCTACAAGAAACTTCTCCCACAACTTGGCTGGCTCCAAGAAATCTGCACTAAGATTTCCAATCCAAAATACTGAAGAAGCTTCAGTCTCTGTTGTCATCAATAATTGGTGAGTGCTGGCACTTGGCACTTCAACCAGACAGCCGTCTGGTGTACACTTTATTGTACAGTTCAATCTACACAAAGCATCTCTTCGCAACAGTGCAATAGGTGTATGTTCTGATACCAGTATAGGAATTGTAGTCTTCATGTTTTATAGCAGAGCTCAGTTGGTTCCATGAGAGGAATCAGCTGCTTCACTCCCTCAAACCCAATTGTCTGAATCCATTGGCCAGACATGGGGAGATGTATAGCATCTTCAGGCCGAATACAGGTGAAAGCAGCTCCGCTATCCGCCATCACTTCCAATGGTCGATTATTCACCTTCACCTCTATTGTTGGATCTCTCTCCGGCCCCGATGCTACCAGCTGACACCCCCCTCTCGGGTCCTCTGGGCACCTCTAAAATCCTGGTTCCAGACCCCTGTAAGGGTTCACTGGTCCCCCAAATGGCCTTGGTTGGCCCCTGAAGCCTCCTCTGAAATTTCCTCTGAAATATCCTCCTCTGAAATTTCCTCCTGGCCTGTTGCACTCACGGGCAAAGTGGCCAAACTGTCCACAATTATAACACACTTCTAAAAACTGTTGAAAATTCGGATTAAACCTTCCTCCTCTTCCTCTTCCTAAATTTCCTCGACCTCTTCCTCTCCAGGTCTGCGCTTGACCAAAAGTTGGCTGTGAACCTGATTCGACTGCGGTTGTGGTAATGATTGATTTAGCGGAGACTGACTCTGTATAACCAAGGCCTGCTTCTTCTCCTTCTTCTTGTTATCCACTAATTGTATTTGATTAAGTTTTCTGAGGGTTTCTTGGTCCTGTTCTTTCTGGTCATGTTCCTTTTTCCTATATAGCTCCACTTGATGAGTTATGTGATCCATATAAACACCCTTTGCCATGCTTCCAAGACCAACCACCTCTGCCAGTTTACTCCTCACTGGTAGAGGCAGCCCGTTCTGTATCTTGGCTCGCAAAATTGACTGCTCCGTTTGATTCAAATCCGGGTCATTTCCTGTAACATTTCTCTACACTTGATGGGCTCTTGACACATAGGCCCTCGGGTTTTCTTCCTGTCCCAGTGGCTCAATAAGACTATTATCAGGATGTACATTTGTCGGAAATGTATCTCTCAGCGCTCTCCACACTCGAATTCTATTTGCCGAAAACAGCTCTGGATCATTCACAGCAGTCCCCACATATCGATTAAGTCCAGCTTTCTGTAAAATCTCTTCCATAGCTGGAACCCCAAGGAGGTTAGCCAAAAGTCTCTTAATATCTCCTATTGCGGGCTGTGTTCCCACCATAATATCTTCCAACTTCGAAATCCAAGGATGTGCTCCATCTTGAAGAGTAGGTAACTTCTCAAGTATATCTGACATATCTGTTCTGCCAAGGCTTGTACTCCAAGCTCTGTCCTCGGATGACCACTGGACACATCTTCTCGTGTGTCTTCCCTTTTCTTGTGCGTAATGCATATTTCATATCCAACTTTTGGGAGCCTCTTTTCCGCAACTCTTTCTTCTGTATTTGCAGCTCCTTTAATTGGTTCTCCAGTGCTTTTCGGCTTTCTGGTTTAATGGATTTATCCAAGTACGAAAGACATTGATCTATACTTCTCTCAACCTCTCTTAAAGCTCTCTTTTTATCCTCTTCTATTCTGGTACTGGATGCTGCAGGAAAAAACTCTTTCGAAGACAAAAGGCCCTTACTCTCCGAATCTCCATCACTGTCTCCATTCCCGCTCTCGTTAGAACTATAATCTCCTGAGTCCTCTTTCCTCCATGTTTTATATCCCCTCTGTTCCGCTCTTACCAATATTCGCCTGACTGCAGGGTCATATCCACCCATGATCCCTTCCAGGTCACTTTGATCGCCATCATCTGCAGATTCCATCCTCCTGATCCTCAGTTCACCCTTATTTTCCAAACGTGCCATTTTCCTCTTACTTTTGGAACTTGGATACATCTTTATAGTTGTTTCCGCTTTACCTGTTTCTATTATCCGGTCATCCTCATCTCTGATGCGATATTCACCTTCCTGGCTAATCACTGGGAGCTGAGAATAGATTTCCTTCACCTTCTTCTCATAAGGTGGGGATCTCTTTACTAGATCCATATGTGAGAAAGGTACTTTAATTTCTGCCACTAATTTTTCTATTTCCTTTGCATTTTCTCCTATTTCTTCTGCACCTCTATCTCTCTTATGTTTTGCCGCTTTTATCCGTTTCTGTCCCTCATTTTCAAACAACTGGAGAATACCAAGCTCTACTTGTCTCTTTTCTTTGCGTTTTCCCCCCTTTTTACCCTTCTTTTGATCTGCTTTGTACGTGGACACAAGCACCTGCGTTGTTTTAATTACATCTGGGTTAAGGGTCCCCTCCACTGGCCATGGTTGGTCAATTTTAGACCAACGCTTATGCCATTTCTCCGATATCTTTGCAATGCCTTTAACAAAAGGATTGTTCTTCTGCACTACATCAACAGGAGTACTTTCAAAATTTCCTCCCTTATTCCTCCCTTATGCTCCCTTATGTTCCCTTATTGTAAATTAAGACTAATTACTAAAATTAAGACTACTTAAAACTATTTAGATTACTTCCCGCTTTCTCTTTTTTTTTCAAACCACTAATTTACCACATCAGTAAAAATGAAAGAAATTTGCCAACTTCAAAGAAATCGGAAACATATTAATATAATAACAATTCACAACACTAAGTCCACCTATAATATTGACTAAACACACAAATAATCTGCCTAATTGTAAGTAAAATTTCCTCAAATATCCTGCAAATAAAAGAAAATCCAATCCTATATAAAGCTCAAAGTAATCACGCACCCACAAGGGACCAACTATCACCAAATGTGTTCCTATTTGCAGCAAAACAATCACCTTTTTATCACCCAATGTTCACACCCATGCAGCTCAAATCAGAATAAACCATGCACAAAGAATAAAACTCACATTTGCAATTCTTAAGAGTTTAAACCAAATAAGTATATTCCATTAATTAATTAAATGCATTGATTGGTCAGTCTGTTGCCAAACCTCTCTTTTTTAAAAAACTACAACATATAGTATCATATAAACAAACAGTTGTACTCTATTAACCCAAAATTGGGAAATATTCTTATAATAGCCTATAATTTTTATATAAGATTATATATGTATCAACAATAATGACTATAAATAAGTATGCATACATATATTTAGAATGCAAGTATTTGTCAAAAAAGAGTTTTGTGGATAAAACACACTGGCCTTAATCAGATGGGCATGCGGTCGTCAGCAGACCTCAATCTGTGTCAGCACTGTAGCTGGCCTGCCCCCTCTTCTCTTTCTCTCTTTCCCCTCCAATTCTCACACACCATAGGTGGATAAAGGAAGAAACAGATCAGAATTAAGTGTCAAATGAACCCACTAGGTATTTTTAACAACACAATAAGCAATTCAATATGATTCACACACTTTTTCTGCCAACACTTAGGTCATTTGTATCTATAACAAATGTTTTCCTCCTTTAAAAACAAAGTTATCATCAATAAAGAATAATAATCTAATAACACCTTTAAATACTTAATAATAATAATAATTTTCTTTACCCATGCACACAAACATATCCTCACTGGTCTCTCCACTTCTCTCCAAAATCATAAACGTCCTTCTTGGGGGCTCATACAATTTAACCAGTTCAAAAAGTCCCCTGAAAGAGGCTCATAAATCTTATCAAAGTCCCCTTGAAAGAGGCTCATAAGTTTTGTGAATTCATAAAGTCCTCTTTTCTGAGGCTCATAAGTTTTACCAAATCTAAAAATGTCCCCCAACGAAAGGCTCATAAGTTTTAACAAAATCAAAGAAACGTCCTCTCATAGAGGCTCATATGCTTTTATACCTTATCATTTATACATTCCTAAAGCCAGTCACGCAGCTTGAACACAGCCAAGACAAACGACACACACAGAAGTCTTTCAGCTTCGCACACACAGTAAGGGGGGGGGCAATCCCCCTCATACAGGAGCACACAGCGAGCTCAAAAAACACAGAAGACAAAAAATAACATCTAATCCTATAGCATGCTTTTTCCTGCCGCTCCTCTTTCTCTTTTTCTTCTAAATTTATGCTGCCTTTATGAGGTGTGAATATTCAATAAAAAGCTGCTTCAGACACTGTTTGTCAACTAGTGTTCGAGTGGGAACTTTACAATTGAATTTTCCATTCCACACCTCCAGTTCCTTAGAACTGACCCAAAATTCACCTAGTGATTTTCCAGGATTTTAGGCCCGTCTAAAACTGCCTCCCAGAGGGCTTTGGTCCAAATCTGTGGCTCCTTTCTCTTTAACTCTTATCTTCTCTATTCTCTTTAACCTCTCTTATGTCTCTTTAACTCTTATCCTTTCTGTTTTCTTTCTTCTTTTTTCCCATTAATCTAATTTCCCAGGGCCCTGGGCTGTTACTTTTCACTTTTTTTCCTTTTTTTAACCTAATCTGACTATTTCTCTAAACCAACCTTCATGCAGTGACTAATATACACGTCTTACCGTTAAGAAGATAAGGGCCCAACCCTCATTAATCTCGCATGGTGTTATTTAGCTCACCTTATCGTTACTAATTAGGCTATTCTACACTTTTACATCAGCTTTCCTTTTCCCTATTATACTCCCCCTTTTATTGCGGCGTTTACAACACAATAAACCCCAATTTAGAACGGAGAAGCACTCCAAACACCAACACAGCATGGCATGCACACACAATTCTTTATGGTGCGACTAGACAGCAAACACCCAGCAGCCCTAATGAACAAACCAGCGCACAATCATGTGAAAAAGCTCACCTGAAATGCCGGCCAGGTGCGGGAGTAAGTGCGCTAAGGCTGTCGGCGACGCAGCCAGCCACAACACGTCCGAAGTTCGTGACGCCAAATTCTTGTTGTTTATTTAAATAGCGATGATGTGAAGATGACAAAGAACTCTCCGCTGACACCATCTTGCTTGTATAAGACGTTTATTACAAAGTAAAACTGTATCATATCAAGCACTATAAAGTACCTGAGAGAGATCCATGCTAATTCTAAAGTGTCCCCTCCAGAACAGTATCATATGCAACTGCTTATATATGGTACTTGTTGTTGAAAAAAGAGACAGAACATATGGTCCTTTTTAAAATGATCTCATCTATTTGGAACTAAAAGTGGCCCACTCCCTATGGGGGCCTTTGGACCAGGGGCCCCCTGACTTAAACATTCCAAACCTGCAAAAACAGAAGACATGGAACTTCAGACACCTCACTTTTTTTCTGGATATTGAGGCAGGGTTTAAAGCTGTTACACAACTTTTTAAAACTTTTATTGACTTTTCAATGGATAATTTAACGTAACTTTCAGACTACTACTGCACCGCGCGCCCTCGCTTTGTATACATGAGGAATCAGCTGATCGCGCTGCGGAAGCCGGCGGCTTTGTTTCAATTGCAGCGGCCGGTGATTCCAGCGGAGCTGAGACGTCCTTACTGGGGCTGCAGAGAGGGAGAGAAACAGCGGGAAAAGAAGCAGAGATACAAACCAAATCTTCCTTCAATAATTATGGGGAACATACGGTCACTGGCTAACAAAATGGACGAACTGTCTGCTCTAACACGGACACGACGGGAATACTGGGAATGCAGCATTCTGTGCTTCACAGAGTCATCGCTGAGCCTGTGCGTACCAGACTCTCATTCATCTGAATGGTGTTACTACTGTGAGGGCGGACAGAAACCACAAGCAAACTGGTAAGAAGAAGGGAGGAGGGCTGGCTGTGTTCGTGAATAACAGATGGTGTAATCCTGGTCACATCATGGTTAAAGAAGTAATCTGTAAGCCGGACATTGAACTGTGTGTTGTAGCTATGCATCCGTATTATCTCCCATGCAAGTTTTCTCACGCCATTCTGTGTGCTGTGTACATCCCACCTTCTGCTAACGCGGACGCCGCGTGTGATGTCATCCACTCGACCATTACGAGGGTGCAAAACCAGAGCCCTAGTGCATTCATCGCAGTGTCTGGAGACTTCAATCATGTTACCCTCTGATAATGTCTGCCCACTTTCAGCCAGTTTGTGGACTGCAAGACGAGAGAACAAGATTCTGGACCTGCTGTATGCCAATGTCAAAGAAGCATATAAATCCACAGCTCTCCCTCCACTGGGCCGTTCAGACCATAACCTGGTTCATCTCAACTCGTGGTATAAACCCCTGGTTCAGAGACAGGCAGTGACCACAAGGATGTCCTGTGTGAACCACATGGTGAGGACATTGATGCAGTGACATCATGCATCACTGACTACATCAACTTCTGTGTGGACTCTGTTGTACCCTCCAGGACTGTCCGATGCTTTCCGAACAACAAACCCTGGGTCACCAGTGACTTAAAGTCTCTGCTGAACCAGAAGAAAAGAGCATTTATGGCAGGAGACAGGGAGGAACTGAAGAGGGTACAAAAAGAGCTTAAAACCTCAATTAAGAAGGCCAAAGAGGAGTACAGCTGAGTCCAAGCTGGAAAACAAACTAGAGCTGAATAACACTTGTGATGTGTGGAGAGGCCTAAAAGACATCACTGGCTTCAACCAACGCAGCCCTATTCCAGCAGATGGAAAGCGTGAATGGGCAAATGAGTTAAGCCAGTTCTTTGTACGGTTTGACAACGGCTCCTCTCCTGCTCCATTGTGTCTGTCTCCTAAGCAGATTAACACTCCTACACAACTACACCATGGGCCATCCACAGCCTCACCCTCCTCCACCACAGCCATTCACACCTGTGATCATCAGCAACTACTGTCTGCAATAGACACCTCTCACCCTCCCCCCACAACTGGAATGTGCAGTGATGTTATATTCACTGCTAATCAGGTGAAGATTGAACTGAAAAAAACTCAAGCAGAGCAAAGCAGCAGGACCTGATGGCATTGAACCCAGGGTGCTGAAACTGTGTGCAGAGCAGCTGTGTGGAATTCTTCAGCACAATCAATTTGAGCTGCAGCCCGAAGAGAGTCCCAGATATGTGGAAAACATCTTGTGTGGTTCCTGTCCCCAAGAAAAGGTAACCGACAGCACTGAATGATTATCAACCAGTTGCACTGACATCCCACTTAATGAAGACACTTGAAAGGCTGATGCTAGCTCATCTGAGACCTCTGGTCAGAACAGTTCTTGACCCTCTGCAGTTTGCATACCAGGATGGCATTGGAGTGGATGATGCAGTTATCTACCTGCTGGACAGAACATACTCTCACCTGGACACATCAGGCAGCACTGTGAGGATCATGTTCTTCGATTTCTCCAGTGCATTCAACACCATACAGCATGTGCTGTTAGGGGAGAAACTACGGCTGATGCAGGTGGATGAATCCATCATCTCATGGACAATGGACTATCTAACTGGACAACCTCAGTATGTGCGACTGCTGTGTCTCAGACAAGGCTGTGTGCAGTGTTGGGGCACCCCAGGGGACCGTGTTAGCTCCATTTCTGTTCAACCTGTACACCTCTGACTTCAGGTACAACAGAGAGTCGTGTCATCTGAAGAAATTCTCGGATGACACGGCCATTGTGGGGTGCACAAGGAATGGACAGGAAGAGGAATACAAGAAGCCGGTAAAGGACTTTGTTGACTGCTGTAAGCTGAACGAGCTGCAGCTAAACATCAGGAAGACTAAGGAGATGGTGCTGGACTTTAGGAAGTCCAAACCTGCCTTGTCACCAGTCACTATTGATGGTGTTGATGTGGAGGTGGTTGGGACATACAAATATCTGGGTGTGCACTTGGACAACAAGGACATGCTCCTATAGGCATTCTACCAATCTGTTGTAGCAAGTGCTATATTCTATGCTGTTGTGTGCTGGGGCAGCAGCATTAACAAAAGTGCTCTGAACAAAATCAACAAACTTATTAGGAATGCTGGCTCTGTTGTAGGAGTCAAGCTGGACTCTTTGGAGGTTGTGGCAGAACAGAGGATGCTCAACAAGCTGTTAGCCGTCTTGGACAACACCTCACACCCTCTGCATGCTACTCTGGATAAATGCAGAAGCACATTCAGTGGCCGTCTGTTACAACTGCGCTGTGTTAAAGAGCGCCATGTGAGATCTTTCTTACCTACTGCTATAAGGCTCTACCACGAGTCTCCTTACAGGAGAGATGGTACTGATCTCCTGCTATCTGAACTGTGCTGAACCACATCACTGTATCTCCTTTTCGATTAATACACACTGTGCAATATATCACCACAATTACTGTAATGACACTTTCACTATGCACTTTACACTATAATAATGATGCAACTCAGTTAGTCATGTCTATAATATGTTCCTTTATTTTACCTCATACCACTCAGTGCCTGCTGTCTTGTAAATACAGCAAATCTGTCTCATATGCCATGTAAATATGTAAATAAATAGATATACTTTTATTTCTCTTGTACTTTAACTTATGTCTTGATTTATTTCTATTTTCTTGCATAGTATATGTAAGTTTATGTGCAATTATGTCTTGCTACTGAAACACTGCAGTTTCCTTCCGGGATCAGTAAAGATCAATCGATCGATTGATCTTTATTGATCTTTATTTTATCTTTATTGATCCCGATCTTTACAGGGGATCGTCTTCCCCTGAGCAGGCTGACAATGCTCTATTATCATTATATTAAATAAAGCTGGAGCTGATACAACTGGTAGGCCTATATCAACTCTCTATATAACACAATATGTAATTGAGGCCTTAATATCAACTTCAAAGTGTGAGGATTGTCTACAAATAACATTTTATATATATATATATATATATATTGTGGGACCAAGGGGAGTAGACACCTTGTGTCCTGTAATTTAAGATTTCACCATAAAGTGCATGACTCATATTTAACCTGTGTTTCTAACTGCAACCCTTGACAGTTTGTTTAATGATGACCTCATAACCTCTCAAGATAAGAGAGCACCACTTTGTGTTTGTGGAAAGTGGAGTGGAGTGGCACATATTTGTCCTGCAAAGCATCATGTAGGCTAATCACTCTGCTACACTTGCTTTATGTATTTCACGTCACAAACACGGCTCACATAGAATAAAGTGTCTGGTCTATAGCTTTTATATTACAATACAATTATTTTATATAGGTTAAGAGAGGTTAAGAAAACATATGACATAAGGTATAATACGCTTTATTGAAATTGGAATATCAATAATAAGCAGAAGGCTATAAAGCCTATCAACCTCACATTCATCCTCTCAATACTTTTAATTAAACTTGATCATTTTTTTGTTCTGACTGTCCTTATAAAAGTATCCAAACTCCATAATTTCAACAGACTTATGTTAATAGAGGGTTTGCTGTATAGGCCATTAGAATGTATGGTGTTTCTGAGCCCATGCAGTGATTTCCACTGCAGAATCACAGCAAGCCAGTATTGGTTTTCAGCCTTGTGCCTTGCACACAGAGATTTCTCTGGATTCTCTGAATCTTTTAAAGATATTATGTACCGTAGATGATGAAATCCAAAAGTTCTTTGCTATTTTATGTTGAAAAATGTTGTTCTTGAATTGTTGTACTATTAGCACATGCAGAGTGGTGAACCCCTCCTCATCTTTACTTCTGAAAGACTAATCCTCTCTGGCATGCTTTTTTTCCCCATCATGTTCATTATCAGGTTTTAAGTTCGTACATCTTTAACTTTACATCCCAGTTGTCTGAATTTAACTTAGTTTTGTCGTCTTCTCTGTGTAGAAGTTGTGTCTGTGGTAAGCAGAAGGTGCTGCAGTGTTTTTTGTTTGTGTGAATCCAGCTTTCTGATTGGTTGCGATTGTTTTGTATCAGGGTAGAAGTGTTGGAATATGTAGGGTGATGACTGCACTGATGTTAGGAACAGCCTCTAGCCAGGACATTAAAAGGTTGTGTGGGTATGTGTGTGTGTGGAGCATAGGCTGGTATGCATCATGTAACTCCCAGTCTGAAAACTCACTCTAGCCCTGTACTTACCTAAAGGACTTATTTGATGTAGTGTTCAGTACTGACTGTTAAAATATAAATCAACATTTTTTTTTGCATTTTACTTTAGTACTTTTAAGTACATTAATGGACATGTACTTTTATACTTCTATTTGATAAAAAAATCATACTTCAACTTCTTCTTGAGTATTTTTTACTAGATTACTAGTATTTTTACTTAAGTACCTGTGTATTTCAGCCACCTCTGGCTATATAGGACCCTTTTCAAAACCCTTTTCATATAAACACAGTCTTCATCTATCTGTAGAACCCCTTAACAATGCTAAGAATCCTTTAATTACACAAAGGGTTCTTTGAGTGTTCATGGTTCTATAGTTCCATATAGAACTATTTTTTTTCACTGAAGAATCCTCAAAGAACCATCTTTTTTAGCTGTGTAGGCTGAAAGCCCCAGGGAACGTAAATCCATGTTTTCTTTATAAGTAGGTCAGTCTTGCTCTTGTTAACACAATATACATGTACAAAGTATGTGCTTCGAATAACTTTCCAGTGCCCAATAACTTACTAATGTATTTTGCTTACATTTTTCTCTCTTAATGTAAAATCAGCAGTGCTAAGCTTGGGTGGTGGCTACATAAGCAAGGTCCTCAAGAATCACAAAGCTGATGGCTCCTGCTATCGTATCTTTAACAAAACTGTTCCCCAGAGATCTTTCTGTACTTAAGATGGATAAACTTGCTGTAAAAAGGCTGATGATGAACAAAAGCTAAGCTACCAAGCATGACGGTCAACCAGCCCAACCAGCATTCCCTGGATGCACAACAGAGGAATAAAGAACCTTACTGTGATAGCAGTGTCCACAACACCACCTATGGACGTGCTGTCGTGCTTAGTGATACAGCAGGCTGGCAGCTGAGGGCTGTCGATCATGTAAGCCCATCCGAATATTAGAGCCACACCCAGGCACTTCTCTTAAGTGACTTTAAGCCATGATTTATTATATTTCTCACTGTTTTTGTCATTCAAGCTTTGCTGGATGTCTAATATAGCACAAACATTTTAAATAATTTACAGTTACACACTACATGATGGTAGAAGAACATGATTAATATAAACCCAAAAGAAGACAAGTTATCCCCTTAGTCCACCAGCTGTACAATAAACTTGTCTTAGTCACCCAGCTGTACAATAAACCTTCAGTCAGTGCTCGGGACTAATATTTTTTTTCAGATGCTTTCTGTAATTTAAAATTTTGTTAGATGTTAATTGTTTACAATATAGTCTAGATCAGGAATCCAGACAGTTCTGTTATTGTTTCTTTTTCTGATACACAGGGCTTCCAATCTCCTTACATAGTTTAGCGATCTATCTGCCTCATTAGGCTATTAATAGAAAGAATTCTTGCAATAGCCTGTACAGAAATAAAAAGGTATAATGCGGTAGTTGTAATAGAAGATGTAAATTTCTACTTCAGCATGCCCATAAATTTTGCACCATGCAAATTTTGTGTCAAAACATCAAGTGATGTCAATCTATGCATATTTCAATGAGCGACTGTTATTTGATATAATAATGAAAGATATTTTAATATTAACAGCAGGCGTTAAAAAATGTCATGTAAAAATGTATAATAAATATATACCCTGTTTATTCAATAATTTCTATTGTACTTTGAAATTAACCAACGTGTGATAGAAAATTAAGTAAATCAAGTTCTCTGTGTTGCATACCTATAAATCAATAGGCAACAGTCACTACAGGCAAAGTGAGATCCACAAAAGCTTTCTTTAATCTTGCAGTCAGTACATGTTATGTTTACCCTGAAATAATATATGCTTTGATTTTACAATTTCTCAGAAAAGATGCGTATGAACTATGAGAGAGAAATGTAAAGAAAGAAGAAAAAATTACAATTCAGAGAGCTGTCTTTCAGGGAAAGCTGATAATCAGTCCTCCAAAATCTTTGTAACTGTGGAAAAGATGCTTAAGAACTATGAGCGAGAAATGTAAAGAAAGAAAAAAAATTACAACAATTCAGATAGCTGTCTTTCAGGGAAAGCTGATAATCCGTCCTCCAAAATCTGTCCTCCAATAACTGTGGAAAGATAAACTGTTACTTTAATATGCTATTCTTTTTAACAACTATGCATTTTGTCATAATTTAGATTACATTAGGTAATGTAATGACTACTAATTAGATGACATAGTGACCAGATGTATATAATACATGTGTGAGGGTGTATAAGGGCACTAAACTTACATTAGGCAGCAAAACCCTCACTTATGGGCTGTAAGGTGGTCATCCTCTTGTCTTTTCTCAAACAGCATCTTCTTGCTGGAGATGTCTACATGTCTCAGGTCCTGAGGAGCAAGAACATATAATGTAGGCTTGGGAAGACACTGAATATATTTGATCTTTTGGTTGGTTTATGTCGCGTAGTTTCAGAAAGATGGTTTTCTCTACTTGTATTTTTCTATTGCTAGGTGCTATATATTAATATGTTTTGTTATAGTACATATTATTGCTGTCACACAAAAACCTTGTATCTCCATTTTTGTAATTTTTCACTTTTTTGGCATAATTCGAAAACGCTACCCATTGCATTGTGTTAACATTTCATGACAAACAGGCCAACAGAAATAGTCCAAACAGATAGTCCAAAATTACGTGGGAAAAGATATTCTTATGGTAACATGGTCACAAGTTATTAACTTTTTTTCCTTCTCCTTTAAAATTAACATTTTGGAGATACAAGGTTTTGTTCCGACAGTGACAGTATGTTATTACTGGTGAGTACAAACTCTCGTATGCTGGGGAATTAACCCCCCCTCCAATTTTCTCCCCAATTTAGTCGTCTTCAATTCCGCTCGCTAGTTAGGACTCCCCCAATCACACGCTACCCAACGTCACTGGACAGCCGAACGCACTCAGAAGGAAAGCGCCAACCGCCAGTTCTGTTATGTCAGCTAACAGACATCTGCGCTGACTAGCATCGCGTTGAGCGATGGGGGCGTTGAGTAACGCCACTTAGGAGCCCCTCAGTACGTTTCTTATGTAAAAATCTGATTTTCAATTTTTTTTTCCATTCAAAGTTATTTGCATCGTGCTTTTTTTTCTACAACAGGTGCCATCGCAAAGGAGCTTTACAGAAATCTGGGTCTTAGCCCAACTAAGAGCAAGTGAAAGAAACCATGAGAGGAACTAAGACTCAAAAAGGGGTGCCCAACCTCCTCTGGTCATCACAAGCAAAACAAGAACATAACAGTAAGACTGATAAATGAAACATGCTGACATAGAAACAAGTTGATCTTAATCATTAGTACAAACACTTAGTTGGCAAAAATCAGTGACTAATGTTAGAGGTTTATTGAAAGTTATTTAAAAACATGAGAATGGAAATTAAATCTGGTGAACTAGTAATTGAGTAAAATAATATTGACAGTTCACAACGGGGTCATACACTTGAAAGAGGCCCCGAATATTCTGTAATAACTCTCGCTTGGACGAAGCAATCTGAACGAAACATCATGCAATGTGCTCCTCAGCATGGTAAATACTTACAGTGGGAGTAAGTGAAGACAGATTTTGAAGTGTTCTCCTCTGAACCCAGCGATTGATTCGGTCTGAAATCCCAGCAGATAGTGTGCGATAGTCCTACACAAGGCAGTACTTTTAATTAAAAAAAAATATATATATCTTGTCATTTGAAGCTAAATAACACATTTGGCATGTGTCTAACCTGTTTGTTGGGTGCAGGGTTACTTTCGGATGTTGCCTGCTCCTTCTCAAACAGCTCTCTCTTTCTAGACACCTCATCCACCAAAAACAGGGTCTTGTGAACAAGGGTGGGTGATTTAATAGGCTCCCATTTCTGCAAATGATGAAACAAGAGGAAAGAAACTTTAATTCTTTACATTTAAATAGGGAAGGGTAACGTTTGACTTTCGATTGAACATTTGATTTTTAATAGCACAAAGCACAAATGTCATGCCAGAGTTAAAACTTTTTTAAGTTAAACCCCTAAAGGTGTGGACCTTTATTTTAGGCATTATATATTTCGGAATAAAGTAATTATACATTTTTAGAACTAAATCACAAAATGTCATGGTTTTTGTTCTAAATGTTTGTTTAGAGGGCTGAACAATAGTTCAAGGCTATGTAATCCCCTGCTAAAACATTTTGGGCTGGATTTACTAAGTAGCCCTAAACATTTAAAGAGCACAGCTAGCTCTAATTTTGCAGCTGATGTACTATAACCTGCTGCTGAAAACATATCAATCGCAAACTGTATAAATGAACACTGAACTGAATTGAACTAAACTTTTACTTTGTTGCTTTCTTGGTCTTCTTGTGCATCAGCGCTGTGGCCATTGTCAAAGTAACTGCACCTTCTTCTCCTTGGCGATAATGGAAAAAAAATGTGATTCCTCAGACTGGTTCAGGTTAGTAAATCTTTACCTAGTCCGCTTCTCTATTTTCCCACCTCGTAAGTTCCACTCCCTGAAACGCATCAGATGCGCTATAACCTGCAACTCATTGGCAACCTCGTGTGGACGTGTAGAAAGGCTTCCGTGTACAAATTGATAAGTGAACTGTGGGGGCTTTTGAGCACAGAAAATCCATTATCCACTACCACAAAAATAGGTAATACCCCTTGTATTATGCAATATGTTAAATTTATTAACATCTGTAGCTTTAGTTGTTTTTAAAGTTTTAATAAATAAATAAAAGAGTGGCTGACACTATAATTTCAACTGTCAATTTTGTGTGTACCTTTGAGGCCTGGGCAAGTCTTTCCATCTTCTCCCGAATACTACGGGAGGACAGTCTCTGCCTGGAGCTTCAGAAGAAGATTTTTTAACATTAATTAACACCTGTTTTAGTATTGTTGGATGGAAAGTGCATCAAACCGCCAAAACGTATAATTGTCAAACTGATGAAAAGAGGATCTACTTGCTTTCTCTGAAATAAGGACTTCTGTTCCTCCTCTTCCTTAGATTTCTAAGTGGTTGAAAAATTAGACAATACTTTTAACAACTGAGGTCTGAAAACAGAGTGAACACAGATTTTGCTGCAGTGATATTTGTAGATGTAGCTGCAGTACAAGATGAATTTACTATTTTATTGTGCTTACCTGGTTGGGTTCAAACTTCTCTGCTGTGATCCGCATACTCGCACTGTTAAAAGGACCAACAAGTCATTAGGAAAGCACTTAACCTAAATCATTGTCCTTTTGAGGATAACCTTAAGGGCCAAATTTACCACTTGAAGCTGAAATGGAATCAAAGTCATGCAGTTAGTTGATCACATATGATCACTGCATTTGAGAAGAAGACCAGTGATCTTGTTTTTAAAGTTAAAAGAAGCTTTTCACGGGTGAAAACATGTTTAAAAACGTTTTTAAAACATCATTTGAGTCAACATGACTGCCACTGACACCATGTGATAAAATAACTGGCTACATTGTCTTAAAGTCAGTTAGGCAAGAACTCTTAATGCGAAAGTGTTCAGTGCATGATAATGGGTCATTTGTGGAAAAAAAAAAAAAGTAAAAGGTAAGCATCATTCACATCAGATGAAACTTGACCTGCCAATGTGTGGTTTCTGTATATTGAGGAGAGACAGCTGCAACTAGGAAATCAAATCTTTAAAAAGAGAATACCATACTTAACTATACTAAACTAGAATACAATATAAGTACAAACCCATTTCCATTTGTTTTTTGAAAAATATATGCCTATTTTGAATGTGATGCCAATAACACGTTCCAAAAAAGTTGGGACAGGGGCATGTTTACCAATGTGTTTCATCACCTCATCTTTTAATAACATTCTGTAAGCTTTTGGGAGCTAAGGAGACAGACTGCTGTAGTTTTGAAAGTGAAATGTTTTCCTGTTCTTGACTGATACAGGATTTCAGCTGCTTAACAGTTAGGCTCTCCTTTTTCATATTTTTCATTTCATAATGTGCCAAATGTTTTCAGTGGTGACAGGTTTGGACTGCAGGCAGGCCAATTTAGCACCCAGACCCAGCGTTGTCTTGCTGAAATAAGCAAATACTTCCCTGAAAAAGACATAGTCTGGATGGCAGCATATGTTGCCAAACATGTATATAGTATTCAGCATTAATGGTGACTTCATGATTTTTATCTCTGGTCCAATCCCCTCACTGGGAAGAGGCAGTGGTCATTTTGGCCGCTTGTTAAACCTGCACAGCTGGATCCAGGAAGCTTGTCTAGTGATTAAATTGTTTCTTTATCGACAATTTTAATCTTTTCTGGAACCATCCATCCTTTTATAGGAACAATAGGATTCACCCCAGCAGGCTTGGCTCGCAGATTTTAAGTCACAATGTGTTTTATTCTTAACCTGAAATGACAGCCTGAAATTAGAAATGACTATTCAGCTATCTCTGTAGTCATTAGCAATCAACCTAGGATTAGCCATTCAGACAAGGGAATAAAGCGGAAAGGAAACTATTTTATTAAACCAGCTAATCTTATCAGCATTAAGGCATCCCCGTCACACCTTCATCCTCAAATCACCTCACAGATCCTCCAAAACCGATGTGTGCAACAAAATTACTAACAGGTCATATTAGTTTAAAACACAGAAAAGGCAAGGGCATAATTCATTTAAACATTAGAAGCCTTCGTCAGCACAGTAAATCAGATAATCTGAAAATTTTAATATTATAATTTTGACAGAGTCCTGGCTAAAACAATCTGTATCTAATTCAGAGCTATCCCTACCCGGTTATAATCTACACAGAGCTGATAGGAACGCAAGGGGTGGCAAAGTGGCTATTTACACCAAATCTGTTATTCAAGTAAACTCTTCTCATTATCCAAAGATAAATGTTTTGAGTTCTGGGCCTTAAAAGTATGCACTGGACGCAATAACAGTTTTGTGGTAGCTGGGATCTATAGACCTCCTTCTGCACCCTCTCACACAGTTGATGACTTAGCTTAAGTCAACACTAATGGACTTAATTTTATCCAACAGACTTGATAAAATTACTTCTATAGGTGTCTTTGACCCTGGTTTTAGTGACCACTGCCCTATCGGATGCATTAGAAGCACTAGTTCAATAAAGTCAGGCTCTCGGATGGTGGTTAGAAGAAATTTGAAACATTTTAATGATCAAGGCTTTTTAAATGACCTGGCGCTCAGCGACATCCACTACAGTTCTGAAATTCTGGGTATCGATTTAGCGCTAGTCAGCGGTAAACAAGCATGTTCCTATATAAACGTGAGAATCAGAGATAGATCAAACCCCTGGTTCAATTCAGAAATATCTTCCTTGCTTAATGCAAGAAATAAAGCATGGGCTCTAGCTAGAAGAAATGATGACAGAGACCATTGGCTTACCTTTAGGCAGCTATGAAATAAATGTACTTCTTACATCAGAAAAGCTAAAGCAGAATTCTACCTCCAGATATTTACAAACTCAGCTAAAAATTCCTCTAAATTCTGGAAGACAATTAATTTGCTCAACAACAAATAACGCCCATTCCAAATCATATTGTAATTTACGATCAACAGTTTACTGATTAGACAGAGATTTGCCAAGCATTTAATGCTCACTTTGCAGCTGCTGGACATTTGTTCAATAATATTAACATGGAGGCACCTCTCAATGAAATAGATACACCCTCTGCTGTAAGACATGGTCTCTTTACAATTCACCCTTTTTCTCCTCACTTAGTGGCCAAAGCACTTAACACCATCAATACTAAAAAAAAAAGTACAGAGGACAGTTTGGACCCGTTTTTTCTAAGGCTTGCGACCCCGATTGTTTTAGAACATTATATATATTTTTACTCTATCTATTTTATCAAGCAGAATTTCCAGTATCTGGAAAACAGCACATACAACTCCACTTCACAAAGGAGGTCACGCCACTGATCTTAATAACAACAGACCCATCTCAAAATTGTCATGCTTAGCCAAGATCTTAGAAATCTTAGTAAATGATCAACTCAAGGCATTTCTGCACAGAAATTCAATCTTATCAGACTACCAATCTGGTTTCAGAGAAAAGCACAGTACAATCTCTGCAGCTAATCTCATCTTAGATGATCTTTTCAGTGCCATTGATATAAAGAAACGTTGTGCAGTCATTTTCATTGACCTCTCTAAAGCCTTTGATACAGTTGATCATTCCCTACTCTTAAAAAGTCTACAAAACATTGGTTTTAATCTCAGGGCAACAAACTAGATTAGAAACTCTCTCTCTGATAGACAGCAATGTGTGGCCCTAGGGCAGAGTAAATCAGAGCTACTTGCAATAACAAAGAGAGTCCCTCAAGGTTCGATCCTTGGACATGTATTATTTAATATTTATATTAATGCCATTGCTACCTCCATTGTTGACTGCAAAGTACACTTATATGCTGATGACACTGTCTTGTACTGCTTGACTGACTATAATGGTACTGCAGTAGATAAACTACAGCATTCTTTTAATGTACTACAGTCAGCTTTTTACAATCATAAACTAGTTTTAAATGTTGAGAAATCTAAATTTATGCTGTTTTCCAGAGCCTCTAACATTGATTTTAGCACTTTTAAAAATCACAACCCTGAAAGGATCTGACATTGAAACAATGAGTATAAATACCTTGGCATATGGCTAGATGACAAATGCACTTAAACAACATGTTAACAAACTTACATGTAAACTGAGACAAAAACTTGGCTCCGTGTACTGTAACAAAGTATGTTCGCCAAGGCACACAAGGAGAAAGATCATTGAAGCAACACTATTGCCTTGTTCTGGATTATGGTGACAGATATGGTTATATGGTGTTATACAGATATGCACCCATAACTATTTTGAAATCTCTAGACTCTGTATATCATGCTGCCTTAAGATTTATTACAGATGACCCCTACAATACCCATCATTGTATACTATATGAAAAGGTTGGCTGGTCATCTCTGTCTGTGCGTCGGGAGACACATTGGCTTCTTTTTACATATAAAGTGCTTACTGGCCATATGCTATCGTACATCACAGAAATGCCCAATGTAACTAATGCAGTTTATCAAACTCGTTCTAGTGATTGGATTACCCTTTAGGTGCCGAGAGCGTTTACAGAGCTGGGAAAATCTGCTTTTAGCTACAGTGCACCAGCACACAGCTCTCTGGTGTCACATGAACATTTTAAACTTTTAGTCTCTAACCACCTCCATGCAGCCTGCAACTACTTTATTTGATTTACCTTTTATTATGATTTTTGGTATGTTTTAGCTATGTCTTAACTATTGTTTTACTTTTTACTTTTGTATTTTTTATTTCTTTGCTTTTTATCATTCTTTTTATTAGTATTCTTTTTATTTATTATTGTCAATTTATTGTCTTACATCATCTATTACTTTTATTTCATTAAATTGTTTTTACTTATTTTATCCTGATCTGATCTGTTACTTGATAAGTTACTATATTGTAATTTTAATCATTTATTGATTTAACAGTTTATTGGTACCTTCTTATTAAATTTTACTATTATGATTTTTATTATTTAATTACAACATTTGATTTATTTTCTTTACTGTACAACTTCTCAATCCCTGATTCCTGTATTGCTCAGCTACACTGTGAATGAGGGTCTCCGTCAATGTATTCCAAGTAGAAATAAAGGTTGATTGACTGATTGATTGATTTCCAAAAAGAATTTCAAATGTTGATTCGTCAGACCACAGGACACTTTTCCACTTCCTCTCAGTTCCTCTTAAATGAGCTCAGGCCCAAAGAAGGTGGCAGCATTCTGTTTATATATGGTTTCTTCTTTAGCCTTTTAACTTGTATTTGTGGATGCAGCGACAAACTGTTTTCATAGTCAGTGTTTTTCCAGAAGTGTTTCTGAGCCCATGCATTGATTTCCACTACAGATTCGTGTCTGTTTTTAATGCAGTAATGCCTGAGGGCCCAAAGATCATGGCCAGCAAATGCTGTTTTTTGGCCTTGTCTCTTGCATACAGCGATTCTCTGAATCTTTTAATGTTATTATGTACTGTAGATGATGAAAAGCAAAAGTTCTTTGCTATTTTACGTTGAGAAACATTATTCTTGAATTGTTGCACTATTTGCCTGTGCAGCCTTTCACAGAGTGGTGAACCCCTCCCCATCTTTACTTCTGAAAGACCTCTCGGGATGCTCTTTTTATACACAATCATATTACTGACCTGTTGCCAATTAACCACCAGATGTTTTGATGTACTCAATGAAATATAGGGTTTAAATGATTTGCGCATCATTGCATTAGGTTCCAACTTTTTTGGAAATGGGGCTGTATTTATTATACCACTGTACCAAAACACGAAGAGATACAATACTTTGATATTAATGTAGTGCTAAAACATTATTTTTTTGGTGCTAGCAATAGATAAGACAATAGTAAAGCATTACAAAGACAGGTTAGTAGAAAACTGTGTATGATGGTTATGTTGTAATATATTTACCTCCTCTGAAATGACATGCTTTCCTCCTCTTTTTTCTTCAACATCTGCCAGTAAAACACAGTGTCAGGCGACAGTGCATAATAACTTTCACTCCATGTTTTACAAGTCAAATATTTAGCAAAGATTGGTAAAAGCAGATTTTTTAATGCTCTAGACTCTATAAAAGTGATATTTGCACATTTTAAATGGACATAGGTGCAGATAGTGTGGCAGGACATAACTGCAAAGAAGACAAAAAATGACAAATATTACATATTGTAATGCACTTTGCACTGACCTTTAATGTAACAGAACACAACTCACAACTATGCAATATTCTAACATGTTTACATCAGTCTGTAGCTTTGTTACCCTGAAGGACATGGTCCTGGAGCTCTGTCTTGTAAATGAAGGTTTGTTTGTAGGTTCAAAGCTGCCTGCTGACCCATTTTGATGTTCCTACACATACAGAACCCAAACACACATTTTGTCATTTCAAATAACAAGTGACCAGGTGGCCTTAAAGTTTTGAGTTCAGTGAATTTCAAATAATAACAGAATGAAAAGATGAACTTTTAAATACAACAACCATTCACAACCAATGAAAATAAGTATTAGACGGTTGGATAAAATGTCATTATTATTATTAGTAGTAGTAGTACGCAGTAGGAGTATTAAATAGTGTTGCATCAGTCAATACCATCTTTAGTACTTGCCCATACTAATACCACAGTGAGAATTACGTAGTTGTTAGTACGAGTGCTTCAAATATTAACAGTTAAATCGTTACAATCTAGCTAAATTTATGATATACATTAGCCTGTTTAGTTTGGTTTTGACATGCGCAACTCTACCAGGCAGCACCAAACAACTCAATTGCGCTAATTCACTAGGGAAATCAACACCAGAGCTTGTTTTTCCAGAGTACATTTTCTCTGTACTGTCTGCACAATCTGCTGCTTTAACATTTTACTCTTTACAGACGCTCATATCGTTCCTGAACTGAGAGCTGCTGTAAATTACGAGAGACAAGCAATGAAATAATTACAAGCGTTTGATTTTGGTACATGAACCGTGGAGGATCTTTTGAGCATCAGTGACCTGATCGGTTAAATTAAACTGGTATCTGTCAAATTTATGGTAAAATACTGGCAGCTGTCGTAGCCAGAGTTTCACCGTAAAAAATATGGTGACAATGTATAAGACATTACGGTATGCTTTTTCAACCGTAAATTTTACTGTTCAGAACTGTTGTTTATTTACAGTTAATTACTGTAAAAAAGACATATTGTAATTCTGTCTACAGTAAATTATAAAAAAAAATCTGATCTACCGTAAACCTAACTACAGTCTATCAGTGATAAACACAGTACAACCTTATAACACATTACAGTATTTTATTGCAAAGCTCAACTTCACAGTAAATTACAGGCAGCTGTGGTTGCAAGAATTTTGCTGCAAAAAAATATGGTACAACACATAAGGTATTACAATTAGTTATCATAGATTTAACAGTCAACAACAACTTATGGTATTTATTACAAAGGAAATAACAAATAACATCCATTATAATCCAAGGTAGAGTATTTTGATAAACTTTAAGAAACTTTTCTTGGATGATCCAATAACTTGTCCAGGAAACTCACAAAGCAGTGCTGAGATGTTAAAATAACAGCATGTGTCCATATGTATAAAGGATAATCCATGGTGGAATGAATAAACATTACAATAAAAAATTTGCCACTTGCCCTGGTTGATCAAGAACCAGACTTGACCGAACAAGGCGCTCAACATGGGATAAGAGTCCCAAACAGACAAGATGTTGGATGATGACTAAAACTTAGTGTGTATTGTCAACAGATCTGCATAAGAACTCATATGTTGTCCATCAGGTGTTCACTGTGGACTGGCATGACCCTCTCTGTAGCCAGAAAACAGAAAGAAAGCAAAAGTTAGATTGATGCAGTGCTTGAGCATGATGCCTACATGACTTGTAGCCTAAATGTGCAGATGCTTTGAGTCAATCAGACACCCTAGCAACAAACTACTACACCTTAACAACCACCCGGCACTATCTGGCAACTAGTTCACCTTAGCAACAACCTAGAAACACCCCCAGCAGCCAACTGGTACATCTTAGTATACACCCTGAAACCCTTGCAACCGCCTACAAACACCCTAGCAACTGTCAACAAGCAACCACGTAGTTCACTTTAGCAAACATTACAACCCAGCAGCCACCTTGTGCACCTACACTGTAAAAACAATGAGTTTGAACATGAAGAAAAATGTTAATACCAATATCCTTTATCTTGTTCACCCAACTTCCATAAATTACTAGTTATACTGATTGACATTAGTCAACACTAAAATATTTAGTTGAGCTAGCATAAGAATTTTTGTTGTACTAAGTACAACTAGTCTCAAGCAAAGAAGAACTACAACACGTGAGCACAGCTGATCAATCACTGTTCTAGGAAAGTAATATATGCATTATCATATATTAAGCCACTACAAACGGTATCATATCTTATAACAATGGTGTTTACAAAAAAAAAAAAATTACAAATTACATCACTGAACTTGACTATACGTATACACTTTCTGGCCATTTTATTAGGTAAAGCAAGCTTGTATTTACTTACTTTTTTTGACTGAATCAGGTCAATTTAATATATGTACACTTCATAGTTTTGCAATTGCAAACTGTAATTTATCTTTTTCTCTGCATTCTTTGTTAGTCCCCTTAAACCTTATTCATCAATGATCAGGACCCGCAAAGACAACCACAAAGCAGTTATTAGTTCATTCTCAGCACTGCGGTGACACTGACAGTGTGTGTGGTACTGGTACTAGTGTATCAGATACTGCAATGTTTTAATTACCTCAGTGTCACTGCTAGACTGAGAACACTCCACCAACCACTGATGAAGGAATAGAGGATGGCCAACACAAACTGTGAAGCAGCAGATGAGCTACTGTCTCTGAATTTACATCTACTAGGTGGACCAACAAAGTAGGAGTGTCTAATAGAGTGGACAGTGAGTGGACACAATATTTAAAAAGCTCCAACAGCACTGTCTGATCCACTCATACCAGCACAACACACACTAACATCACCACCACCAAGCCTCTCAAATCTAGTAAGAGATATTTAGAGATGGAGATAGACAGAGATTTTTTTCTGGCTACTTCTGGATTAGGTAGTCAGCAAGAAGCAGGGTGGACAAAGTACACAACTTGTTGTGTAAGACAGGTGTTAGTAACTTGAGTAAAAGAAGATATACTTAATTAGGGTTAATTACTTGTGTAAAGGTATTCAGTCAACATTTTTACTTGAATTGCTTTTAAATTAATCTAAGTACCAGCAGTATAAGCACTGTAATTACCACAGGAAATGTCATTTTGATAAATATCATGACCCATGTGGCTACAGACATGAACAGTTAACTCTAATATCTGGAGCTACGCACTTTGACAAAGTACAATTAAAGTCAACCTGCTAGTTTATCTTGCTAATGTCCAAAGTGCACAATTCATGTGTGTGTGTGTGTGTGTGTATATGTATATATATATATATATATATATATATATATATATATATATATATATATACACACACACACACACACATACACATACACACACACACACAGCTGTCACTGTGTCTTATGATGTCTTGACAGTATTTATAAGATGTCTTGAGACATGAAAGTTAACATCTTAAGACAAAGAAGTAATTATTTTGTGTGTCTTGAAGATGAGGCATGACTTAAGACATCACTTTGTCTTAAGACACAGAGCTGTTGTGTCTTAAGACAGTTCAGTTGAGACCAAAGAGTGGTCCATTACAAAAAGTCCTGTGGTATGAGTGTGGTATTCCTGTGGTACTGCCAAACTGAAAACTACTGAGGATTACCAGGATTACCACAGCACTCCCTAATGTAAAATATAATGAGAATATAACAAGTATGTCCTCAAGAAACAGCCTGCTGTAATCTTATGGTTTTTGTGTAATATTACTAAAAGAACATTCACTAAGGTTTTACTTGCTGTACCTTTGTGATTATTTTTTTTTGATGTTTTGTTTTTTGATTATTGCAGACGTGTTTACAGTAGCAAAAGAGCAAAAGAAAAAAAAAATCAAATTTAAACCATTTACTTTACTTTAAAATGTTTAAACTTGTTTCCTTATATCATTGAAGTTCATGGTAGAATAACTTAATTTATCTCCATTAGTAAATGTTACAATCACAATTATTTAGTAAATGTACTTAACAGCTAACATGAGTACTTTAGAGATCACATACCACCAAAACTTAACGCAAAAAAGCACTTGGTTCACTCTCTTCAACATCTACATTTCTATTTATTTTCTTAAGTAGATCAGGGCTGCCCAAAGTTAGACCATTAGGACTTTTAATTTGGCCCAACAGAAAGAGAGAACAAACCTTTTACATACCATGTATAACTTTCAAAATTATTATCTCCAGGTATTTGGAAAACACAAACAATAATAAACAAATGTATTTGAGTACTAATATAAAGACCTATATATTGTTTCACCACGTAAAATTACATAATAAACAGATTTTTGTTTAAATGTCCAACTTCATACTTTGACTTTAATATATTAAGACATGGCCTCCAGTGATGCTTTGTATGATAATCCTGTACAGCAGTCTCATGTATTTCAAGAGTTTGCAGTTTTCTATCCTGTGTCTAGATTAAAAAAACAAACAAACAAAAACAAAACAGCACAGTTCATTCAGTAGAGCAGAGCGGTGCGAACCGGAAAAAGATCTATGGGAGGACAAACAAAAGACTGGCGGGAGTTTCAGACCAATTAGAGCGCGAGACTCCGCCGCTTGGACGTTCGGTTTTGAAGCGCAAGCGCTCTTTGGGGCCGTTCCTCCTTTTAAAGCAAATGCGACCGTTACAAGCCGTTTACAGTGAGTGAGTCTCTCACGTCGCTAACGCGGGCAGTTTTAAAGAGTTTGTTTAGCGAGTGTTAAACCTCGATAAGACAGTCTCTTACATTCCTTACCAAGACAGCGCCATCTGCCGGGTGACGTTTTCAGCTCCCAAAAACGAGGATTTTAAGCTGCGTATCTGACTAAAGTTAACTGACTGGACCGAGTGGAGTGGCGACTGGAGTTACGACTGCAACGGTCAGAATCTGCTTTTAAAAGGTGAGTAGTGACAAAATGAGATAAGCAGCCTCACTAACAGTCAGCTGGAGTAAACATTTTTTTCTGTATTTCTGGGTCGATCTCCCGAGTGAAGGCACCAGCATTAGGTTAGCGTATAGTTAGCTAGCTAGCGGCTCCCAGCAGCGCACTGTAACCATAGCGTTAGTGACCGCCCAGCTTCAGCTCTGTAACCTACAGCTGTCTCATCTGGTGAGATGTTATGCTTGTGTGCAGCAGAATCAGTCAGTTGAAGCATTTAACTTTTAGCATATAGTTAGCTAGCTAGCTAGCGGCTAAGCGGCTTGTCTGTTTACGCCTTGCGGCTGCGTCAGATGTCGCTTAGCACTGTAAACATACCGCCCAGCTTCAGCTCTGTACAGCTGTCTCACCCAGCAGCGCACTGTAACCATACCGCCCAGCTTCAGCTCTGTACAGCTGTCTCACCCAGCAGCGCACTGTAACCATACCGCCCAGCTTCAGCTCTGTACAGCTGTCTCACCCAGCAGCGCACTGTAAACATACCGCCCAGCTTCAGCTCTGTACAGCTGTCTCACCCAGCAGTGCAGCCATGGACACTCATAAGATTTAGAGTATGGACAGGTGAGATGTTACACTAGTATGCAGCTGAATCAGTCGGTTGAAGCATTGAGGAAGCTGGAACAAATGAAAGGCTGCCTCAGAATTAAATCTAAGATTGATCTCAGTGCAGCAGGGTTAGCACACTGAAAAGCACAACAATGAAACTGAACATAGTCCGTCAGTTTGTGTAGTTCAGAGAGGGTAGTAATCATTTTAATTTGCTCAGTTACATTTACTCTAGTAACGTCTTGGTGGATTTGTACTTTCCAGAATATTTTTAAAATGTATTATTTGTGCTTTATATTAATAATCTATGTTTTACTCGGCTACATTTTAGTCAGTAATATATAATGACCAGTTTGTTTTGTGTTTTTCATTGTTATGCCTTGGTGTTGTTGTTTTGCTGCATTTACCTCATGTGTCTGTTTTGTTTTAGATGTTTCTCATCAGCAATCATCTGAAGCTGAGCAACTGGTGAGACTCAAGTTTTAATTTTTTTAATAAAACTATATGAATGTCAGACAGATGTTTAGATTTGGTGGGTATTCCAAACAAATATATTTCATGAAGTATTTATTGTAATACAGAAGAGCAGAATGTTTAGGTAAAGCTGGGTTAGAGTACTCAGATATCTGCGCTTTGTTCATTACAGCTGTGTTCAAAATATTGATGTGGCAATATCACCAACACTATATCAATATTTATGAATTTACTTCTTCATGGTACCTTAATGTCTAATACTGCAAGTCTCAGAGCGCTACAATTTATAGCATACAGCATGTGGTAAACATGCTGTAATAGAGTTTAGCTCTTATTAATAATCATTTCATGTAATAATTCTCTGTGAGAGAGATTAGAGGCATTGAACTCTTCAAACATCTGGTTCTTGTCACTGCCACTGTGAACAACTCTGACTAAGTTTTTCCACAATGGAACATTTCTTATCAGACTACTTTTTTGCATCTTAATGATTAAATTGTGCTTAAAAATTGTGTAATTCTCCTTTAACACAGCTTTTAACAGATACAGATATCAGTACTAAGCTCACACCTGCCTCAACTGCAAATGATCATTTCTGTTACATGTTGATTTAGGCATGTTAGAGGATGAAAACAACAGAATTGTGAATTATCTAATCAACTTTGTTGTTTTCAATCCTTCCAAAGGAACATCCTCTCTTTGGGTCTCATCCAGTATGGTGGCAGTCCATATCATTCTCAACACTCAACTGTGCTCTTACACAAGTGGCTTCATCCTGATGTTTCATTACACTGAAAATCACTGTCTGAATATCAGCTATGCGTGCGAGCTGGGTGCCACGCTGGAGTTCATGCATCGGTATTATTTAAAGCCTTGTCACATTTCTTTGTGTACTAAATGCCTGAGTTGATTTTAGATGAGTAAACGTATTTAATTGATTTTTTAACAGATGCATTTTCCTCATATCTCTGACAAAGAAGACTAACACAAAAAAACAGAGGAAGAAGCGATGGGCTGTGAATCTGACAGTTCTCTCACTCATCATGGATTTAACTCTAAAAGGAGAAATCGGTAACATTAGCAGTGTGATAAGTAATTTTAGTGTTCAGGCATTATGGCATGGACATATTCACATCGAGTTATCTGTGTCCTGTTTCCTGTGTCCACGTATGTCCACATAAAATGTTCCTAGCACATCTGAGTCTGGTATTAATTGTTTGACAGCTGATCATTATCTGACTCAGGTATGTTATGAGTGCTGCTGGGGTTCAGACCTCTGTATTACTCTGTTGGTCAGTGTTTCTTTTTAGTCCATATGAATTTGTCTTAAAATTGTTTCCCTTCATTTATAATTGTTCATAGTACTACGTTGCTAATAACTTAAGCATAACTTATATACGGAATAACAGCTGACCTTAAAATCAGATTAATTGGTTTGTGAAACTGTATATTTATTGCAGTATATTTCAAATTTCTACATAAAGTCAGTTAACATGTTTTTCCTTGTCTGTAGAACATCTCAAGTGTGATGACACTATTGTACTATGCATATACACAGTTGTAAAAACAATGAACAATAACTGTAATCTATATTTTTTGAAAGCTATGTGGGTGCTTTTTCATGGGCTATGCTTTGGATTGCAGAGTAAATTATTTGAATGTAGAAGTATTGTGAATTTAACAGATTAACAAGGAAATACAAAACTGTAAAACAGTGATTTTCCATACCCCTTTAAATTACATTACTGTAATTTATGCATACTTATTATTGCTCTTTGTTCTCCTTATTCTTATTATTATTTTAAAAGTTGATAAAATGATACCTTCATAAAAAAAATGAAGCAACTGTAAAATAGTAACAGAAAAAAATGTTTTATTTTTACCACATTTTTTAAAACATTAAGGGTTAATTACTATAAAAAGGTATTTAAAAGCACTGAATTAGATTTTTAAATTTTGCAGCAATGCTGTATTACAAAATAGTTGCATAAGAGTCTTTCTTCATACTACCACCATGTTGAAGGCATGGTATGAACTCACAAATAAATTTTCACTGATTCCATGAGCTTTTCTAATGCCACAGAAACATTTAAAGGGGAATTCCACATTTGTGTAAACTTGGCATAATTCTGTCATTGCGATGTAAACAAAGTCATTTAGTGGTTTCATATAAAATGGCTCATTGTAGAGAAAGACTGGGAACCATGTGCCTATTATTATTATTATTACTTTTGTTGTTAAATTTGTTATGAAATTTATAACTGTAGTATGTACTAATGTATGCAATGTTTGTATGTTTATAAAATAATATACAATATATTAAAATAAATGATACCATTATGCATCTTACATAGAACAAAAAAATTAAATAATTACTAGATTTTTTGCTATAAATAATGTTACGTTTTAAAATTCTCTTAAAAATATTTAAAAGTAAAAGATTTATAAAAAAAAAAAATAATAAAAATACATATGTATCCTACATCTTGAGACATCTTGGGATGTTATCATAGCCAAGACATCTTAAGATCCGTGTCTATAGACATGTCTTAAAGACATGTCTTCATTTCTTAAGACATGCCTCAAGATGTCCTTAGACGTCTTCATAATATGTCTTTAGACGTGTCTTAAGACATCCCAAGACATGGTAATGGCTGGGTATATATATATATATATATATATATATATATATGTATATATATATATATATATATATATATACACACATATACACACACACACACACACACACACACACATATACATACACATATACACACACACACATAAACACATATATATATATATATATATATATATATATATGAAAATAAAACATAACCAATACTATTGTTTCAATGCATTATGATTTCCAAATTAGAGTTTACTTTAAAAGCAAGAACTTTTGTAAGTAAAAACAAATAGAATACTTTTATTTTAAATCAACCACTATTTAATTTTTATTGTTACTCACGTTCAGAAGTTTTGTACTTTGTTCAGTCCTGATCAATAGGCTCCTGAAGCTGCAAATGTGAGGGCCTAGAAGAAGAAAGACACCCTGAAATATAAATTTTTTTCTTTTAAGTTTGTTTGTATACCTGGAAGCAGATATATGCATCCTCCAGGAGAAAACATTTAAAATGTCACAAACCTGTTCTTTCCCAAAGAGTATTACTGTCAGTCAATAGTCAGTCATGAGAAACACAGAGATACTAGTAACTAGTACAAAACTGACTTCAAATAAAGACAGACATTCATCTTAGGCTATTAATGTCACAAGTGTAGAAAAATGAGTATAAACAAACCAGCAGCATGCCAGAGAAAGAGGCAAATAAACATTGCTTTCATACCTGAGAAATGCTTGTGGTAGATGTAGGAAATGTGTAGGTAACTGCAAGAAGAAAAGATATGGTTAAGCCTTAAAACAGTGATGTAAGGAGAAGAAAGACCGATTTCACAAACTTTAGTCTGATATAGCTAGCTAGGATAGTTAGCATGTAAAATCACTTGGCAGCTAGTTACCAAATTGCAATTGACCCTAGTGTTTTAACTGTACCAGTCACCCGACGCATCTCTCTCAGATTTCTGTTTTTATCCTTTAAACATGCTAAATATCCTCTTCTTGTGAGAGAAGCATCGAGTGTGCTCTGTGGTGCGTGAGCCCATTAGCCTACTGGACACCAAGCTATCAGCTCCACACATCACAGAGCGCAGTTAGCTAGCTAATTTCTGCTTTTCTGTCGCTCCAACACCAGTCACTCGACGTCTCCCGTTCAGATTTGAGCCTGTATTCATCATGGGTTAGCACAAATTAAGGCCTCAGCATACTTCCTGCAGAGACGTCGCACGGAGGACTCGCTCGCCGTGTCGCGCACATGGCAGCTGGGCGAACTCCGCGGACAAAGTCACTACGCGACAGGGCCTGTGATTGGTCAGTAAAAAAGAGGCATGCCATGAAACAAAGATGGACAACTTTGAGGAGCTTAGGCTTTGGAAGATGCACTAATATTTCACTGAGAAACGCGCATTTGTTAAATAAACAACGGATATCTCCTAAATGTAAGATGTTATTCGGTAACTTAGTGCTAACTAACTAGTGCTAAGCACCTAACATACAGATTATCTTATATTTAGGTTCACAAGAGGACAATGCTGAAGTTGGCTTTCTATTCATCAGCTTCTTGTTTGAATTTCCCCGTTCCACCTTAAATGGTGGCAGTATTCTGAACTCAAACATCGCCATAGTTAGAACTTTGAAATAATCGTTTTCCAGCAGTCATGGAACTTATCACTAAATGTCGTAGCCTCACGTGGAGCATCCGCGACAGGCAACACGAAACCGCAGAAAGTATGCAAGCTTGTAAGCTCGCTAAGGTGCTTTCGGCTTTGCACAACCCTCGAGAATTTAATTTCGCAAAAAGTATGCTGAGGCCTTTAGGCGGCATAATCCGGTCGTCCAGCAGAGCTATTAACTTAGCCTAAGCTTGCGCGTACGTAGCTAGCTAAGCTAGGTTACTTAGTTAGGTTAGCTAGCTAGCAACTCTAGTAAGTGTACACACCAGATATTCGACACTGTCTCACTTTAAATTTGTAATTTTTCATATTTCTCATATTTTGTAAGAACAAACAGTCATCTAAAAGTGGTGACTCGCTAGCCTACCAAAATTGTATATGATAGCTAGCTAGCTAGCTAACGGTTAGCAAGTAATGCTTATGTTCGTTTTTGACATATGGAAAGTTCAGCATTAACAAATTCTGGGATTAGGTTTGAATAAGTATCTTAAAAACTACTTCTATGTCAAATACATCAATAATTTACTCACCAAACGCGTCTTGATTCCTTTCGAAGTTTCCAAAAGCGGCTCTAGGCGCGCAGTTCCCACATTCACGGTGAAACGTTGACGACGGCTCCGAGCTCAATGCGGGCGCAATGTGCTTTCCTGAGTACACGTGGAATCTTTTCGTAATTTTTGGCCAACACATCAGTTGCAGAGCCTCGCCCGTATCTGTACCTGAGCTGATTTCGATGTGCCAGTGACAACTCTTTGCCATGTTCCCCGCACAGCAGCCGAGCTTAAGCCGACTATGTAGTTTTTCTTTTATTTTCTCAGGTTATGTGGAGCCGTTTTTATAGAGAATCAGTTAGGCTAACAAGTTCGCTCAACCGCTGCTCCGCCCAAGTCCTGTAAAAAAAACCGTTTTATCCACTTTAAATAGTTCAGGCAGCCTGTCTGCAGTGAGATGGCATTAACACAGTAAAGGTTGATAAGTTAATCATATCATAATGAGAACGTTGGATCAATTATATGTTTTAAATTTACCTGATATTTAGCAACATCCTTACACCCACCTAATAAACACTGGCAACCACAAATGATTGCTAGCGTTGCTGCACAGCAATCCCTTGACTTTCTTCAAGAAATGCATCTTTCCAGTTGTTTTAGTTTTCCATTGCATGTAGCACATTAAGTGTCAGATTTACAAGGACACTGCATAAAATGACAGTAAATTACAGTATATTTAAACATATGTTTTACCTTGAAATAAACATTATTTAACAAACATATACCATATTTTAACATCTTATTTTTTGTAGAAATAATGGTATGATTTTGCTGAGTAACAGAGTGCTTGCATTCCTGCAAAACTTCTGATCAATAAACAAACACCATGTGTGTAATTTAGTCCACTTTAGCCGCGCAGTCCACCTTCCGAACGAAATGAATGAGATACATCACAAAAAACAAAACTGTGGTGCACCTTTAGAAAATGAACTGGGAATGAAAACAGCCTGATGTTCTTCAGAGATGTTAGCTAACCAATACTACTATCAGAGGCTGCAGTTACTGAAACTGTAAAAGTATTGATACTTGCATAAAACAATTACATAAGTAAAAGTACTTTCCCCAAAACAACTTGAGGAGAAGTACAAAAGAAGCAGGATGAAAATCTATAAGTGTTCAGTACCGCAGTGGAATTTCTACTGCATCCAGCATTTATCAGCCTAGGAACTAAATATTGTGTGGCTCTGATCTTCTCTTTTTAGGGTTTGGTCTAAAACATGAAGCTCAGAAGTCAGAAATGTAACCAATCACAAAGCAGTACATATATTGCCACTATCAAAACATACTTAAACACAAAAAATGGAAGTAGTATCTAAATATGAATAGCTAAAACGTATCAGAGTAAAAAGATTCTTTATTCATTTTAGTTGAAATAAAAGTAATATGATTTGAAAAATGGAGTAAAATCCATGAATATTTTACTAAAGTGCATGTACTTTAAATGAAACTAGTTACTGCGCACCTCTGAGTAGGTTTTTAAAGACATGTTCATGAAAGGCAGTTATAGTACGTGGCCTAATTGCATTTCGTCACTCAGCCAGTTGCCGTTTGAAAAAGTATGTTTTGCCCCACCACTTTTGAAGTTGTGGCACCAACCCTGGAAAAAAGGGTTTTGTTCCACGTCAGAAAAACATTTCTTTATAGCTGTAAATAGATTACATTTTATAGTACTTTTATTTTACAAAGACAATTTTAAAAAATCACCATATTAACGTTTTTACCTTCTAATTCTTTTCAGTCAAATTTTTTTTGCTTACAGTTTGCTAATTTAACCTATGTGTTTTCACCCATACTGGGGAGGTGGTTGTGGTTTTGTTTTTGTATGTTAAAAACTGGCTAAAATCACACAATGTATTCCTGGCGGGAATATTCTAAGGTGGAATGTTTAAAGTGCCCAATGGCTTTGTGTCTGACTGCCATGGAGTTAGCACCACTTCGCTGTGTGAGCAGACCTTTTAAATGCTTTTCTATGCTAGTTCAAATTTATTCAAATGAGCCAGTAAAGTGTCTATTTAAATCTATCCAATAGTGCCCCAATGTCACTTACTTTGGGAGTGTCTACACAGATCCAAGGTTGCCAAGTCTGCAGCCTGCTTAGAAATTTAAGGCTTTCAAAATGAAATGACAATGGATGAGAGTAAACAGTATTATTTACTTTAATGTGTGCTTTTAATGTTTATATATTCCTATATATTTATGGTAGCTTATATTTTTGAGTCTTGGTTTATGAAGAGCTTTTGACTTTGCCATCTGTAACATTACTTACAAAGCTTTCTGGCAACCATGCTCCCACTAAGTATTATGGGCATGTCACATTGGAGAAAGCAGTTTCTTTGAAAGTTTTGTAAGACAGTAACTTTTTAAACGTTTTTAAATTTAAATGTTTGAATGTACTGCAGCATCTCTTAACTACAAGCTGTATTGTTCCTGAGGACTTGGTACTTGGTGTTGTCTCTTTAAGAAAAGCACAAAGCAAATCATCCTCGCCTTTACATCTACATGCAAATCTAGCTAATTATATGGCAAGCCATTTTAGCTTTTAATCCTTTTTTCTTGATTTCAGGAATTCAATTTACACATGTGAAAATTTAATTTTCACTAGTAATATTTACATTCTTGATATCAAGATTTGAATTTTCACTAGTAAAAAATTGAATTTCTACTAGTAAAAAGTAAATTTTTACTAGTAGAAATTACATTTTTACTAGTGAAAATTATATTTCTTGATATCAAAAATAATTTTTTTACTAGTTAAAATTATATTTTTGATATCAAGAATAACATTTTTACAAGTAAAAATTAAAATTGCATTTTTACTAGTACAAATTGAATTATTACATGTTCTAATGTTAATTAGCTTGATTTGCATGTGGATATGAAGGCGGGGATGATTTGCATTGTGCTTTTCTTAAAGAGACAATGGCAAGTACCATAAATATATATTACATAACTGAATTGAATTGAATTCTTGATATCAAGAATGAAATAAAATGAAGGAATAAAATTTTTACTAGTAAGAATTAAATTTCTACATGTGAAAATTTAATTTTTACTAGTAGAAATTTAATTCTTACTAGTAAAAATGTTTTCCCCATTAAAAATGAATGGGGAAACTCATGAATTATCACTAGTAAGAATTCAATTCTTGCTGGTAAAAACTGAATTCTCACTAGTAAATATTTAATTTTCACATGTAGAAATTAAATTCTTACTAGTAAAAATTAAATTGAATTCCTGATATCAAGACAAAAAGGATTAAAAGCTAAAATGGCTTGCCATACTGCAAGCTAAAGTGCAAGCATTATTTTTCCTAATGACTTATACGTAATATATATTTATGGTACTTGCCGTTGTCTATTTAAGGAAAGCACAATGCAAATCATCCCCGCCTTCACATCCACATGCAAATCAAGCTAATTAACATTAGAACATGTAATAATTCAATTTGTACTAGTAAAAATGCAGTTTTTACTAGTTAATTTTTTTTACAAGTAAAAATTCAATTTCTACTTGTGAAAATTTTATTCTTGATATCAAAAATATAATTTTGACTAGTAAAAATTTTATTTTTGATATCAAGAAATCACATTTTTACTAGTGAAGATATTTTTACTAGTAGAAATTGATTTTTTACTAGTAGAAATTAAATTTTTACTAGTGAAAATTCAATTATTACTAGTAAAAATTTTACTAGTGGAAATATTTTCACATGTGTAAATTGAATTCCTAATATCAAGAAAAAAAGGAATACAAGTTAAAACAGCTAGGAATATCAATAATTCAATTTTCTAGTGAAAAAAATCGATTGGTAAGAATTAAATTCCTGATATCAAGTTTTTATGAGTAAGAATTCAATTTTCGCATGTGTAAATTGAATGCTTGATATCAAAAATTTAATTTCTACATGTAACAATTCAATTTTTACTAGTAAGAATTAAATTTTCACATGTTTAAATTGAATTCCTGATATCAAGAAAAAAGTATTAAAAGCTAAAATGGCTTGCCATATAATTAACATTAGAACATGTAATAATTCAATTTGTACTAGTAAAAATACAATTCTTACTAGCCAAAATAAAATCTTTACTAGTGAAAATTAAATGTTTACTAGTGAAAATCGAATTCTTACTAGTAAAAATTCAATTTTTGATATCAAGAATTTAAATTTTACTAGTGGAAATTACATTTTCACATGTATAAATTGAATTCCTGATATCAAGAAAAAAGAATTAAAAGCTAAAATGGCTTGCCATATTTCCTGACATCAAGAAAAAAAGCATTAAAAGCTAAAACTGTTTGCCATAATTCTTGATATCAAAAATATATTTTTAACTACTACAGATTTCATTTTTAATATAAAGAAATGTAATTATTACTCGTAGAAATTAAATTCTTACTAGTAAAAATTCAATTTTTAATATCAAGAATTTTCCCATCTGAAAATGGAATTCCTGATATGAAAAAAAAGGATTAAAAGCTAAAATGGCTTGCCATATGCCATACATGTGTACAGTTTTTTGACAGTAAAAATATTAATTAAAATTAAAATTTTAACTAGTTATTATAACTACTTATAATATGCATTAGAGATATGTATCATTTCAGATCTTTAAAATATAGTTGAAGATATCGAGTTCTCTTTTAACTAGTAAGAATAATATTATTGATATCTGAATGCAAAATTGTAACTTGTCAGAATGCAGTTTTGACTAGTAATAACTACATTTTATTTTATATTTACATGTAAGATACAGATATCTGTAATTATGTTTTGACCAGTAGGAATTACATTAGAATGAAACTGGAAACTTGAGCACTCTGGGAACATCTTCAATATTTCAGCAACAAGAAGATCAGTTAAATTATCAACAATTATCAACAGTTTAACTAGCTAAAAGGCATGCAAAGTAGCTTTACTGGCCATGACATTTTATTGTGGGTTGGACCCTAAAGGATGAAATAAAGTAGAGTATAATTTGTGATTTCCTTGTCTAGGTTCTTTTTTAGATGTAGTTGTACTGTACCATAAAGTTTTAAAAGTAGGTTAACTTTTGATCTGACCTGCTAATAAATGTGTCCGATGGTTGCGCCAAAGTAAATGTGGTATTGGTGCATTTTTGTACATCTGGTCCATACCTGATTCCAGTATCATTATCGATGCATCCCTAATTATTATAATCTTTCTAGAGATCTTACTGCAGTTGACACACAAAACACGTCTCAGCAAGTTCTATGCAATACCTCAAAAATCCCAGAGGAGCTCAGAGTTGAAGACTGCTAATAAGAAACACGCCTTATCTTTAAGATAAGAGTAGAGTTAGCTTAGACATTCACTCCCCTACCTAAGAATGGCTAATATTGCACTTTATTATGTCTTTGGAAGAGGGCCATAGTCCACCAAGTAAATGTGATGATTAAATTGCAGATCAATAAAACTATTCTTAGACAACTTCTTTAGTAGAACACTTGCTTCTAATACCTGAGAGGATGCAGACCTAGTGCTGAGAGGAGATGTCACTCTTGTCTTGGCAACATTCTTGTCAAAAGAGATGGAAACAGAGCTGATCAAATGAAACAAGAGGAAAAGAACTCAAGCAGAGCAAAAGGTTGTCTTCCAGATATTACCTTATCAAAGGAAAAAAAAATTCAGTAATCGTATGTATTTATATCTTTATGTATGCTTACCTTACAAATGTTTGCGATGACTCGGTTGGTGTGAATGTGTTTGCATGATAATCAGCCTTTGTGCTCCCATTTTCTGTCTATAAAAAAGACAAATAAAAAATATGGAGTAGTTACAGCATGATTTCAGTTCTGCAGTGAATAATAGCTGCTGAAATACATGTTTTGTTGACCCAGGAACTACAATTTGTTACAACAACTGCAGTTTATAGAGATTGCTGCTTTGACTTAAAGTAAATCATATGAAATCAAAACACTTCTTTTATCAAACATTTATAATGAATAATTCAGCATAACATATTTACAGTAAACACTTGTGGGGCATTTTTAACAGTACACATATTCTGGCATAGAATATCACAGAAGCAAAGGCAGGGATCTCAGAAATACGTTTTAGGACCCAATATGCTTTTACATGTGAGGTTACCTGAGGTAAACTAGGCCCCAGGCAAAACCTTCGGTTAATGCTGTAGATGATTAATCACAGTCTCCAGTTAGTAACAGAATACAGCCTCAAAGATATCACTGCCTTTACCTCTGACCCCAGTTCAGAGGTAAAGGCAGTCACAGTTAAACTGTGAAGATGACAGCACATTGAATTCAAAAAGCTTTATGTAGATATTCAGAGGATTTAAATGTTTACAGCCTCAGTTGCATACTCCTAAGTACAAAAACTTTTGCAAGTTATACAACTATAATCACCAATATTAATTATGTAGTGCTTGCACTGGCTAATATTAGTTACATTTCTTCTCAAACATACCAAGTGTAACTGCCAGCACCTAACTGCTCCTTTTACAGTTTGAGGAAAAAAGAATGGAAATTTGTTTTTAACACTTTCAGGTTCTCCAGTGATTTGACTGGGTATCAAAAATAACCATTTTTTGCCCTCTATGCTTGTTCAAAATGCTAGGTCAAAGCTATTAGGTTAAACAATAAGAGCACCTGCTTGTCTCTTTCTGAGACTGGGCTGTGAGTGAGGATGGAAGACACTGTTGGGGAGGAGGCAAGGGTCTGCTTGCTCATCTTCATGTCGTTATTTTCAGTGTCTCCCAGTACCTCCACCTGTGCCTCTCCTGCACCGTATTCCTCTCCCACGACCTCACCTCCACCTTCTTCCTCTTGCTTTTGCCTACTCAGTGTCTCTACATGTCTCCTCCTCCTGCGTTCATCTCGCATGCGTAGCATCTCCACAAAGTCCATCTGCAGCTGCTCCAACACTCCGCCACCAGAGTCATCACCTTCAGGAACTAAACTCTCACTTGAGATACACAATAAGTAATGATATTCTGTATGCTGATCTGATATATCCACATACAAAATATTTTATGTAAGAGCAAAAAGATTTACATTATTATAAAATGATAAGTATTGAATTTAGACAACATACTCTCTAAGGCATTTAAATAAGTGAAGAAAAGTCTTCATGAGGATGGATTCCTCATCTTCTCTAATAGCTACATAACCTCTCTGGTTCTTGGGATAAAAACCCTTCAGAATAGATTATTTCTTCAGAGCAAAATAATTAACATTATAAGTGTACGAATGCTACCCCAATGTATGGTGCCAATTCACATGATGACTTTCAGATGCCCACATGGCAGCCATCCAATTTATGTATGCTATATGACAGCACAGAATACACACCCGCCTATGAATTATGGCCATCATATACCATTATGACACAATAAAATATATATTTCTAAAATAGTACTGTCATTGTTGACCTGAGCTCTTTATGCAAACATCCTTTGGCTACTTTGTCTGTTCAAACAGCATTTACATGAGGATCTAGAATAGTCTGCATAATGCATACAAGCAGCCTCTTTTTTATCATCTTCTAACCTAATGTTCTGTGGTTCAGTGTCATCACTGAAAATGTCTCTGTCCACATCACTGACGGAGCTCTTTGTTTTTCTTCTCCGCTCTCTCTCAACTTCCTCTTCATCTTCCATTGTCCATTGCTGGGCCAGCCTAAATACACATAACAAAGATATCTGCAGCTAAAACTAGTTGCCATACACAAACATAATAATAATAATAATAATAATAATAATAATAATACATTTTTAAGACATAACATATTCTCATTTCATGTTCTATTGGCAGTGTAAGACGTTTGACTTCTGCTCATTCGTACACACTGCATCTCACAAACTGTTGTGAAACAGGCTTATAAAACCACTAGCACACGTCATGGACTACTAAAGAAACGGTTGCTTTAGGCCTAAGTGACCGAAATAGCAACGCTGGCTGTTTCAGTAGCACAATGTCTAAAATATTCGCTCAGGTAATCCCCGGAAAAACAATTGTTTTTTTCGGATAAGCAGTTGACAGTTTTTTTCTCGTTACTGCATTTGCAGCGGAGAGCAAAATAATAAAAAAATGAAAGCACTTTATTAAACTTACCTGGACAAAGCTGACCAGTTTTGCCGACTAATGGACATGTCCAAGCAACAATTTATCGCGGTCTTTTACAGCGCTAACTGGAAGAAAACGTGCACGTATTCCCTCTCGAGACGTCCTCAGCAGCTCCCACAGGGCACTGTACTCTCATCTACCTGTAGTCCTCCGCTCACTTCGAGGAGGACGGATCACCTGACCCTAGAGGTGTAGCTAATTACAAGTTGCAACTGTGCATAGTGCACTGCCGCTTTGTGTTGATAAAACCAAACTTATTTATACACAGGTGCAGTGGTATTAGGCTTCGTATCGTATTTACACGTATCACATTATTCCATACAATAGTATATTTTAAGGATTTTGTATGAAAAAAAAATAAATTACAGAACAGCGGAATAAAAGCAATCATCAACGCATGATGTAATACTTTCACTAGGCTTTTTTACCCGTTTCACTTCACTGCAAAACATGAACAACGAAACATTCCACAAAGTTCGATCAAGCAGAGAAGGTCACTTTAATTAAACACTTAAAAATTTGATACCAATTTTTGTAACTTCTTCAGGCTCCACTAGGATTTACTTAATCTATTTACTATTTCTTACCACGCCTGTAAAACGAAGCCAGATTGTACTTTGACCAGGGTGCAGTAAAACAAAGTACCCTGTTAAACTGAATACCACAACTGAAATTTACCAAAAGCCAAATACAAAAGTGCTCTCAAATGCTGTCATGGTGATCCTGTAAAATGTCTTGTTATTTGGAGGAGGAGAGCTACTATCTTTAATGTGGTTCTGTGTGGCCATCTCAGCATGATCAGGTGGAAATAATCAGATAAAGAGAGCTTCAACTGTAAATAACTAGTTTAATTGGTTCCCATCTTTTTGAATAATGTGTTCTTATTGAGTTGTTGCTGTTGTGTTGCTTTGCTGTTTTTAGTGCCATCTTTTACATTTCCTTTGTAGAATTTCCATTTAGTTGGGTTTAAGGTTGTGGTGCATGCATATGGTAAAACTAACATGTAGCCTACCTAGATCAGACAAAAGAGTGCTTATGAGTTCTGTGCTACTGCTGGGTAACTCACGCCAGTTGATAGGGAGGACACACGCCTATTTGATTTGCATTGAAGCTGCACACCACACCCAATATCAACACAGCAAAGACAAAGATATCTGAAATGCAAACAGGACTTAGTCTTTCTTTTCTGACCGTCATACAGTCATAATTTAATTTATTTGCATCTAATCAGAGAGAGAAATGAAAATGAGCAGGTAATGTAAATGTTTTAGCAGTTTACCTAATTGCAATGCAAAATAGGGACAACAGTTTTATTCAGCAAGTTTTAGGTTTCTCTTTTTTGAATCTGTGATACAGTTCAAAGTCATTTACACATATTGACTTCTTTAAGGCATAACATTTAAAAAAAACTTTTTGTGTCCCTTACAGAAAAGTAAGTGTCTAAAAACAAGTCAGCACCTGATGTAATGTGAATAATAACAGAACATGTGACACATTATCTTCTGATATTACAGGTTGTCACATGTTTTTCACCTCTGAACCCACAGTACTGTGGTATTGTTTTATATGTATTGTATGTACACAAAAATTACATGTACACAAAAAATGTGCAGATGAACAGTGTAAAAATGACAATCATGACAAGAGGAATTCACAAATGAATGAAAACTAAAGATATGCATTATATGAAAAATGGTGTGAAAAATAATGTGAATTGTCATGTGATTATTTACACACTAAAGTTATGTGATTTTTCTGTAATGGATCACCAAGATAGATCACCAGAGATTCTACATGTAGAATTATACATATTTAAAGACAAGGTTTAAAGTACACACCGAGGGAATTTCTAGACTGCTGGTTGTACTGGTGCATACTCTAAATTAAGTGGGCCAGCCCTTCCTCTTTGCTTGTCAGTCCTAGGAGCAGAACATTTATGCCTTAATTTGACAAAAAAAGACCACATATGGCATGTGTAATAATTCATATGAAACCAAAAAACTACTTTCCAGTTGTGTGATTTTGTTCTTACATCATCAATTCATGGTCATTAGAAAACGCAGATGTGCAAAATGAGAAGTCGTTAATTCAACAACGTCCCTTGTATTTAAAATTAATTTGTAGTTCAACCCTTAAAAATGACTTTTTATGTGGTAACACACAATTTAACTAGTTTTACTTAATAAATTACTTTGATTAAAAGGATTCCTTTAAAGTTTATTAAAAGTATTATCTAGATTAAATAAAACCAGTTAATTTAATTTATTTGTTAACACATTAAGTATTTTTTTAGGTTGAGCTACTAAACACGTTTTTATAGTGTAGTTTTATTTGTGTATAAAATTCGACTAGAGACTACTAAATTAGACTACATAAGTTGCTAACTTAACTAATGCCTTTGATTTAGTGCCCTAATATGCATTTTAGTTGGCAACAAATGGTTAACCCCTAACATACATGTTAATATTATTCTTCGTGCTTTGTGGGTGATGTGCCATTGACAGATGAACCTTTGTAAAGCTACATTGTTAAATACTTGCATATGTTTATGTCCACCTACTGCTAGCTCTGTTTTGAGAGCAGCTGCCACACAGCCTGACTGGGCAAAACATTCAAAGGAAAGACTCTGGGGCACTGCAGGAAAAGTAGTGCCTGTAAAAGAATTTGGATGGTCATGTTGTTTGCATTGGGTAGTTTAGCTCAGCAATGAAGGCAAACAGGAAACGTGATAGCTTACTTACTGACTTTTTCCACTGACTTAAATTAAATAAATTGCAACAATTTACTGGTGCACATACCCCAATAAATTGGACCTATACCCCTGATACTCCTAAGGCCCATTAATTGAAATTAAAACAGCACCACAGCATTTCACATCAACTCATTTGCATAATGTTTGTCCAGAGAGAGAAAGAGCAGAGAAAACAAGGTGTGCATCAGCAGTTTAATGTGTCAGTTATGTGGGTATATTGTCATATCATGCCACATTATGGCACATCATGACACACTCTCTTTAATGTAAATAAAAAAATATCAAACAAGAAATATGGCAAATCATTTTGTATGGTGTCGCCATTTACGTCATGCATATACTGCTTAAAATTTCAACACCTTCAACTAAGAACACTGTCCCTGTACATAACTGTAACTGTACAAGTAACATCACTTGTTTGCCTCATGAGCATTACTAAGCAGTTTGCAAACTGCAGCATCATGCTATGTTCTTAGCAAGTTTTAGCTCACAATACAAGCTCCTTCAATTTTACCTGCTCCAAAACTGTTGCTTAAAAATGTGATAATCCATTAATAAACATGTTTTGTATAACATTAAGGTTTAATGTCATTCAAACCAGCTTATACCATATAAGCTAGTTTTCACTGTGAGTTTAGTAACACTAGCTTCTAGTGTTAGCTGCTCTTGTCAGCAGGTGTCTAGCTACTATTGTCAGCAGGAAGAAAACCAGATAGCTAGCGCAAACAAAACTAAACATGCTCATTAGGAACAGTTTTATTAATGAAATACTTTCAGTCGCTAGGCTAACATAGCTTAGTAAACTCTAGCTTTGTGTGTGCTTTGTTTTAATGTTCAGCCCCAACAGTTTCTGATAGCTGTTGCAATCTAGAACTCTGAATTCAGGGTCTGTATGGCTCTGCTACATTTGTGCTCCATTTGTCAAAACATCATCTAAATTCAACATGTAATGGCATTTAGTATTTATAAGTGATTTATATATCCTTTGATATCCACTTTACTCGAACCCTGCTACATAATATTGAATTACCCATGACATAAACATGTTACAAGAGATGTCATATGCTGTCGTAAGTTATCAAGAGAGACTATGTTGAGTAATATAATAGTGTTGTACAAACCGGATTCCAAAAAAGTTGGGACACTAAACAAATTGTGAATAAAAACTGAATGCAATGATGTGGAGGTGCCAACATCTAATATTTTATTCAGAATAGAACACAAATCACAGATCAAAAGTTTAAACTGAGAGAATGTATCATTTTAAGGGAAAAATATGTTGTTTCAAAATTTCATGGCGTCAACAAATCCCAAAAAAGTTGGGACAAGTAGCAATAAGTGGCTGGAAAAAGGAAATTGAGCATAAAACGAACAGCTGGAAGACCAATTAACACTAATTAGGTCAATTGACAACATGATTGGGTATAAAAAGAGCTTCTCAGAGTGTCAGTGTCTCTCTGAAGCCAAGATGGTAAGAGGATCACCAATTCCACCATTGTTGCGAGAAAGATAGTGCAGCAATACCAGAATGGTGTTACCCGGCGTAAAATAGCAAAGACTTTTAAGTTATCATCATCAACCGTGCATAACATCATCAAAAGATTCAAAGAATCTGGAACAATCGCTGTGCGTAAGGGTCAAGGCCGTAAAACTCTACTGGATGCTCGTGATCTCCGGGCCCTTAAACGTCACTGCACCTCAAACAGGAATGCCACTGTCAAGGAAATAACAGAATGGGCTCAGGAATACTTCCAGAAAGCATTGTCAGTGAACACAATCCACCGTGCCATCCGCCGTTGCCAGCTGAAACTCTACAGTGCAAAGAGGAAGCCATTTCTAAGCAAGCTCCACAAGCTCAGACGTTTGCACTGGGCCAGGGGTCTTTTAAAATGGAGTGTGGCAAAATGGAAGACTGTTCTGTGGTCAGATGAGTCACGATTTGAAGTTCTTTATGGAACACTGGGACGCCATGTCATCCGGACCAGAGAGGACAAGGATAATCTCAACGCTCCGTTCAGAAGCCTGCATCACTGATGGTATGGGGTTGCATGAGTGCTTGTGGCATGGGCAGCTTGCATGTCTGGAAAGGCACCATTAATGCAGAGAACTATGTTCAGGTTCTAGAACAACATATGCTCCCATCTAGACGTCATCTCTTTCAGGGAAGACCCTGCATTTTTCAACAAGATAATGCCAGACCACATTCTGCAGCAATCACAACATCATGGCTACGTAGGAGAAGGATCCGGGTACTGAAATGGTCAGCCTGCAGTCCAGATCTTTCACCTATAGAGAACATTTGGCGCATCATAAAGAGGAAGGTGCGACAAAGAAGGCCCAAGACGATTGAACAGTTAGAGGCCTGTATTAGACATGAATGGGAGAGCATTCCTATTTCTAAACTTGAGAAACTGGTCTCCTCTGTCCCCAGACGTCTGTTGAGTGTTGTAAGAAGAAGGGGGGATGCCACACAGTGGTGAAAATGGCCTTGTCCCAACTTTTTTGGGATTTGTTGACGCCATGAAATTTTGAAACAACATATTTTTCCCTTAAAATGATACATTCTCTCAGTTTAAACTTTTGATCTGTGATTTGTGTTCTATTCTGAATAAAATATTAGATGTTGGCACCTCCACATCATTGCATTCAGTTTTTATTCACAATTTGTTTAGTGTCCCAACTTTTTTGGAATCCGGTTTGTATTTCAGTTATGGGTAATTGTCATGACAGACACGATTATGTGCAATATCATGACAGTTTATGTTACATGCTAATTTTTGCTAAATGTTTCCTAGTAAGCGTGTGCACTATATGGCCAAAGATAGCCCTGAGCATCACACCCATGAGCTTGTTGGGCATCCCATTTCTATGAGCATTAATATGGAGTTGCCCCCCCCTTTGCAGCTATAACAGTTTTCCCTCTTCTGGGAAGGCTTTCCGCAAGATTTTGGAGTATGTCTGTGGGAATTTGTGCTCATTCAATCAAAAGATTGAGGTCTGGCACTGCTGTTGGACAAAAAGGCCTGGCTCACAATTGACATTCCAGTTACATCCTGAAAGCGTTTGATGGGGTTGAAGTCAGGGTGCTGTACAGGCCACTGGAGTTCCTCCACACCAAACTCATCAAACCATGTCTTTATGGACCTCTCTTTGTGCACATGAGCACAGTCATGCTGTAGCATTAATATTACCCTCAGGGTAGATATCGCTCTCATAGCATTTGGCAAACCCAGACTTGTCCGTCAAACTGCCAGATAGTGTAGCATCATTTGTGACTCCTGAGAACATGTTTCCTTTTCTCCATAATGTAGTGTTAGTGTGCTTTACACCACTCCAGCTGATGCTTAGCATTAAATATAGTGATCTGAGGCTTGTGTGCCAGTTGCTCCCTAAAAGAAAAGTCAAATGAATTTTTGCACACTCCACACAAAATGTATCACTTGTGAAAAAAATGTGATCACGTGAATGTAAGGGGTTGAAAATCTTAACAGAGATGCATCAACACCCTTGGGTTTTAAAATGTTGAGGTAATTTCTTTTTTGTGTGCTTCCTTGTCATTCTTTTCTTGGGTTTGTAAATAAACTTCATGTCTTAAAAGCAGATCAGCTTGAGTAAAAAGGGTACTAAATGGGTTAACGGCACTAGACCAGCAGGGGGTGCTCCATACCAAGAGGACGGCTGGTGTGCATAAAAAGGGCGCTGAAGAAGTTTTACTGGTCTTAGAATGTATTTGTATGTGCCTTGTGTTTTATGCTATTTTATGCCATCGTGTAAGCTCATGTAGCTGCGATAGTGCCACGCTGCTAACATTAACTTTAGCATTAGCCTAACTAAGCTGCTATAGTGGTTTTACAGGGGTTCTCTGTGAAGTAAAGCTTTGCTATTGTGTATGTGTTGTGCTCAGGTGCTGCTATAAGTGGAAACGCGCTTCTGATTGAATTACTGTCGCGTTAATGCTTATAAGTTGAGTTGAGAAGCACTTTAATTGCATTTGCACTTCAAACTCGTTTTAGTATTCCCTTTTATAATGAAGCTGTGATAGTGTATTATGGTTTACATGTGTTTTAGGGTTTTTATCACATTGGTGTTGTCTATTTATTGCTTTGGTTTTCTTTTCTTCTTTTCTTTATTTTCCTTTCTTATATAAGCTTGAGTTAAGCAACGTTGGTTTATTAATTTAATTTGTTTCCTTTTCTAATTATGTATTCATGAGTTTGGGTATTTCAAATTGATTTTTGGTCCTTAGGCTTATTTCATTGAGAATGTTTGTTTGTTTGTTTGTTTGTTTGTTATTCCATAGTGATTAATTGGGTTATTCTGTGAATTTGTGGTCTTTATTTCTTTTTCTAGTTTCTTTTTCTAGTTTCTATACTTATTTATTCTATGGAATTTATAAGGATTAATATTCAAGTATTTAAATTGCTATTGGTTTTTGTATTTTTGTATGAATAAATTTGAACGCCAGAAGATTGCACATCAAAACGTTTGTGTCCATTCTCTCTTTTATTAAGGGAATCGGGCGTTGTACTGCGCCCCGGGTTTCCCCTAGGCCTGGGGCCGGTAACATGAACAAATACAAAACAAAAAAACACACTTCACATAAATACGTTAGATTTTTCTGTGAGGGCTCAGCCATGGAAACCCATTTCATGAAGTTCACTTCTATTCAGTTAATAGCACTTATAGTTGACTGGGGCAGACCTAGCAGGGCAGAAATGTCACAAACTGACTTGTGGCAAAAATGAAATACTATGACACTTACACGTATAAAGTCATTGAGCTCTTTGGTATGACTCATTCTACTGCCATCTCTGTTTATCTATGGAGATTTTATGGCTATGTGCTTGATTTTATACACCCATTAGCAATAGATGTGGCTGAAACACCTGCACTCAATAATTAGGAGGGTCTACATACTTTTGGTCAATTTAATTGGTATTTTATGAAAGCTGTTACATAGTTTATGACAACCACAATAACATTAATGTACAGTATTTGACATCTTAATTTGCATGTTAATACAACTTTTAAACATATCCATGTTTAACAGATTACAGGTTGGCTAATACAAATGGAGACCATAAGAATCTACTGTTATTACAAAAATAGTGCTTAATGAACTCACAGACAGTAATGAATGTTTCAGGAGCCAACAAGTCTCTTGCATTCCAATGGGATGTGCTGCATGCCAAAAATTAATATCTGCCATATTATTGAGCTTTAACTATAGAGGAAATGTCATTAATAAGTTTGAATGTTAAGACAGGTGAGAAAAGGCTTGCTTTTCTTTGTAGAAAAATGCCATTTCTGAGAAGTACTGATCATAGTCTGAAGATTAGTTAGGTAAAATTGGAGTTTCATTTTGACAATCAAATGTCATTCAATCTTGTACCTGTAAAAATTAGATTGCTTAGCTAACAGAAATAGTGTCACTGAGTTTTGTGTGTGTTTTGTAGAGTAAAAAGTATAGATAAATGTTTTACTTTAGAAATTATAATGTGATTGACATGAAGCTCCTCTTTCCCAGCCTTACTGAATTATGGTTACTCTGGTTAAATAAATGTTTTCCTTTTCAGTAAACAGCCGTCGTAACAGTTGAACAATGATGATTGAGCGCTAATAGCGCTCAATATAAATAGTGGAGAATTTACAGTCTGCTAAACATGAATGAGTCACAAGGCAGGTCCATGAGAATCTGCATCACATTTAAAAAACAAAACTAGAAAAAACAATTTAATGAATAAGTAATATCTGTAGTACATTATTAATAAGGTATGCACCATTCACAGTATTGCAGTAACATATGACAATAGTTGCCATTGGTAAACAATTGGAAAAATGTGCATATGGCATAGACTTTATTGGCATAGCCATTGTTAAACATGACAGCTGTCATGGTTGTAGCTGTTAATGAAAATTATGACATGTCTCATTGCATGTTTATGACACTTTCTTTTAGCTGCCATAAAGCAGATGTCATCAAATCCGTCATAACATGCAGGCTAACAGAAGGGAAGTTAGCAAAAATTAGCATGTGACATAAGCCATCCTGACATCAGAAATTAGAATTTCTGTCAAGACTCACCATTTCATATTACTGTTTAAATTACATGAAAGTTATATTAATAGATTATATTAATATATATTAATTATATTAAATTAAAGTTATATTAATAGAGACAATCTGTCATGACAACTCATGGCAGCAAATGCCACCGGCCATGACATGTTTATGGTATGGTTATGTCAACATTATGTAGCAGGGTTCAAACAAAAGTGTTCATATATCCTACAACCCTTTTTTTACCTGCTATGATTGGTAATTAATACTTTCTGATGTAATAGTCCAAGTCTGTTTTCCTTTATTTCATTAAATGGTTTGTTTTTTAAACTTCCTTCACATTTACTTTCTGTTTTCTTTTTCCTCTGTCTTAGGTTGAAGCAAACACAGTGGAGTACTTCCAAAAGTCTGAGATGACAGTGCTATAGACCTCTGAAGTCATGTTGTCATTCTGCAGTTGGTGTCATGCCCATATTAGGAAGTCTAAGCTGGCTTTCTCTATAAAATAAATAAATGGTGCTTTCGAAAATGTAAACTAAATTGTTACAAAGCTGATATATTTTTCTGTATCAACATTTTTTCTCTGATCATGGTCGGATCCTTTGAATAAAGAGTTTGTTAATGGGTCGAAATACAACTGCTGCTACATACTGGTGCACACTGAATTGACATCATAGAGCTGGCAGCCTCATTAAAATACCCCAAGCTTTGGCAGATGTGGCATGTTAGAGGCTTTGACAGTGTAAGGCTGTTTGAGTAGCTGATGTGATATACAATAATAGTGTTAAGTTTAATGCTTACTTTGATGTGAAGTAATTTCACAGGAGTGTTCGCTTGCTTGTACAATGTATGTAGTATTATTTGCCTGCTAAACAAACACTTAACTCCAAGGATCTCGTGACACTCTGAGAAAACAGTTTACACAGGACAAAACATAATTTCCTTTGGGGCAATAGTTTTTTAGTTTCAACACAGGATGTGATGGTGGGCATTTCTGTAAATATGGATTCATTACAGTCATTGGTATTTGTTTAGTTTTGTTTTGTGTTTTTTTTTTCAATAATTACTGTAAGGATGTATTATAACTGGATTTGAAAAGAAACAGGCTTGACAACAACTGAAGAGTTCAATTTTTAATAATGGTTAGCTGGCAAAACAATGTATACAAAATTCATGCAATTACAGATTGAAATGAACTTTTACATTGCATTTAAATATATATATCATGTGCATATAGCAGTCCAGTACAGCAGGCCACAATAGCACTGCAGACTTTTAAAGTGTTTAAAGAGAGAGAATGCTAATCTCTGCAGAGCTGTGGCCTGGAAGGAACCCAGTTTGACATGTCTAATACACAGTACTGTATTAGGCCAAGAGCTTGGTCAGTACAACTTAAAGCAATACACAGAAGTGCAGTGTGCGATTGTTTGTTGGTCTACAGTATGAATAGTAGTATAGTGAAATTATTACACAGTAAACCAGATGGCAAAGGAATCTCTACTACAACCGAAATTGGCATTGCATGCCGAAATTATGAGTCTCTACTAGGCCTGGGCGATAGGGTGATGTAATCGGATATCGTAGATAATGGACAAGTAACCTGATGCCAATGTGTAAAAGCTGATAATCGCCATTTTGGTAGAAGAACTAAGAGAGAATTAGAGCGGATTAATTAACCGTTAAACAGCCTGAAAATGGGGAAAAAAACATTTAAAGGGGGGGGAGGGGGGAGTTGTGGAATTATGGAATTATGAAAATGCTGCAGTAATGATGGAAAAAAACCTTGCTCTTAATGTCAAAAGTGCCTGAGCATAGCTTTGGAAATCACTTGCAGTCTGACGTTTCTTCAGCAGAGGGCGCTATTAGCACGCAAGTCACCACAAATTTGCCGCAGAAGCAGCTCATGAATACACGTTTGCACTAACATTTATTGTACTGACAGATGAAGTTCTTAAATGATGTCAGGTTGCGCAGTATCATATTATGTAATATGTGAGTTCTATTAAAGATTTTTATCAAAACATAAAAAGCATATAGACTAAAATGAAATAGAAAGTAGGTCAAAGCTTCCCCGGCATTTTACTTCATTTTATTTTTTTGCGGAATGTGGGGGTGTGGAGCATATTATCGATAATCAATAATCATGATTTTTTTTTTTAACTAGAAAATATCATGCTAATTATTTTTAGATATCGCCCAGGCCTAGTCTCTACAGATATATGTTGTGACTGAGATTAAAGGCACATGGGTCTTTTGTCATGTCCATAAGTAATCTTACATAAGCATTTGTACTCTAAGAAACCTGATAATTATGAGTCACACATAATCAAACACACAGAAAGCATCAGCCTGCTGGTCTGAGTCTCCTCAGACAAGTAGAAATAAAGCGCAGGGAATGAAGCACTGGATCATGCAGTTCTACTGAACATGAGCAAGGGCTCCAGCTCCTTGGCCAAACCCAAACCCCTTTGGACCAAAGTTTTTTGCATAGCAACCTAAATAAAACACAAAATTTAAAGGTTAAATCAATTAATATATATGTATGTAAATGCAGCTGTAAATGTAGGCGATTCCTTAATAACTGTAAAATGGTTCATCAGTTCAACCTAAAAAATATGAGGTAACAAGCAATTTAACAGGTTTTACTTAACTCACAGATGTATAACATTAAAGTTTTCCTAAAAGTAATATCTAGAATGCCTAGTATTTGAAACATTATCTAATTTTAGGCAGAAAATCTATAAATAAATTACTATAAACAGTTCATTAAACTATTTCATGACGTCTTGGTCTTTCCAAGAAAATGTAAATATTGAAAAAAATATTTTTTTTCACATTAATTTTCAGCTAGTGGGATGAAATTACCAAGTTCTATGTCAAATGCATTTGAAAACCATGTGATTTTATAAAATCCCTCTTTAATTTGAGTGTGCTCAGTAATGAGTAGCTTTATTAAAGCAGGGATTGCAGAGCCAAAGAGTTTTAATATATCTTCTCTGTCCAAAGAAATACGTGTACCTCTAAATAGTAACTTTAAAAGAGAAGGCAAAAAGACAATGACAGCCACAGTGTTCAAATGGCGCAAAAAATTAAAATTGCTAAAATAGAGGTACATTCTGTTTTTTGGACAGCATTGATTCGCTTTTAACGATTGTTTGTAAAAGAAAACAGTCAAATAATAAATTAGGCAAAACCTGTTCCTTGGCAGTGTTGTTAAACATACTTAAAATTTCAGGAAATAGCAGCTTACTTTTTTTTTCTGAAAACTATTTGGTTTCAGTTATTTTATTTCCTTCATCACATTAAGAATGTGACATGACAGGGATTTATTCATTTATTCAATGGCAGTTTTTTTTATTCACTGAAAGAAGTAAATGTGTTTTAAAAGCCCTCTCTTTTTTTTCTGAGCACAAATAATGTCAGCCATGTTAGTGGCAAAAATAAGACAAGCTTTTTTTTCAAGGCATTACATAACGCACAGTCACAGTATTTAGTATCAGACTTGATAAATCAGAGTAGGTGCTTCATTATAATAACCTCCTTCCAGTACTATGCACTTTGAGAAGCAAACTCCTATAAATGCATATGACAAATGCAAGAGGCAAAAGATCAGCCCTTTAATTGTTTTATGGGTGCTAATGGACCATTGGCTATTTAGTAAATCGCAATGGACACTTTCTAAAGCCAAAATGGGGTTTGTAATGGCACAAAATGTTAGTAAATGTGCCCCAACTCACCCTTAAACCACTACCATGTCAGTGTCATTGCAGTGCTGAGAATGGTTAACCACCCAAGTAGTACTTGCTCAGTGGTGGGGGTCCTGACCATTGATGAATCGGGTAAACGGATGTTAATAAATAATACAGGGAGACAGAGACTACAGTCTGTAATTGTAGAACTACAAAGTACATCTATGTGATATGCAAACATCAAAATATAATAGATAGAAAATAGATAATGAGTTCAGAGATAAGTATGCCTATGCACACATAAGGTACGTATACATAATAGTGGCAGGCGAGTTTATGTTTCCTCCTTTTTTTTCCTGACACTGAAATTTAATAATGTACATGATGGCCGTTTTGACTGAAAATTGAATGGTATGTATACACAGAGAGAGAGGAACAGAGAGAGAACGAGAAACAGAGAGAAAGAATTAATGTATTGTTTATCTATATAATTTATCTGAATTGTGCTGTATTGAACATGAATATACCTTTACAGTAGATCTCTCCATCTTTGTCAGCCAGAGTGGTGGATTCCAGACCTTTCCCACATTTAGCACAACGAAAACAGGTCTTATGCCACGACTGGAGAATGGATTAGAAATGTTGTTACAGTCTCAAAACAGTGTTAATTATATTTATTTGTACACATGTCTACAAGTTCGTGAACTGGTATAAAAAATCCATAAAAATATAGCTAAAATTTCTTGATTATATAATCCACTCAATGCAAGTCTTTAAGTGTAACAGGCAACAGATGACAACACTACAAAAACATTACAGAGTGCGCTGAATTTCTCTTTGGACAGCTCATTTTAATGTTTTTATTTTACAACAATGCCATTACATTTGTTTTACACTTACGCTTCCTGCTCCTATGACTTTCTCAGCTGCATACACAGCTTTGTTACACCGTCGGCATACCTCAGAGCCCCCAAACCTCTGAGCAAACATGGAGGTGTTTGAGTTGTTAGTGGGCTGATGAGGTTGAGCTCTGCAAAGAGAGAAAGAGAAATTTACATTGTTTTGTTATGATGAAAATGTACATATATGTTGTGGAATTCTTCAAATAAAAATGCTTACACTTCATGTTTAATTCCTAATGACTCGCCTCGGTCCATACTCAGTGTTCCAGCTCCTCCACCATAGCCATAGCCTTTTGGCCCATATTTCTTGGCATAGCAGGCCTTGCAATAGACTTCATTCTCATGGACGGCCACGGTTGTGCTGTCCAGGTTTTTACGGCACACCACTGAAAGCACAGGGGAGACAAGATGTGGTTATGTACAACTAATATACACTTGTATGTCACTATTATCATTGTAATATTGTATTTAAAAACCTTTACTCTGGAATCTATGCTACTTTAATGAATCATTGACTTATGCTTATTAGTTTATGTTTTCCATTTTCCCACAACATTCCTATGACATTCCCATGAAACCCTAGTTTATCTGCACAATAGTGTGGTTTGATTAGCTCGTGTGATCAGCTCTGTTAAAAGGCTAAAACACTTAGTGCTTACTCTGTTATATCTGATGACAGCACAGACAGTAACAGTGCACAGCTATTGATACCAGTCATGTATGTAATACTGCAGCATCACAGCTGTTAAGAACATTTTTCCAGCAACTTTCAGTAGCAATTGAGTGAGATAGTCTTTTTACTACTGCTCATGTTGGAATGAAAAAAAGACAGGGGCCCACAGACAATTGGAAACAGGCATGCTCCTGCTTAAATGCAATGAAAATCTGCAGCCACTCAGCCCCTTTGCAAATAACACTACACACCCCTGGTGTAAACGTTCAGTGGTTTACCCTAGTCACAGTTCGTAAGAATCAAGCGTTCCATTTTAAATTCTTTTTTAAAAATGCTGCTTTCTTAAGCAAACAAATGTTATTACTACTTTTCCAGCTGTAATATATATTTGCAAAGTCAGCTGGTAATCTTGAAAACACCACCCAAGTAGAGTTTGTGATCCTAGTTTAAAATGGTAATGCTTAAATTCTGAAAAGATAAACAAAAATAAACATAGTATACCTAGAATACAAAGTTTCTTTTCTGTACAATACTCACAGGTGATATATAGGTTAGAGCTAGTCTGCCTCAAGAAACTAGCCTTTGGTAGCTAACAGAATGTGTGTAAATAGGTGTGGTTTGGAGTTCTGTTAAAATGTTATCAAGTCTGGAACATTCCTCAAACTCAAACAGCATCTAAACTTCCATATAAGGAAGATGAATAACTTCCTGCTTTCAGATACTTCCTCAAATATGCACATTCATCTGCTAACTATTACAAAATGCTTCAAAATCCTCCCCTTGTTGCCGTACACACGCACACATTTTCTAAGCCGCTTATCCTTCCGGGCCGCAGGGTTGTTGCCTTCAATATTCAAAATATATATTCCTAAAGCAATAACACAGGAAGACTTTTCTATAATTTCTATTCTCTTCAAAAATGTTTACATTCAAATGAATTTGTACAATGCTTTTTACAAAGAAAACATTTGCAATGGACACAGGCTAGATAAGAGAACGTTTTTTGTGTGAGACACTAGAAGGCATCAAAGAACAGTCCACCACTCACAACCTCTCCAAACTCTTAGTATTAAGAGTATTAATACTCAGAGCATTAACCCATGACATTTACTATAATAACAGTTCATTTTAGTTTTCAATCAGGACACACACAGAATGTGTTTTTGTGTTTCAAGGTACCAATGTGCCCTATAGGTTATGGCCTTGGTCATAAAACAAAGAGGCTAATCTGCAGGTCTGCAAATGAGTAGGAAGTTGCCAATTGCAGCTCCACCTAGAATACTAGTTTCTCTGCCACAAATGTTAAAAAATAACGAAGATGATAATCTGTGATAACCTATGATAACTTATTTTTACAGATATTGTCTAGCAATTATATGTGTATGACAAGGCATTCTTTAAATGTTAAAAATAAATTCTGTTCATCTAACCTCAGAACAGAGTTAACTCAGAGAGTGCTAGCCATAAAACTGGGAAAATAAAATGAACTCACTGCACAGGAAGCAGGACTTGTGGTAACTTTGGCCATCACACTGCACTTCCTCTGCAAAGTAGACTGTCTTTTGACAGCAGCCACATTTGTTTCCACCCCCAAGAGGCATCCTGAAACACACATCAAAAGATGTGAACATATACAGTACCTTGTGTGTCCTTAGGTACCTAAGCACAATAAATATTTAAAACTATTTATACAGGCAACTACAGGCAAGTATTAAGTCGAGTCCCAAGTCAATAGTTCTAATCTTCGAGTCCTAAACAGGTTAGTATGCATTCTTCAGCTAATTTAAGGCCATAACACTGAAAAATGGTAACAGTATATAGCCTATAGCCTTTTAACAACAGCATGTTAGTAGTGTGTGGCTGTAGATTAATTTGTCATTATTTTTTTACCCTTCCAACTAAAATACAAAACCCATGGTACTCAGATAACCCTCATGAAAGAGTTCTTAAGAATGTGCTATAGATGGTTCTATATGCAACTTTTTGAATAGGGTTATTTTTTTTAAAAGCGTTCTATTGTTACAATGTCAAGCTTTCTCCATCAATATGAATAACCATTTCATGATGCAAAGAACCCTTTAATACATCAAAGGGTTCTTTGAGTGTTCATGGTTCATTTACAAATAATTTTCTTTACTAAAAACCTTTGAAGAACCATCCTTTTCAAGAGTGTGTGACAGACATACTCATGAAAATAACTTTAAAAAGTACATAAACCTAATTTAATATACACCGATCAGGCATAACATTATGACCACCTCCTTGTTTCTACATTTATTGTCCATTTTATCAGCTCCACTTACTATATAGGTGCACTTTGTAGTTCTACAATTACAGCCTGTAGTCCATCTGTTTCTCAGCATACTTTGTTAGCCCTCTTTTACCCTATTCTTCAGTGGTCAGGACCCCCATTTCAGTCCAGTAATGACACTTAGGTGTTTAAAAACTCTAGCAGCACTGCTGTGTCTGATCCACTCATACCAGCACAACACACACTAACACACCACCACCACATCAGTGTTAAAAGGGGGCTAACAAAGTATGCAGAGAAACAGTTGGACTACGGTCTGTAATTGTAGAACTACAAAGTGCACCTATATAGTAAGTGGAGCTGATAAAATGGACAATGAGTGTAGAAAGACGGAGGTGGTCATAACGTTATGCCTGAATCCTTTACACGGTGATATCAACCCCTCAGGAAAACACAGAACACCATTAGTGACTACTGAAAACCACCAGGAACCAACAGACACTTTTTATGGGTTCTATGACTTTTTTCGACAGGTAGGTACATTAAATGGAATTCTCTAGCTGTGTTATGGACGGAAAATGGATTAAGTGATGATATCAAGCGGAAGCAGCCAAACGTTAATGTGCAATGTTGTTAGGTTAGTTTAACACCCAATTTTGTGAGAAGGGGAATGCTGCAGACCAGAGACCTAAAATTGTCATAAGCACAAAACACTGAAGGCAAACAGTTTCCATTAGGAACCAAGTGGCTATGAAATAACTTTTTGTAAACAAAGTTTCAGTGGAAACAGTGCTTGTATAAACTCAAACCAATCATAACTGCATATGTGCACATATTTCTATATTGTGTTCATGTATTTACCCACAAAGTCAGGAAGAATATGTTCTGTCAGTTCACAAATGCTTTCATGTGTGATTGTCAGTCAGTATTTGCTTGAAGTCCTGCTTTACCTGCCAAAGAGACCTAAGCGCGTACACATGCACAGATAAGACAAAAGGAATGACAGATTTCTCACAACGTAGTGGAGTAAAAAATAAGATATGTGACTTTGAAATGTAGTGGAGTTAAAGTAAAAAGTTGCCCAAAATAGAAATACTTAAGTAAAGATACATGAAAAACAATAGTTAGTGAAACAATCTGAAATAAGAAATTACGTGATACTCAAGGCAACTTCAAAGTTTTAAACTATCCTCCCACTTCCGCGTGCCTGAACAGTATGTAACGCCTTTTTGCACTTTCCTTCAAACCACTGGCTGATGCACAAAATGATAGACAGGTAATTCACACTTGTGATTGGCCAATGCAAGTTTTGATTGACAGTTCATCTCTGTTATATGATTGGCCAATGCAAGAAATGATTGACAGCGCCTCCGCCCATTCGTTACGCCCACTGGTTCTCCGGGCTGCAGTTACATATACTTGGACTGCTGCACCATTTAAGGTGGAACGACAAATTCCAATATGAAGCTGGCGGATAAGGAGTCAACTTCAGCTTGGTGGTGAATGTTGCCCTTGTTTTACGTGCAGAAGCTGTTAAATTTGGTCAAATAGAGAGAGATGTGTCTCTTTCGTTCTTTTGTCCTGTCCAGTGAGGAAAATTGTCGTGTTCGCCTGGTAGTTTCTCCAGTGAGAGTAAGTGCTGAGGGCTTATTGATACTGTTGATGCTTGGCTTGTTTAACGCGCTTGTCTTCCGAAATAAACCGAGGAAAGCACAGAGTACCATGTAATAGACACCTGACGACGTCGCTGTATATTCAATTTAGGAAACAAATTAATTCACATGAAAAGTGATCGGCTGTGTATCAGTCTGCAGTCAGACGCCTCTCCACGCTTCTTCTACTTTGCATCTCGTTTTTCTCAAGTCATTAAATTTGTGATTCGAGTCCTAGTCATATGAGCTATTTGAGGTGGCCCTCAAACTGTTTGAGCTGGCCCTCAAATAGTAGAGTTAAACGGCTTCCAGTCACACTGTAAACAGTGGCTGACACTGCTGCCGTTGCTGCGTTCCTAAATGCACCAATAATAAATACTGTGCTGTCTCTGTGCTGGTTGTGGTGTTCAGGGCACTTGCTAACGTTGCTAATGTTTACATAGACTGGACTTTTTTTCCTTCAAGATAGACTAAAGAAACTTGCACATACTGTGCTCTATCTGTTTAGGGATGTGCGATGTGGTGCCATATATGCCATGAATCTGTCTTCTCAACCCTCTTAGTAAAAACTGAAACTCCAGATTTACTGCCAGTCCCACCTAAAACAAGTGCTAGTGGGCATGACACGACAGGTCACAGAGGCTGATAAGCATATTTAAGCAAAGTGTATGTGTATAGTGTGTGCTGACCTGTTGCAAATCTTTGTAAATTCAATAAAATCAGTACAGTAAAATACAGATAATGCCTTTTGTTGTAAAACTAAGAGTCTTCATTGTTGTAAAGACTGAAAATAGCTCAGTAGCACAACGTCAGAAAGAAGCGAATTATTTTAGATAATAAAAAAAATCACTTTACCTGGAGTAAGTTAGCTGGTAGACAGCAGCTTGAAGTCAGTTGAATTGGTTTTATGATCCAGATGATCAGATGAGAATTGTAGAGTCCTGAAAGTTGCTTTGAAATTTCGACTGGTGGTACGTGGCTGTGTGAGCTTCCTACTCAAGGGCTAGGGGTGGGGCAAAAACCAGAGAGAGGGACAAGGAAGTGAGTCAAAAGTATGCTTTGTGGTGAGACATTAAAGAAATACTGCCACCTCGTATCATGTTCATAAGTGCTTTTGCCCCCTCTGCTGGTTATATAAAGAACTACTACCAAATGGTACCAATAACAACCCCAGTCCATGGAAGGAAGAAAAACAGGTAATTACTTGATATGAGAATCTTGAGCCTCTTCCAGAAACATGTCTTAACACAAAAAGCTCACTAAAGATCAGAATGCAAATACTGCTACAACTCCCACGTTTTATGTAGAAATTCTATATGAGTCTTGCTTTTTTTAATGCAAAGCACATCATGGACCTGGTTTGTAACTCACTTATTAACATACTCACTTACGTTTAATAAGTGGGAGCTACTGGCACTCTAGGGGAAATTCCTGGTGGGCTGCTGAGAAAGTGAGAAAGAGAGAAATACATGTTTTTCTAATATAGTACTATATAAAATGAATGGAATTGGGACAAACGGCATGTGCAGGCTGAATACTGGAGTGCACATATTTAGACATATAAGTGGCCCACTGCACTTTTAGTGTGTAGCCATTAACCAGTCCGCCGCCCACAGGTGAATTTAGTGCCTAATACAGCCATGCTGTAGAAGTTAAATCTATGCAATTTACAGAACTCCGCTTCGTCACGAGGCTGAAGTTAGTTACTTATTCGCAGCTCCCGATTCTTTTGGCTCCTTATTCTCAGCGTCTTATTCGCCGGCTGAAGTTAGCTCCTTATTCGCGGCTTCTCTTTTAGCGAATGACGGTAAACAAAGGGAGTGTTCACAAACGCTATATGCTGAACAGTTTCCCATTTTAACAGACTCAGAGAGACTAATGGTGGAGACATACTAATGAAGGAGTTAGGAATGTGTACTGTGTTTGCCTTACCATTGTGAACATGAAGATTATAACTATAAAGGAATAAAATGTCTAATTCTATAAATATATGATGTTCCTTCAATTCATTTCCAATACTTTTTTCATTGCAATTTTAAAGTATTAGACTGAAGAAAAAAATAAGGGTGAGTTTATGAATTAGAGTTATTTCCAATCGTAGATGTACCTGGCAAAATGGCACAATGAGTAATTGTGCATAAAAAGAAATAGACAAGAAACAAGAAATTTCAGAGGGGTGTACTGGCATGGAAGAAAACCAATAACAGATTCCAAACACAAAAAACACTGTCCCTATAAGGAAAAACAGGTTTTAGCCAGGCCCAAGCTGATTTAATACATTAAAATAACTGGCAACGTGGCTCATAGAGCAGTAATGCACACAATGAAAGGAACAGGAAGCTGAAAATCCAGGTGGATACTGGAGGCATTATTCACATTGGGCCAGGATAATTACATATCCTACACAGAGATCCAGTCTCCTCCTGGAAGGAAAAGCTGATTTTATCCTGGCCCAAGCTCATTTAATACATTAAAATAACTGGCAAAATGGCACATTATTCAGTAATGCACACAATGAAATGAATAGGCAGCTGAAATTCCAGGTGGACACTGAAGGCATTATTCACTTCAGGCCAGGAAAATTACATATCTTACATAGGGATCCAGTCTCCCCCTGTAAGGAAAACATGGTATTAGCCTGGCCCAAGCTGATTTAATACATTAAAATAACTGGCAACATAGCTCATAGAGCAGTAATGCACACAATAAAATGAATAGGAAGCTGAAATTCCAGGTGGATACTGAAGGCATTATTCACATCGGGCCAGGAAAATTACATATAATTGATAGAGAACCAGTCTCGCCCTGTAAGGAAAACCTGGTTTTAGCCTGGCCCAAGCTGATTTAATACATTAAAAATGACTGGCAAAATGGCACATAGAGCAGTAATGCACACAATGCATTAAACAGGAAGCTGAAATTCCAGGTGGATACTGGAGGCATTATTCACTTCGGGCCAGGATAGTTACATATCCTAGATAGAGATCCAATCTCTATCTAGGACATGTGAATAAGGCCTTCAATATGTACCTAGATTTTCATCTTCCTATTCATTTCATTGTGTGCATCACTGCTCTATGTGCTATGTTTCTAGTCATTTTTAATACATTAATTCAGCTTGGACCAGGCTAAAACCTTACAGGGGGAGACTGGATCTCTATGTAGGATACATAATAATGCTAGCCCGAAGTGAATAATGCCTTCAGTATCCACCTGGAATTTCAGCTTCCTATTCATTTTATTGTGTGCATTGTTGCCTAATCTGCCATGTTGCCAGTTATTTTAATGTATTAAATCAGCTTGGGCCAGGCTAAAATCAGGTTTTCCTTACAGGGGGAGATTGGTTCTCTATCTTGGATATGTAATTATCCTGGCCTGAACTGAATAATGCCTTCAGTATCCACCTGGAATTTCAGCTTCCTATTCATTTCATTGTGTGCATTACTGCACAATGTGCCATCTTGCCAGTCATTTTTGATGTATTAAATCAGCTTGGGCCAGGCTAAATCCAGGTTTTCCTTACAGGGGCAGACTGTTTCTCTATCTATTATATGCAATTATCCTGGCCCGAAGTGAATAATGCCTTCAGTATCCACCTGGATTTTCAGCTTCCTATTCATTTCATTGTGTGCATTACTGAATAATGTGCCATTTTGCCAGTTAATGTATTAAATGAGCTTGGGCCTGGCTAAAACCAGGTTTTCCTTACAGGGGGAGACTGGATTTCTGTCTGGGATATGTAATTATCCTGGCCCAATGTGAATAAGGCCTTCAGTATCCACCTGGAATTTTATCTTCCTCTTTATTTCATTGTGGGCATTACTGCTATATGAGCCATTTTGCCAGTTTTTTTATGTATTAAATCAGCTTGGGCCAGGCTAAAACCTGTTTTTCCTTACAGGGACAGTGTTTTTTTGTGTTTGTAGTTCTACAATAACAGACTGTAATTCATCTGTTTCTCTGCATACTTTGTTCACCCCTTTCACCTTGTTCTTCAATGGTCAGGGTCCCAACAGGACTACCACAGAACAGATAAGGCGTGTTCGACTTAACCCGGCGCTGCGCAGACCGATTGCAGCCTGGCTCGGTATGGTGCATGCCGGTTAGTCTTTTTTTGTCCGGTTTGAGCCAGTCGCTGCCATAGACATACATACCTAGATGCCGCGTTGCCTGTTGTTTTCTATGTGAGGCGAGACGTCTGCGCGTCAGCCATGTTGGTGCGGTCAAGATCCGCTGGTGAACAAATTCACTTGTATTGAGAGATGATGAGTCTCAGGATTAAATCGGCTACAATTTCTTTATTACTCAACTGATTTTCACCAAATTTGTTTTGTTATAATCCTCAGGGATAGATTAATCTAGGCTACACGGACTGCTCTCGGTAGCTTTTATTTCTTTAATAACTGATCGTGCTAATTAGCTGTCCGGACCAGCAGAGAAGTATTCAGTCTGCACCTGACGTTAAAAATCGAGCTCCGGTAGAAACATCAGCAAATCCATCAATGTGTGAATCACTTCTAATCTTAATACACATAAAAATAAAATAAACTCCCCAAACCACAGTAAGAAGGACGAAACTGAATGGCTTCCTATTCACCTACTTCTTCGAGTTTTCCCGTTTCACCTTAACTTTCTGGTGCCTGAACCTGCACCATTTAAGGTGGAACGGTTCGAACAAGAAATTCGAACAAGAAGCTGACTTCAGGTTCGTGTAAGAAGGTGCTAACATTAATCTATTATGAATATCTACACGGATTAAGGAATGCTATAATTTACCTACAAAGCAATAACCATGATTGTTAATAAATAACTACTACATAAAGTTAAGATCCCCTGAATATATATATTAAAACCAGAGGAAAAACAATCATATCAACAGGTTCTCTGTGCCTCACCAACCTCACAACCATATCTACACATACACATCACACAAACAATACGCATCACACAAACATGAGCGTGGATCACTGCGTTCCCTCCGTTATATAATCCTATTCCACTTTCTGAGTGCAATATTGTTTAAATAGTATAATTTTGGACAGTATATTACCTAAACTGTGGCTCTGTAATGGTACTCAATGCAGCCCAGCAGCGATGTTGACCGCCCTTAAATGGCGGCGCCGTTGACGTGCCTGACTGGACCCAACGTGGCATCTAGGTATGTATATCTATGGTCGCTGCAGTTGCTTCCCGCGAGCTGCGCGAGATGGCTTGATGACGACAGAGCTTAATCCTCATTGGCTAGAAGCTCCGCTGACATCTGTGACGCGGGTTTCATTTTATTCTAAAATGAAACTTTTTTTCTAAAATGTAAATCTCCGCTTTAGCTCTTAAAGACCCTATATTTACGCTAATACTATCATGCTCTCTAGTAGCATGACAGTTTATTTTCGTGCAGTTTTCAACGTATTTAATGTCATAATTGTCATTTCATGTCGTGAAAAGACTCGAGTGCCTGATATTTCTTCAAACTAACATATCTATCTTTTTATCTTGATATTTTTCTAGAACCTCTAATGGTTTTTGTCATCTTATTTTATTTTTATGAAGCACTCCGAAATACTTTTATGATTTATAACGACTGTTTTTTTAAAGCACTACATTACTATTGCACTTTGATTTATTTTTCTGTCCACTCTGTAAACTTTGTAAATGTTTTAAAATATAATAAACAAATAAAGCTGTGTGTATGAACATGGTGTTATGTTTCTTTACAAGAACCAACAACAGAAAGTAAGCTGCTTTGGAATATAAGAACAAAGCATTGTGTTGTTCAGAAGATGACTGTGTTAAGAAATCTTCAATTAACCATAGCCACTTTGCATCTTCAATGCCTGAATAATTGCTTTGCCTGTACCTGAAGAAGCACAGACTTCTACACAATCATACAATGTACAAATTAACCTCATTATTCATTAGTGACTCATATTGGGCACATCCTTCATTGGTTTTCCTACTGAAGTACTGTTACACAATACATCCATAAAATAACATCTGGTATTGCATGTTATGTGATTAGTTATAATAGGTTTGTTTTATCTCCCTACAATTTAATATCATCACTGATGTTGACAATATATGAATATACGCACTGACAAACTGCAGTTTCATACACACCGCTTAGGAGTAGGATATTTCACCTAAATTGCACACACAATGGCATTCACTGCTAATTGAAATGTGTTCAATTTGTGTATGCTAAAGACCACACACTAAATCTAAAAGCCAATCACTGTTCAATGGAAAGATGTGTTTTGAGTGGCAATTTGGTGTATTGTAACAAATTAAGAAAAACAGTCCGTAGACAGCCTAGGACACTCTTTGTCTGTGACAATTTTTTCTGCTGTGGATTCATATTAGCACGGCCAAGGGTGTTTAATAGATTCTACATAATAAGCAAAAGGATAAAAGGTTATCATAATAACATTAAAACCATTTGGATGGTTATGTGGCTTCCACATACTCTACACACCTGTACTTGTCATTAGGAAAGTCTGAAATGACCTCTAAATTCTGAGAGGCTAGTAGAGAGGGACAACATCCTCTAAATGTTGTATTTTTGGATACAAGCCTAAAAAGGGGAAATGTGATTAAGTCTTTACATAGACAAAATGCTTATTTAGAACATTTACACTTAAAGCCACTTTGACACAATATAATTGGGGTCTGTTTACCATATACGCAACCTTAATGATTAAGATCTGAGTACACTTGATCATTTCCATTTAATTATTTCTAGAATTTTTATATACACTGTTTATCATATTCACTCATTCTACCTTGAACTAAAGGAATATATTTGGAATTATTTATTCAAACGTGAAATTTTAATGTGAAATGATTCAATAGACAGTCTTAAAAACAGACTACTTAGTTTAGGTCTATTCTTTTAAATTCTTATTGACAAATATTACTGCTATTCACGGATAACAGTTTGTTAAAACCTTTTTCACCAATCTACACGTAAACGAATGATGAATCAAACCACTTGTGTTTACAGATGTTAAAAAACTTAGTTTGACGCTTTGTGGTCACCTATAGTCACAACTGTGGATTTGGAAAACAAACGCTGGGCTTAACTGGCAACTATGATCAAGAATATTTTGTTTAGCCTACAGATATGTTATATTCCATGCATATAACAGAGGGATTTCTACCGTATCCACTTCATCAGCTACGAAGAACGCAAACGCCGCGAGATCCGCCAGCTCACGTGGGTTTCATGTGACGACTGTCCGACTTGACGGCTCTTTTCTACCCTCCTCCGCCAACTGCAACCGGCTGCCCTCGCTGACCACCAAGGCGAGGCGCAGTTCATCTCGAACAAGCCTATATTCTTTAGGTGGTGAATCATGCTCAGCACTGACATAGTAGTGGCACATTTGTCTGACCATGATGCTGTCTGTATGATTTTGAGATGTCCACAGCTCATCTAATCATATGAAAGCCACAGCCACAAACACATGACAGAGTTGTCTTTTCTTCAACAGTACAGTAAAGAATGTTAACATACTTTTTTTACTGGATAAGTGTATTTTTATGTTGAACCTCAATAACAGTTCATTTTACCACCGTTTATTCATATGATCTTACAATAATGAATTTAGCTTTAGGAAGAGTTTGATTTTCTCACATTATTCTACCCCAACCTACATAAGTCAGCTGTGTCATAGTAATGACCACTGACAAAAAACAAACAAACAAACCAGACAAAACAAAAAAAATACTATACTAAATAAATAATGTGGTACTTCATGCTCGTGCTTTGTTTAATGTCCTTGTTTTTTCAGAATTGTGTATTTTTATTTAAATAGTGTGATTGTTATATTGTGCATTCATTGGCTGACATTTGTTAGTTTCCATTTAAATTAGTCAAATGTTGTATGTATAAATTAAAGGTATTTTTGCAAATATAAGGGAAATATATTGGAAATACAAGGGATTGTTTAAACAGACAAAGAAATCCCTTGAAAAAGTTTTAAAAATGCATGTTTTAAAAAGTGAAAGAGACTAAAAATGAAACAGCTTCCATCTGGATAGTTGTTCCTTGCTTTATGGGTCCTAAATGCCACAGATTTAAATTACCTGTGTTATTCATTCTGAAATTACTTTTCAGAGATCATGAATTAGTGATATAGAAGCCTACTTTTTGCGTTACAAAAAGGACAAAACCTCTGTTCACACACAACTCTTACACACAACTGTTAGGCTGTCTCCTAATCTTTCAGGAGAAAGGAAAATGATACAAGAGGGTGAACATGGCAATAAGAAGGAAGGCAGAGATAGTTTGGCTGTATTCTGTTATTTTGATTTCCTGGTGTAGGTGCTGACTGATATATCAACTTGTCTGTAGCATATTAGAAATTTCTCTCAGACCCGTATATGGCAAAAATTTCAATGACAAACACCACAGAAATCTCTGGATCCCTTCCCTGGTCCATAAACCTGAGGATCTGAGCATCTGAGGATTTTGAGTGGACCTGGTGGCCCATTTGGTGCCCTAGACGAAATGATACTTGCTGCCCTTCATTGTTCCCAAGCCCCCCAAACCCACTCCCAGTAAACTGTCTATGGAGTGCAACATATTGTCTGAGGAAATTCTAAGCCTTTTCCTTAAAGTTTCAGTGTGTTGATGTTTCAGATGATGTGTAATATTCTAAAATATAATACTTCATGGTTTCCCACTGTTATCTATTTTTGAATTCCAGGGTGCCCTCACTATAATGCCCATAAACATCTCAAGATGCAAAATGTGTATAATGTTCTGAGAAATGTATTATTGAGGAAAAAAGTAATGGCCCCGAGTAATCATACAGGCTATATAGGTTTTAAGCTTTAACACGGTAACTTTTTAAACAATTACTGCACCCTTATTCATGTCATCTCACCAGATGGAGGGGTAGGGGTGGAGTAGGAGCAGGTGCGCTTTCAAATCAAGTTAATTTACTGTTATTTTACTGTCATTATACAGGATAAACAACTCTTGCACAACATCTGAGTAGTTTTTAAGCTGTCACACAGTGCAAAGAAATCTCACAAAAGTGAACTGCAAACAAATCTACACAATCAGAGCAAAAGCACAAAAGAACATTTTGCTTTGCGGACTGAAAAACAGCTTTAGAAAGCTGGAGTGTCAAATAAAGGTATGTCTCCCTATTCACTACTAGCTGTTAGTTTTAAGCTAAGTGAGCATTAGCCATTATCATCTTTTATCCAGAAATAGTACTTTCAAAAGGCTGGCATACTGAACTTGCTATAACCCAAATGTAGTATTTACATAAATTAAACACTTCCCTCATAGAAAGAAGCTCTAATGCCCAAAAAAGCATGAATGTTTCACTGGGTTTACTGGCTAGAATACCTAAGCTTTAGCATACCTTAGTTTAAGTTAGCTTACACTAACAGACACAGCGGAACATTAAAACAGGCATAATAAAGAGCTACTGTACTTGTTCTAAAATGACAAAATAAATTAAAATTAAAAAAGAACACAGTGGCTAATTAGCTAAGATTATTATGATTTAGCATCATTTCTGGTAAAAAAAAAAACACTCACATTTACACTTCTCAAACAATTTCAATGAGTCATTTTTATATACAAGGGTTTATGATCTATATGGAGTACGAAGTGGCTGCAGTCATTCAAACACTGTCACAATGTTGTCTACTTTTTTACAACGTTGTTACAACATAACTGTGTTTGCTGGGTGCAAATCTTGATAGTTATAATCACTGCAAGATGCTGAAGAGGAGTGTGTGTATCAGTGTTACAAATTGCATTCCATATCCCAGTTTAACATGGTATTACCAAAGAAGACAGATTAATATTGTATATAAATATTTGTTAAAATCTGCTTGACAGCAAAGTTGCTGTTAGCATTAGCTTTGAGCTCAAGCGCAGCCTAGTTAACAAATACTAGCAAGAACAGGGGTGTCCAATCTTATCCACGATGCGGCTGCAGGTATCTAATCAAACACGCCCAATTCTACTTGTTTATTCAGCTTGTCTCAGTCTTTTGTGAAGTCAGACTGGTGTTGGACGAGAGGGCCTGGCTTGCGATCTTTGTTCTAGTTCATCCCAAAGGTGTTCAATGGGGTTAAGGTCAGGGCTCTGTGCAGGCCAGTCAGACAGAGGCAGGGGATGTAGCAGCACAGAAATTTCAAACTGACTTGTGGCAGAGGTGGCATCCTATGACAGTGCCACATTTAAAATCACTGAACTCATTAGTATGACCCATTCTACTGCCAGTGTGTGTTAATCAAGACTGCAAGGCTATGTGCTTAATTGTATCCACCTATTGGCAATCGTTGGACCTGAAACACCCGAACTCAATAATTAGAAGGTGTGTCCCAATACTTTTGTCTATACAGTGTATGCAGACCCATTAATGGTCTGTTATTAAACAAATAATTTGTTATTTGTAGGTAATTTATCAATTTTTTTTTAAAGATCTGTATTTATAATATGCTCCTTTCTTTTTGCAACTTACATAAGTTTTTAAGCTAGTTGTCTTAAATGTATTTTAAAACACCTGCAAATTTGTCACTTTTTTGTCTTTATTGGGTTTAAAATTGAATCGTATGAATGCTAGATGACCCCTCAGACTGCAGGGATTCTCAGAACTACACAGTGTGCTGTGCAGCACGGTGTACTAGCACAGCAGTGTATGCTTTGCAGACTTCCAGAACAGCACTCAGTGCTTTCCAGACTTCCAGAACAGCACTGTCTACTTTGCGGACTTCCGGAACAGCATGGAGTACCAGAACAGCACTGTCTGCTTTGCAGACTTCCAGTACAGCACCATGTGCTTTGCAGGCTTCCACACAAGCATGGAGTACCAGAATAGCAACAAGAGCTTTGCAGACTTCCAGAAAAGCACTGTCTGCTTTACAGACTTCCAGAACAGCACGGTTTACCAGAAAAGCACTATGTGCTTTGCAGATTTCCAGAACAGCACTTTGTGCTTTGCAGACGTCCAAAACAGTAATGTGTGCTTTGCAGACTTCTCTAACAGAACAGCATGGAGTACCAGAATAACACCATGAGCTTTGTAGACTTGCAGAACAGCACCTTGTGCATTGTAGACTTTTAGAACAAATTTATTTTAAAACACCTGCAACTAAGAAAAGTTAATTTGTCACTTCCACAACAGCACCGTATGCTTTGCAGACTTCCACAAAAGCATGGAGTACCAGAATAGTACGATGAGCTTTGCAGACTTCCAGAGACCAGGCCTTCTGCTTATACCCACAGTATCTTCTTTTCACTGTATCCATTGTTTAGTTTCAAAATAAAGGTTTGGTTGAAAAAGCTTTCAACGCTGGTCAAGGAAGCATGATCTCCCATCCAGTCACTAACCTGAACTAACCTTGCTTAGCTTCATAGGTCAGTCAAGCCTAAGAGTTCCCAGCCCAATAGAGCCACTGGTTGAGGCTGGCTTCCAGTATTGGCCATTTAAAGTATCCCACCACTCTATTGGGACTCAATAGAGGCTGACTTTTTTAAAGTTCTTAATTTTCAATCAAAGTTTTTTTTATTTCAAAGTAAAGGTTAGTTTTCAATATAATCCCTGACCAAGCCGCACATTGCTTAGTTTCTGACATGAGACTAGACCAAGGGTTCTAATAGATTTGTATATACTGGCTGAAGCTGAAGGCCAATACAGGTCTTCTAAAGTAATTCAGAATATATAACGAAATAAAGAAAAAAAAGAATCAGAATATATAACCAAATACAGAAAAAAAGCAAGTGTTTCCCTCTCAAGGCAGAAGAGATATTAGAGGCCATGTGTGTAGATGGTATGCTTCCATTTTCCAACTTGCCATTAATTTTCACATATCAGTTTTATTTTATTCCATATACCAGTTTTATTAATGCAGTAATTAATAAAATTACTGTTTGTGTACACAGGTCATAGAAGTGGAGCTGTGTGCAACCCTGCAGACAGTAGGCCAGTGACCAGTACAGCTAAAGGTGTTTGTAGTTGTCAGTGTGAACGTTATGTAGATTTTCTGCACATTTACAATTCATGGGTTTGTCCTTTTTAAACCTTTATTACATGTACATTATTCTCATCAGCTGTATTAATAAATGCAGGGTACATTCTTTAAGTCTTATAAAGTCTTAAAACGGATTAAAAACATTTAACATCATAAAATATCTCTAAACATATTATTTTTCATGCTTGCATGGGGCATTAGTCCACTAAACAAAATAGTGTGCAGTCTTGGAGGGCTGGTGTCCTGCACAGTTTTTTTTTTCTTTTTTTCTTCTTCACCCCTGCTCTAACTCTCCAACTAAACCTGGCAGTTAGCTGCGTTGAACCAGGGTGTCTGGGGTGTCTAATCACTAAACCCTGCTGGACCCTGGCCCTCCAGGACTTGAGCATTTTCTTGAATCCCATCTTTTCTGTCACTCTGGATTTTACCTTGTTGTTTATCTTATTATAAGTGACAGAAAAGACCCTTTGAAATCCTTTTTGAGTGGTCGGGGCGTCCAGACTGAGACACATCTGTAAAAAACCAATTGGAATCTCATTTTAAACCACCTCCAAATGTGGTTTGGACCCGATTCGCAAAAATCGTATTTCATGTGTTTTTTCTTTCTTTATTTTTTTTTTTTTCGCTGTCCATACCATCAAATCAATTTGGATGCAATCTGGATATGGCAAAAATTGGATTTAGGCTCAGTCTGAACAGGATCTAAGTACACTTCCTTGTATCTAAACTCTTTTTCCTTTCTGTTAGCTCCACTTACCATATAGGAGCACATTGTAGTTCTGCAGTTTTTAAACATCTGTCACTGCTGGACTGAATAGTCCACCGAACTCTGACCACTCATGAAGGACTAGAGCAGGGGTGTCCAATCTTATCTGGGTTAGCCTGGGGTGTGTCTGAAATCGCACCCTATTTACTGTGTAGTGTTCTATTTAGGGTGTCAGCCATTTTGTAGTGTTTGTATAGTTCACTATATTGTTATCCATAGTGCACCGTAAATGTAGTGGACAACCAATGTACACTACTTACGGACTGACGTACCACAATGCATAGCGTTTTCCTTCGGCTCGAAATTCACTTGACAAAGATGGCTAATGAAACCACCGGAGCAGTTAATTTCGTCTACCTCTTTAATCCATACTGGCCAAAACGTCTCCATCGAGTAATATTAACATGGTTTTCAGAATTCTCTTATGCAGGTACACATTTGTTATTTCCATATTATCTGACATGTTTATTATGAATAATAAAATGTCTTTTCTGCATGCTCCTAAATTTTCCTTTGTGCTACTGCCTAGAAGCACTACCATCAAAAAGTAAGCCTTTGAACGGAGCTCTTTAAACTACTTTTTGTATGATATGTATATTTTGAAACATTTTCAGAGTTAAAGAAGCCACCATCTGGTTCAGGGACAGAATCGGGAGAAGCCACTGCGGCAACCTGGAAATTGTTTTCCCCTCATGGATGTGGTACTCCTTCTATTCGGCCTCCCACACTTATTGCCTCTGCCTGGGGGGAACCTGCTACAGTGGCCTCTCCCGATTCTGTCCCTGTAGATAGGGACACGACAGGTGAGGAAGCAGGGCCAGCAGCAGCAACACCACCACCTGCCAAAAGGCAAAAGAGGAACCCTGTTTTGGAGTTCCTCCAGAGGGAGGCAGAACGTGCTGAGGAGAGGGCAAGGAGGGATGAGAGACTTTTGTCCATTTTGGAGAAAATCTGTGAAAAGCTTTTATAAATAAATTTAAAATGAAATTGAACATTAATAAATAAAGGAACTGAAACAAAATTTTAAAATGTGAATAAATGTGTAGATTTTTGAAACTGCTTGGTTTTACACTTTGAAGGTACTCACTATAAACAATGATACAGTTGCAGTTGTATGGCACAGCGCACTGGTTCCCGGTAGGGGGTCATCACTGAGCTGGGTTCTGAGAGGTAAGGATAGCCTCCATCACCAAGAAGGTAAAATCCCTTAGGTGGGTACAACTTTTGTGTTAAGATGGGGCAGTTCTTAAGCACACATGAATCATGAACAGAGCCAGGGTATCCCACGAAAATATCTAAAATATCTGGTGGTCACACAAAGCTTGAAGCTGAATGGAGTAGAAAAGCTTGTGGTTGAAATAACATTGGCTATGTTTACATGCAACGATTTTTGCCAATCCGATTGAATACAATCCGATTACAGATTTAGACTGAGGTGTTTATATGCACTCTATTCAACAATCTGATGAAAAATCTTCGTTTACATGCTCACTACAAGTAATCCGATGCAAAATGACGCGCATGCGTGGAGTAGCGCTTAGAGTAAACGTTACCATGACAGCGAACATCACGTGAGGTCCAGACCAGTTTCTGCTCCGCCATGTTGAGCGGTGTAAACTTTCGCCGACGCGACGCACATGCGCAGAACATACTTACACGTTCCGATTGGAATGTAATCGGACTCAGGCGTTTACATGACTATTATTCTTCTATTTAACGGATTATTTAGAAGTTTACCCACCTCGTTTAATCGGATAGCAATTGTATTCCGAATGGCCTCAATCGGATTAGACTATTCCGATTGAGGTGTTTACATGGACGTATTCTATTCTGATTGAGCTATTAGTAGGATTATTAACGGATTATCAGGCTGCATGTAAACGTGGCTATTGAGCATGCTCAGCTGGTGGTTTGATTCTTATTTGGCAGCCATCAATACTGCCAGCAGTTTTAACAAAAGCCACAGTTCCTGCCAGACATGCCAGCTCCAATATGTGTCAACTCTTGTGATGAAGGGAAGGCAATGACTTGTGATTGTATTGTGATGATCTTTTTTGCCATCCTGTGTACAATCATGATGATGGTGGACCAGGGCATATCAAACACTCTTGCTAATGTAGCCATAATAATACTGATTTTGACTACTTTTTTATTTTTATTTTTTTTATTTTATTTGAATATTATTTTGCACAGTTATTGTGAACTTCACTAAAGCTTTGCTAAGAGTCTTTGTGGAGTGATAAGTGAATATTACTGTGAAATATCTGAGTTTCCCACTAATTTCAATGTGTATGGTTCTTATGGAGTCCCCCCCTTGTTGGTTGTAGGTGGGGCATTAATTAGTGCAACACAATGCCTGCGTACTGCGCATTTTCCCGGTAAATCGCCAAAAGCATTGTGAATGCTGAATGGGTGAGCAGGCGATTTCACTCTCTCCCATATATTTCTCTTTCTAAGAATAAATAGAGGTCTTTCAGTAATTGCTAAGGATATAAACACTACATTCTGAAGTTGCAGCACTGTTTTATGTGTATATGTAATGTTCTTTCCAAACTTTTAAGTGTAAACAGTGCTTTTAATGTGCTGCTTGCACCTCGTTGTTTTTTTCATGCCTCGTGCAGGCAACAGAGAGAGAAAGAGAGAGAGAGCGTCTGCGCATGTGCACTAATCCTGCCCCATGTATCGTGTTCAGGTATGTTTTACCATTGAATTTGTACTGTTTAAACTAGTTTGTTTGGAGCTTGGCAAATTATAATGGTTTGCTCACTGTGTGACTATAGTTTTTCCATATTGATGCCTCTTTTCTGTTGTAGCCTTTCAGTGTTTCAGCCAGCCTAGATTTTGTGTTTTGTGTTTAAGCCTCTTAAAGTTAAATACAGTTACAGTGCGTGAGTGTACATTTAATGTGAACGTTTTATTTACACTGATAATTATTTACATTGTCATTTCGATCTAACATTACTATTCACATTTAAGCTGTTCACAGTTTTTCAGTTTTTGTCGGGATATGTATATGTATATGTATGTATTTTTGGGAAAAAAAGCATTGTGAATGCTGAATGGGCAAGAGACAGAGAGAGAGCGCGTCTGCTCATGTGCACTAATCCTGCCCCATGTCTCATGTGTTCAGTATTCAGGAATAAACTACACAGAGCTCCATGTCCCTGTGTGTGGTGTGGCTGTTTGAACTGTCCTGATCTGCTTTTCCTGCCTTGTTGATGTCTGCTACACTAACACCCTGTAGGATGTGGCACTTATTACAGGTACATGAGGATTGAGGTGACAGTATGTTTGGGGTGCTTTCATCTGAAAATAAATAAAAGTAAAAGTAGCATAAAGAATTTCTGTTTGTCTTTTTTTTTTTAATCCTTGCAGTGTGGTGATGTGATTTCTGTTGAAAAGGTATGTTAACAGTGAGTATACTGTTTTATTAATATACTTATAAGTAAATTAGAGTTTAAATTGATTTGAGTATAATAGGTAAGTCTTTAGCTCATTATAGTTGCTTATTGGCAGTTGAACTACAAAGTCAAGTGAGATAAATTAATTAAAGTTATGGGGTTTTCTGATTACTTAATCCAAAAAAGTATGCGTAATTCTGACTAATTCTGTACTTCATAGTTCTATTTTCATAGTTCTTTGTAGTTCTACAGTTACAGACTGTAGTCCATCTGTTTCTCTGAATACTTTTGTAACCCCCCTTTCACCCTGTTCTTAAATGGTCAGTACCACCACGAAGCAGGTGTGTTGTGCTGGTGCGAGTGGATCAGACACAACAGTGTTGCTGGAGTTTTTAAACACCTCAGTGTCCCTGCTGGACTGAGAACCAGCCAACAGTGTCCTGTGACCACTGATGAAGGACTAGAGGATGACCAACACAAACTGTGCAGCAGCAGATGAGCTATCGTCTCTGAGTTTACATCTACAAGGTGGACCAACAAGGTAGGAGTGTCTAATAAAGTGGACAGTGAGTGGACACAGTGTTTAAAAACTCCAGCAGCACTGCTGTGTCTGATCCACTCGCACCAGCGCAACACACAAAAGAACGCACCACCACCACGTTGATGTCACTGCAGTGCTGAGAATGACCCACCACCCAAATAGTACCTGCTCTGTGAGGGTCCTGACCATTGAAGAACAGGGTGAAAGAGGGCTAACAAAGGACCACAGTTTGTAACTATAGAACTACAAAGTGCCCCTGTATTGTCAGTGGAGCTGATAAGATGGACAGTGAGTGTAGACACAAGGAGGTGTTCCTAATAAAGTTTTCAGTGAGTGTGTGATCGAGCTCTGTTCACAGACGAAAGTTACAGCTTATCCTTTGAAGACGCCGACGAGCTAACAAGCTCGTCTCAGGTCCCTAGTCCTTGCAAGAGCACGTCTCTGTCTTAGGGTTAAAATTTCAAACACCAACAGGATTGCCAGTATAACGGACATCTTGACTAATACAAGTGAGTAAATGAAAAATAACGGTCACAGAACGTTAATGTAATGCGAGCTAGAATAAATGGAGCTGGTGCTCATGAAATAAGACAACGTATAATGGTAGATTCATTCAATTTTTTTTATTGATGAAATTGAAACATGGAAGTCGCTATAGAACCAATTATTATTAAAGTGACAGCAGAACATGGAAAACATCGCTAAACTACATTACTTCAATATCTTGTTTATGCTACGAAAGGTCACGATGATACATTTCCGGAGTGGGTAAGCGTTGTTCGAATTCCGTCTGTTGTCTCCCTCACAGGTACCCTATATAGTGTTCTATGTAGAACAGTCTATGTAGTGATCAGTGAGTGAGTAAACGAGTGGACCATTTCAGACACAGCCCTGGCTTCAGCGAACAATATGACGTAACCGCGGAGAAAACGAACCACTGCAGAAAGCCAATAATACCAAAATGCATAATGAGCCATTCGCCTGCAAGCGTTAAAATATTATGTGTCCATGTAAAAAACGTAAAAAAAAAAAATACAGGTGTGCCGGCGGTAAAAAATAATGTGTTTACACGTCTTGACATATTACATCCAATCAGTAAAGCTGTATATGAATACATCTGCATTTTAATAAGGGGGCGTGACAACACCTGAAGATATGCAACGTATGAGGCATTTAAGTGACCCCTGCGTGAACTTTACAAACTAAAACGTGTCATCATGTAATTGCGACACTCTGAGTGTCAAAGTGGTTTTGGAGAAGTAGGATATCGGTGGACAAAGCAATGGCTCTTTGAAATTTTCTTTTAAACTGTAGTAGGGTTTTTACAGAATGTACAAGTTTGGCTTTGTCTGATAACGTTCAAACAGAGACTATAATACTGAGGTAACATATGTTTCATAAACTGTTTATATACATTTGTTACTTGGAGGTTATATGAGTCGCTTCTACCTTGCTAATATTGAACGAGCAGAAATATATGTCCATATTAATGGAGTGCACATGCTTTATATGTTGTTATTTTGATGGACGGATAATGTTTTAACAGACATTGCCAGATTGAAATTAATCTACCCCTTATTTAATTTTTTAGGATGGACACGATGGTGAGAAGCGTGCAGTGGGCAAGAGGGCCCCTGATAGAACCTGATCTAGTGGATGAAATACAAGCCCAGATTTCAGCGTTCCTTGCAAATTAATGTTTAACATAACTTGACACCACTGGGTCCATATATTTTATGAAAAACACCCATCAACTTCTTTTCACTTTGATGAAGCCTTGAAGTTTTTAGTCATACTTTTATTGTTTGCCATATTAGTGAATTCATTAGCTACACAGGCAACATGCACATGGACTGCTAGTTTTTGCAACACATGATTGAAGCCCAGCATAGTATGCATAAATAGTGTATTGTAAGAATAGTTTGGCCTCTTCAGTATGTCTTAGAATAATGCTAATGTGTAGAAAACCCAAGTGAGCGGGCCTTTCATCTGTTTCAGTCACATGATCATTTTATTGCAGCCTATGTAAGTGAACTGCTGCATCTCAGTGAAAAGGCAAAGGAGAATTATAGCAGTGAATCTTAATTCTAAATTATGTTAAAGAAGAAATAACAACAACAACAACAACAACAACAATAATAATAATAATAATAATAATAATAATAATAATAATAATAATAATAATAATTATTATTATTATTATTATTATTATTATTATATTATCATCGTCTTTAAAAACCTAGATTGTTTCATACACAAACATTGTCATTTGTTTTTCATCGATTTCAACTTTTCAGCTGTTACCGACAAGCATTTTTTTCACTCATGACTACAGCAATTTAAATTCAGTAGGCATCAAGCAGGGTACTTGTGCAAGGATTTTATTCTGATTTCTAGCAGTAAATCATGAACTTCAAATTACGAGCCTGGAAAAAACTTGTACAGCATCCTTAAGAAATCAACAAACTAAATAAAATAAATAAAATTAAATCACCTGTAGCCTGAAGCTATCATTTTGTTACTGCTACATTTTAAATGATAAGCAATAACTAACTCAACTATGACAAAAAACATTCTATTGGATTGTTTCTAACAGCTGACAATTATCACAGAATATGCCAAAAATTAACAGAGTATTGTGCAAATGTTGTACATTTGGCAGCAAAATGAACTTTTTCACTACTCTGTGTTAGCGCACTTACGCATTCTTTGCAAGAACGACAAGCATGTTAACCATGTCAGGTTTAAGATGAGAGCGTGAGGGGCTGACAACATTTCCAGCTGTGCTGAAAACACACTCGGATGGGGTGCTTGTTGCGTACACACACAAAAAAATTTGCGTGCAAGTCTTGCCATTATGGGCATGCGTTTGTCGTTCATATGCCACCATGCTAACAGATCATCATCTCCATCGATAGTTGCTTCCTGTTCATACGCCAGCAATTCAGCAGTAGCTCGCTCCTCTTCAGTGAAATAGACTCATAACGCTTCCAGCTCATCAAGATCCTGCCAGGTCAGTGGCTGTGCACGTCGGTCAGCGGCTAGAACACGTCCAATTGCTTAGGCCTGTTAAATTATTCTCTCAATCATTTTTTGTTTAGAGCCCCAGCGCGTGGCACAATCCTGTTTCCGCACAAAAATAGTAAATAAATATTAATTACTTATTAAATTAATGAGTGAATAATTGTTTAGCTGTTTACTTGTATCTCTTTTTGTGTATGTAAACAAATAGTTATAGTAGCTCGTACTGTGGATTCAAGGTCTGTAACATTTCTCTGAATGATGACTTTTCGACTGTGTTGAATGGCAGCAGAACCTTCACTATGTAACGGGTTACAATGGTAGTGCAATCGCGCCACTTTGCGCTGTTACGTTTGTACTGTGTACATTTTGCGAAAGCACTTGTGATGGATTGATTCGACGAACTGCCTTCTCTTTGTGCCGTTGTGCCGAAATCCGACTCCCCGGCAGAATCTCACCGTGATGGTTTAGTTTAATATTACGAAATAAAAACGATTGTTGTTGTTGCAGTACTTGAGAACTGGTGGGACTGAATGGCTTTCAGTCATGACGATAAGTGTTACGACACATTAAACACAGCTTTAAACCTCTGTCTGGAGCAATAAAGCTCACATCTGATGACCTGACGCTGCAGTATTAGCTGACTTGTTTTACTTGTCATTATTCAGCAACCAGACTTTCATTGCTTGCATAGCTAGGACAAATTAACAAATTAGTATACATTACTGCATAAAAGAGTTGCCTATAATTAAAAATTGCTGTAAGAACAATTGTTGTAATGGTAGTAATTTAAAGATTAATTTTGGCTGAAAAGTCTTCAGCTTTTACATAGTCAAAAGGTGTATTGTGAACCTGTCAAAATTATGCCCCTCATATCTCTGGGGATGCATTATGACTGGAATGATTAACTTGTTCTGCTGACTTCTGGCTCATAGATTACAGCATATCTTAAATTACTACCATTACAACAATTGTTCTTACAGCAATTTTTAATTATAGGCAACTCTTTTATGCAGTAATGTATACTAATTTGTTAATTTGTCCTAGCTATGCAAGCAATGAAAGTCTGGTTGCTGAATAATGACAAGTAAAACAAGTCAGCTAATACTGCAGCGTCAGGTCATCAGATGTGAGCTTTATTGCTCCAGACAGAGGTTTAAAGCTGTGTTTAATGTGTCGTAACACTTATCGTCATGACTGAAAGCCATTCAGTCCCACCAGTTCTCAAGTACTGCAACAACAACAATCGTTTTTATTTCGTAATATTAAACTAAACCATCACGGTGAGAGTCTTTGTTTGGCTTTAGACCCTGTTGTGTTGTTCGCTGTGAAGGAAAATTAAAGGTAAAGCGTTATTTACACACAGAAATAACCTAAGAAATCCTTAGTGCAGTCCGTAACGTCCACATGTTTAGGTGAAGCGCATGCACGCGAGGGGGAGTCGGATTCTGCCTGGGAGTCGGAATTCGGCACAACAGCTGACCCTGTTTAGCATACTGAGTTGGATGATGTATCCTGAGATGTCCCTGCAAATTGGTAGTATTGGCAATTGGCCTTTGGTGATGATCAGTTTTCTGCATAGACGGCATGTAACACTGTTAACATCTAACAGTTCTCCATGTTCGTCTGGTTGGATACAAAAATATTGCCAAACTGGTGCGGTAACACCCTTCTTCTCTACAAGCTCATCCATTTTTTACCGTCTAGGGAGAAGGTCACATGTAGCGGAGTGTTTAATTTACATATACCCAGCAGTCTTTGCCAGACTGAAACGCTACATTGTAATCTTTTCAAGTGGCGTTTTAAAAATGTATATTTGTAGTTAATTAGTTATGTTTGTGTGGTATACTTAAATGCCGTCTTTTGTGTTATAGCTTAGGTCTAAAATTTAAACTTACCATAGATTAGAATGCTTGTGTAAAGTCAATAGTTAAATAAAAAGGACAACAACAATAACAAAAAAAAAAAATAATAAAAAAACAAAATAAAAAAGGTCACATGGCAAGGGTACATGATAAAAAATAAAACGATAATTTATTAAATATCGTCACTGGTTGAAATGATTGTGATGTTCGATAATATCCTTTATCGCCCCAAGGCTAATTCTCAGTCCAGCAGTGACACTGAGGTGTTTAAAAACTCCAGGAGCACTGCTGGGTCTGATCCACTCAGACCAGAACAACACACAAGAACACACCACCACCACGTCAGTGTAACTGCAGTGCTGAGAATGATCCACCACACAAATTATACCTGCTCTGTGGGGGGCCCTGACCAAAAATTAATGGGGTAAATAAAGTAGAACAAAGCTTGTAGAGAAGCAGATGGACTACACTCTGTAAGTGTAGAATTACAAAGTGTGCTTAGACAGAAAGTGGACCTGATTAAACAGACAATGAGTACAGATACAAGGTAGGTGGTCAGTGATTCTGGCCAGTGATTGTATATGCTCTGTTTTTGTTTTTGTAATGTGTTCTGTTACCTTTTTATTATAGACATTATATTCATATTTCAGTTTGTTTTCTTTCTTTTTTTCTTTTTTAAAAAGACTTCTGTGACTGATGGTGATGATGATGTTATAATCACTGAACGAAACAATGATTCATCTTCCTCTAAAAGTTGTGAGGTGATATAAACATTTACTTTGCTTCCTGTTTGGTCAGATAAAAACAGTCAGTTTCATGAGTGTAGTACATGACATCTAAATGTTAAATATTGTTTTAGTGTCAGGGCCATCTTTGTCAGTAGGCTTTGTTTGTCAGTACTATTATCATGTGCTTTAAGTGCAAAATCAACCAAATCTAGAGTGCCATGATTGCAATCGGTGTTATGTTGTTGTAATCTTATTTTGTTTTCATAATTTGTTTTATTTTATATATCATTATGTCCCAATTGTTCTAAGATATTTCCACAGAGGGAGCTGCTTGTGCATGCAAGTATATGCGAAGACAGGTAATGTGTCATGTAGCTCGATGGTGTTTAGCATTTGTTAATGTATAACTTGTCAAAGCATCACAATCAAGTCATTTTTTAATCATAACTAGGAACACATGCTCTGTGAATTCAGACTTCTAAAATTCTTAAATGTTCTGATTCCTGTACGCAGCCTGTATGCAGGAATGTTTGTTGTGTTATTGCTTTGCCCATAAAAAAATAAATTCTGATTATTTTAATTTCTGCATAAAATATCCTTTGCCTCAGAGGAAAGCCAAGTGTCTCCATTGACTGCAGGAAGAATCCAAGAGCAGTGGATGCCTTGTTATTTGTTGCAGCACCTTGGTACATGACCTGATATATATTTAGAAAACATGTTAGTATGCATGTCACCATTATTACATAGTAGAATGATGACAATTATTTTAACTATGCACATTTATTTTTACAACCTGTTAGCTCTTACAATCATATGTTTACATCAAACATGTGAATTGCATGCATCTTCATCTGTTTGTGTTGTGGATAATACAAAAAAGTAGAAATAAATGAAACCAAAAAAACAGTTATTGGTTTTTAGACATCATGTACATTATGAAAGTAACATAAGTTCTTATTTCTGAATGTTATTAACATGTTTAGAGAGTAGCAGTGAGTAATTTTTTTTTTTATTTGAGCTTGGCTAAGCATTACCATGTATTGATATCTAAGAAGCAAGATAGCTAATCAGAGAAGTTGCCCTTTTAGGCGTGTACTTTAAAAGTAGCTTTCAATTAACAAAATATGGGAATCACAGTTAAATCAGATAATGATTGCAGATTGTGACAGGCCTACATTTCTTTCTGCAGTCCACCTGCAGCACTTCATTAACATTTTTAAAATTTCATTAATCGCTACTAACGTCACCTTTCTTGAGTAGTCATCAACACCACCGAAGATCACCAATCCATATCTGATGAAAGATGAAAATTTATTTAACTATTACAGATTTTTTCATAGAAAAGCTATATTTCAGCACCTGCTCATACCGGGTAAATTATGTGGGCCAATGTTTTTAACCCCAGTTCTGCAGACCTACTGCCCTTCACAGTTTAAACTATTCCCTGCCCGAACATACCTGATCCAGTTAATCATGTAATTATCACACTCCTCAGGGACCTTCTGGGGGGTGCCTGAACACCGGATTGGGAACCAGTGATCTGGAGAAGTGCTTCCTAAACCTGATCTTAGAGTACCCACGTTGCCCTGCTCCTTAGCCAAAGTGAGTTTGTTAAAGCAGAAAACCCTAAAATATGCATGGCAGGAGTACTCAAGGACCAGAACTGGGAACATGGGACCTAGGTAAGTGCTTCCCAACCACTCTGGAGGTCCACTGCTTTGCACATTTTAGTTGTTCCCTCTTGTATGCTCCTACTTCAACTCAGTAAGAAGTTGTTAATGAGCTGTGCCCTGTTTCCAAAAAGCATTTTTTTAACATCATCTTAACTGGTAGTGCATTACATTTGTACTAAGATACTTTTGGAAAATGCAGCCCAGATTAGTGGATCAGATGTGTCAGGGAAAACAGGGAAAGCACTACAATGTGCAGAGCAGTAGGCCAGGGTTGGGAACGCTAACCTGAGTAAGAAGCTAAAAATTCCTCATACCTGGTAAGTTTGTGATTTGTGTCGACATGGACAAGATGGAAAGGGCCACGGACTGAGTATGTCCTTCTTACGACACACCTCAGCTGCGTCATTCTTAACAGCACTCCAGCAGAGTCCACACAATGCATGGAATCCCACACCCTTGTCCAAAGCACACAATGACCCAGTGCTTGCTGTATGTAAGTCTTAGAGAAATTCCATAGTCGTGGAAGAGTTGCCATTAGTTGCTTATCTTGTTATCTATATGGGGTATCTACATAAGACTCATCTATTTAGAATTTCCATTTTTACTTGACAAATATCAAAGACAACATTGGTAAACTTATTACACATTATCAGTAAAATTAAACAATATAAATTATTAAACAAAAAAAAAAATGCACAGTTTTGACTATTCCCTGCCACAACACACCTCATCCAGCTCATAAAGAGCTGGATAATTAACTGATGAGCTGGATCAGGTGTCTTGGGGCAGGGAATGGTTGTAACTGTGCTATCAAAATATCCTAACGTTGCCTGTAGCTTTAATACTTGTACCATTTACTGACAATGTCAGATGTCTATAAATAAAAAAATAGACAACCAAGTCAACTGATAAACTATAAATGCCTGTGGTCCAGCTTGGTTAGTGTCTGTCATGATGGCATTAGTTGAAATGACAGGCTGTGCGGCAGCGGCCACACCTCTCTTCTCTTCCAACGCCCCCCAAATCAAAAAGAGGTCAAAATTGACGCGCAAACAAAACAGGAGAGACGCAAAAGGGGGAAATACTGCAGAAAAAAATAGGAGTGTAAAATGCAAAACGCAAAGAAAAAATAGTATCACAAAAGATTTATCCTAAACAACGTTGCAAGAGAAAAAAGGTAGCACAATTTCTCTTCTTTGTTTGCAATATCTAATTATAGACCTCATTTTTGTGATAGTTTTATTTTCTCGCCACTATTAAAGACCCCAATCTGACTCCATAGGGCAAAGACAGAAATAAAATCAAGGATAGACAAGGTAAAAAAGAGAGATAAGTGGGGTGAAGAGATTGATGGATGAGCAGATGGATGTGAATTAAAGAACGCTATCTGGAAAAGAAGAAAAATTCATTATTATTAGACATGCTAGCTACAAAACCTAAAAGCTTTGGTCTAAAAACTTAGATCAAATCTACAATATTTTAAATGAACAAAGACTTCAGTAAAGTAAAAGTGGACCATGTTTTGCAATTACACAGAATTTCACACGCAGCATAATGCTACAAACACGCAGCATAATGCTACAAACATTGTCAGGATTAGCGACATAGCTAGCGTTAGCAGTATTCGGCCGAAAGAAGCAGCTGAACGCTAGCGTTACAGTTAGTTGGCATTAGTTTAGCTTAGCTTTGAGGCATGTGGTAGCTAGATAAAGTTACTTCAATTGCACAAGTTTTAAAAGCAGCTATTTGAACAGCATGATACGATTTTTTGGCTGATTTAACAAAAAAAAAAAAAACCCACATGAAAATGCAGCGCACCAACAAAGGCAGGGCCTTCAAATGACACGACAAACCACACGATTGTTTTCATACATACCCAGCTGTCACTGTGTCTTATGATGTCTTGACAGTATTTATAAGATGTCTTGAGACATTTTCTTATGCCAAGACATCTCAAGAACGTCCTAAGACGTATGAGTGAAGACACAATCTTTGTCTTGAGACATGAAAGTTAACGTCTTAAGACAAAGAAGTAATTATTTTGTGTGTCTTGAAGATGGGGCATGACTTAAGACATCACTTTGTCTTAAGACACAGAGATGCTGTGTCTTAAGACAGTTCAGTTGAGTCCAAAGAGTGGTCCATTACAAAAAGTCCTGTGGTATTCCTGTGGTACTGCCAACCTGAAAATTACAACTGAGGATTACCAGGATTACCACAGCACTGCCTAATGTAGAATATAATGAGAATATAACTATAGAAGAGAGAATATAAGTATGTCCTCAAGAAACAGCCTGCTGGAATCTTATGGTTTTTGTGTGATATTACTAAAAGAACATTCACTAAGGTTTTTCTTGCTGTACTTTTGTGATTGTGTATGTTTTGTATTTTGATTATTGCAGGAATGTGTTTACAGCAGCAAAACAACAAAAGAAAAAATCAATTTTTAAACCATTTACCTTACCTTAAAATGTTTAAATTTGTTTCCTTATATCATTGAAGTTCATGGTAGAATAACTTTTAATTTGTAACATTTACCAATGGAGATAATCACAGTCAGTCACAGCCTTTTGCTCATTTGCAGAAAACATGCTATGATTAACACAACATTGATCTATTTTCAAATGTACAATTGTAACCAGAGACAACATGCTAAGAACCAAGATAAAACAAATTTGAACTAATAGGAAGTAAATGTACTTAACAGCTAACCTGAGTACTTTAGAGATCACATACCACCAAAACTTAATGCAGAAAAAGCACTTGGTTCACTCTCTTCAACATCTACACTTCTGTTTATTTTCTTAAGTAGATCAGGGCTGGCCAACGTTAGACCATTAGGACTTTTAATGTGGCCCAACAGAAAAAGAAAACAAACTTTTTTATATACTGTGTATAACTCAAAATTATTATCTCCAGGTATTTGGAAAACACAAACAATAATAAACAGATGTATTTGAGTAGTAATATAAAGACCTATATTGTTTCACCACGAAAAATTACATAATAAACAGATTTTTGTTTAAATGTCCAACTTCATACTTTGACTTTAATATATTAAGACATGGCCTCCAGTGATGCTTTGTAAAATAATCCTGTACAGCTGTCTTATGTATTTCAAGAGTTTGCACTTTTCTATTCTGTGTCTAGATTAAAACAAACAAACAAACAAACAAACAAAACAGCACAGTTCATTCAGTAGAGCAGAGGCGCGAACCAAAAAAAAAAGCTCTATGGGAGGACAAACAAAAGACTGGCGGGAGTTTCAGACCAATCAGAGCGCGAGACTCCGCATCTCGGACGTTCGGTTTTGAAGCGCGAGCGCCGTTTCTCCGTTTAAAGCCAAACGCGACCTTTACAGCCGTTTACAGTGAGCGAGTCTCTCAGGTCGCTAACGCGGGCAGTTTTATCGAGTTTGTTTAGCGAGTGTTAAACATCGATAAGACAGTCTCTTACACTCCTTACTGAGACAGCGCCGCCTGCCGGGTGACGCTTTTAGCTCCCAGAAACGAGGAGTTTCAGCTGCGTAGTTAGCTAACCTAACTAGCTGACTGGACCGAGTGGAGTGGCGACTGGAGTTACGGCTGCAACGGTCAGAATCTGCTTTTAAAAGGTGAGTAGTGACAAAATGAGATGAGTATCCTCACTAACAGTCAGCTGGAGTACACATTTATTTCTGTAACGTTATTTCTGGGTTGATCTGCCGAGTGAAGGCACCAGCGTTAGGTTAGCGTATGTAGTTAGCTAGCTAGCGGCTAAGCGGCGTGTTTATTTGCGCCTCGCGGCTGCGTCAGATGTCGCTTAGCACCGCTCCAAATGAAGGGCTGCCTCAGAGTGAAACCTAAGACTGATCACAGTGCAGCAGGGTTAGCACACTGAACAATACAACAGTGACACTGAACACAGTCCGTCAGTCTGTGTAGTTCAGAGAGTGTAGTAATAATCTTAATTTGCTCAGTTACATTTACTCTAGTAACGTCTTGGTGGATTTGTACTTTCTAGAGTATTTTTAAAATGTATTATTTGTTCTTTAGCTTAATAATCTATGTTTTACTCGGCTACATTTTAGTCAGTAATATATAATGACCAGTTTGTTTTGTGTCTAAGTTCATTATTATGCCTTGCTGTTATTGTTTTGCTGCATTTACCTCATGTGCCTGTTTTGTTTTAGATGTTTCTCATCAGAAATCATCTGAAGCTGTGCAACTGGTGAGACTCAAGTTTTCATTTTTTAAGTAAAACTATATGAATGTCAGACAGATGTTTAGATTTGGTGGGTATTTCAAACAAATATATTTCATGAAGTATTTATTGTAATTCAGAAGAGCAGAATGTTTAGGTGAAGCTGGGTTACAGTACTCAATATCTGCACTTTATTCATTCAATTTATTAATATGTTATTTGCCACTACAGCTGTGTTCAAAATATAGATATGGCAATATCACCAACACTGTATCAATATTTATGAATTTACTTCTTCACAGTGCTTCAATGTGTAATACTGCAAGTCTCAGAGCCCTACAATGATCATTTCTGTCACGTGTTGATTTAGGCATGTTAGAGGATGAAAATGATAGAATTGTGAATTATCTAAATCAACTTTGTTATTTTCAATCCTTCCAAAGGAACATCCTCTCTTTGGGCCTCATCCAGTATGGTGGCAGTCCATATCATTCCCAACACTCAACTGCTCTCACACAAGTGGCCTCATCCTTATGCTTCTTTCATTACACTGAACATCATTGTCTGAACATCAGCTATGCGTGTGAGCTGGGTGCCACGCTGGAGTTCATGCATAGGTATTATTTAAAGCTTTGTCCCATTTCTTTGTGTACTAAATGCCTGAGTTGATTTTAGGTAGAGTAAAATTATGTATACTGTACATTATATTCTACTTATAAAGGGAATATATAATGCTTTCCCTTTTATTTACTGTGTTATGTAGCTTTTTTGTGTGTGTAAGATACAAAGCTGAAAGTATATGCCAGAGGGAGAAACTCTTTCCCACAGAAACCACTTTTCTCAGCTGCCTGAGGGCTGGAATTCCCCAGCCCTTTTCCTCTGTTACAAGATAATGTAATCCCATAATACAATCCTTATTGCCCACCTACCAGCGAGCTTGGCACACCCTCACACAACGCAACGCATCTGCCGGATGCCGTGTATTGGTGGAACCGCTCTGGCGCTTGATCAGTCAGAGCCAAGTGAGCGAGCTGACTAATCAGAGCATACTGGGCTCATCAGGAAGGAGGGGCTTAAAGACACAGGAGCTCTAACAGAGCGTTTCAGACAGAGGGTGAGTAAACAATTACAGTATGAGAAAAACAACGTGTTTCTGGAACACTGAAGCATGTAAATGTATTATAGTAGACCCCAAAAATAAATTTATGAACATTGGAAATTAGCATAATAGGTCCCCTTTAAGTTCAGCCTGCTTGTGTATGCAGATCCAAAAGTAATTTCAAATTTATTGTCTTAAAATTGATTTTTTAACAGATGCATTTTCCTCATATCTCTGACAAAGAAGACCAACACTGAGAAAAAACAGAGGAAGAAGCGATGGGCTGTGAATCTGACAGTTCTCTCACTCATCACGGGTTTAACTCTAAAAGGAGAGATCGGTAACATTAACAGTGTGATATCAGTAATGTTAGTGTTCAGGCATTATGGCATGGACATATGCACATAGTTAGAGTTATCTGTGTCCTGTTTCCTGTGTCCACATATGTCCACATAAAATGTCCACAGCTTGGCTCTATTCCAGCTCCCAGCACATCTGAGTCTGGTATTAAGTGTTTGACAGCTGATCATTATCTGACTCAGGTATGTTATGAGTACTGCTGGGGTTCAGACCTCTGTACTATTCTGTTGGTCGTAGTCCATATGAATTTGTCTTAAAATTGTTTCCCATCAGTTATAATTGTTCATAGTACTGTATTGCTAATAGCTTTAGCATGACTTATATACGGAATAACAGCAGACCTTAAAATCAGATTCATTGGTCGGAACTGTGTATTTATTGCAGTATATTTCAAATTTCTACACAAAGTCAGTTAACATGTTTTTCCCTGTCTGTAGAACACATCAGGTGTGATGACGCTAATGTACTATGCATATACACAGTTGTAAAAACAATAAACAATAACTGTAATCTATATTTTTTGAAAGCTATGTGGGTACTTTTTCATGAACTATGCCTTGGATTGCAGAGTAAATTATTTGAATGTAGAAGTATTCTGAATTTTAACGGATTAACAAGGAAATACAAAACTGTAATATAGTGATTTTTTCCATACCCCTTTAAATTACATTACTGTAATTTATGCATACTTATTATTGTTCTTTGTTCTCCTTCTTATTATTATTTTAAAAGTTGATAAAATGATACCTTCATTAAAAAATGAAGCAATTGTAAAATAGTAATTGTAAAAAAAAATGTTATTTTTAACACATTTTTAAAACATTAAGGGTTAATTACTATAAAAAAGGTATTTAAAAGAACTGAATTAGATTTTTAAATTTTGCAGCAATTCTGTATTACAAAATAGTTGCATAAGAGTCTTCCCTCATACTACCACCATGTTGAAGGCATGGTCTGAACTCACAAATAAATTTTCACTGATTCCATAAGCTTTTCTAATGCAACAGAAATATTTAAAGTGAAATTCCACATTTTTGTACACTTGATTCTGTCATTGCGATGTAAACAAAGTCATTTAGTGGTTTCATATAAAGTGGCTTATTGTAGAGAAAGTTACAGACTGGGAACCATGTGCCTATTATTGTTATTATTATTAGGGTCCAAGCACGCAAGTGCGTAGGACCCTATTGTTTTTGTTAGAGTTTTTCTTATTATTAGGGTCCAAGCACGCAAGTGCGTAGGACCCTATTGTTTTTGTTAGAGTTTTTCTTATTAGGGTCTAAGCACGCAAGTGCGTAAGACCCTATTGTTTTTGTTAGTTTTTCTTATTAGGGTTCAAGCACGAAGTGCGTAGAACCCTATTGGAATTGTGCGGATTTTTCTTATTAGGGTTCAAGCATGCAGTGCATTGAACCCTATTAAAATTGTCAAGATTTTTCTTATTAGGGTTCAAGCATGCAATGCATTGAACCCTATTGGAATTGTGCAGATTTTTCTTATTAGGGTTCAAGCATGCAATGCATTGAACCCTATTGTTTTTGTCAAGATTTTTCTTATTATTATTAGGGTTCAAGCACGAAGTGCGTAGAACCCTATTGGAATTGTGAGGATTTTTCTTATTATTAGGGTTCAAGCACGAAGTGCGTAGAACCCTATTGGAATTGTGCGGATTTTTCTTATTATTATTAGGGTCCAAGCACGCAGTGCGTAGGACCCTATTGTTTTTGTTAGAGTTTTTCTTATTATTAGGGTCCAAGCACGCAAGTGCGTAGGACCCTATTGTTTTTGTTAGAGTTTTTCTTATTAGGGTCCAAGCACGCAAGTGCGTAGGACCCTATTGTTTTTGTTAGAGTTTTTCTTCTTCTTCTTCTTCTTATTATTATTCTTTTTCTCCGATAAAACAAATCGCCCAGACCAAACCGTAAGTCCTAGAGACATGAAACTTGGTCAATAGATAGTAGTCCCTCCCGCTACTCAGGTTCGCGAAATGAGCCCAATCGGCGTAAAGGTGGCGCTATTGCGCAACACAACGCGTTTGGCCCTTTAACTCATTCCCCAGATTTTTGCCAGACATGACACATTTTTTTCCTGATTCCTTGGGTCCAACAAAACAACTTTGTAATTTGGACCATTAAGCTCCGCCCACTTAGATTTTGAGCTAATTTGCATAATATGCGAAACCTACTTTTGCGAACTAGTCCTACAATTTTCATCCAATCCTCATGTTTTTGGTGTCAAAAAATTCAGAAGAGCCTGAACCTCAATAATTATCCAGCACATTTTTAATTCTTTACTCAAAATGGCTGCCATATGCAAATTAATCCTTCTGGAAAAATCAAAATAATTCTTATTTAATTGAAAAATCTGTAACTCGAGAATCCTTCACCCAAAAAATTTGAAACTTGACAGGCTTATTCCTCAAGAGACTCTGAGGACACCTATCAATTTTTGTGCACATAAGTCATTAGGGGGCGCTGTAAATGCTATGTAGCTGTTTCTCAGCATCCGTACATCCGATCAAGTTGAAACTTTGCAAGTACCATCTATTCCAAAGACTATAAGTGAATCTTTCAGGACACTTTGAAATATTTAAATTTGTGGCCGCCATCGGCCAATAAGCTTTCAGCAGCCATTTGACAGGCTTAGCATTGGCCAATCCTTATGATACTTGATATCTATCTCTATCTCACCACCTTCTAACAACCTGTGAAGTTTCAAAATATTTGGCCACTGGGGGGCGCTATTACAGAAAATCAAGTATATCTTGTACAGATTGTTATTTTTGGTCAAATAACTTAGATGCCCTCATGCAGTGCAGTGCTCCAAACCATTTTGTCATTTGAAGTCTATTAAAAAAAGTGCTTAGTTTTTTTTCAATCGTCAAATGTTTGAAATTAGCACTTTTCGAACTACTCCGTGGAATTTGAAGCTACCTTCTCAAACCTAGTCTAGAAATACTCTGTAGCCTCTCTAGGTAAATAATTATCCAGCACATTTTCCATTTTTTGCTCATTGTGGTCTCCCTCCTTCACTAAATCATTGCGGCCATAGCATTGCTAGCTTAAATTGCTATAACTCATCAGTCCTTGGTCCGAACATCTCAAAACTTTAAGTTTCTTTATACATTGAGACTCTGATGTGGCTTGCAAAATTTGTTCCTAATTGGCCAATAGGGGGCGCTTTAGCACTCAAAAACACCTAAAATCCTTAAAAATGTTGTTACAACAATACTACAAAGTCTACAGATAAATAAGGTGTCATTTGATTCAGTTCACTGATCTAATTGACTTTGTAATTACATGTTATATCATAAATTGTGCTCCTTTTCTGGTATTTTGAATTATTCATGTAAAGACTACAGCTTGTAATACCAAGGTCAAAAGGTCAATCTGAACAAAACTCAATGAAAATCTTTGACAAAGGTCCCTGATCAATATTCATAACATTTGAAGACCTTTGAACCAATTTTCACCCACTTACACTGAGGTCCTTTATGCTTAAAAGGCCCTTATGGGTCCATTGGTTCTGTTTATGTCCTGCTTGTCAAAGCCTTTAACATGGAGAAACTAAATACTTTGCAAACACAACAAAGTCAGAAATGTTACCATTACTCATGTATTTCTACAAACCTTTTTAGATAAGTAAATTGAAATATAAACATATATTAGGTTTTAAAGCCCGTGCTCATTGTTCTTGACAAATGAAGGCCTGTTGATGAACTCTGATTTCTTTTCGGCCTCTCTGCCTCGAAGGCCCAAAGTGCGTTAGGCCTTATTAGGCCTATCAGGCTTAAAGTGCATGAGAGTTTCTTGGGCTTATGCGTGCTTGGACCCGCTCATTGCCGCTTGCGGCTATATTTATTATTAGGGTCCAAGCACGCAAGTGCGTAGGACCCTATTGTTTTTGTTAGAGTTTTTCTTATTATTATGGTCCAAGCACGCAAGTGCGTAGGACCCTATTGTTTTTGTTAGAGTTTTTCTTATTATTAGGGTCCAAGCACGCAAGTGCGTAGGACCCTATTGTTTTTGTTAGAGTTTTTCTTATTATTATTAGGGTTCAAGCATGCAATGCATTGAACCCTATTGAAATTGTCAAGATTTTTCTTATTAGGGTTCAAGCATGCAATGCATTGAACCCTATTGGAATTGTGAGAATTTTTCTTATTAGGGTTCAAGCATGCAATGCATTGAACCCTATTGGAATTGTGAGAATTTTTCTTATTAGGGTTCAAGCATGCAATGCATTGAACCCTTTTGGAATTGTGAGGATTTTTTTCTTATTAGGGTTCAAGCACGAAGTGCGTAGAACCCTATTGGAATTGTGCGGATTTTTCTTATTATTATTATTAGGGTTCAAGCATGCAATGCATTGAACCCTATTGGAATTGTGCGGATTTGTCTTATTATTAGGGTTCAAGCATGCGGTGCATTGAACCCTATTGGAATTGTGAGAATTTTTCTTCTTATTATTATTATTATTTTTCTGCCCTGAAACGGAACGCACAGCCCAAACCATAAGTCCTAGAGACACCAAACTTGGTCAATAGGTAGTAGTCCCTCCCGCTACTCAGGCGCAAGAAATCAGCCCAGTCGACCACAAGGGGGCGCTACAGCGAAGGCCAACGCGTTTGGGTCTATATCTCCTAAACCAGATTTTTGCCAGACAAGCCATATTTTTTTCCTGGTTCTATGGGTCCAAATAAACCTTTTGGCTATTTTGATAATTTAGCTCCGCCCACTTAGATTTTTCGCAATACTGCAAAATGTGCGAAACCTACTTTTGCGAACTAGTCCTCCAATTTTTGCCCGATCCTCATCCATTTGGTGTCAAAAAATTCAGAAGAGCCTCAAGGTCAATAATTATCAAAAACATTTTAAGTTTTCCATACAACATGGCTGCCATATGCAAATGAACCCTTCTGGATAAATTCAAAATAATTCAGAATTAATTGAAAAATCTGTAACTCAAGAATCCTTCAGTCAAAAAATTTCAAACTTCACAGGCCATGTCAGTAGCCCATTCTGAGGTAGCCATTCGATTTTCGTGCGCATAAGTAATTAGGGGGCGGAGCAACAAAAACAGGGCATTTTCTCTGCAGCCGTACAACCTATCAAGCTGAAACTTTGCATGCAGCATCATTGGGCCAGATTACAACGGCGACTGTAAGGACATTTGGATACATTGAAATTTGTGGTCGCCATCGGCCAATAAGCATTCAGCAGGCCATTTGACAGGCTTTACATTGACCAATCATGACGAAACTTGACTGGTGTCTATATGTAGCCACTTTCTAACAACCAGTCGAGTTTCAAAAGATTTGACCACTGGGGGGCGCTATTTCAAAAATTTACATATTATTACATGTTATTACAATATTATTACAATTTTCGCCTACAGCCTATTGTATTACCATGTGACAAACAATTTTGCCTATACATGTTTATTAAAAATCTGTATCTTTTTTTGTAATCGATAAATGTTTCAAAACCCTACTTTTTGAACTAGTCTCTGGATTTTGAACCAATCTTTTCAAAATTGGTCTAGAACAATTCTTTGGCATCTGTACGTAAATAATTATCAAAAACATTTTGACTTTTCTACTCAGGGTCATGTGGATTAATCACTAAATTCCTGCATACGTGGCATTGTTAGCTTGGTTAGCTATAACTCATCAGTCATTGGTCAGATCATGTTCAAACTTTGAGTATTTATACAAATTGTGATTGTAATGGAGTATGCCAAATTTGGTCCAGATTGGCCTTTGGACGCGCTTCAGCACTCAAAAACACTGAAAAATCAATAAAAACGCTATTACAATGTTATTACAAGGTCCACATATAAACAATTGGTGCCATGTGACTCAGTCAAGTAAGATGAACAACTTTCTAATTACATGTTATGTCAAAAATTGCTCTGCTTGTTTTTTATTTTGACTTATTCATTCAAAGATTTCACTATACAAAGACTTACTATACAAAGGCTTGAGGCCTGTTTAGGCCTAATATAATAAAAGGCTTGAGGCCTTTTTAGGCCTAATGGGCGAAACCAAAAGCTTGAGGCCTTTTTAGGCCTAATGGCCTAAACCAGAAGCTTGAGGTCTTTTTAGGCCTAATGAGCTAAACCTGCAGGAGGGCCTGTACTGCTGTTGCATGCTTGAACCCGCTCATTGCCGCTTGCGGCTATATTTATTATTATTATTCTTTTTCCGCCCTGAAACGGAACGCACAGCCCAAACCGTAAGTCCTAGAGACACCAAACTTGGTCAATAGGTAGTAGTCCCTCCCGCTACTCAGGCGCAAGGAATCAGCCCAGTCGGCCACAAGGGGGCGCTACAGCGCAGGTCAACGCGTTTGGGTCTATATCTCCTAAACCAGATTTTTGCCAGACAAACCATATTTTTTTTCTGGTTCTATGGGTCCAAATAAACCTTTTGGCTATTTTGATTATTTAGCTCCGCCCACTTAGATTTTTCGCAATACTGCAAAATGTGCGAAACCTACTTTTGTGTACTAGTCCTCCAATCTTTGCCCGATCCTCATGTGTTTGGTGTCAAAAAATTCAGAAGAGTGTCCTGGTCAATAATTATCAAAAACATTTTAAGTTTTCCATAAAACATGGTGGCCATATGCAAATGAACCCCTCTGGATAAATTCAAAATAATTCAGAATTAATTGAAAAATCTGTAACTCAAGAATTCTTCAGCCAAAAAATTTCAAACTTCACAGGCCATGTCAGTAGCCCATTCTGAGGTAGCCATTCGATTTTTGTGCGCATAAGTAATTAGGGGGCGGAGCAACAAAAAAGGGCATTTTCTCTGCCTCTGAACATCCGATCAAGCTGAAACTTGGCATCCAGCATCCTCTCGCCAGTCTACAAGTGTGCATTTAAAGACGTTTGGATACATCGAAATTTGTGGTCGCCATCGGCCAATAAGCATTCAGCAGGCCATTTGACAGGCTTTACATTGACCAATCATGACGAAACTTGACTGATGTCTATATGTAGCCACTTTCTAACAACCAGTCGAGTTTCAAAAGATTTGACCACTGGGGGGCGCTATTTCAAAAAATTACACATTATTACATGTTATTACAATATTATTACAATTTTCACCTACAGCCTATTGTATTACCATGTGACAAACAATTTTGCCAATACATGTTTATTAAAAATCTGTATCTTTTTTTTGTAATAGATAAATGTTTCAAAACCCTACTTTTTGAACTAGTCTCTGGATTTTGAACCAATCTTTTCAAAATTGGTCTAGAACAATTCTTTGGCCTCTCTACGTAAATAATTATCAAAAACATTTTCACTTTTCTACTCAGGGTCATGTGGATCAATCAATTATTTCCTGCATACGTGGCATTGTTAGCTCGATTAGCTATAACTCACCAGTCATTGGTCAGATTATGTCCAAACTTTGAGGATTTATACATATTGAGATTCTAATAGAGTATGCCAAGTTTGGTCCAGATTGGCCTTTGGGTGTGCCTTAGCACTCAAAAACACTGAAAAATCAATAAAAATGCTATTACAATGTTATTACAAGGTCCACATATAAACAATTGGTGTCATGTGACTCAGTCCACTAAGATGAACAACTTTCTAATTACATGTTATGTCAAAAATTGCACTGCTTGTCTTTTATTTTGGCTTATTCATTCAAAGATTTCACTATACAAAGACTTACTATACAAAGGCTTGAGGCCTGTTTAGGCCTAATATAATAGAAGGCTTAAGGCCTTTTTAGGCCTAATGGGCGAAACCAAAAGCTTGAGGCCTTTTTAGGCCTAAAGGCCTAAACCAGAAGCTTGAGGCCTTTTTAGGCCTAATGAGCTAAACCTGCAGAAGGTCCCGTACTGCTGTTGCGTGCTTGAACCCGCTCATTGCCGCTCGCGGCTATATTTATTATCATTATTATTCTGTTTCTTCCCTGAAACGGAACGCACAGCCCAAACCGTAAGTCCTAGAGACACCAAACTTGGTCAATAGGTAGTAGTCCCTCCCACTACTCAGGCGCAAGAAATCAGCCCAGTCGGCCACAAGGGGGCGCTACAGCGCAGGTGAACGCGTTTGGGTCTATATCTCCTAAACCAGATTTTTGCCAGACAAGCCATATTTTTTCCTGGTTCTATGGGTCCAAATAAACCTTTTGGCTATTTTGATTATTTAGCTCCGCCCACTTAGATTTTTCGCAATACTGCGAAATATGCAAAACCTACTTTTGCAAACTAGTCCCACAATTTTTTCCCAATCCTCATTCATTTGGTGTCAAAAAATTCAGAAGAGCCTCAAGGTCAATAATAATCAAAAACATTTCAAGTTTTCCATACAACATGGCTGTCATATGCAAATGAACCCTTCTGGATAAATTCAAATTAATTCAGAATTAATTGAAAAATCTGTAACTCAAGAATCCTTCAGTCAAAAAATTTCAAACTTCACAGGCCATGCCAGTAGCCTATTCTGAGGTAGCCATTCGATTTTTGTGCGCATAAGTAATTAGGGGGCGGAGTAACAAAAACAGGGCATTTTCTCTGCAGCCGTACAACCTATCAAGCTGAAACTTTGCATGCAGCATCATTGGGCCAGACTACAAGTGCCACTATAAGGACATTTGGATACATTGAAATTTGTGGTCGCCATCGGCCAATAAGCATTCAGCAGGCCTTTTGACAGGCTTTACATTGACCAATCATGACGAAACTTGACTGGTGTCTATATGTAGCCACTTTCTAACAACCAGTCGAGTTTCAAAAGATTTGACCACTGGGGGGCGCTATTTCAAAAATTTACATATTATTACATGTTATTACAATATTATTACAATTTTCACCTACAGCCTATTGTAGTACATTGGGACAAACAATTTTGCCTATACATGTTTATTAAAAATCTGTATCGTTTTTTTGTAATAGATAAATGTTTCAAAACCCTACTTTTTGAACTAGTCTCTGGATTTTGAACCAATCTTTTCAAAATTGGTCTAGAACAATTCTTTGGCCTCTCTATGTAAATAATTATCAAAAACATTTTGACTTTTCTACTCAGGGTCATGTGGATTAATCACTAAATTCCTGCATACGTGGCATTGTTAGCTTGGTTAGCTATAACTCATCAGTCATTGGTCAGATCATGTCCAAACTTTGAGTATTTATACAAATTGAGATTCTAATGGAGTATGCCAAGTTTGGTCCAGATTGGCCTTTGGATGCGCTTCAGCACTCAAAAACACTGAAAAATCAATTAAAATGCTATTACAATGTTATTACAAGGTCGACATATAAACACATGGTGCCATATAACTCAGTCCACTTCGATGAACAACTTTCTAATTACATGTTATGTCAAAAATTGCACTGCTTGTTTTTTATTTTGGCTTATTCGTTCAAAGATTTCACTATACAAAGACTTACTATACAAAGGCTTGAGGCCTGTTTAGGCCTAATATAATAAAAGGCTTGAGGCCTTTTTAGGCCTAATGGGCGAAACCAAAAGCTTGAGGCCTTTTTAGGCCTAATGGCCTAAACCAACAGCTTGAGGCCTTTTTAGGCCTAATGGGCTAAACCTGCAGGAGGGCCCGTACTGCTGTTGCGTGCTTGAACCCGCTCATTGCCGCTTGTGGCTATATTTATTAGGGTTCAAGCATGCAATGCATTGAACCCTATTGGAATTGTGAGAATTTTTCTTATTAGGGTTCAAGCATGCAATGCATTGAACCCTATTGGAATTGTGAGAATTTTTCTTCTTATTATTATTATTATTATTATTATTATTATTTTTCTGCCCTGAAACGGAACGCACAGCCCAAACCGTAAGTCCTAGAGACACCAAACTTGGTCAATAGGTAGTAGTCCCTCCCGCTACTCAGGCGCAAGAAACCAGCCCTGTCGGCCACAAGGGGGCGCTACAGCGAAGGCCAACGTGTTAGGGTCTATATCTCCTAAATTAGATTTTTCCCAGACAAGCCATATTTTTTTCCTGGTTCTATGGGTCCAAATAAACCTTTTGGCGATTTTGATTATTTAGCTCCGCCCACTTAGATTTTTCGCAATACTGCAAAATGTGCGAAACCTACTTTTGTGTACTAGTCCTCCAATCTTTGCCCGATCCTCATGTGTTTGGTGTCAAAAAATTCAGAAGAGTGTCCTGGTCAATAATTATCAAAAACATTTCAAGTTTTCCGTACAACATGGCTGTCATATGCAAATGAACCCTTCTGGATAAATTCAAAATAATTCAGAATTAATTGAAAAATCTGTAACTCAAGAATCCTTCAGTCAAAAAATTTCAAACTGCACAGGCCATGTCAGTAGCCCATTCTGAGGTAGCCATTCGATTTTTGTGCGCATAAGTAATTAGGGGGCGGAGCAACAAAAACAGGGCATTTTCTCTGCCTCTGAACATCCGATCAAGCTGAAACTTTGCATCCAGCATTCTCTCCCCAGTCTACAAGTGTGCCTTGAAGGACAATTGAATACATCGAAATTTGTGGTCGCCATCGGCCAATAAGCATTCAGCAGGCCATTTGACAGGCTTACCATTGACCAATCATGACGAAACTTGACTGGTGTCTATATGTAGCCACTTTCTAACAACCAGTCGAGTTTCAAAAGATTTGACCACTGGGAGGCGCTATTTCAAAAAATTACACATTATTACATGTTATTACAATATTATTACAATTTTCGCCTACAACCTATTGTACTACCATGTGACAAACAATTTTGCCTATACATGTTTATTAAAAATCTGTATCGTTTTTTTGGAAGAGATAAATGTTTGAAAACCCTACTTTTTGAACTAGTCTCTGGATTTTGATCCAATCTTTTCAAAGTTGGTCTAGAACAATTCTTTGGCCTCTCTACGTAAATAATTATCAAAAACATTTTCACTTTTCTACTCAGGGTCATGTGGATCAATCAATTATTTCCTGCATACGTGGCATTGTTAGCTCGATTAGCTATAACTCACCAGTCATTGGTCAGATCATGTCGAAACTTTGAGGATTTATACATATTGAGATTCTAATAGAGTATGCCAAGTTTGGTCCAGATTGGCCTTTGGGTGTGCCTTAGCACTCAAAAACACTGAAAAATCTATTAAAATGCTATTACAATGTTATTACAAGGTCCACATATAAACAATTGGTGTCATGTGACTCAGTCCACTAAGATGAACAACTTTCTAATTACATGTTATGTCAAAAATTGCACTGCTTGTTTTTTATTTTGACTTATTCATTCAAAGATTTCACTATACAAAGACTTACTATACAAAGGCTTGAGGCCTGTTTAGGCCTAATATAATAAAAGGCTTGAGGCCTTTTTAGGCCTAATGGGCGAAACCAAAAGCTTGAGGCCTTTTTAGGCCTAATGGCCTAAACCAACAGCTTGAGGCCTTTTTAGGCCTAGTGAGCTAAACCTGCAGAAGGGCCCGTACTGCTGTTGCATGCTTGAACCCGCTCATTGCCGCTTGCGGCTATATTTATTATTATTATTATTTTTCTGCCCTGAAACGGAACGCACAGCCCAAACCGTAAGTCCTAGAGACACCAAACTTGGTCAATAGGTAGTAGTCCCTCCCGCTACTCAGGCGCAAGAAATCAGCCCAGTCGACCACAAGGGGGCGCTAGAGCGAAGGCCAACGCGTTTGGGTCTATATCTCCTAAACCAGATTTTTGCCAGACAAGCCATATTTTTTTCCTGGTTCTATGGGTCCAAATAAACCATTTGGCTATTTTGATTATTTAGCTCCGCCCACTTAGATTTTTCGCAATACTGCAAAATGTGCGAAACCTACTTTTGTGTACTAGTCCTCCAATCTTTGCCCAATCCTCATGTGTTTGGTGTCAAAAAGTTCAGAAGAGTGTCCTGGTCAATAATTATCAAAAACATTTTAAGTTTTCTATACAACATGGCGGCCATATGCAAATGAACCCTTCTGGATAAATTCAAAATAATTCAGAATTAATTGAAAAATCTGTAACTCAAGAGTCCTTCAGCCAAAAAATTTCAAACTTCACAGGCCATGTCAGTAGCCCATTCTGAGGTAGCCATTCGATTTTTGTGCGCATAAGTAATTAGGGGGCGGAGCAACAAAAACAGGGCATTTTCTCTGCCTCTGAACATCCAATCAAGCTGAAACTTGGCATCCAGCATCCTCTCGCCAGTCTACAAGTGGGCATTGAAGGACTTTTGGATGCATCGAAATATGTGGTCGCCATCGGCCAATAAGCATTCAGCAGGCCTTTTGACAGGCTTAACATTGACCAATCATGACGAAACTTGACTGGTGTCTATATGTAGCCACTTTCTAACAACCAGTCGAGTTTCAAAAGATTTGACCACTGGGGGGCGCTATTTCAAAAAATTACACATTATTACATGTTATTACAATATTATTACAATTTTTGCCTAGAGCCTATTGTAGTACCATATGACAAACAATTTTGCCTATACATGTTTATTAAAAATCTGTATCCTTTTTTTGTAATAGATAAATGTTTCAAAACCCTACTTTTTGAACTAGTCTCTGGATTTTGATCCAATCTTTTCAAAATTGGTCTAGAACAATTCTTTGGCCTCTCTACGTAAATAATTATCAAAAACATTTTGACTTTTCTACTCAGGGTCATGTGGATTAATCACCAAATTCCTGCATATGTGGCATTGTTAGCTTGGTTAGCTATAACTCATCAGTCATTGATCAGATCATGTTCAAACTTTGAGGATTTATACACATTGAGATTCTAATGGAGCACACCAAGTTTGGTCCAGATTGGCCTTTGGGGGTCCTTCAGCACTCAAAAACACTGAAAAATCAATAAAAATGCTATTACAATGTTATTACAATGCCCACATATAAACAGTTGGTGCCATGTGACTCAGTCCACTAAGAGGAACAACTGTCTAATTGCATGTTATGTCAAAAATTGCACTGCTTGTCTTTTATTTTGGCTTATTCATTCAAAGATTTCACTATACAAACACTTACTATACAAAGGCTTGAGCCCTTTCTAGGCCTAATATAATAAAAGGCTTGAGGCCTTTTTAGGCCTAATGGCCTAAACCAGAAGCTTGAGGCCTTTTTAGGCCTAATGGCCTAAACCAGAAGCTTGAGGCCTTTTTAGGCCTAATGGGCTAAACCTGCAGAAGGGCCCATACTGCTGTTGCGTGCTTGAACCCGCTCATTGCCGCTCGCGGCTACATTTATTATTATTATTCTTTTTCCGCCCTGAAACGGAACGCACAGCCCAAACCATAAGTCCTAGAGACACCAAACTTGGTCTACTGGTAGTAGTCCCTCCCGCTACTCAGGCGCAAGGAATCAGCCCTGTCGGCCACAAGGGGGCGCTACAGCGCAGGCCAACGCGTTTGGGTCTATATCTCCTAAACCAGATTTTTGCCAGACAAGCCATATTTTTTTCCTGATTCTATGGGTCCAAATAAACCTTTTGGCTATTTTGATTATTTAGCTCCGCCCACTTAGATTTTTCGCAATACTGCAAAATGTGCGAAACCTTCTTTTGCGAACTAGTCCTACAATTTTTTCCCAATCCTCATCAGTTTGGTGTCAAAAAATTCAGAAGAGCCTCAAGGTCAAAAATTATCAAAAACATTTTACGTTTTCCATACAACATGGCTGCCATATGCAAATGAACCCTTCTGGATAAATTCAAAATAATTCAGAATTAATTGAAAAATCTGTAACTCAAGAGTCCTTCAGCCAAAAAATTTCAAACTTCACAGGCCATGTCAGTAGCCCATTCTGAGGTAGCCATTCGATTTTTGTGCGCATAAGTAATTAGGGGGCGGAGCAACAAAAACAGGGCATTTTCTCTGCCTCTGAACATCCAATCAAGCTGAAACTTGGCATCCAGCATCCTCTCGCCAGTCTACAAGTGGGCATTGAAGGACTTTTGGATGCATCGAAATATGTGGTCGCCATCGGCCAATAAGCATTCAGCAGGCCTTTTGACAGGCTTAACATTGACCAATCATGACGAAACTTGACTGGTGTCTATATGTAGCCACTTTCTAACAACCAGTCGAGTTTCAAAAGATTTGACCACTGGGGGGCGCTATTTCAAAAAATTACACATTATTACATGTTATTACAATATTATTACAATTTTTGCCTAGAGCCTATTGTAGTACCATATGACAAACAATTTTGCCTATACATGTTTATTAAAAATCTGTATCCTTTTTTTGTAATAGATAAATGTTTCAAAACCCTACTTTTTGAACTAGTCTCTGGATTTTGATCCAATCTTTTCAAAATTGGTCTAGAACAATTCTTTGGCATCTCTAGGTACATAATTATCAAAAACATTTTGACTTTTCTTCTCAGGGTCGTGTGGATTAATCACTAAATTCCTGCGTACGTGGTATTGTTAGCTTGATTAGCAATAACTCACCAGTCATTGGTCAGATCATGTTCAAACTTTGAGGATTTATACATATTGAGACTCTAATGGTGTCTGCCACTTTTGGTCCACATTGGCCTTTGGGTGTGCCTTAGCACTCAAAAACACTGAAAAATCAATGAAAATGCTATTACAATGTTATTACAATGTCCACATATAAACTATTGGTGTCATGTGACTCAGTCCACTTCGATGAACAACTTTCTAATTACATGTTATGTCAAAAATTGCACTGCTTGTCTTTTATTTTGTCTTATTCTTTCAAAGATTTCACTATACAAAGACTTACTATACAAAGGCTTGAGGCCTGTTTAGGCCTAATATAATAGAAGGCTTGAGGCCTTTTTAGGCCTAATGGGCGAAACCAAAAGCTTGAGGCCTTTTTAGGCCTAATGGCCTAAACCAACAGCTTGAGGCCTTTTTAGGCCTAATGAGCTAAACCTGCAGGAGGGCCCGTACTGCTGTTGCATGCTTGGACCCGCTCATTGCCGCTTGCGGCTATATTTATTATTATTATTCTTTTTCTCCGATAAAACGAATCGCCCAGACCAAACCATAAGTCCTAGAGACATGAAACTTGGTCAATAGGTAGTAGTCCCTCCCGCTACTCAGGTTCGCGAAATGAGCCCAATCGGCCTAAAGGTGGCGCTATTGCGCAACACAACGCGTTTGGCTCCATAATTCCTTCCCCAGATTTTTGCCAGACATGACACATTTTTTTCCTGATTCCTTGGGTCCAACAAAACAACTTTGTAATTTGGACCGTTAAGCTCCGCCCACTTAGATTTTGAGCTAATTTGCATAATATGCGAAACCTACTTTTGCGAACTAGTCCTACAGTTTTCATCCAATCCTCATGTTTTTGGTGTCAAAAAATTCAGAAGACCCTGAACCTCAATAATTATCCAGCACATTTTTAATTCTTTACTCAAAATGGCTGCCATATGCAAATTAATCCTTCTGGAAAAATCAAAATAATTCTTATTTAATTGAAAAATCTGTAACTCAAGAATCCTTCACCCAAAAAATTTGACATTTGACAGGCTTATTCCTAATGAGACTCTGAGGTAGCCTATCCATTTTTGTGCACATTGGTCATTAGGGGGCGCTGTAAATGCTTAATGTGCCTTAATAGCTGTTTCTCAGCATCTGTACATCCGATCAAGTTGAAACTTGATCGGATGTACTCATTGCCGCTTGCGGCTATATTTCTTCTTCTTCTTCTTTTTCTTCTTATTCTTTTTCTCCTGAAAAACGTGTTGTGGAGAACAGACCGTAAGGCCTAGAGACACCAAACTTGGTGGGTAGATGTAGTTTGTGTGCATCTCGCCAGGCAACAAAAACGACCCTGATTGACCAAAGGGGGGCGCTATAGAGCATCAAAACACGTTTTGCTTCATAACTTCTACACCATGATGTGTAGAGACAAAATTCTTCCTTTTCCTGATTCCTTGGGTCAAGCCAAACAACTTTGCAATTTGGACCATTTAGCTCCACCCACTTAGATTTTTTGCTAATTTGCATAATGTGCAAAACCTTTCTTTTGCGAACTAGTTCTAGAGTTTTCACTCAATCCTCATTTGTCTGGTATCAAAACATTCAGAAGAGTCTGAACCTCAATAATTATCAAAAAAATGTTGACTTTTTTAAACAATATGGCTGCCATATGCTAATGAACCCTTCTGAAATAGCTCATAATTCATTTAAAACTCTATAAGAGGAGAATGCTTCTGCCTTAAACATTGAAACTTGACATGCACATTTAGGACCAGATTCTGTGGTAGCATATCAATTTTGGTGGGCATACGTCATTAGGGGGCGGGGCCATTGCCAATTAACTGTTTCTCAGCATCCGTGCATCCGATTGAGCTGAAACTTGGCATGTAGCATCTACTAAAAGGACTATAAGTGAATCTTGAAGGATAATTTGATTCATTGAAATTTATGGCCGCCATCAGCCAATCAGCATTCAGCAGGCTTTTTACAGGCTTAACATTGACCAATCATGACGAAACTTGAGTGGTGTCTACATGTAGCCCCTTTCTAACAACCAGTGAAGTTTCAACAGATTTGGCCACTGGGGGGTGCTATTCATAAAAAATCATATATTATTACATGATATAAACATGTTATTACTATTTTTGACACAAACTCTTTATGAATCTCATGTCGTACAGTATGCCAAACAATTTTACCATTGCATATTTATTATAAAAATACATAGTTTTTCTGTAATCGTTAACTCTTTGAAAACCATGCTTTTCGAACTAGTCTCTGAGTTTTGATCCAAACTTCTCAAATTTGGTCTAGAAATACTCTGTGGCCTCTCTAGGTAAATAATTATCAAAAAAATATTGACTTTTTCACTCAACCTGTTGTTGCTCTATCAATACATCACTGCGGCCATGGCATAGCCAGCTTGATTTGCTATAACTCATCAGTCTTTGGTTGTATCATGTCAAAGCTTTGAGCACTTATATATATTGAGACTCAAACAGGGTGTGCAAAATTTGGTCCAGATTTGACCTTTAGAGGGCACCTTAGCTGTCAAAAACCTCAAAAATCATTAAAGATGCTATTACAGTGTTATTACAAAGTCTACAGATAAACACTTGGTGCCATTTGATTTAGTTCACTGACCTGAATAACTTTGTAATTACATGTTATGTCAAATATTTCACTCCTTATGTAGTATTTTGAATTATTCCTTCAACAATTACAGCTTATTATACTAAGGTCAAAAGGTCAGTCTGAACATAACTCAGTGAACAGTTTTGATCAAGTTCCCTGATTAATTATCATAACATGTGGAGACCTTTTGACCAATGCTAAACCACTTTCAGTGAGCTCCTCTGTGCCAAAAGGGCCCCTTATGAGTGCACTGGGTCTCATTATGGCCTGATTATCAAAGCCTTAAACATGGAGAAACAAAACCCCTTGCAAACAGAACTATGACAGATATTTTACCATTGCTCATGTATTTTTGACATCTATGTTGATAATCCTTTGCATGTTCTGCAAACCTTTGTAGATCAGTCCATAGAAATGTAAACATATGTTGAAAGTAAAATGGTTCATGACAAATGAAGGCCTGTTGATAAACTCAGACTTCTCTTTCAGCCTCTCTGCCTTGAAGGCCCAAACTGCATGAGGCCTTATTAGGCCTATTTGGCTCAAAGTGCATGAGAGCTTCTTGTGCTTATGCGTGCTTGAACCCACTCATTGCCGCTTGCGGCTATATTTTAATTTATTACTATTATTTCTTACTTCCATGAATTGGTTTTCAGACACAGCTGCTCATTTCACCACATAGAATTGTTATTATGAATAGACTAGCTTTTAGAGGGAAACATTAAAATTCATTTGGTGTTTGAAAGATAAATAAAACAAATAAAGCATTTTTTTCTCATCATTTGCATCCTTAATCACAGGAAAGCACTGATGGAGGCCAACAACCTTGAGATTCATCAGTCAGTCCCAGATCTGGTGAGTCTTTAAACATTTAAATATAAAGGTAAATATTTTTGTAGACCTTTTGGAATTTGCTTGTGCTGTTTGACTATTTTATTGGATTCCAGCACAAGCTACCATGCACAAAATAAAGAGAAAAAAAACTTTTTTACTCAGTCTTGCCAGACTCCACTCCTGCAGCATCGGTCTTTATCAAAATCTTGACATATATATAAATACTTTTTGATAATGCCAAGATATTGGATTGTGTGTGATCTTCCAATATTCCTTTTTAGTCTGGAGACAGTATTGGAGATACCGTTTTTTGCAAAATGTGGTGCACTCTTTACATAGAAATTGTTTTGGATATAATATCTGATAGTTCGTCCTTCTTTTTTCAATTTTAGCCAAGTGCCCATGACAATTCTGAGGTCTGGCCCCCTAAGTGAACTATCACAAAGTCTAACAGGAACTACAGAAGAAGTTGATGTAAGTTTGAGCTGCCTATGTTCTTGTTACTAAGATAGTGATGATACATTGTGACCAATAGTAGCTCAGTATAGTCTTTTCTATATGTTTTTGTTTTAGTAATATTTGACTGAGTGCATTAAATATGTTAGTCAGTATGTTGGTGTTATTCTCAAATAACAGAACCTGAAACATAATTCCTCTGACTATGACTCTGATGATGCCTCTGAAGATGCATGTGATGTCACCCACATTGCAGTGAGTATAGTGTGTTTTTTTAAGCACATTTTTTGTGTAGGGTTTTGTCTTAAAATATCTTAAGAACTAACCATGTTACATCTCGGTAACTTTGGTCACATGTAGGTTGGTTTGTACAGGGAGACTCACTTGAAAGAGGTCCCAGATATTTTGTTGTAACTCCTGTTAGGATGAAGCACGCTGAACCAAAAAAATACGCTACATACCTTAACGTGCTGCTCAATACTGTACACCGCCATGAGAAGTTGAGTGACTGAGTGAAGGGGTACAAGGGTATGCACCTGGAAGATGCCAACGGAGGTTAAACGTCACGATGGCTGTCCGGCACCTACCTCATCGCTCCAGTGCAGGGGCATCCCAGGTTGTTCGAGGAACCATATTCTGAGGAGCACATTGCACGTTGTTTCGTTCAGAGTGCTTCGTCCTACTGAGAGTTATTACAGAATATTCGCGGCCTCTTTCGAGTGAATCTCCGTGTAGAATGTATGGGTATTTATTTTGTAATCTGTTTTTTAGATAACTGATGAAGATTCTGAAGATTGGATTCCTCTCAGTGGACATTAAAGTGTGTGAGGAGGAGAAGTCTCTGTAAGTTTCACCTATGTTGTGTGTAGTTGAACAATATATTCCACGTCATCAACTTTGGCAAGAATCTGGCCTGTATTTGCACTAACATTAGAGAGGAAGAACATATTTGATTTCTGCAGGTATCCAACCAGCCAGAATATAAAAAAACAAAAAACTATTGCACCAAAGTGGATGGTTGTGCATTTTGTTTCATATTGTACAATGTCACGTCCATATTTTGTATCTGCTGATTGCAGCTTCATTGAAGCTACATCACATTTACGGTGACAAGATGGCATTGTTTTTTTGGCTGCAGCATTTCATCATATAGAAAATATCTACATGTCTAGTGCATCATTTCATATACATTTCCCTGTAATTTCGCGGTACATATTTGGTATTTTTGGAAACCTTGACATCTCTGCTAGAATTTAAAATAAGTTTCCTTGGGTTGGGGTGTGGTTTCAGTGGGTTGTGTGTGAACTGGGCCAGAGATGATTTTTGATCACTGTGTTGTCGTTTTGTAGCTTATGAAACTTAATAAATTTATTTGTTTGTTTGTTTTTAATAATTTTTTAGAGATGATCTCTCTGAAGCTTGGACCCCTCTCAGTGGACAGCAGTGTCTTTCAGGAGAGGATGTCTTTGTAGGTACCAGTTATAATGTGTGTACATTATCAGTGTATGCTTCAGTAAAAGCAAAGCATGAACCTTTTCTTGTTGTCAACATGTGTGATGAAGTGAAGCCGCTTAATTTTAAAAATAAGTAAATACTTGATCATTGTTCTCACAAAACAGAACTTGATGGGTTATGATGATTCTGACCATGATGTTGAAAACTTCTCTGAAGACGCTCATGATGCTCAATACACCACTGTAAGTATACATATATAAATGGGTTATTTAATAGATGCTATATTTAAGATAGAACTTTTGATTTTGTGGGCAAGTTCAACCAGTTGCTGAATAAAAAATCTGTCCATTTAACACACAGCAGGTAGTTAGCACAGTTTCATAGCAGCCTTCTCCAAAACAACTGAAATTATCTAGTCCAGCTCTCTAGAGTTTCAACATTGTTTCTAAAGTTACCTGGTATTGTCATATACTTCTGTAAAATTTGGAGTATATTTAACAATATCAAAAATTAGAAACAAGTTTGCTGGTGCTTAGCAGGAAATAGTTCCAATTGAATAATAGATATTATAGCCATTGAAATTATGGCTGATGGTTCCACAGAGTGTGATCCTCACTTTAGTGATCTACCAAATTTGAGCCGATCAGAGTCATCAAATAACTTCAATCCTGATAACTTAGATGACAGTGTCGGTATGAGTGTATTTGAACCAAGGCAGTCTTTTACTGACTCTGACTCTGAATCCATTCTTGCCTGTGGAGAACAGTTTTCCCTTGCATATGAAGACAGTTCTGATAAGTCAGCATATGAGGGAGAAGTCAGTTATAAAAAGTTTCCTCAGGTAAATGAAGAGCAACTTTACACAGGTTCACGGCTAACCAAATCTCAGAGTTTTTTTACTTATACTCTCATTTGTTTTGAGACATGCACTCACTGGTGTGGTCCTCTCTGATCTTCTAGATTTGATTAATATCCACTGTCCAGAAAACACACTGTCAGCATCAAAGCATTTGTTTTTAAAGGAGCTTAAGCCAATACAAGGTCACCTACAATGTAGAGTTGTGGCGGCCCCTATGATGTGTGATTCAGTTGCTAGGCCTATACTACCATATTCAACCATAAGTGATGCAAGGGAAGCTCTGCATACCACAAAATCTGTGAGGGTTGTTAAAGGGCCTACATGTTTTATAAACATTCCACACGTTGACATCATATCTGGTATACCTCCTGACAATATGCACAGTGTACATCTTGGTCTGGTTTGGCAAATGGCAAGTATGTGGCTGGACAGTGACAACCACGAGAAACCATATTATATAGGGAACAGAGTGACTGAACTTGATCAATAACTCTTGCTAATTGAACCTCCCTGCAATGTGACAAGAGTCCTCCGATCTCTTCAGCAAAGGAGGTTTTGGAAGGCTAGTGAATGGCAGAACTGGTTACTGTTTTATAGTATCTTTGTGCTAAAAGGAATTCTGCCACAGGTATTTTACCAGCACTGGTTAATACTCGTCACATTCATGTTCTTACTATGCAAGGACATTATTACAACAGAGAATTTAAAAAGATGTGAAAAACTGGTTATAGATTTTGTCAAGCAATTTGAAACACTTTAGGGAAAGCAAAATGTGTCATTTAATGTACATTTATGTCTTCATTTGTCTGTAAAGTGTGGGGGACCTTTGTGGGCACATTCAGGATATATTTTTGAGTCATTTAATAGAGAAATACTAAAAATGTTTCATGGCACTCATTGTGCTCCTTTACAGATAATGAAAGAATTGTTGCCTCTTTTGAGGAATGATGCACTGAAAATGCTGTGCCTGAGTGCATCCAGCTGTATAACCACTTAAAAAAGGTCAAAAAAGACTGAAGCAGTTTGAAAGAGTAGCAGATCAGTTTGTTACCTTTGGTTCGCATTATAAATGAAAACTTACTAGTGAAGAGATAGTGGCCATGAGAGAGCAACTTTCAGTCACTCTGGATACAGTTGTGAAAATATTCAGTAGGGTTCTAGTGAAAAGCAACAGCTTCACTGTCTTGTTGCAGAATGGACACAATCACTGTTTACTATTGTAGTGGAGCAACAAGGTAACAGAAAATGCTTTGCTCTTGGAAGAGAGTATGATAGATCTCACAATACCTTGATTAACATTGAAAATGTGGTTGGTCTGAAGAGAGTATTGCGGGGCAGGAAACAGATAATTGATGTGACAATGTTCAAAGGAAAATGTTTGCTAATTGATCTGCCGCAATATGCAAGTCTCTCTGCATGCATACCTCCAAGATCCAGTGTGGAGGACTGAAAAGTTAAAGGGGAACTCCTCCAATTTTTCAAAATTTCTGCATAATTGATTGGTTAGCATGTCAACAAAGCCATTCAGAGTGGTTTGGTGTAAAGCGTTGACATTGTAACCCCTGGTTCCTATCACCACCACTCTAAAGACATCTGAGTCTGTTAGTTTGCTGGCAAATGAATCACATCAAACCACTCTGAATAACTTTGTTTATATTTCAACCACTGAATTATCCCAAGATTTTGAAAAATAGATGGAATTCCTCTTTAAGGGCAAATTAGATGTTCTTTGGAACCAAAAATAGTGTCTATATTTATTTTTTTTTACATATTGCTGTTATGTAGCTCCTGGCCCAAAGCACAAAATGTCATTTCTGGTTAATCTTTGTCACATTTATGTTCTTACTGTGCAATGACATTAATATAACAGGAGTTAAAAAGGTATTGTGTGACGATGCTTCGCCGAACCCCGTGAGGAGACACAAAGTCACCGGGTAGATTGTGACTAAATGGGTAAGTGGGATGTAGTTGCAGGCTGAAGATATGATGACTCTGGATGATTCTTTGCAGTCAGTGAAATTTATTTACACAGTGAAACACACAAAAGAAAAACTGTACAAACACAAAGTAAATAGAGGTTAAAATGTTGACCCGACTCAATCAGTACCGGTAAGTATAAATAGTCTCAGGCCGCAAGGCCATGGGACTATACTCTTTTTAGCTCAGCTCTTACTCCCTTTTCCTCAGTCTCCTCACAATCTGAGGTGAGTATCCTTGAGCTAGCCCCCTACTAAACCCTTCCCCTGCCTCTTATAGGGTTAGCCCCAACCCTGCATCACCTGAGCTGAACCATTCCACTCTGCAGGGGTGTTCTGTCCCATAAGAGTGGATTAAAAACAAGGGTAAATAAAATCATAATTGCATCTCACAAGGCCTTAATGTGTAACATTACCGGTAGGACATTTCATACAGTGTGCACATTTACTAGCCTGTCTCACTCTGTCTTCTGTGCCCTAGGTAGAGACATCACCCCCTCATGAGCTAGCCGTGGGCCCTCCGGCATGCTCATGAGTGAGCTCCGTCTGCTCTGCCTCCCTTTGCTGCTGGTGTTAGGAAACAGACAACAGGTGAGTATTACAGGAAGGTGTTCAGGTAAGTATTACACACACACAAACACACACACATAGTCCTCTGGTGATGGGCAGCACGTTTCCCTCATCACATATTGAAAAACTGGTTGTAGATTTTGTAAAACCATTTGCAACACTGTACAGAAAGAAAAAGATTTACTGTACATTTGGAAATATCAGAGATATTTGTGGTTACATTCAAGTCATTTTTTGAGCCAAAAGTGCCATGACTTAAAGAAGGACATTGATTAATATCGAAAATGTAGTTGATCTTAAAAGGGTATTGCAGGGCAGGAAACAGATATTTGATGTGATGGTGTTCAAAGGAAGATGTAATCCAAAATCTGGTCTGCCCTGTGGACAGTGGTCACTGATTTTTGTATCTCTGTCTCACTCCGGTGGATGGCTGTGTTTCATGCTCTCTTGCTTGGTTAAACTGGAAGTACATAGGCCTTACCCAGAGTGCACTGACAAGTGTAAATGTGTGTATAAAGGTATAAGTTTGAAAATGAGTATTCAGTCAATTAAGGTATAAATGTCACATCTCCTTTTCCTCCTGCTATGTTGCCCAAATGACTTTAACAAGGTATCCACAGCACATGTCCATAAAATCCTACAATTTGACTATTTGTTTTCAGTAAACAGTTTTTGTTCATATATGAGGTGTAACTTTTTAAACAAAATTAAATTACTGTTCATGAATATCTGTTCAGCTTTATGTAAACTTGAACTATGAAAATTCATGAAAGAGTAAGATAGGAGATATACATTGATTCAAACAAATAATACTCTCATGTGATGACCCAATTTGACAGCAAGTTAAGAGAAGACCATTACATTGTGCTGGGGCAGAGGAGAGATGGTGCAGTTGACTGTGAGGAAGAAAATTTGTAATGCGGACCATCCACCAAGCCCTTAACCACCCTGCTCACTATAAAAGGCAACAACTGTGCTGGGTGCCTATAGCTAGGTGGTCTGCATGACTCATGGAATTCGACTGTGAGGTTCAGTTTTGGCCTGGCTCGCTGTACAGCTTTGCTGATTTCACCTGAATTCAGTGCCATTTGTAAAGTGGATTTAGAGTCTGCCTGCCACAATTGCACAACAAACTGCAAGAAGAAATACAGACTTACCAAATAAGAATAAGACGTGATATAAACGAAATGCAACACTCAAACTTCATGTAGCAGCTTTGTTTTTTAAACATTGAGCCACTTTACCTGAAAATATGAACATACATCATCTAGAAGATGAAGAAAATTTAAATCGTTCTTTTCATCAAGCATGTCGCTTCAAAAGTGTTTTGCTACCATCTCGCGGCAAGACCAGTACCGAAGTCTGTTTTTGCACACACACAGACTGAGAAATCCAAAAGAAATCAGAGTAAAAGTTTACATGCGCTGAGAAATCTAATTACAGTGCTGAAATTCAGCTCTCTTTTGCATATTTCTGTAAGAAATCAGAGTACGCTGTTCACATGATCATTTGAATAAGCAGATAACTGCAGAAATCCGATTATGATCGAATTATTGAGTGCAGGGGTGCCCATATTTTGTGGCTTGGGATCTACTTTTCCAAGTGGTCAGGTCATCGTGATCTACCTTTAAAAAATGAAAAAGGCTGGCCTCATTCCTTCTTAAAAACTTTGAAACTTTTAAAATGCATTTTAGTGGCTTATATTGATATTCAGCATTACAGGGCAAACGACTTAAAAATCACATACATAATTCTGATGTTTTGCACTGAATGTTGTCAGCTGGTTTGTGTAGTCTGGACCACTTTTTTGTGTTCACCTTTAGCTGGGAATTCATCGTCATAGTTTCTGAGTATAGTTTAAAATGACTTCAGAAGTTCCCCTTCTTTGGAAGTGCAATTGCTACTGGGCAAATCAAGCAGATGCATTTGAAGTTTGACACTGAAAAAAATCTCCCGCCTCCCACTCTGCGTGAAAGAAGTCTGTGGGTTCTTTGTGCTAGGTCTCTCACCGATCCTCTAAGAGTCAGTCTAGGATACAAAAGGAAAATGCAAAAATAGCCCAGATATTCATAACACTGTACACAGACAATTTATGATTCGTAGTTATTTTCCGATCATTCTTACCCTCCAGCAGTTGTATGGGTATGCACACAGCGAGTTCCCGTCCACTAGTAGCACTGTTTCGGTAAATCCACACAACCTGTCTGTCACATTATGAAGAAGAATTAAATAAAGAGCGCCGTCAACTTTGTGGGAGAAGATCTGAGGTCAGAGCCGGTTTATGAGGAGCCTGGTCACTTCCTATTTCCCCATTATATAAAACAGGACTGCTAAACAGTAGAGGATGCCCCTGAGTGAGTCCCCAATGAATGGGAGTAAATGGCGCTCAATGGCTAAAAATGAAAAGTTAAAATAGTTTCTAATCACTTGCCCAGAACGTTTCTTTAATTTTAGAAAGTAGAAGGATGTATTTCACTAAAAAAGCAAAGAAAATGTACCTATATATTTCCTTTTTTCTACAGCAAACGGGTTTTGGGCAGCAGAACGCGGGCATTACTGCTAGTGAGTGCTAATTGATTGGCGAGCGGAGCAGCTCATTCACTCTTCGCACTCACAGACGTCATGGACATAAATGAGGTGCCGTTTTAAACTCCTATAGCTCGAGTTTCAAAGCTCTTAAAAATATAACAGCGGTGTTAAAATGTTTTATGACATTCACTGTTCAGGAAATGATTGTATTATTTTGTTTTTCTTGTGGGAAGTCTTGGGATTGTTTAAAAGAGCAGACAAGAAAATGTAATGCATTGTTGTATAGGCTATTTTAATAACGGCCACTCCTACGATGTTATCGTTGACATGATGTCCTCTTCACATGATGTAAACATAAGCTTGCTGTGTTTTAAAAATCTAAACTTAAAGGGGCTGGACGGTACCGTAGAAAGCATTATTCCTTTATAAACGCTGTTAGAAATGCTATAAGGTTGGAGCTTCGTGGACCTGGACAGCTTTTTGGCTACCGAACAATGTGGCAAGTACTATCTGCGAGTAAAGAGAGATGATGTTATGGGGTTACTCCAGGAGCTCAGTCCTCGAGGATGTGAGATGAGAGCGCGCAGAAGGTTTGTAAGGAGAACCTGCCACTCAATGGGGCCGAATTACATGTGGCATGCTGATGGACCTTTCGGGATGTATAGATGGATTTTAGTACTGTGGCTTGTATGTGGACCATCAAATGACAATCCATCAGTTATCGCTCACAATTTCCTCTCTTGTGTACGCAACCTTGGTGTTGTCCCCATGAGACTGGGGACCAATTGCGGCACGGAGAGTGGCATTACGGCTGCAATTCAGTGTACCCTATGCCACCAGCACACTGACTACTACTTGGGAGCATCTAGCCACCTGTATGGCTCATCCACCAACAGTCAGCGCATTGAGTCTTGGTGGTCCATATTTAGAAAGGGAAGGTACGTGGCCTTAATGGGTTATTTTCGTATTCATACCTAAATTCAGTAGTTAATAGTTAATGTGTGAAAACACACCAGTTATTACATTTGTTGTACAGTATATTTAACTTCACTGTAGACCATTAATGTTAATTGCACTCCATTTCTGTAGGTCTCAGTTTTGGAAGGAGTTATTTGCAGACCTCCGAGATGCAGGACACTTCAATGGAAGTCATGAACATCGATGCTTGCTGAGATTTTGCTTCAGCGATGTCATACAGAAGGACCTGGATGAATGTGTGACACTGTGGAACAGTCACAGGATTCGCACTTGCTTCATGTCGTGCCCAATGAACTGTACTACTTACCGCACAGGTAATTGACTGGCAATGAACTGTTGTATCATTTTATATTTTATGTAGTTACCATTTTATTTGTAGCTTATGTGTCAATGAATGCTGTTAAGATCCACTTCTCAATCTTGATTTGGCTCCAGACTGTGGATTTAGAATTGAACAGACAAAACTGGATGCTTTCCCTAAGTCAAGACGGTCAATTACTCCATGTGGTGACCCGAACATCCAGGAGTACTTTGCTATGGAGCACACTCAACTACAGAAGAACTGTGAGTCTACATCAGAATTATACAAATGTCTTAAAGAAATTGCTCAGCTATAAGTGTTCTGACTATAAAACTTAACTGAGTACATTTTTAAATTAACTTATACTGTCCATTATTTATATTTTACTGGAAAAGCTCCCACATCTGACCTAAATTATCCTAGAAAAATAAAGACTGAAATAAATTGAGTAACAGTTATACATTGTATAAAAGTATTTATTATACTGAAAACCTATTCCAAAATCCATACGCGATTTAAACACATTGTATGAATCTAGGAGTGGTAATTTCAGTGTGTGCGAACATCAATTTGCCATTGGGAAGGGTGAATCATCCAGGAACTCAATCTTTCGCAGCGGTTTCAGTCCAGATGGGGGAAGTGAAGTTAGTCCAGTTGCAAACATGAAAACATCCTCCACGTACACAGCAGCCTGGCCTTCTGTAAAGAAACAGAATTGTCATGCACTTCTTGATAAGTGTCAAACTAGTGTAAAAAAACGTATTTATCGAATCTCTTTTGCAAACCTTTACAATCAAGAAGATAGTCTGCTCAGTAGCCCAATGTTTGTCCTTCTTTAATTCTCCTGTTGCTCCCTGATGGACTGAGATCAGGTTTGAGAAGTCTCTCACGTTCAAGAGCAGTGAGCTTTTTCTTCTGAGTGGCACAGGATAGGGGCCAGCAATGTATACAGTTTTAAAGAACCTTTTTAGGTAATAAACAGTTAACAAAATTATAAACATTACTTATACTCACGGAAATTTATACTCATCTCAAATTTTTGCAACGAATTTTATCACAGACAAATGCCACAGCAAAGTGCACAAACTGTGTTTACTACACAATTTCAGTCGTATATTAAAGTCTCATGGCAGTATTAATCAATGCTGTAAACTAGTCATTACAAATATGTAAGGATGCAATATAAATTCTAAGGCAATGTAGCTGGCTAGCTAATGCTTTAAACTTAAGCTCAGCAGACACAGCTAGATAGCAATACCTTGGCTAACAAATAAAAACAGTGAAAATACTGCTAACGGTATATATTTTTATACCATTCTGTAATTTTTTCGATTCAATACAAGTCCGATGTTTAATGCAGTTAATATTCAAGTTAAATTTAGGGATTATTAGCACAATTACGTCCTGTATAACCTTGCATGAGCAATATACTCCATCTCAAGTAAAGATGATCTGAAATGAAATCTCATATATTGAATTCCCGTGATGTGCAAGAGCAAGAACAAAGGATAGAGAACTTCCGTTCAAAAAAATGTGACATAACTACATTTCTCTATTCTGTTTGTAAGGATGGTACATATTCAGTAGGAGATGAACTACAGCTTCTATAAACAATGCTACTTGGTAATATAACTGACTAGCCTGTATGAGAGACTCAACATTATCTATCCACACTGTCAGTTGATAAAATGACTTTAGTAAATTGTAGTAAATTTTGTACCCGTTTGTTTTATTCTAATACATTTCAGTGTGGAAAAAGCTCATAAACAATGTATTTGTAGTGTTACCTGTTGCTCTGCACGAGCAGGAATTTGAAAAACAGCAAAAGCGCAGGCTGATGATGTCACAAATCATTCACTGGACCATAGCGGTGTTTATCCATGAAAAGAAAATAAATGATTATCTAGGATGAGGCACCACTTAAGGAAAGAATTCTCGCACCGTTGTTTAAACACTTTGTACCTGGTACTTTTTAAAAACCCTAGAGGTAAGTTACAAATTTCAATTTTGGCCAAACAAATGTATCCCGGACAAAAATATTTCCTGGAATTGTTCCAGGACGCTAAGAGTAAATCTAAATTTAGATATTTAATAGTGGATCTTAAAGCTGAAACACCAGAAAGATTTAGGCTACAGAGCGGCCAGTTGCCTAGAGAAGAACCTGTCATGTACTTAGCTGAAACCTAGGGATTTTTAAGAAAAATGATGTCAGCCCGTTTTAAAAAGCTCTCCCTTTTCTAACCGGTTAGATAAAATGCCAAGAAAAAAAACATGCAAACAAAAAGTACTCAAATATGAGATTTTGGCCATTTGTGAAATCCTTCAAAAGGTTTTAAAAGGCAGCATTCCTCTGACTGACTCTCGGTATAAACAGTTTAGGAAAAGGCGAAACTGTTTAAGTCTTCTGGCTGACAAAGGTTATCCTTTTGTGCCACAACTGCTGACACCTAAACAACAATGAACCACGCATGAAAGCTGTACCTCGTTTCTGCTGACCAATTGCAAAAAATAACACACTCATCTAAAAGAGACATTCGGGAAAACACGAGAATGAACTGGACCAGGAAATTAAATCCATCTTGGAGAGAAAGGATTTGTAGCATCATAAGATATTGCGCTGTTTTCTTAATGTTTTGAAGCGCCTTATCAGAGAAGTAGTTTGTTTATTATGATAGGTGTTGTTGTGCAATCATATTGTAATCATATTTTGCAATTACAACTTTAGGTCTCTCAATGTTAGAAGTAATAGCGACCCCTACTGTTCAAACCAATGAGCTGTGCTGAATGGGCTATATGCTGTGGTCATGTGATCAGGCTGACTGGTTGGGGAAGGAAATGGGTAGGTTGGAACTGTGTGGAGCTGTGCACAGTGTTTTTGCCAAAGAAGAGTTCCAGTTTCGACATTCGACAAATTGTAACTACTAAATTTCTGGTCAGAAGGCACACACAGTATGTAATTGTTATTTAGTTCACCTTTGTAATATTCATTTACCGTTTCACAAGTCAATGTAAATGTGGGACTTAAGAGAACATTGATGTTGGTTGCAGTGAAATGGCTAACTAAATCTTCATTGACACTGAGTGGACTTTGCTGAGAAATGCCTTTTAGCCAACAGAGACTCATTTTACGCTCATAATGCAGTTTGTTTATAAAATTCAATGTTTATTTTATTTCAGATTTTCATAGTGTTTGAAGCAGAAAAGGAGGGGAAAAATACTTGCCAAACATCAGTAGGAGCATGGTCTCATCTGAGGAAAACCTTTGGGACAGTTACAGGATTTATCCGTGGATGTCAAACTGGATTCGTATTCTCAGCTTTTGCGGAAATATTTGACTCTGGTCAAACAAAAAATCTTAGGAAAAAATTTACTGACTTTTAGGTTTTCTGCCCAAAGAAAAACAAGAACTTAAAACAACAGATGGTTTCTCCATAAAAGTTTTGGAACACTTGCCCAGTCGTTCGAGAAACAAAGCCTGACTGATTATGGATGCGCTGGAAAACGCGTGGACGGCTCACTGCGAATTTGTTTACAGAGGAGATATAATCAAAGGGAGTCATATATTTGATTTGTTAAAAGCGACAACCGCTTAGCAGAAGTTAAATTACAAACCTGTCGGGTGGAACAGCTTTTTGCGCAGCTTTGCGGATGCTAACGTTCCTTCAGGAGCATTGGGGAATCCTTGTATAAGGCAAGAGCTGGAAACTTATAAATATGGTATTAAGGGGTAATTCTTAACGTATAGCTCACCGATGAGTACAGCCTTGCAGGTTAAAAAATGTTTTAATGTGTGTGTTTAAATAATCATGTCATTTTTTTAATTTAAATTAAAGCGTAATTTGTATGTTTGAATCATCTCATATCAGAACCAAAATGTATTTTCACCTCTAATATGTTTTCTTGTGGGTGTTTAAATAATCATGTCATTTTTTATCTAAATCAAAGTACATTTTCACCTCCTTTAATATGTTTTCATGTGTGTGTTTGAATAAAGTTAACATTTGTTTTTAAGTGTAGTGATTTTGTTGAAATATATAATCACAGAGACATTGATAGATCATTTTGAATAATTTATTGATAAAATCACAACACATCTTTGCACACTGTACAATATGATAGTATGGATCTATCCACAGCAAACTTTCCTCATATTTAACCAAGCGATCGTTTTCTTGTAAATTGGAGGTATAAGAGTTTATGACTTGTGAAAAGGTAAGACTCTTGATACGTTTTAGAAAACATATGCAATGATGTCCTCGTGTGGTGGACATGTAGTCTTGTACTTGTGAAGTGTTACACAAAACGCGTCGTGAATTCTTTTTTAGAGAACAACATAATGTAACTGGGGAAAAATTCAGCATTTCCCTCCGCCAAAATTAAAACAGCCAGCAGTGTTCAACAGGTTGGGTGTGAGAGTGTGTATTTACTATGAAACCTGAGTGGGGTTATCGCTCCAGTAGTTGATTGCAGGTGAATACGCCTCTGAATCCTTTGGTTCCTAGTCTCCGTTTTATTTTTATTTATTTATTTTTTTTAAGTCCATAAGCACTTCACACTTATGATTAATTTCTAAAATGTCGTAAACTGCAAACACGTTGACGTTTATGGTGTTGGGCTGGGCAAGGGCGCTCGAAACCGGAGGTCTAGCCTGACGTTACCCAACAGTACTAACGAAATGTGGTCGCCGAAGCTTTCGTCAGGGGTCAAGTTGAACGTGAATAAACAGTAGCCCTGAGAAAAATCTTCACAATAGATGGCCAAAGGCTGGTCCCTCAATCCTCTGTCCGTAGCCTCGACCAGACTGAAATATTCTCTCAGATAGCGTTGTCTGGGAAAAAGGGGGCGAAAAGGCTTAGAGGGGTAGGACACCCCATCCAACACCAGGTTTAAAGATTCCACATCATGATGAAAATTAAAAGGGTTTCGCGCGCAAGATCCGATAAAAGCTTTGTTTTGAATAAAACATATAACGATTAATTTTGACACCTGTCCTAAAAACAAATTATCTTGGTTTCACACGTGACGCCCTGCAGGTACGATTAACACTTTCACGTTAACTCTCTCCAAGGGGTACTTGGCATTAGACTTTAGTAAGGCTGACGTGTGGCCCAGTTTCACATTCCATGATAAATGTATCCTTTTCACACACACAAGCACTGACAAAATGTGTATAGCCCGGGTATGATTCCAATGACATTAAAACAAACTTGTTTTAATTACTAACTAATTTTATTCTCACGTTGACATAATTTAAAAGAAGCTTTTAAATGTAGAATCATTTGGGAGCGTCTGTGATGCCTGCTGGTTCGTGAGTGGGCAAAGCAGGTAGCTAATGCCTCCTCTAACACAGCATCAGGTACATAGCTATAGCTATAGCTGGGGCTATTCTCCTATAATGTTAGTTTGGTGGATAAAGCAGATTCTGCTGGCTACCAAGCAGAGGTTCCCATAACCTTTTGGCTGAAGGTATAGGGGAATGGGGAGTACTTTCTACTGACTTGGGGCGATTTATCTAGCTAGCTACCTTCAATTACGTGTCCTGCAGTATGTATACCCGAGATGTCAGCTGAGCTGATAATGGTACGTAGCTTCAGGTACGTTATGTAGCTAGCTAGGTGGCTCGGCAGCTAGCTAATGTAGCCTCTAACATAGCATCAGGTACATAGCCAGCTATAGTTGTGGCCATTCTCGTATAGTTTGGTGGATAAAGCAGAGGTTCTTTTAATCTTTTTATATAACCTTTTGGTTAGAGATATAAGGGAATGGGAGATACTGCCTACTAATTCATGAGCATAGAGTGAGGTGTCAGCTGAGCTCGTACGTTAGCTAGCTAGGTACCTTATATGGCTAACTAACTAGTGTTAGGTGGCTAGTGAGGAGCGCTTGCTAGATTAAGCAGTTGGTGTGTTTCTGTGGTTGTCACGAAGTGCTGGCTAAAGATCTCAAGTTGTCGCGACCTTCGTGCGGGAAAAAGATGGCTAGCTATCTGATTTTGGGGAACCTTTAGGTCTTCTCTATAAACACATACAAGTCGATCTGAAAAATCTTTTTATTTTGTATGATTTCATTGGCCATTTTGCGGACGTACAATAAGGATCTACATTGCCATGTAGCCTGAAGCTCTTGACCGTCTTACATCATTTCCTTCTTGCGAATGTTACCCACCAATAAAAAATAAAAAGAATAAGAATTGCGTGCATATCAGTGCAGAAGTCGAGTTCGAAGCACAGGAGGTTAGTCTTTTCATTTACCACCAACTTTGACCGTATTCATGCTGAGTATATGAATGCGGATAGTACAATATGTATTTATGTATTGGATGTGTACTGTTTGTGCAGGTACTGCTGTACCTGCCACACAAATAAGAACTTGCACATAGGACTCCAATTTTATCACATTGGACAGACTCTGTAAGCTTGATTGCACACTCTTTATTGTCTTTTTAACAAGACACATTTACTACTTTACTACTTACTATTCCGTATCCAGGATAAAACAGGCGTAAATACAAATATATATATATATATATATATATATATATATATATATATATATATATATATATATATATATATATCAGACATAACATAATGACCACCTCCTTGTTTCTACGCTCATTGTTCATTTTATCAGCTCCACCAACTATATAGGTGCACTTTGTAGTTCTACAATCACAGACTGTAGTTTCTCAGTGTCAGTGTCTCAGTGTCACTGTTGGACTGAGAATAGTCCACCAACCAAAAATATGCAGCCAACAGCATCCTATGGGCAGTGTCCTGTCCCCACTGAATGACTAACACAAACTGTGCAGCTGCAGATCGTCTCTGACTTTACAACTACAAGGTGGACTGACAAGGTAGGAGTGTCTAACAGAGTGGACAGTGAGTGGATGGACTACAGTCTGTAATTGTATAACTACAAAGTGCCCCTATATAGTAAGTGGAGCTGATAAAATGGACAATGAGCGTAGAAACAAGGAGGAGGTCATAATGTTATGCCTGATCGGTATGTATATTTGTCAGGTTAAGGTGGTTGACATTAAAAGTAAATCTAACATATTAAGACAAAGACAAAACAGTGAATTACAAAACAACATGGGATGTACAATTAAAAGAAGACATCCATAAATTTCCTGCCAAAAAATCTGAGAACCTATCTACAGTTTGCTCTTTTTTAGGTTTATGGTGACTAATAAGCATTCCAGCATTTTGACAGAGAAAGCTACATCACTTAAGCAATGAGTTAGCGATTATACAAATCATTTTAAGTTTGTTTGCCATGGTCACTCATAATAACAGTTAAAAGGGCAAGTGTAAAATATACCTTTAAAAACCAGCAAGATGATCCTTCTTTATAATCAAAAGGAGGCAATAACAAATACCTACTGTCAATTGCCCACTGTTTCACACCAGTGACCCACTGCTGCTGTGCTCTTCTTTATAGCCTCAATGTCCTCTTTGACTTCCTTTTTCTTTTGGATAGTAAAAAGTATAATTAATGGAAAATGGAAAGTTACACAAAGTTTACACACAATAATATTACTGGGTATGTACAACTTATCAATGGACTGAAGTCAGTTAAAGTTTAATCTTTGGTGAAACGTTCGTTTATAAATATTTTGGTAACACTTTCTATGAATCAGGTATCCATAATGCCTTATGAATGCATTCATAAAGCTCTATAAAGCATTCATAATGGTTTATAATGCTTAACTTAAGCCTTTGTAACTGTACATAAACATTCATAATCACACATAAAATGCTATAACACTACAGTATAAGGCTTCATAGCACAGTGACAAAGTATTGTAACACATATTTTTCCTGTTAACATTGTTGTGAGACCAGTATCATAAAGCTTAATAACAAATGTTCTGTTGATTGACATAATGATTTATAAAGATCCACAGTGATAAAAGCATGCCTCCACTCTAACTTGTTCCTCATTATCTTCAAAATGAAAATGATTTTGTAAGCGCACATAACATCTAATGACAACTTACAAGCTCTTCTTATAGACTTTAGGTAAAGTGATATTGTTCAGCTTTATGATGTAATCCATGTTAACATAAGCACATACCAACTTATAAAGCATTATAAGCACTCTTTACAGACTTTAAGTAAAGTGAGATTCCCCAAATAAGAAGGTCAAAACAGAATACCAGAATCACCTGTTTGTACTTGAACAAGGATTCATTTATTGACAAAATAAACTTTTACATCAAAAAGGCAATGATGTATATGTATGGAAAGAATTCCCTGTATTCCTTCATTTTTTCAAACAAATTGTACTTTGGTTTTCCAGTAAAACAGATTCGGTAACACTTTACATTAAGGGTCGCTAATCAATCATTAAATATATAATAATCAACTATTAGTTTCCCATTATTTAGTTATTAGTTAACTCTTCATTAAGCATTAGCTATTACTTAGTAATTGATTAAGCACTTATCAATCAGTAATTAAGTACACAGTTAGTTGATAAGTTAGTTTGTCGTTAGTTTGTGGCTTACTCATTATCTGTGTGCTAATTGCTGCTTATTACATTGTTAATTAACTAATAAGTATTTTTCTTCATATAAAGAAGTAACGTGATAACTTATTAGCACTTATATGTTAATCCCGCTAATTATCTGTTAGTTAACTTTCCATCACCTCCATATATTCAGTTGCTTCACTTTTCTCACTTTGGTTCATTAAAGATGCTTATGGTCACATCTGACCGTAAGATGAGCGCACACAAATTCATGGACGGTTTTGTTATTCATTACGTTCATCTTGGCATATCTGTACTCATATCTGGTAGGAGTGCATGTAAATTTGGGCATAAATGCTGGATATGTGGCTAATTAACCAAAACTATTATCAACATAATCTGTAATTACAAAAATAAGAACAACAATAGAAAATTTCAATAATACTAATTTGTGTGCATGACAGTCCAGTACAAAAGTGGTTGTACTTACTTATATGCACATTGATATAAACAAGTGCTGCAACTATTTCATGTTCCATTTAAAGACACATTACACTGTGCTTTTGTTGTCATGCACTGCAATAAAACAGCGTTTATTTTAGGGAATTAATTACACTAAACAATCACTCTACTACGTTAACAACACTGAGTATTTAGTTTTATTTCACATTTTATTTTTTCCAGTTGTTTTCATTTTAATATTATTAAGTTTGGTCAGCAGGGGAGGAGTGCACTCACTGCTGGACATCAAACTCTACCCATGAGCACGGCCATTAGCTTTCATGCCAAACACTGCCGTTTTATTGGCTGGCTACTGAAACATCTGCATGAATTAGTGTGTGCTTCATGTAAATGATATGTAAATGAGGTGCTGGTAGGCTGGTTTCATGCACTGAAGCTGATTTATCATTTATGCTCAAATCTCCACTTGTTTCCACATCGTACAAAATTGTTATGAATCAGACGCAGAGCAGTTCATAGCGTATAAAAGGCAAAAAAAATGTGTCTTTTTTTACGTAGCTTTGATGATTAATGGGCCCTTTTCACAAGATTCGTGATTACTTCCGGTTTAACCATTAGCAGGGTAAAACTCACTTCCTCTCCATATAGCTACTGCAGACGCGATGTCAAAATGTTTAGTAGTGAACTGTAACGCTCAAACACTGAGCTACAACAGCTGTATTTTAGTTTTCCTGCACGGTTGTGACAGTGAGAGTAAGAAGTGGAGGGAAGCACTGATTTAACTGTAAACAGAGCTAAAATGCTGTATGTTGTTTTTACTGCAGTTCTGCTGCAGCTGCTTCACATCAAGCCGTCTCTGTGTGTTTGTACAACATGCCAGCGATTTCGGTAATATTCTGTTTTCAAAAGAAAGAAGAACTTTTATATGTAGCATGAATGTTATAGACTTTGTTTATATTAAGCTAGCTATACTGGCTAGAAGCTACTGCTAACCAAACTAGCCCGGCTAACATGAAGCAGCTTTTTCAGATGTTTTTTTCAGCTAGGAGTCGCGTTTTTGACTGAGCAGTGAAAGGTGGATGTTTTCTGAAGTGCTGCTTCAAAAATTGCCATGAAACTATAAGAATAATGCTGTTTGGCAGATCGCTAACATAGCTAGCGTTAGAGCTAACTTAGCTTTAAAGTTTGATGCTCATACGAAGCTGGTGCTCTTCAAACTGCTAATGGTAGGCTAGCTAATTAGCGACTGTAGCCTGCTAGCCTGCCGTAGGCTAATACAGTTTAAACGATGTCCATCAAACAGACTTTACATGTAAAAGTTTTTGTTTGTGTTTATGTCAGAAGTCACTGCCATCATGTAGCTAAATGTGTCACAGAACCTGCTCCATGTTAGCCGGCTGGTGGCAGCAGCTAATGAAAGCTAACTAGCTTCCTTATTTTGGGAGCACAGCTACAGTTAGAAATGGCTTCTAGTGTTGCTAGCTAGCTACAGCTAAACAACGTCTACCAAATTCATACTACACAGAAGAACATTAATTTCTTTTGAAAACAAAAATATTACAGAAATCGCTGGCATGTTGTACAACTACAGAGACACACTGCTTGATGTGAGCAGCTGCAGCAGCAGTAAGCAGGGCTACACCACACACAGCATTTTAGCTGTGTTTACAGTTAAATCAGTGCTTCCATTCACTTCCTTTTGTCATGATAGTGCACAAAAACTAACATATGTCTGTTGTAGCTCAGTATCTGAGCATTATAGTTCACTGCTAATCCGGTCGTAATCGCGACTCTTTGTGAAAAGGGCCCATGGCCATTAGATCTTTACATTTTGACCATTAATTACTTCTTAAATTCCACTTAATCAACCATTCATTGCTTTTTAAATTCCTCTTAATTAATCATTAATTACTGCTTTTGTGTTGTCACTTTACTTGGAGGGACACAAAAGCAGTAATTAATGGTTAAGTAAGAGGAATTTAAGAAGTAATTAATGGTCAAAATGTAAAGATCTAATAGCCATGGGCCCTTTTCACAAAGAGTCGTGATTACATCCGGATTAAGCATTAGCAGTGAACTGTAATACTCAAATACTGAGCTACAACAGACATATGTTAGTTTTCGTGCACTATCATGACAAAATGGCCATTAGATCTTTACATTTTGACCATTAATTACTTCTTAAATTCCTCTTACTTAACCATTAATTACTGATTTTGTGTTGTCACTTTACTTGGAGGGACACAAAAGCAGTAATTAATGGTTAAGTAAGAGGAATTTAAGAAGTAATTAATGATTAAGTAAGAGGAATTTAAGAAGCAATGAATGGTTGATTAAGCGGAATTTAAGAAGTAATTAATGGTCAAAATGTAAAGATCTAATGGCCATTAATCATCAAAGTTACATAAAAAAAGAACACATTTTTTTTGCCTTTTATACGCTATGAACTGCTCTGCGTCTGATTCATAACAATTTTGTACGATGTGGAAACAAGTGGAGATTTGAGCATAAATGATAAATCAGCTTCAGTGCATGAAACCAGCCTACCAGCACCTCATTTACATATCATTTACATGAAGCACACACTAATTCATGCAGATGTTTCAGTAGCCAGCCAATAAAACGGCAGTGTTTGGCATGAAAGCTAATGGCCGTGCTCATGGGTGGAGTTTGATGTCCAGCAGTGAGTGCACTCCTCCCCTGCTGACCAAACTTAATAGTATTAAAATGAAAACAACTGGAAAAAATAAAATGTGAAATAAAACTAAATACTCTCAGTGTTGTTAACATAGTAGAGTGATTGTTTAGTGTAATTAATTCCCTAAAATAAACGCTGTTTTATTGCAGTGTATGACAACAAAAGCACAGTGTAATGTGTCTTTAAATGGAACATGAAATAGTTGCAGCACTTGTTTATATCAATGTGCTTGTAAAGTAAGTACAACCACTTTTGTACTGGACTGTCATGCACACAAATTAGTATTATTGAAATTTTCTATTGTTGTTCTTATTTTTGTAATTACAGATTATGTTGATAATAGTTTTGGTTAATTAGCCACATATCCAGCATTTATGCCCAAATTTACATGCACTCCTACCAGATATGAGTACAGATATGCCAAGATGAACGTAATGAATAACAAAACCGTCCATGAATTTGTGTGCGCTCATCTTACGGTCAGATGTGACCATAAGCATCTTTAATGAACCAAAGTGAGAAAAGTGAAGCAACTGAATATATGGAGGTGATGGAAAGTTAATTAACAGATAATTAGCGGGATTAACACATAGGTGCTAGTAAGTTATCACATTACTTCTTTATATGAAGAAAAATACTTATTAGTTAATTAACAATGTAATAAGCAGCAATTAGCACACAGATAACGAGTAAGTAAGCCACAAACTAACAACAAACTAACTTATCAACTAACTGTGTACTTAATTACTAATTGATAAGTACTTAATCAATTACTAAGTAATAGCTAATGCTTAATGAAGAGTTAACTAATAACTAAATAATGGGAAACTAATAGTTGATTATTATATATTTAATGATTGATTAGCGACCCTTAATGTAAAGTGTTACCACAAAAGAGACTTAAACAATCTCTATGCCATTTACTGTATCCAAAATGTAAAATCTCTACAAACATAAAAAAAAAATAGATATACAAATACTTTATTCAATAGCCTAATGAGCATTAGACTGCTTGGACAACATTTTAAGTCTGATATTTTTTAATAAAATTAACTTAACAAAACAAGTTTTCAAGAATTTAAGAGAATCTGGAAAATCTGCTCCCTCAAAAAGAACAAATTTCTTTTGAACTGAACATTTTTACTGCTAAACTACACATCAGTGAGTCATAGGTAACAGTTCTCCACATGCTTTCATCTGTATGATTTTTTTAGTTGATTTTGTCATTTGTGGCCTCTCCACACCTGTCCACAAATGAGGACAATTTCTCTACTTGAGAATTCCATGGGGGGAGAGCCTGAAAGACGCAAACATGCTACACTGAAATCTTTTACACTGAGGTGATGCACCTTTACAGTTGGGGGTGAGTGTAAACTAACCAGTGACTTAGAGTAAACAGATAAAATGTGTACAGCGCAGTGAAAGTTATGACGTATGATGGGTCTGTAGAGATGGGTCCCGAATGCGATGCCTGCCAAGGTTCCTTTTCAGTTAAAATTCTGCCCAAAGAGAGAGGTGCTTTTGAAGGCAGTGACTAGTTAGGCAGCTGCCTTCAGAATGGAACACACTAATAATTTAATAATATTATAGTATACTTCAGTTTTTTGACTATGACACTAAATATACAACTTCACTATACATGCCATCCTGTCTACTGTTCCAGTCTCAAGATTTAAAACACAGAAAAAGAACAATATTTATTGCTATCTGTATTATATACTGCATGTATAATTGAGTGAGTGATAGTTTTCATCTTACTTGCTATCTCTCCACTTGACTCTTCCTCTGTTCCAATAGACTTCTTTCCTGTGTAGAATAAATCAAGTTTATGTATCGCAATAGGGTCATGTTAATGCTACAATTCAACAAATTGCCAAGTGTTCAATAATGGCAGCATCAGTGGTGTATGGTTACAATTTAAAACTTAACTTTTTAAGTTTTAAATTGTAACCATACTTACAATTTAAAACTTAAAATTTTAAAATAGAACTTCCAAGAGAGACCCATTCTCCCAGGGTAAACCAAGCAATTGCTGATGAAACCTTTATCATTGCCAGTCTACAGAGCCCCGGAGGGTATGGAGGTAAAAAAAAAAAAAATAATAATTTGAGTGAACATTTTGCATTTTCTTTTATTCATGGTCACAATTTCTTAAATCGTTCCCTTGTTTTCTTTTAATCGTGCGCACATTTTCTTTACTTCGTGGGTATGTCATTTTAATTTTCTAATCCGTTTTCTCATTTTCTTTTAATCGTGGTCATATTTTTAACTGAATGCACGTTGTTCGTTTTTTTGATTTGTGCACAAAATCAATACAGGTTGTGTTATTTGTCCTATTCAAAGGTAACTAACAGCTCCCTGAAACTAACTGACGGGTTTTGATGTGTTAGAGTGATGAGATGATGGAGAGAAATGCTTGTCAGGTCTGATTTTGATTTGGGGGGTTATGAGGTCACTGTAGCTCCTCTTCACAGCAAATGGCCCACAGATTCATCAGTGCAGCTGCAGTTTGGTGGTGAAATAAAGGATGACAGTAAACTACAACCACAATCTTCACTAAACTGCACTTTCTAATGATTACATTCAACAGAGATAAAGAAGCAATTATCAGCATCAACGTTTCAACAACCTCAAATTAAACGCACACAGAAACATTCATGAGGAATGGGGTCAAGTGGCAAGACAGTTTAATAGATCTATGGATTAGATGTAGATATATTAATGTGAGGATGTTGAAACGTTGATCATTTCTTCCTATAATTGTGTGATGGTCTCTAACACCGCAGCTTGACGCAGAAGCAGAAACACCGTCAGCCATTCGCTGTGAAGAGAAGCTGCAGTTTGAGCATCTCTGTTCATTATCTCATCAATCTAACACATCAAAACCCGTCAGACAGTGTCAGGGAGCTGTTAGCAGCCTGTATCTACTACATTTTTACAGTTTGTGTGTTCCTTTACAGATTGTCAGGTTTTATAAAGCAACAACAGCAACACTTTGCAACTGGGTATAATGCTATCACTTTAATAATCTTATAAAATTAAGTAATTACTGCATATTTAATGATATATAGTTACATAAAATTAATATAAATAACCACATTTGAATTATTTTCATACAATATTCATACAAGCATTTTATGAGTTTTTGTTAGAACTCTTCACCCCTGATGTGCAGAAATGTGTATCAATGGTAACTTCTTGTGATTTTTCATCAAAGTGCTTTTACATTTTTAGCTTAGGCAGGTGTATTTATGAAAAAAAGTAACAAAGTTTGCTGCCAATTTGATGCGATTTTTCAGTGCATTAAAAACAGTAATCAAAGGAAAAGTTAATCCTCTTAAATCTAGCATAGCTGACCAGATTCAACAAACAGCAACACAGAAACACGAATTTACGATTATGAGTATGAATCACCACTGTTATATTACAGATACCAACTGTGCTTCAAACACACAAATGTGTTCATTATCAGTATGAATGTGATGTACAGTTACTTTTTTCAGTATGCAACAGACCAATGAGGTCTTTAAAACTCTACTTTTAAATAATCTCAGTGCTCCTAAATGTATCTATCACAATGGGACAGTTTGTATGCAAAGAATTTAGTTTTATCAATGTCAATCAATTTATGTTTATGTTTATTACACAGCATACCCTACACAAGAGCATGTAGGCAAAAAGGAGAGGGAGTGGGTTAGCTAGTTACCTTTTCCTTTTGCAGCACCTGTAGATGATCCTGAAATGCTTGAGGACCTTGAAAGGTTTGAAGATGAGGCTACAATAAAACAGAAAACAGAAAATATATTCATTTAGTCATCCAAGTGGTTAGTTTATTCAGCTATATGCATATCATGGTTACAGACACTGATTTTGGTCAAATTAAAAGTTTATATATATGATCAAGTGTACAGTTGTTTAGCTAACCCTTCCATCTACCTGCCATTCGAGAACGCTGATCCTTTAGGAATTGCTTGTCTGCTTGTAGATGTTTTACTGTTTCCTGAAGACTTTTCACTTTCTCCCTTTCGGCCTCAAGAAGCAAGAAGCAAGGCAGTTGGTGATACTGAAATAGGCAACCGACAGTATTTAATTTTTAGCCATTTAGCAACCTGTTAATTGTTTGACAATATTATTTATATATTTATATACATCTGTTGATTTTGTTAAATTGTACTTAATTATTTGTAAAAAGTAATCCAGTGGATTTAAGAGTGGGTTGCACCAAGAGGATAATCAAGGATTTGTTAACCTAACTTAGTTTGAATTTGAAACATAGTTGAGGAAAAAAGAACAAGCGTGAATCTAGCTGAGTATGGGTCATTTCAATGGGTCTTGTGGCACAAGCACGATCATCATATATAGCAGGCTGAAGATTCTCCACTAGGGGAAGCTTAGATATAGCTTTTGTGTGCATCACAGAAAAACGGGAAAGCCAGCACAATCCAACAAATATATGTACAGTTTTCTTTCATTCTGGCAATTTGTGGGTAGGTTAAGCTTCTTATTTTTCTATGAGACATATGCTCTTAATGCTTTAATTACTAAGAGCTGTTATCTGATCAAATTAAATCACCACATGCGACACTTTAGAAAGAATCCCTGATTAGGTGACATCTCACTCTAAAATATTGGTGCAGCCTGATTACATTTCATTTCAACCAAAAAAGGAAATCTAAATAAAATCGACATTTAAATTTCCTTTGGTTTAGTTTTAATGAGGTTTTTATCACAACACCTAAGTATAAACAGCCCAAATGACCAAAAGACCCCCTGTCCTGCACAGTTTCAACTATTCTCTGCAATATAAGAATGTTTTAACCTAAAAAAGTAAGCAAGCTGACTGCATTTGAAATCTGATTTTACTGAATTGGAAGTTAACAAAATGTAGGATACAGATTACTGTTAACTTACTATTTGATTTTAATGAATTCAAAATTCCTCAGCCAGGTTACCTTTTTAGTTAAGGCAAATTCATCTTAAACCTAGTTAAGTTTAATTCATGGGTTGCATTAGGTGTCTTTGAGGAGTAAGTTAGCTGAAACTGTGCAGTGCTGTGGATCACCAGGCAGGATTAAAAAACACTGAATATTACAAACATACAGAACTACATATTGTACTACTCCATAAAAACAATATTGAGATTTGTTGTTTTTAACACGTCATTTACAAAGCCAACATTACCTGCTTTACACTGCTGAGGTGGCAGAACAGAACTTTCGCTTGGAGTTACGTTAAAAGTACATGACTTTGCCTCAGCTTTCTTCGACTTCCGCCCACGAGTGCCCATCTGGGAGAATTAAATAACAAGATAACAATGAACTCTTCCATTAGTAGCAACTAAAGTAAACCAGCAGTTTGAACTTAAGTTACACTTTACATTTTGACTGATCTTCTGATAGGCCGTTTTTCTGAGCAGCTAAATTTACTAAGCTAGCCATCTCTTTTGTTGACCTAGCTAGCTGGCTAAATTACATATCGCTAATCCTCCTAGTTCGGGAGCACTGCGTTCTGGAGCTCCATATTATTAGCTTAATTTGTCTTCTAACTCTATTGATAGTCTATTTTAACTCCAACCAATAAAACACTAGACCAGACAAGTAACTTTTACACTCTTACATCTGGGTAAAAATTAGTTAAACTAGGTAGCTTAGCTAGCTAAAGAAAATCAGCCAATGCTGCTATTTGGCTGGTACTACACTGGCATAATGCCAGCTACAGCTAGCCACTTACAGATGCTTATGTTGACTTAGTCACAGTTAAGATCTTAGCTGAATATAGCTAAAAGTAAAGCTCTTTACGGTGCCGTAAAATGTCAAAACACAGCCGTATTCCTCACTTTCCTGTTTTTAGCAGCAGTTTGAAAACTCCTGCTTTACTCTCCGTGCCTGAAATGACGTGGTACAAGTTCTGTGCTGCATCACATGACTACCGCTCGTCCTTTGAGTCAAACGCGGGAAAGGAGCGAGTTCCGGACAGAACCGAAGCAGAAATTTGGACGGAGAGGTTTTGGAACATGGCGTTCATCCAAAGAAAAATTCTCAAATTGTTAAGAGGACAGGATAACCTTCGAAATAGATGCAAACTTGTGCGATGGATGCAGAAAAAACAGATTCTGCGAAGAGCAATGAAATGCAACTCATGCAGCAAAAAAAAAATGAAATTACACAAACGGTTCCAGGGAGACGGATATCAATGGTGAGATTTTGATTGTTATTTTGAAATTTAACAGTAGAAAATATTTTTTGAATTTTCTTTGAGGATCCAGTATAGATGCAATCACTGTAAACTACTGCACCCAAGCTGCCAACGTTGTGTTGCCTGTCCAAACAATTATTTTGCTAGGTGTTGCACGAGGAATGCAAATCTACCACCATCAAGATGTTACAGCTTCAGTCCGGAAGGGCTGTATATTTTTTCGCTCCCGTTTATCTCTTCGACAGCACCTCGAGTTCATCAACAGGTAAACAATCGTGTCTCTTTTGTCTGAAATATAGAAAATATATTCTGTAAATTGAATGGCACCATGAAATTTTTCAACTGAATACTGGTGAACAACAGCAAGAAAAAATGACAAATAACACTATGAAAACTTTAGATTTTCTCGGGGACTGAGACTGAGACAGATTGATCTTCTTGAGGATGGAATTGCAGGCAGCAGCAGAACTCTGACCAAGATGACATCAGCACTGAGAAAAGTAAGAGCATTTTCATCTTCCTAACTAGTTTTTAACCTCACTTCAAATGTTTTACCAGGGAGAATAGAATGAATTAATAATAATAATAATAATAATAATAATAATAAAAACTTACCACGGTAACTTGTCTGTGCTCAAGGTATGCATCTCAGGGATGACAAAACTTTATCAGCGTGGAGGAATGTGAGTTGGGGGACCACACCACTTTGTGATGATAGATGAGAGTAAATTCTCACACAAAAGAAAGGTTCATAGCCTTAATTATATATGCTTGTGCAGCCATATGCAAATATTTGAACAGTCCTGGTCAAATTACGTTTTGTTGATTTTCCAATTGAAAATAAGTTAACACATCCTCTACAGAAAACACACTTAAAACACTTTTAGTGCACAATTTCTATTTATTTGAAAAAAGAGTACATAAAATAAAAAAATAAATAACTAATGGTTATTATTGACAATATACATCATAAATGTCTACCAACAGTTATATAGGATATAATACAGCCCATCTATATCAAAAGGTTAACAGAGAATAGAAAATAAACATAATTTACAGTTTATTAGGTGCTGCTGCCTACACTCTCTGCGTGCTCTGCTTAACACAATACAATGTTTTCACCAAGGTACATACACAGTTGCCAGTTTATTAGCCTTTACTGAATAGCTATGTCCATTATCCATTTTATCAGTTCTGCTTACCATATAGGTGCAATTTGAAGGTCCACAGTTACAGACTGTAGTCCATCTGTTGCTGCAGTTTATCAGCCACCACCCAGGAACAGTCAGTAATTATAAACCTACAAAGTGCTTATAAATAATAGGTTTTCCTCATAACGTACAATGCAATTGCAATAAATACATTGATCACCGAACGTATATTTATCCTTTGTTAAAATATTGTAATATGTAATGCACAACATGTTTCTTAACAGTTGTTCTGGAAGTGAGCGCTACCACCCGGAAGCCCATACTGAAAATTGAAGTTTTAGTCTGTTTATATTTTGTTAACTTGCATACTTTATACAGACATACTTTTTCCAATAACAGGATTGTGCCTTTTCGATGTAAAAGTTTATTTTGTCAATAAATGAATCCTTGTTCAAGTACAAACTAGTGATTCTGTTTTGACCTTCTTATTTGGGGAATCTCACTTTACTTAAAGTCTGTAAAGCGTGCTTATAGTGCTTCATAAGTTGGTATGTGCTTATGTTAGCCTGGATTACTTTATAAAGCTTAACAATATCATCACTTTACCTGAAGTCTGTAAAAAGAGCTTGTAAGTTTTCATTAGATGTTATGTGTGCTTACAAAATCATTTTCATTTTGAAGATAATGAGGAACAAGTTAGAGTGGAGGCATGCTTTTATCACTGTGGATCTTTATAAATCATTATGTCAATCAACAGAACATTTGTTATTAAGCTTTATGATACTGGTCTCACAACAATGTTCATAACAGGAAAAATATGTGTTATAATGGTTTATTTCACTTTGTGCTATGAAGCCTTATACTGTAGTGTTATAACATTTTATGGGTGTGATTATGAATGTTTATGTACAGTTACAAAGGCTTACATTGAGCATTATAAACCATTATGAATGCTTTATAGAGCTTTATGAATGCATTTATAAGGCATTATGGATACCTGATTCATAGAAAGTGTTACCATTTTTTTTTAGTTACCTTCAAGTACCGTTTACATAAGTACTTGTGCAGGTTTCTTTTCTTTTGCTCATTCCATCCCCTGGCATGCAATGTGATCATATCTACTCATGCTCTAATGATGAAAGGACTGATAAATGTGCTGCTTCACCAGGGCTTAGTCACTAAGTATGATCAATGAAAGAAAAAACAAGCAGCTATACCAAAAACAGAGCACAATACATGAACACTGAAAGTAAAGGTCCACTTACCAGCCTTACTCATGTATTTTGTAGTTAGAGCCACTCGTGACAAAAAGCTGTTAACTTGATCAACTTCTTCACCTATGGTAGTGCCTGCCCCTGTTTGGTTTCTGCCACCCCACTGCACCTACAGCATATAAATCAGATGTCAACACTACAAATATGAAGTTTAAGAACAACACCAATATGGCAAAAGACTTACCTGTGTGTTTGACAATACACAATTACCTCACATTTTGTAGAGTGCTCCTTTGCATGCAAAACTGAGAGAAAAAGCTTCATCTGAGTCAAGTATAGCATTGAGCCACCTTCTGCAGATAGGGCCAATATTGGCACATTATGTCAGTGCAGAAGAACTTGCAATTTGTTTTTGTAGCCAGTTCTTTTTGCAAAAACAGAGCGTAGGCAAATATCTCCTCCTGTACATGTTCAGACCTCTAAACAATACGCAGTGCCTGCAAACTGCCACCTACAGGCCCTCTTCATCACATTTGGTGTTTGTCTTTTTAGAGGTCTCCCTGGCTGCAGCCCATGTTGATGTCCCACAGATGCCTTTTCCATGTACCTGTAACACAATGTCAATATCAAATATATATAAAAAGCAAATCCTGCTTCACTATGTACAGTCCAAAGTAGGGGTGGGGGGGAGGAGTCATGTTGTCCTTTCAACAAAAATCAAACCACCTTGAGAGCCACAACATTTTGAGACCATTTTACCATCTTGGCTGTACGTGTCTCAGTACGTGCTAATGTCCCAGTGTAGGGTAAAAATATAATACAACAAAAATGCAGACTTACTTTGCTCTGCTTTAAGCTTGAGCTCAGCTGTAGCCACTTTTCTTGCATCACCAGCTGGAAACTTTTCCAAAAAAGTAGAAGTTTCTTGTAAAATGTCTCTCAACGTTCTACTTTTTACGAGGCTGAAGTCGCTTCTCATTCTCCAGCTTCTCGTTCGTTAAATGGTGCCTGAGGCGCTGGAAAGTAACTGGACAATTCGACGAGAAACTGACTTCAGTTTTATGTGTTTTTTAGTGTTTGACAGTTTCTCGTTGCAAATTAAATGTATCAGGAAACCACCTGGAGTGATTATAAATGCAAGTAAGTCTATTCGTCTCCAAATTATCGATGTTCGTCTCAAATCTTTCTCTCTGCCTTTTCGTTAGCTACTAGCTAGGTGAACTAGCAGTTATAGGCTACATTAATTCCAGCGTTTAAGATAATTTATTGTTGTAACTGTGTTTGAACGATCAGCAGAGCTTTATTTTACTGCAAATGAGGATTATTTTATTTTAACCTAGAAATATAACTAATGGAGCCACATCAGGCCAGTAAAAGAGCCGCAGGTTGCCAACCCCTGAGCATGTGGAAGCACTTTGGCATCTGTGGAGCATATTACATTTCCACCCATTTTACGCCCGGTTGTAGTTGCTGGCAACCAGACGACCATCGAGCAAGTGATGTCAGAGCTTCCACCCAAATCGAAAAGGACGAAGCAAACTACAAACTCTATCGCAACTTTTATTGCCAAGGATTTGCATCCGTACTGAGTCTTTGAGAACCAGGGCTTTCGTGCTCTACCAAGATACAGCGTCCCGTCTCAAAGATATTTTACTGACACAGTGACCCCCCTACCTCCCACTCTCTACAATGAGACCAATACCGAAGTTATGAAATCACTGAAGGGAACGGGTAGAATAGCTGTAATCTGCTGCATGGACACCCATTGACACAGGATCTTATTTCACCGTAACTGCGCATTTTATTGCAGATGAGTGGCAGCCTGCGTCTCATGTGCTCCAAACAAGAGCAGTGAATGAGAGTCTTCTAGTTGACTTGCCACATCACTTCCATTTGATTTATTAATAAAAGATATTTGATGGATCATTACATATACTTTGCTTTAAAAGTTCCAAGTTGTCACACAGTGAGAAAAAGAAATCCTGTATCGAAAAAAAAGATGTATCAAGATGCATCAATAATTGTTTTATAATCGCATCGCAGCCCACTGAATCGTAATCAAATCAAAACGTGAGGTGCCTAGAGTTTCCCACCCCTAGTCCAAAGTGTTTTGACAAATATCTTCATGGCTTTGTCTTCTCACAAATGCAATCAACAAATGTTGCTACATCTTTATCACTGGCCAGAAAAATGCCATCAAAAAATGGCTGTTCCTCTACCCTAAACAAAGAAAATGTTAAAGACACTAGAGATACTCCCTAGAGATTCTGACAGTTTAAAGTTATCAATAATAATATAACCCTTTGTTTTGCTGAAACGATATAGTTTTCGGTTTCCATCTGCAGACACAGCAACTGTATCTGGGGTGCAAGCTGGACAAGAGAAGTGGTCAGTGCTGCAGAGGTTCTTTTTCATGACGACAGTATGTCCATTCAAGGAAAGTTACCATTCTGGATTTAGCAAAATACTGAACAATAGTGACATGCTAATTAGAGACTTGCACAAATAAGGACAAGTGGCTTTCCAACAGTCTCACCCTTCCAAATTGTGATGAGCGCTGTTGTAACATTTTCACAAATGCTCGTCTTGAAAGGCCGGGTGCAGTGATTTTTAGGTCCTCAAAAGATGCGAAAAGGTCCACTTGGTATATAGTTTGAAATCCAACAGTGCCTGGCAGGAACCACTACATAGCAGGTCCCCCACCTCAGGTGTCCATGATGCAAGACATGTTCTACAATTCACTACTGGCAGAAAGAGGTTGTAGCGACCTATACAAATTTAAAAGGAAAATACATACTTATACTCGACACATTGGTCAGAAGATTAAGTCTACAGACAATACACAACATTGCCAGCTCTACGTACCATTTATACAGATGAGTACAATTGATCGTCCTGTGCTAACAGACAGAATTTATGGGTCACAATCACAGATTTTGTCAAGTTGTGTAATGGGCAGCAAACAGGCTAGTAAAAAAGAGAAATATATTAACTATAAGAAAGGAAAAATATTAACATGCTTTTAAGTTTTTAAGTAGCTCTTACCTCGCTTATGTAGGACATTTTGGCCGCTGACGTCTTGCACAACAGTTGATGGTGGAAGAGGTTTATAGAACCCATCTACAAAAGTCTCTCTGTTGTGAAAGACAAGATCTTCATGTATGGAAATGTCACATTTCCCACAGAAACGGGCTTTTGGCAAACAGTCCTTGCTTCTTTTAAGTGACAGTGATCACAAGGATCATGATGTACACGGTCTGAAGCTAGCAAATTGTCAAGGAGTTTAGGTCTTGCTTCCCACTATCTTCAGACCGAGTTTGTCTTAAGGCCCAATCGTGAGATGCTGTGGATATGGGCTCTGCAACATCACAGTCCAGTGTATCCTGGAGTAGTTGCAGTTGTAAATCTTGCAATAAAAAATAAAATTACTTAATGAATATTACACAATTCCTTACATGTTACAAGCTTGTACACCAATAGACTTTTTTCCTGAAAATAATTTTTAAAAATGCATGAAACAAATAATCTCAAGTTCTACACTTAAAAATTATAAAGCAAATGTGTACGTTTAACATTTGTGTACATTTATCATACAGTTTTGGTATTTTAAAGCTAAAGTGATTACTTTATGAAGACAATGCTACAGTCAAAATGAGTAACAACATTTTAGGTATAAAAAATACTTACCAATAACTTGCTGTACATCTGCATCCACAAAGCATTGTTCACTAGTTGAGGCTTCAGAGGTTCTTGCAGTTTCTGAATTTTAATGCATTATCATACATACAATAAATTATACAATAAAGACAAGGGCATAAATGTCAAAGATACAAAAAGGGGATGTGGGATAAATCGAATCAACCAAATTAAAAACTGCTTACCAAGCTCTATTTCTTGTGGGTTACTTGTAGAGGCAGTGGCTGAGGCCACTCTTCTAGATTGTTCTAGAGTAAACCAAACAAAATATTTGGTTTATACAAAGATTTGCACAGCTCAAAGCATCAAAAACATCAAAACAATACCCATCTTTGGTTTTCACTTCTCATAGACCAAGATTCTTTCTTGATCTCTCTTTTTCGATTGCATTTTGGATCAGTGTCCTTTTTTTTAAGTTTTCTTTTGGGTGGTGGTTCAACTGTTTCCTCGATCTGTATTACTTATATTAACAAACACAGAACAATAGAACAATATGACTACTCAGAACATATTTATAAAGGCTACATAAAAACTTAACCATGGTAGTACTAAATTCCAATGATTCACACATTTTCTTTCCAAATGTAGTCACTTCAGAGTTAGTGCATTCCAAAATATTTACAAGAACTGAACAAAATAACTGATTATTAAAACAGAAACACAACAAATAATTCTAAAATGACCATGCAGAAGTTGTTGGTAAAAGACTGCTTGATGCGGAATGTGTGGTGCATGGTTATTTTTAAACAAAATACCTGCATCTCCTCCAAATCAGCCATAACTTCATCGATATCAAGCTGTAATTCCTCCTCCATAAGGCCCTCTGGTGTAGGTTTATCAGACAATCCTTTCTCAGCCATTTTAACCCCTGACACACACAAGATAAACTACCTATTGTAGTAGTGGTTCTTCTTGGCAGTAAATTACATTTTGAAACAAATATTAGGTGAATTTTGACCATTGGAATAGGAAATCCTTTTGTATGTTAGAAGTGTGGCAGAGTACAATGAGCCATTATAGTCTAAACTTTGCTGTCAAGTTACATGTCCTAAGGTGATAACCAGTCTGCAAAATGACATTTTGCAGTTAAAAACAATTAACAGGTAGGACTAAAATTGATCATATTAGCTTCACAGAAAATATTGAAAGAACAGAGTGGGACATTTAGAGAATTCTCAATCTGATAAAATACATGCATCAGGGAGTCATTTCCATATCACCACACTAACACCAGAGATGGCCAACATTGTACAAAGCGGGTACACACAGCCTTTCCACTAACAGCCATGCAAGGCCTCAGAAACTGACCAATTATCATTGTCTTCAATAACAGCTTTCTAAAATTGAATCAGGCGATACACCCACCTTAGCCTTTTTCAAACACTACTCTAGGAGACCCACAACATGGGCACATTTTAATGCTCTGTAAGATTCAACACATTATCTAATAAATCCTTTCATTATTGGATCAGGTGATTTAGAGCATAAAGGGCCGGTTACCCAGAGATGGATTAATCCTAATCCTAGACTAAAAGCTTTTTTTCCAGTGGACATCTTGGTAACACTTTCTATGAATGTCACCTTTGTAAGCATCTATAAACACATTTATAACATTATACATTATAATGTATTCATAAGGCATTATAAACATGGTTATAAATATTTATAAAAAAGAATTACACAAAATTACACTTTATAGCCATGTTTATTATACATTATGAATTGTCAATATAATGCATTATACATATACACATATATGTTAATAACATGTTATAATGTCAGTGCCAAAGAAGTCAGTCCCAGCTTGGAGAGCGTAAAGACAAATACCAAGCTAACGCTGGTGTACATTACCTTTCCCACATTGGGTAAAACACTGATGGCAGCACTAGTTTAAACTCTGACATTTGAAGCCTGTAATGTGCTTTATTGTGTATGTTTTAGTGTTTCAGTAAATCCTTCAGTAAATACTTCAACTTGAAGCCTCTTAACACTGGAGGAGGCTTTAGTACAGTATGCTTCACTTTACTTAGAGCGGACAAATATGACTTATGAGCTCTTATAATTTGTTATGATCAGTACTTATAATGTATTATGTTGACAATTCATAATGCATAATAAACATGGCTATAATGTATAATGCATTTTTATAAGTATTTATAGCTATGTTTATAATGTCTTATGAATGCATTATAACATGTTATGAATGTATATAGATGCTTACAAAGGTGACATTCATAGAAAGTGTTACCGACATCTTCACTGAAGTTCTCTATTAGTTTAGGATTAGGTTTAATGCAAGTCCCAGAGAGTTCTAACATTGAGACTAAAAATTAAAATCAAATAATTGATTGTCACTGTAAGAGGCAGAGAAAGATGATGAATAGATGTTCAAATCTGTAAAAAAGAAAAATTTTAAATACTCATGCTTTCTGTTAGGCTTGGCGCTAGCATTGTTGGAAAAACGGAGACATTTACAGCACCAGTCAAACACTAACTTAGTTTGCGTTGGTGGAAAGGGTCTCAAACACACACACACGCCCACCGTGGTAGCCAACTTCACAACAGCATTATGCTAGCTACCTACCAACTTACCATTGCTGAACAGACACATCGTGAACATGCTGCTATCAAGAACAAAATTACTTGCAGTATAAATCATCAGATTGGTATTTTACTCAATAAATCATGTCCTATCGAAACTGTAAATGAAGCGACAGCCTTACCTCAAGGCAAGAAAAAATGTAGAATGAATTATGTACCGGGCTCTGCCAATCCCAAATTATTGCACATGAACATATGCATGAATACTCACATATGGCCCAGCAACCCAGAATATGTTATACCCATGTTTGAACCAAAGATTTTAAATTCTAAATCTTAAAAATTTTGGTTATACCAAAGAGCTTACATTGCTTCCTTGATTATACCAGTTATAAAACAGACTAAAACAAGTTATACCTATGATTATACCTAGGGCTGGGCGATAAAAAGATAATGATAAGTATCGCAATATAACTTTCCTTGATAGAAGTATAAAAAAAGTTTAAAAAAAATTTGATATAAAAGACCATTCTCACACTTCCACGTTCTAGTGACAGCCCTGGTGGCGTTTTCTACTGCAAGGAAAGCAACACTACTCTGCTGTCGCCAGGAGAGGGCGCACTTCCGAGTTTTTCGACATGATTAGAGAGCGACAAGTAAAATTTGTCGCCAAATATACTTTAGCCAGGTCTGAAACGTGGACTTTTGTGTTACATTCCCTGTTTGAGAGGAGCAATCGGCAATCTGTTCTCCTGTGAGAATACGTACTATACGTGTATATGTACTGTGAGAATACGTGTATACATACTGCAGGACACGTAATTGAAGGTAGCTACCTAGAGAAATCACCCCTAAATCAGTAGAAAGTACCTCTGTTCCCCTATATCTTCAGCCAAAAGGTTATGGGAACCTCTGCTTGGTAGCCAGCAAGTACAAAATCTGCTTTATCCACCAAACGAACATTATAGGAGAATAGACCCAGCTATAGCTATGTACCTGCTGCTGTGTTAGAGGGGGCATTAGCTTCCCCACTTACGAACCGGCATGCATCACGGGCGCTGCCAAATGATTCTACATTTTATCATTAAAATAGCGCTGACTACTGACAGCTTAAAAAATCATCAACGTCGAAAACTATCACTTTCAAAGGCAAAATGATCACATTGTTACATTAAAGTGTAAGCTTCTCTTTAGCTCCCCCAGTGGAAATTTGTTTCTCAAAACTGCAGCAAAACGTACTCGATGGTACGTATTTGTGGCTCTGCAAAAAAGTGGTCAGACGTACATATATCCCATGAGACGAGGTTGGAAAAGCCCTTTCCAGCACTCAAAAAGCGCTCAAACGCTTGAGAAAGGCTAGAAACACTATGCAGTACTCTCTTTACGTGAACTCATTATAATGACTGTAAACAGACATTTCTGCCATAAAATATCCTTTATATGTAATGGAACAGAAAGTAAAGTACATTTTCTTAAGAAAACATATGACTACTTTAACTTGGGTGTCTACACCTATACAATCATTAAGTCATGGTTTTTGGCATTTCTTCACACTGTAAAGGCATTTCCAGCACTCCACGAGTGCCCAAACGCTTTAAAAAGGGTAGAAACGCTATGCAGAGCTCGTCTAAAATGAACTCATTGTAATGATTATGAACAGACATTTCTGCCATAAAATATCCTTTATATGTAATGGAACAGAACGTAAATCACATTTTCATGAGAAAAAATATGACTACTTTAATTTGAGTGACAACATCTGTACAATCATGAAGTCATGGTTTTAGGCATTTCTTCACACTGTAAAGCCATTTCCAGGACTCCACAAGCGCTCAAACACTTTAGAAAGGCTGGAAACACTATGCAGTACTCTCTTAACTGAACACATTATAATGATTATAAACAGACATTTCTACCATAAAGGATACTTTATGTGTAATGGAACAGATAAATAAATCACATTTTCCTAAGAACAAATATGACTACTTTAACTTGGGTGAGTACACCTGTACGATCATGAAGTCGTGCTTTTGGCGCTTCTTCACTCTGAAAATGCGTTTGCAGCACTCCGCAAGCGCTCAAACGCTTTAGAAAGACTTGAAACTGTATGCAGTATTGTCTTAACGTGAACTCATTATAATGATTATAAACAGACATTTCTGCCAGAAAATATCCTTTATATGTATGGGAACAGACAGTAAATCACATTGTCCTAAGAAAAAATATGAATACTTTAACTTGGGTGACTACACCTGTATAATAATGAAGTCATGGATTTAGGTGCTTCTTCAAAGTGAAAAGGTGTGTCCAGCACTCAACAAGCGCTCAGACACTTTAGAAAGGCTGGAAACGTTATGCAGTATTGTCTTAACGTGAACTCATTATAAAGTTTATAGACAGACATTTCTGCCAGAAAATATCCTTTAAATGTGTGGGAACAGACAGGAAATCACTTTTATTCTTAAGAAAAAATATGACTACATTAACTTGGGTGACTACACCTGTACAATCATGAAGTCGTGGATGTAGGCGCTTCTTCACCCTGAAAATGCGTTTGCAGCACTACACAAGCGCTCAAACACTTTAGAAAGTAAGTAATGTAAATTCATTGTAATGATTATGAAGAGACATTTCTGCCATTAAATATCCTTTACATGTAATGGAACAGAAAGGAAATCATATTTTCTTAAGAAAACATATAATTACTTTAACTTGGGTGACTACACCTGTATGACCATGAAGTCATGGTTTTTGATATTTCTTCACACTGCAAAAGCGTTTCCAGCACTCCACAAGCGCTCAAACGCTTTAGAAAGGGTAGAAATGCTGTGCAGTATTTTATTAACGTGAACTCATTATAATGATTATAAACAGACATTTCTGCCAGAAAATATCCTTTATATGTATGGGAACAGGCAGTAAATCATATTGTCTTAAGAAAAAATATGACTACTTTAACTTGGGTGACTACACCTGTACAATCATGAAGACGTGGAATTAGGCGCTTATTCACACTGAAAAAGCGTTTCCAGCACTCCCCAAGAGCTCAGACACTTTAGAAAGCCTGGAAATGCTATACAGTATTTTCTCAACGTGAACTCATTATAAAGTTTAAAAACAGACATTTCTGCAATAAAATATGCTTTATATGTGTGGGAACAGAAAAACACATTTTCTTAAGAAAAAATATGACTACTTTAACTTGGGTGACTACACTTGTACAATAAAGAGGTTGTGGATTTAGGCACTTCTTCACCCTGAAAATGCGTTTGCAGGACTCCACAAGCACTCAGACACTTTAGAAAGCCTGGAAACGCTGTGCAGTATTGTCTTAACGTGACCTCATTATAATGTTTATAAACATACATTTCTGCAATTAAATATCATTGATATGAGTAGGAACAGAGAGTAAATAACATTTTCATGAGAAAAAATATGACTAATTTGGGTCACTATATATATTTTGGGTTACTACACCTGTACACTCATGAAGTCGTGGATTTAGTCGCTTCTTTAAACTGAAAAAGCGTTTCCAGCACTCACCGAAGCTGTGCAGTATTGTATTAATGTTAGCTTATTATAATGATTATAAACTGACATTTCTACCATAAAGTATACTTTATATGTAATGGAACAGATAGTAAATCACATTTTCTTAAGAACAAATATGACTACTTTAACTTGGGTGACTACACCTGAACAATCATGAAGTCGTGGTTTTTGGCGTTTCTTCACACTGAAAAGGCCTTTGCAGCACTCCGCAAGTGCTCAGACACTTTAGAAAGACTTGAAACTCTATGCAGTTCTCTTAACGTGAACTTGTTATAATGATTATAAATAGACATTTCTGCCAGAAAATATTCTTTATATGTATGGGAACATGCAGTAAATCAAATTGTCCTGAGAAAAAATAAAACTAGTTTAACTTGGTGACAACACCTGTACAATCATGAAGTCGTGGTTTTAGGTGCTTCTTCGAACTGAAAAGGGGTGGATTTCGGCGCTTATTCACACTGAAAAAACGTTTCCAGCACTCCCCAATAGCTCAGACACTTTAGAAAGCCTGGAAATGCTATACAGTATTTTCTCAACGTGAACTCATTATAAAGTTTAAAAACAGACATTTCTGCAATAAAATATGCTTTATATGTGTGGGAACAGAAAAACACATTTTCTTAAGAAAAAATATGACTACTTTAACTTGGGTGACTACACTTGTACAATAAAGAAGTTGTGGATTTAGGCACTTCTTCACCCTGAAAATGCATTTGCAGCACTCCACAAGCACTCAGACACTTTAGAAAGCCTGGAAACGCTGTGCAGTATTGTCTTAACGTGACCTCATTATAATGTTTATAAACATACATTTCTGCAATTAAATATCATTGATATGAGTAGGAACAGAGAGTAAATAACATTTTCATGAGAAAAAATATGACTAATTTGGGTCACTATATATATTTTCGGTTACTACACCTGTACGCTCATGAAGTCGTGGATTTGGTCGCTTCTTTAAACTGAAAAAGCGTTTCCAGCACTCACCAAAGCTGTGCAGTATTGTATTAACGTTAGCTTATTATAATGATTATAAACAGACATTTCTACCATAAAGTATACTTTATATGTAATGGAACAGATAGTAAATCACATTTTCTTAAGAACAAATATGACTACTTTAACTTGGGTGACTACACCTGAACAATCATGAAGTCGTGGTTTTTGGCGTTTCTTCACACTGAAAAGGCCTTTGCAGCACTCCGCAAGTGCTCAGACGCTTTAGAAAGACTTGAAACTCTATGCAGTTCTCTTAACGTGAACTCGTTATAATGATTATAAATAGACATTTCTGCCAGAAAATATTCTTTATATGTATGGGAACATGCAGTAAATCAAATTGTCCTGAGAAAAAATAAAACTAGTTTAACTTGGTGACAACACCTGTACAATCATGAAGTCGTGGTTTTAGGTGCTTCTTCAAACTGAAAAGGTGTGTCCAGCACTCAACAAGCGCTCAGACACTTTAGAAAGGCTGGAAACGTTATGCAGTATTGTCTTAAAGTGAACTCATTATAATGTTTATAAACAGACATTTCTGCCAGAAAATATCCTTTAAATGTGTGGGAACAGACAGGAAATCACTTTTATTCTTAAGAAAAAATATGACTACATTAACTTGGGTGACTACACCTGTACAGTCATGAAGTCGTGGATTTAGGTGCTTCTTTACACTGAAAAGGAGTTTCCAGCACTACACAAGCGCTCAAACGCTTTAGAAAGACCAGAAACGCTATGCAGTACTCTATTAATGTAAATTCATTATAACGATTATGAAGAGACATTTCTACCATTAAATATCCTTTACATGTAATGGAACAGAAAGGAAATCATATTTTCTTAAGAAAACATATGATTACTTTAACTTGGGTGACTACACCTGTACGAACATGAAGTCATGGTTTTTGGTATTTCTTCACACTGCAAAAGCGTTTCCAGCACTCCACAAGCGCGCAAATGCTTTAGAAAGGGTAGAAATGCTGTGCAGTATTTTATTAACGTGAACTCATTATAATGATAGTACACAGATATTTCTGCCAGAAAATATCCTTTATATGTATGGGAACAGGCAGTAAATCATATTGTCTTGAGAAAAAATATGACTACTTTAACTTGGGTGACTACACCTGTACAATCATGAAGAAGTGGAATTAGGCGCTTCTTCGAACTGAAAAGGGGTGGATTTTGGCGCTTATTCACACTGAAAAAGCGTTTGCAGCACTCCCCAAGAGCTCAGACACTTTAGAAAGCCTGGAAATGCTATACAGTATTTTCTCAACGTGAACTCATTATAAAGTTTAAAAACAGACATTTCTGCAATAAAATATGCTTCATATGTGTGGGAACAGAAAAACACATATTCTTAAGAAAAAATATGACTACTTTAACTTGGGTGACTACACTTGTACAATAAAGAAGTCGTGGATTTAGGCACTTCTTCACCCTGAAAATGCGTTTGCAGCACTCCACAAGTGCTCAGACACTTTAGAAAGCCTGGAAACGCTGTGCAGTATTGTCTTAACGTGACCTCATTATAATGTTTATAAACATACATTTCTGCAATTAAATATCATTGATATGAGTAGGAACAGAGAGTAAATAACATTTTCATGAGAAAAATTATGACTAATTTGGGTCACTATATATATTTTGGGTTACTACACCTGTACACTCATGAAGTCGTGGATTTAGTCGCTTCTTTAAACTGAAAAAGCGTTTCCAGCACTCACCGAAGCTGTGCAGTATTGTATTAACGTCAACTTATTAGAATATTTATAAACAAACATTTCTGCTATAAAATATCCTTTATATGTGTAGGAGCAGACAGTAAATCACATTTTCTTAGGAAAAAATATGACTACTTTAACTTGGGTGACTACACCCCTACAATAACGAAGTCATGGATTTAGTCGCATCCTCACTCTGAAAAAGCATTATCAGCACTCCACAAGCGCTCAGATGCTTTAGAAAGCCTGGAAACGCTATGCAGTGTTGTCTTGACGTAAATCATTATAATGTTCATAAACAGACATTTTTGCCATAAATTATCCTTTATATGTGTGGGAACAGACAGTAAATCAGATTTTCTTGAGAAATGTAAGACTACTTTAATTTGGGTCACTATATCTGTACAATCATGAAGTCGTGGATTTAGGCGCCTCTTTGCACTGAAAAGGAGTTTCCAGCACTCCATAAGCGCTCAGACGCTGTTGAAAGGATGGAAACGCTATGCAGTATTCGCATTACGTGAACTCATGATGATGTTCAGAAACAGACATGTCTGCCTTAAAATAACCTTTATATTCAATGGAACAGACAGTAAGTCACATTGTCTTAAGACAAAAAATATGACTACTTTAACTTGGGTGACTACATCTGTACAATCATGAAGTCGTGGACCTAGGCGCTTCTTCACATTGAAACGTTATGTCCAGTACTCTTTCAAAAACATCTGAGCGCTTGTACAGAGCTAGAAATTCCACGACTTCATGATTGTACAGGTGTAGTCACCCAAGTTAATGCCTTTTCAGTGTAAAGAAATGCCTAACACCACAACTTCATGATTTTACGGGTGTTGTCACTCCAGTGCAGTAGTCGTAGTTTTTTTCTCAACGCACTGTGATTTACTGTTTGTTTTCCATTGCATATGAAGAGGTTTTTATTGCAGAAATCTCTGTTTATCATCATTATAATGAGTTCACATTAAGAGAATACTGCATAGCATTTCTGGCCTTTCTAAAGCGTTTGAGCATTTTTGGAGTGCTGCAAACGAAATGTCAGTGCAACTTTTCATCTACAACAAAGATTTCAGTACTGTACATGTTTAGTCAGCAAATTAATAGCGTCAGTGTTCATTCTCATGAAAAGGTTACTGTGAGTCAGTTCCATTGCTTATAAAGGGAGTTGGCAAGAGGACACGGGGCCTAGGCATCAGAGCTTCAATTCTATATTTTACTCTTTACAGCCTTAATGGATTGGAACCAGATCCTTGTCTGGGCTTCAGAACTGCATTCACAATTTCTTTATAAGCATCCGCACAGCTTGGGATTTTGGTTTAAAGACCCAACGACTCCAATCTCCCATTCCAACATTATAGTCACTGTTATTAGGGGATGGCTATAATATAGTGGGCACCTTTGCCTCAAAGCTCAGATTAAATGTTTTTTTAGGCCTGGGTCATGATTACTAGGACTTGTCTTCACAATTTTAATTCCCTCTTCTATTGTAATAGGACAGAGGTCTCTGGGCCTGTGTTTAAGAGCTCATGTCCAATCTTACTCTTTCAAAAATGAAATGGCTCATACTGAATATTGGCTGAGAGATTTCATTGCAATTTCTTTCATCCTTTGCCTCGGTTCAGAAGTGCATTTATAAGACCCTGGGCTTTGGCTTCCAAATTACCATTCAAATATTATAGTTCCTGTTCTAAGAGGTTGGGTCTTGGCCTTATTTTTGGGTTGGTGATATAATGCTGGGACCTGGCCTCAAAGCTCCAATTGCAGATTTCATTCATTAGAGTCCATATGGACGGCTCATGCTGCTGGAACTCTCTCTTGCTGTTAGGTTTTTAGTTTCAACATTATTGTCTCTGTATTAAGGTTTAGATCATTGTTAGTGGGCAATGGACCAGAGCCTTAGAATATGAATCCTAGACTTTAATCTTTCTTAGCTAAATGGAAGACGCTTGAAAACAAGACCCTGGGCCTGGGCTTCAGAGAACCAAGCAAAATTTCTTGGTACTATTCGAAGGATTTTGTGTCAGGGGAGATGATATAAGGCCTTTCTAAAGGATTTTGTGTTGATGCAATGATGGTGGGACCTGGCCTCAGAACTCCTTTCCAAATTTCATTCTTTTGAGTCCAAACGGCTGACTCGTGCCTCTGGACCTTTGCCTTGGCTTTCTTACCATTATTATTTCTAATAACCTGAAAATGCGTTTGCAGCACTCCCCAAGCGCTCAGACGCTTTAGAAAGCCTGGAAACGCTATTCATTATTGTCTTAACGTGATCTCATTATAAACAGACATTTCTGCCATAAATTATCCTTAACATGAAAAGGAACGGACAGGAAATAACATTTTCATGAGTAAGTATATGAGTACTTTACCTTAGGTGACTATACTTGTACAATAATGAAGTCGTGGATTTAGGCGCTTCTTCACCCTGAAAATGAAATTACTGCACGCAAAAATCGCTCAGACGCTTTAGAAAGCCCGGAAAAGCTATGCAGTATTTTCTCTGACGTGAACTCATCATAATATTCATAAAAAAAACAAAAAAAAACAAAAAAAAAAACATTACTGCCATTAAACAACCTTCATATCTGTGGGAAAAGAGAATAAATCACATTCACTTATGTCTACTTCAACTTGGGCGACTACACCTTTACAATCATGAAGTCGTGGGTTTAATCGCTTATTTACCCTGAAAAAGCGTTTGCAGCTCTCCACAACCGCTCCGACGCTTTAAAAAGCCTAGAAACGCTATGCAGTATTGTCTTAACGTGATCTCATTATAATGTTTATAAACAGACATTTCTGCCATAAAATATCCTTAAAATGAGAAGGAACGGACAGGAAATAACTTTTTTATGAGAAAAATATGACTACCTAAGTTGCCTACACTTCCAGAATAATTAATTCGTGGATTTAGGCGCTTCTTCACTCTGAAAATGCGTTTGCAGCACTCCCCAAGCGCTCAGACGCTTTAGAAAGCCCGGAAACTCTATGCAGCTTTGTCTTAACGTGATCTCATTATAATGTTTATAAACAGACATTTCTGCCATAAATTATCCTTACCATGAGACGGAACGGACAGGAAATCACATTTTCATGAGAAAAAATATGACTACCTTACCTTAGGTGACTATCCTTACACATTAATAATGAAGTCGTGGATTTAGGCGCTTCTTCACCCTGAAAAATGCGTTTTCAGCACTCCCTAAACGCTCAGACGCTTTAGAAAACCTGAATACGCTTTTCTCAACGTCAACTCATTATAATGTATATAAACGGAGATTTCTGCAATAAATAATACTTTATATTAATGGGAACAGTAAGGAAACCACATTTTCTTGAGAGAAAATAGGACAATTTTAACCTGGCTGGGTACACTTGTACAATAATGAAGTCGTGGATTTAGGCGCTTCTTCACCCTGAAAACCCGTTTGCAGCACTCCACAAGCGCTCAAACACTTTAGAAAGCCTAGAAACGCTATGTAGAGCTGTCTTAACGTGAACTCATTATAATATTTATAAACAGAAATATCTCAAAGGAAATACTATTTATATGTGTGGGAACAGAAAGTTAATCCCATTTTCTTAAAAAAATATATGACAACTTAAATTGGGTAAATACAACTATATGATCATGACGTCGTGGATTTCGGCGCTTCTTCACAATGACAAAGCGTTTCCAGCACTCCACAAGCGCTCAGACGCTTTAGAAAGGCTGGAAACGCTATGCAGTATTTTCTCAAAGTGTCCTCATTATAATGTTCATAAAAAGATATGTCTGAAATTTAATATCCCTTATATATGTGGGAAAAGAGAGAAAATCACATTTTCATATGAAAAATTATGTCTACTTTAACTTGGGTGACTACACCTTTACAATCATGAAGTTGTTGAATTTGGCGCTTCTTCACAATGATAAAGCGTTTCCAGCACTCCAAAAGTGCTCAGACGCTTTAGAAAGGCTGGAAACGCTATGTAGAACTGTCTTAACGTGAACTCATTATAGCTTTTTAAACAGACAGATCTGACAGGAAATATGCTTTATATGCGTGGGAACAGAAAGAAAATCACATTTTCTTGGGAAAAATATAAATAACTTGGGTGAGTACACCTGTACAATCATCAAGTCGTGCATTTAGGCGCTTCTTCACTATGAAAACGCGTTTCCAGCATTCCCCAAGCGCTCAGACACTTTAGACAGCCCTAACCTGCTATGCAGTATTGTCTCAACGTGAACTCATTATATCATTCATAAAAAAACATTTCTGCCATGAAATATCCTTCATATTTGTGGGAAAAGAGAATAAATCACATTCACTTACGTCTACTTTAACTTGGGTGACTACACCTTTACAATCATGAAGTCTAGGATTTAGGCGCTTCTTCACACTGAAAAAGCGTTTTCAGCTCTCCCCAAGCGCTCAGACGCTTTAGAAAGCCTGGAAACGCGATCTCATTATAATGTTTATAAACAGACATTTCTGCCATAAAATATCCTTACCATGAAAGGGAACGGACAGGAAATCACATTTTCATGAGAAAAAATATGAATACTTTTCCTTAGGTGACTATACTTCTACAATAATGAAGTCGTGGATTTAGCTGCTTCTTCACCCTGAAAATGCGTTTGCCGCACTCCCCAAGCGCTCAGACGCTTTAGAAAGCCTGGATACGCTATGTAGTATTTTCTCAACGGCAACTCATTATAATGTTTGTAAACAGAGATTTCTGCAATAAATAATCCTTTATATTAATGGGAACAGTGAGTAAATCACATTTTCTTGAGAGAGAATAGGACTATTTCAACTTGGGTGACTACACTTGTACAATAATGAAGTCGTGGATTTAGGCGCTTCTTCACCTTGAAAAGGCGTTTTGAGCACTTGCCAAGCGCTCAGACGCTTTAGAAAGCCTAGAAACGCTATGCAGTATTGTCTTAACGTGATCTCATTATGAACAGACATTTCTGCCATACATTATCCTTAACGTGAGAAGGAACGGACAGGAAATAACATTTTCATGAGAAAAAAAAATGACTACTTTCCCTTAGTTGACTATACTTATACAATAAAGAAGTCGTGGATTTTGTCGCTTCTTCAACCTGAAAATGCGTTTGCAGCACTCCACAAGCGCTCAGACGCTTTAGAAAGGCTGGATACGCTATGCAATATTTTCTCAACGTCAACTCAGTATAATGTTCATAAACAGATATTTCTGTCATGAATATCCTTTATATGTGTGGGAACAGAGAGTAAATAACATTCTCTCATGAAAAAAATATGTCAACTTAAACTTGGTTGACTACACTTGTACAATCATGAAGGCGCTTCTTCACTCTGAAAATGCCTTTGCAGCACTCCCTAAGCGCTCAAACGCTTTAGAAAGTCTGTAAACGCTATGCAGTATTTTTTCAACGTGTACTCATTATAATATTCATAAAAAAAAGCTTTTCTGCCATTAAATATCCTTTATATTAACTTTATATTGACTAAATCACCTTCTCTTATAAGTAAATATGTCTAACTTGGGTGACGACACCTTTACAATCATGAAGTTATGGATTTAGATGCTTGTTCACACTGAAAAAGCGTTTTCAACTCTCCGCAAGCGCTCAGACGCTTTTGATAGGCTGGAAACTATATTCAGTTTTGTCTCAACATGATCTTTTTATAATGTTCATAAAAAGACATTTCTGCCATAAAATGTCCTTAACATGAGTAGGAACGGACAGGAAATGACATTTTCATGAGATAAAATATTACTACTTTAACTTGGGTGACTATACTTGTACAATAATGTCGTGGATATTGGCGCTTCCTCACCCTGAAAATGCGTTTGCAGCACTCCCCAAGCGCTCAGACGCTTTAGAAAGCCTAGAAACGCTATGCAGTACTGCCTTAAAGTGAACTCATTATAATGTTTATAAAAAGATCATTTATACGTGTAGGATCAGAAAGTAAATCACATTTTCATGAGATAAAATATCACTACTTAATCGTGCGTGACTACACTTGTACAATCATGAAGTCGTGGATTTAGGCGCATCTTCAAAATGAAAAAGCGTTTCCAGCACTCTTCAAGCTATCAGACGCTTTAGAACGGCTGGAACCGCTATGCAGTATTTTCTCAATGTGTACTCATTATAATGTTTATAAAAAGACCATCTGCCATTAATACCCTTTATATGTGTGGGAACAGAGAGTAAATCACATTTTCTTATGAAAAAATATGTCTACTTTAATTTTGCTGACCAAACCTGTACAATCATGAAGTCGTGGATTTAGTTGCATCCTCACTCTGCAAAAGCGTTAGTAGTTATTAACCCCGGTAAATGTCAAAATGATTTAATGAGTTATGTATGACGTCACGTGTGAAGTATGTAAAAAGTTTCCCAGGGGTTGGTGTGTGCAAAATGTAAACATCAGTTGTATGATGTCACGTGTGAAAATTGCAACAAATTTTCCCAGGAGGTAATGTGTGTAAAAATGTGAACAACTATTGTAGGATGTAATGATTTTTTTCCCGGTGATGAAATGTTCAATTTTTCCCAGGGTGCGTGGAAAGCGTGAGCAAATTTTCCCTTGAGAAGTGTTAATGAAAAAAAATGATGTGAATTTTGTGTAAAAGTTTAAAGGGGCGAGAAATTAAAACGGGTGGCCGTTAAGCGTAAGGATGAAAAAAAAAAAGATGCGAGGACTTACCGTCGGTGGGGGTGGGTGGGTCGGGGTATGGTGTGTGTGTGTGTGTGAATGCTTTTTGAAAACTTCCCAAGGTTTGTCCGGTATGGTACGTGGGAAGAATTTTCAAAAGATTCCCAGGATGTGTTTTGGAAAAAGATTCCCAGGATGTGTTTTGGAAAAAAAGATTCCCAGGATGTGTTTTGGAAAAAGATTTCCATGATGTAATGGTGTGATGCAACCGAATGTAGTTGTTGTTGTGTTTTTGAGTGACAGTAGCAAGTGCAGGGCCTCCGTTCTGCCAAGCGTGACTAATAATTGAACAGGTGTCGTGGTGTTTTTCTCCTCACAATACTATAAAAACTGGCCGTAAAAAAGACAGATTGGTACGGAGAGTGACTTTTCTGCAAAACCATCGTCATGGATTCTCCAGACAGACCGTCTAAGGCTCAAGATGGATCCGATCTCCGATCTTGAATTCCTTGAGCAAATGGCGCTATCATTCATTTATTCGGGACAACTTACAAAAGCGTGGAATACCTTATTTCGTGTGGCCAAACAGTCTAAAACGACTGAAACTGACGGAGCTGCCCCCGAGGACCAGTCAAATTTTGAGCGCGAGGAAGGCCTTCGTTCGCAATGACATACCTAGACACTGCTGGCCCCATTCGATTCGGGCAGAAAACGACGTTACCTTCGCAGAAGAAAAAGCAGGAAATCGATAGATTCAGAGCGGACCACAGTCTGTTTAAACCGAGCATAAAGAGGAGATGTCTTTCGATGACATATTTCACAATTTTGCCGAAAGAAACCCGGCTGAACAATCGCTACATCGTTTTCCGTCAGAGCAGGCTGTGTCACGGTAATAAACCGGCCGAAGTATCCATTTCCGAAAAGGAGTTGTATCTGTTAAACCAGACCATCCCGAAAACGAATGAAGTGGGGGAATTGCATGCTATCATCTTACAGGCCAGAAACAGGTCATGTATGGTTCACGACACAAAACACAAGACCGAACTGTCCAGGTCTGCCACAATCACACTGAAGGTCAGATCCGCGCATTATTTGCGTCAAATCACCCTGCCCATCACAGGGCTCAAGACCCCTGAGTTTACCTACAGAGTTCGACTGGAAGTGTGCACGTCACCTGTGATAAGGCATGAAAACGTGTGCACCAGCGATGACGATCAGTGGATTTTTTATTTTGCCCCTACGGAAAAAGAAGAGCACGTTCAGCTGATTGAAATAACTTTGCGGGAGAGCGAACTACTGGATATTTATCACGCAGTCAAACATGTTCTGACAGGTAAGAAAAAAAACGCTTTTTTTCTTAAGAATTAATTTTGACCATTTGAGGTACCATAGTTTGTGAATATAAGCTGTGAAAACGGTTATTCCGTTTCAAGTTGCAGCATGTGGGTGAAGAGTAAGCATGTACGAGCCCGTTAAACCTTTTAACGATTTTCTCTCTTTATCACCAGCCAGCGTAATATGCGGTTGCGACAGCTGTCATACTCCACGCCCGACAAATCTGATGTCTAAATACCAAGATGACAAAACGACGGACCGGGCTGAAGGACCGAGCCACGAAAATTGTGGATTTTTTCTGGGCAAGAGCGATCGTCCTGGCTGTGCGTGAATGGGTCATGAGTGATTGCGGTGGGTGTCAAATTGAACACCCTTCACAGAAACAACACAGTTGCGTTGAAGGCGTCCCGTAAGATTTTTAGACAACGAGTTAAAACAGAAGTGGCTGAATCTCATACCAGCTTGTGAATTGGTGATCAAAGAGTCTCTAAAGCAACACTTTGAATTAAAAGAACCTCATGATGGTTTTGTAGTAAACATTTTGCTTAGAATTTACACGCTGACGCAGGAGAAATTGGGTGAATATAACCCGCTGTCCGAGTACCTGAGCAGAGACCCGTCCGAAATTCTGAGCCGGTTCTATATGCGGCTAGATAAACCTCTGGACTGCGTTGCAGAATCAACGGCCACCAACGTGTGTAAAATTCTGACGGGGTCTGAGGATGACAGATCAGTGTAGTGATTCGCGAGAGAGAGATTGTGTATTTGTACATAAGACATTTATGACACCGATGTTTTTTTTGCTGCTAGTAATTTTACACATTGTATATTTTTATTAGACAAACCATGAAATATTATTATTAGAAAAACTGGGTAACCTTTTTGTTTTATTAAAAACATCATATGCTTTTCATTTAATATTTTAGTAAAAAGTAAGCTTTTTATTTTGTATTTTAGTCATTTGAGAGTTTGTGTAATTGTTTATAACACCTTTATGATGTTTATGATCTTTTGATCCTGCTAGTAGTTTACATCTTTTTTGAACCCCTTTGTGCATGTTTATTAGATAAACTGTGTAGTCTTTTCATTTTAAAATTTTTTAATATTTTGAAATCATGTAACCATTTTTAATATTTTTAAAATCATGTAACCATTTTTCATTTTAATATTTTAGTAGAAACGTGTAACCTTTCAATTTTTATATTTTAATATTTTTAAATCATGTAATTATTTTATACTTCAATGTTCCTCACATTTAGTTTGAAACTAATTTACCTATATCTCGGACTAACGGTTTGTCAGTAGATTAGATACTAACAACCAAAAAAATTATAAAAGAAATAAACCATTTATAACAAAAAAATAAAAAAAAAACACATAAAAACATTTAAACAAAACAAAAAAAAATAAATAAAAACCATAAAAACCTTTTGAAGTCGTCTTCGTGTCATCAGTTTGTTTTTTTTTCCACATTTTGTTTTAGACCATGTTTTTTAAATTGTCCAGAAGAAAATATAAAACCCTAATATTTTTCAAACCTCGGCCATTTGAACATGTCTCAGACGACGCTGCAAGAGTTGCATCATAAACCGGGGTCGGAAGGGGGTCTGTGTGGTAGGCAGCCCTTTATCAAAAGCGTAAGGGAGGAGGGGTTGGTTAAAAAAAAATAAGATGAAATTGATCGTTTTTTACAAAGTTCAGACACTTACAGGCTACACAAACCCAGAAGAATAAACTTTAAAAGAAGTTTCGTACAGGCGTCCGAAAGAGATTCACAATGGCAGACCCTCTCTATCGGAACACAATGATGGGAAAAAAATATTTTAACCTGCATAGATGTGTTTTCAAAATATGCGTGGGTAGAGGCGTTGGAAAATAAGAACGCCAAGAGCGTAACAAAGGCCTTTGAACAAATACTTTTACAAGGTAGAAAACCCGTAACTCTTCAAAGTGACCGGGGGCGAGAATTTTGTAATCATTTATTAAAAAACTTTTAAACAAATATAAAATAAGACATTTTACTACGGCTAGCGAATTGAAAGCCTCTGTGATGGAGCGATTTCACAAAACGCTCAAAACGCGAATGTTCAGATATTTTACAAGTTTTAACACCTTGAGATATTTAGATGTGCTTCAGGAACTAGTGAGCGCTTACAATCGCACCTTTCACAGATCTATCCAAATGCGTCCCGAAGAAGTGAACGAGGGCAATCAGATAAAGGTGTTTCATCATCTGTACGGGAAAAGAATGAGAGGCGAATCACCCCGACCCAAGTTTAAAGTAGGTGACGCGGTTCGGATTTCGAAAGAGCGCAGGGTCTTCATGAAAGGTTATGAACAGTCTTTTACGGATGAATATTTTTTTGTGGATAAAATTATTAAACGAGACTCGCCGATGTATAAACTAAGAGATCTCGATAATGAAATAATAGATGGTTCTTTTTATGAAGAAGAAATGCAGAAAATTATTGTACCTGAAAATAAAGTCTATCGTGTAGAATAAATACTGGCTAGGAAAAAAACTAAATCCGAGGTACTTGTTAAAGTGAGATGGAAAGGTTGGGATAAAAAAATTCGACTCCTGGGTAAACGAAAATTCTATCCTGGACGCTCGATAAAACCCGTGAGAGAGCGGGAGAGGCCTATTCAGAAGCGCGGGACCCACCATGCAAGAAACCAGAGATTTTTTCATCACTTTGCCGAGTAACGCTAGCGACAAATTATACCCTCAAAACGATATATCCAGCTACAGGGTGAAGTTAGCCAAAACTATTCATCTCAAGGGCGGTTGGGAGGTTGGTGCAGCCGAATATCATTTCCCCAGAGTTGGTACACGCTGGCGGATGGCGGGCGACAGGAAACTGACTTTTGGGTGTGTGAAGGGCCGGATCTCAGCAAACAGGTAGCTTTAAATTAAAATGTGGATATTATACCTACATCAACGACATTTTGACCGAAATGAACAAATATTTTAGAACCACCAAAACCCACGTCGAATTATATTTGGATAAGGTCACGAGACGGATAAAATTAGGGGTAACACCTAAGGAGATTAAACGATTGACCTCGCTGAACAGATGGCCTATTCAGATTCGAACGCACTGACAGTTGGCGCACATTCTGGGCTTCGAGGAACAGAAGTGGACAGACCCGACTGAAACAAAATTTCCTGCCCATATTAAAGGCGGAACGTTTTATTTGTTACTTTATTCGGATATTTCTTCGCATCAGATTGTAGCCGATTCCTTAGCTCCTCTTTTGCGAAATATTCAAATACCCAAAGCGCATCTGGATTTCGTCACACTAAACTTTGACAAAGTGCATTACAACCCGGTCAGCAAACACGTTTTTTTAATGAAATTTTAATAGAGTTTAAGACGGATCAAAACCGAAACGTCAAATTCGAATTTGGAAAAGTGATCGTGAAGCTACATTTTAGACCGATCCGATAAAAATGTCTGCTTATTACGCCGACCCTAGCCCCTACGTCCTCTATTATACGCGACAGGCAGGGTCCAGTATAGAAGGTTTCAGCGGAGCGCCCGTGCAGTACGGAAGAGGGATCGGCAGCGTTTTTCGGGGTTTGTCTAGACTGGCGGTGCCTCTGCTAAAATCGGGCTTGAACTTGGTCAGACCACACCTCAAGACCGCTGCTAAAAATATCGCGAAAGACGTGGTTTCCGCAGCGGCGGGGAAATTATTGAGAAGCGTGTCAGAAAGGCCGCAGGAGGGCGAAGGCCTGGTGGTTTTGAGCCATGCGAATCGGCGCATGCGCCCGCCGGGGCGACGCGGTTCCGTCCCTTTTTCAAAAGTCCTCAGTCTGAACAGGAAGCTGGAGGGTGCGCTCGTCCGCGCCTCTCGTTTAAGGAATAAGAAGATAAAAAAAGCGAGCGGAAAACTGGTGCGGGCCCGACATATTTTAAAAGATGTCTCTCATACACAGCGCCTTGGCGGAATGCATGAAGTCCGAGATGGACCTATTTACGATCCCTATGACACAACACAGTATAGAATCCTACAAATATGTAGAAACGCCACCGATCGCGGCCATTACCGATAACGGACCCCTTGATTTTTTTTATAGCGGGTCGGGGGACACCTCCGTCGATCTGAACCGTTCGCTTTTGTACCTCACGTGCAAAGTTACCTACGCGGACGGTTTGATTAATTACCCCGCGGCTACTCCTTTTAGCCAAGTCGACCTGTCCCTCGGCGATAAGCTCATTTCTCAAAGCAGTTCGACGTACGCCTACAGGGCTGTTCTGGAGTGTTTGCTTAATTATTCCGAACCTACTCTGAATTCGCAATTCGCAGCGGGGCTGTTTCGCAAAGACATGGCGGGGCACATGGACGAAGCTGACCCGAACCCGAGTTTGTTTTAATGTCATCGGATCCGAACCCGGGCTATAAACTTCATATTTTATGGGTCCTTTTGTACGTGAAAAGAATACACGTGTCACCCAGTGTGAAACTGGGGCACGTGTCAGCTTTTCTCGACTCTAACGCTAAGTACCCGTTAGAGTTAACGTGAAAGTGTTAAGCATGCCGGCGGGGGTCGCGTGTCAAACCAGGATAATCTATTTTTGAGCCAAGTGCCGAAATTCATCACTATAAGTTTTGTTCATAACGAAGCTTTTAGCGGATCTTATGCGTGAAACCCTTTTAATTTTCATCATTACGACGTGGAAACTTTAAACCTGACGGTGGACGGGGTGTCCTATCCGTCCATGCCTTTTCGACCACTTTTTCCCAGACAGCGCTGTCTGCGAGAATATTTCAGCCTGGTCGAGGCTATGGAAAGAGGGTTGAGGGACCAGCTTTTGGCCATCTCTCGTGAAGATTTTTCTCAGGGCTACTGTTTATTCGCGTTCAACTTGACCCCCGACGAAAGCTCCGGTGACCACGTTTCCTTAATACAGTCGGGGAACGTCAGACTAGACCTCCGGTTTCGAGCGCCTTTGGCCAACACCATAAACGTCATCGTGTTTGCGGTTTTCGACAAGGTTTTAGAAATTAATCACAAACGTGAAGTACTTATGGACTATTTTTGAAAACTCCAGACAGATCGCTAAAGCCATGCGATGCACCCTCGGATTCAGAGGCGTATTCCCCTGCGATCAACTGCCGCGGGTGTCAAACCACGCACCTCCGTCCGGTTATATTGTGAACACCCACCCCCACAATCTGCCTGGAGAACATTGGTTGGGTGTTTTAATTCTGTGAGTTGCCGAATTTTTTGATTCCTACGGGTTTCCGCCGGACTCTGAATTTTTTCCCAGTTACATCATGCTTTTTCTAAAAAATAATTCACGAAGAGTTTTGGGTAACGCTAGGCAAGTACAAGACTATACGCCCGACGCGTGTGGTCATCACTGCGTGTATTTTCTAAAACAGCGTATGAAGGGCCTTACGTTTTCTCAAGTCCTAAATTCTTATAACACCGATTTACAAGAAAATGATCGCTCGGTTAAAAAATATGTAAAAAGTTTGCTGCGGATAGATTCTTACTGTCATATTGTACACGGCGTACAAAGTTGTGTTTACCGTTGTGATTTTATCAATAAATGATTTAAAATGATCTTTTAACGTCTGTGTGATTATATATTTCAATAAAATCGCTACACACACAAGAAAAAACATATTAAAAGAGTTGAAAATATGAGACGATGTTTTAATGAAAAAACATATGAAAATGTACTTTGATTCAAATATAAATGATGTGGTTATTTAAGCATACAAATTAAAACATCTAAGATGTGAAAAAACATTTTGGTTTTAATAAAAATGTAAAAAGATTCAAACATACACATTGCCCAATGGTTTGAAATAAATTACACGATTATAAAAAACATATGAAAATGTACTTTAATTCAAATAAAAATGATGTGGTTATTTAAGCATACAAATTAAAACATTTTTTAATACGTCATCCATTCCGGAGGTTCAAAGTATCTTTTTCTATTTCTTTTTTTTTTTAGCCTGCTAGGGCGTACTCACCGGCGTGCTAAACGTTAAAGAATCATCAACGGACCCCTTGATATGTTTGTAATTTTCCAACTCTCGCCTAACAGAAGAATTTCCCAAGGCCCCCCAAGGAAGGTTGGCGTCCGCCAAGCTGCGAAGAAAGCTGCTCCACCCGACGGGTTTGTAATTCAACTTCTGATAAGAGGTTACCGTTTTTAACAAATCAAATATATGACTCCCTTCCACGATACCCCCTCTGTAAACGAATTCGCCGCGAGCCGTCCACGCGTTTTCCAGCGCGTCCATAATCAGTCGGGCTTTGTTTCTCGAACGACCGGGCAAGTGTTCCAAAACCTTTATGGAGAAACCATCCGGTGTTTTACCTTCTCGTTTTTCTTCTTCTTCTTTAGGAGAAGGTAAACTTAAAGTCAGTTCATTTTTTTCCAAAGATTTTTGTTTGACCAGAGTCAGATATTTCCGCAAAAGTTGAGAATACAAATCCAGTTTGGTTTCCGTGGATAAATCCTTTCTCTCCAACAGGGATTTAATTTCTCGTTCCTGTTCATTCTCGCTGTTTTTCCGAATGTCTCCTTTAGAGGAGGGTGTGAGTTTTTGCAATTGGTCGGCAGAGACTAGGTACAGTTTTCGCACGTGGTTTATAGCTGCTTAGGGGTCAGCATTTGCAACACAAAAGGCAGGGCCGCGGTTATTAACGGGGCGATAAAGCCCCTCTTCTGAATGAGTTTACGCTTGCGCCCAAACGAATAACTTTTGTCAGCCAGATGCCTTAAACAGCGTCGCCTTTTCTTAAACTGTTTATACTGAGAGTCAGTCAGCGGAACGTTGCCTTTTAAAACGTTTAGAACGATTTCACTAATGGCCAAAATCACATATTTGAGTAATTTTTTTGTCGGCTTGTTTTTTTTCTTGGCGTTTATCCAAGCGCTTAGAAAAGGGAGAGCTTTTCTTAAACGGGCTGACGTCATCAAAAAAAAAAAAAAATCTAGGTTTTAGGTACGTACACCACAGATTCTTGTCCGGGTAACAGCCCGCTCCGCAACCTAAATCTTTCTGGCGTTTCGGCTTTAAGATCCACTATTAAATAACGAAACGTTTACTCGTAGCGTCCTGGAACGATTCCAGGAAATATTTCGATTGTCCGGTATACATTTGTTTAGCCAAAATTGAAAATTGTAACTTATCTCTAGGGTTTTTAAAAAGTCGTAAAGTCGTTGTAACTTTTTTGCCAGTTTTCATAAAACCACATGATTTTGCCAGGCTTTCCGTTGAGAGTTTTGGAAGAACATTCCAACAGTCTTTGCACAAAGCACGTTTTCCCCGAACGGCTCGGTCCGGCCAAAATACATGTAAACGGCAACTTTAATCTGACGTCAAAAAATAAGGCACCATGGTAAAGTCGGATCTCAGTAATCTTTTATTATAAATTAAAGATTTTTTTAAGAGCTCTGACGTTCCGCAGAGCCAAGCGTTTTTGTTCCTTTGAATTAAACGGGTCTCGGTCAGAGTGTCAGATCGCCCCGTCCGAACGTGCTGCTCCACCAGCCGTTCAAAAGAATCAAAATTAAGAATTTTAGAAGTCTCTGGATTAACGGTAAATCCCTTGACCTTCAGAAAAACTTGCCCGCTGGCTGTGACGAAGCAATAGCTTTTGGGTCCTGTAGACACAAATTCCTTGATATAATCACCAGGTGTTAGTTGATTTGACAGATCACTGAGATAAAACCCCGTGGGAGGAGTGTATTCCCCGGTTTCGCCGTAAACATGACAGAATCATAATTTTTCTAGTAAATCATACAGTTTTAATCGTCCATAAGTCGCCGTGAAAACGGCTACAAATACATTAGAAACCACGGGTTTTTGCAAATAATCCTTTTTGTACTGCCACTGCACCAAAGCGACGTAGTCGTTAATAAAAGTAAAATAAGAAATGCGTTTATGTTTGCAAAACATCAGTTCTAAAAAGTCACGGGGCTCCGTTATTAATTCGGTGTTCATCCGATTCGTTCTCTGTCCAAATTTCCCACAAAAAGCGTTCAGAAATAGCTTGCTAATACTCCTTTGAGCGGGGTTAAATCCGATGTTTGACATATCCAGTTCGACACCTTCGTGTCGCTTAAACTTAAACAAATAGTCATTTTTTTCAGCGTCGGTGTTCACGCCGGGGGAAGCCGCTGGCTTCCACCTTGTTTTTCAAATGTAAATCGATGTATCCTGCGAACAGATCACGGGACTTTTGTTCAAAGTGCCAAACCTGGTACACTTTCCCGATCGTGTAGCCGTGCTTTACACTCCTTTTGATCTCCTCTGTGCAATAAACACCCGTTATGGCTCTCTCTTCTTCCGAATGTTGACACGCGTCCTCGGCCTCCTCCTCCGCGCAAGCTCTACAAAGGGTGACCGGTGGGATATTCCATACGTTTATTGCAGTAAGGATATAAACTCGTAAAGTCCAAGTAGTGGATTTTTTCGTCTGGGTCGGTTTTGTGCAGCAAACGGATGGCGTTGGTCCGTCCGCCGTACAGAGCGTCTCTGCGTTCATTTTCTCGTTGATAAAGTTCAACTTGTAACTCACCGGTCAGAGGGTTTTCGGCGTTGGGGTCCGAACATTTCGGACACCCGTGAAACACGCAGCCCAGAAATTCAAACACATTGTTGGTCCGTTCGTTAAATCCGTCCACAAAAATAGATCCGACTTTCCTTTCGCCCATGTTCAGCGTGTGTTGAGTAAAAACGTTGTCCTTGAACTTGACAAATTCTAACCATTGTATACTGCAATTTGAAAAACTCATAAAATAACGCGGCCCCGTTAACCAGACACCTATCCGGCAAAAAGGTTGTTCTGTACACGCTTAGCACCGCGCTAGCTATAGTGACGTGTTGAAACGGATCCACGTTGGCCATGGACAGCACTCGTTCTCTGAATATAATGCAGGCTTTTCTTAAAATAACCACATCATTCTTACAATATTTGTACAGTTCTTTTTTTAAATTAAACACACCGTTTTTTACCGATTCGTACCAGTTTATAAATTCAGTCCGCTCCTTAGGAGACATTTGTGAATATCCGTACATTTCAGGTTTCGGGTAACGTCCAACATAACACAAGTTATCTTTTGAAAATAATGAGGAAAATAACCCTTTTTCTCATTTTCAAAACCAAAACTTCTGGGTAAATCAGCCAGTTTCGTTTGGAAGAAGCTCAGGCTGTCTATGTAACGTTGTTTAAAAAAAATATCGGACATGCATAAGATTTTATTTCCTTGAGTAATAAGATGCGGTACTATTTTGTTCTTTGTTAGGTAATTTAGCATAAAATACGAATCATAACCGCTGCTGTTGTGAGCGATAAATGTATACTTCATATATCTGTTTTTTCTAAAACGTTTAAAAAACTTTGCAATGCAGTCGTGACCCGTGGCGCACCAATGTCGACCTTCATACGTGACGGCGTGTATATGTACCGCCGCGTGCTCGTTTTGTTCCGTAAAACGGGACTCTATGTCAAAAAATACAGTCCGCTCCGTAGGAGACATTTGTGAATATCCGTACATTTCAGGTTTCGGGTAACGTCCAACATAACACAAGTTATCTTTTGAAAATAATGAGGAAAATAACCCTTTTTCTCATTTTCAAAACCAAAACTTCTGGGTAAATCAGCCAGTTTCGTTTGGAAGAAGCTCAGGCTGTCTATGTAACGTTGTTTAAAAAAAAATATCGGACATGCATAAGATTTTATTTCCTTGAGTAATAAGATGCGGTACTATTTTGTTCTTTGTTAGGTAATTTAGCATAAAATACGAATCATAACCGCTGCTGTTGTGAGCGATAAATGTATACTTTTTATATCTGTTTTTTTCTAAAACGTTTAAAAAACTTTGCAATGCAGTCGTGACCCGTGGCGCACCAATGTCGACCTTCATACGTGACGGCGTGTATATGTATCGCCGCGTGCTCGTTTTGTTCGTAAAACGGGACTCTATTTAAAACATATTTCTGCGTTTGCGGCCTCGGCAAAGTGGGTCTGATAAAACATTGGTGTTTAGAGGGATCCTCATTCTCGGCTAAAGGTGACTTGCAAATGTTACACGTGGTCTGGGGACACCTGTGGAGTTTGGTCGTCACTATGTATGAGCGATTACAGTTTTGACACCATTTAACCTTCTCACAATAACCCATTCGTTTGTGGTGTGAAAAACAATCCTGTGACCTGCAGAACCTAAGACACTCCGCGCACCTCAAAACGTTCTCGGTTTTTAAACAAACTCTTTGACACACGTTACACATAAAATCGCAGCGGTGCGTGTATTTACTGTGCGAAAACGGCTTGTGACAGGCTTTGCACACATGTTTGACACGAGCAAACCTTTTAAATTCAAAATACCATAATAATGATTGTTTAGCAAAAGAATGTAACAAGTCTTCTCGTGCGGCTGTTCATGCGAAAGTCTGAAACGAACCATCGTTGTTTACTCTGTAAAGAATCACAATTTTGACGTTTAAAAACTGTTCGAATAAAGTCACGTCGTTAAATGAAACTAAATGTTCCGGTGAAATATTTAACCGATTTAAAAATAATAGAGCTTCCTTTTGACATTCGCTTTGGGTCAAACCCGGTTTCATCACACCCGTCAAACTACACGCGAAGCAGGAATTTTGGTAAGCATTTAAAAATATAACTAAATGTCTACTTTTTTTTTGTAAGTATTTCCGATGACAAAATACTGTTTATCATTCTGGAATAACCTATTCCGCCTCAAAAGTTTCTCACTATATGAACGTTCAGTGTGAGTGATTTGTCGCTTAACAGTTTTTTACTTGATTGAACAACTGATTCTACGTAATTCAGAAAATGAATTCAGCGTTCAGCTCCTCTGCGTTAGTTTGAAATATCACGGTCGAGAACAGGCTTTCACCTTTCAAACTTATTTGGATAATATCATCCCCTTGTGTGTCTGGCTTTTTGTAACAAACAGTCTACTTGGTTGTGGAGAGCCTGCGTGATCTGAATTAAATTCAAACCTGTACCCCAACCCCCTCCCCGCTTGTGGAGGGGCTGCTGATTGAAAAGTCTTCTGCGTGAATTTCAGCATCTGCCGCCTGACACCTCTGTTCACACCCAGTCGAAGCGTTGATAACACCCCCATTTGCTCCATCGTTAACGTGTGACGCGTGTCCTTCGCTCTGCGGTGGTAATCCTCCCAAAGTCGATGCGTTGATATCCTGCATAAAAACATCCTGATTCGCTCCATCGTCAGCGTGTGAGGTAAAATCCGATAAATCCCATTCGTTTTGCGATGGTAATCCATCGTCAGCTTCGGTCAATATTCCTGTATCGTTTCGCTGAGCGACACTCATTCTATTGAATGAAGTCACAGCAAAAAGTTCTGTCCACTAAAGTTTCAAGTTCAAACAAGTCGACGGGTTCTTCGACCTTTAGAAAGTTCACTCCTCCATTCGTCACAACATGGTCATAGGCATTGCTCTATATCCTGTTATCAAAAAAAGATACAGCGTTGTTAAATAACGCAGACCTCATCGCTGACGTCAAATTAGCAGAAACTCTTGACTCATCAACTCGCTCCTCGTAATCAGAGACTGGGTTGTAATCTGCGATCGACGGTCCGTCACCTGTGTTGGCACCGACATTCGGTGTGTTGCAAACACGGTCGCCGGGTCGTGGCTGACAAACCCCCAAAATCTCCTCCTCCTCCTCGTCGTCCGAAATGACAACGTTGTCTGTTTGCGGTGGCGACCGGACCGTGGTGGTGATACAGTTGACACAGTTGGCGACGTTGCACACGATTACGCTGGGTCTTTCTTGAACCACCGCCGAGTTTGTCGTATCTTTTTCAGGGTTGATGCAAATAACTTCAGCCCCCGCCGCCGCCGCCGCTGTGGGTGATTCGTCTGAATCTGTGAGGCTGAAAGATTGCCACACAATCACGCTGGGTCTTTCCTGAGCGACAGCTGAGTTTGGCGCATCCTTTTCTGGGGTGTTGCGAATAACACCATGATCCGCTGTGGATGATTCGTCAGAATCTGTGAGACCCATCGTACTTCTCGCAGATTCAGTGTCAGACTCGTACTCGGAGTCGGTCGATAAGTTTAAAACCTCAGCTTCACCCCCAGCAGGGGTATTGTAATTGCTCGCAAACTGGTCCATAACGAGGAACTCTTTACAACTATTATGGCACTCGGCCAGTTTTTGTAGTATTGTGAGGAGAAAAACACCACGACACCTGTTCAATTATTAGTCACGCTTAGCAGGACGGAGGCCCCTGCACTTGCTACTCAAAAACACAACAACAACTACATTCGGTTGCATCACACCATTACATCATGGAAATCTTTTTCCAAAACACATCCTGGGAATCTTTTTTCCAAAACACATCCTGGGAATCTTTTTCCAAAACACATCCTGGGAATCTTTTGAAAATCTTCCCACGTACCATACCGGACAAACCTTGGGAAGTTTTCAAAAAGCATTCACACACACACACACACACACACACACACCATACCCCGACCCACCCACCCCCACCGACGGTAAGTCCTCGCATCTTTTTTTTTCATCCTTATGCTTAATGGCCACCCGTTTTAATTTCTCACCCCTTTAAACTTTTACACAAAATTTTTCATTAACACTTCTCAAGGGAAAATTTGCTCACGCTTTCCACTCCAACACGCACCCTGGGGAAAATTGAACATTTTATCACCGGAAAAAAAATTTCATTACATCCTACAATAGCTGTTCACATTTTTACACACATTACCTTCTGGGAAAATTAGTTGCAATTTTCACACGTGATGTCATACAACTGATGTTTACATTTTACACACACCAACCCCTGGGAAAATTTTTACATATTTCACACATGACGTCATACAACTGATGTTTACATTTTTATACACATCAACACCCTGGGAAAATACTTTACAAATTTCACACATGACGTCACACATAATTCATTAAATCATTTTGACATTTACCGGGGTTAATAACTACTAGCGTTATCAGCACTCCCCAAGCGCTCAGGCTAGCCTGGGAACGCAATGCAGTATTCTCTTAATGTGATCTCATTATAATATTTACAAACAGACATTTCTGCCATGAAATGTCCTTTGTTTGAGTAGCAACAGACAGTAAACGACATTTTCTTAAGAAAAAATATGACTAGTTTAACTTGCATGACTACACCTGTAAAATAACGAGGTCGTGGATTTAGTTGCATCCTCACTCTGCAAAAGCGTTACCAGCACTCCACAAGTGCTCAGACGCTTTAGAAAGCCTGGAAACGCTATGCAGGGTTGTCTTAACATCAACTCATTATAATGTTCATAAACAGACATTTCTGCAATACATTATTCTTTATATGTGTGGGAACAGACAGTAAATTCACATTTTCTTAAGAAAACCATAAGACTACTTGAATTTGGGTCACTATGTCTGTATAATCATGAAGTCGTGGATTTAGGCGCTTCTTCACACTGAAAAGGAGTTTCCAGCACTCCCCAAGCGCTTAGATGCTGTTGAAAGGCTGAAAACGCTATGCAGTATTCGCATAACGTGAACTCGTGATGATGTTCAGAAAGAGACATTTCTGCCTTAAAATAACCTTCATGTTCAATGGAACAGACAGAAAATCCCATTTTCTTGAGAAAAAATATGACTACTTTAACTTGGGTGACAACACTTGTACAATCATAGAGTCGTGGCGTTTCTTCACATTGAAAAGGCATGTCCAGTACTCTTTCAAAAACATCTGAGGGACATGGGGGTTGCTGGAAACGCTTTGTCATTGTGAAGAAGCGCCTAAATCCACGACTTCATGACTGCACAGGTGTAGTCACCCAAGTAAAGGTAGTCATATTTTTTCTTAAGAAAATGGGATTTATTGTCTGTTTCGACACTTATAAAAGACTATTTAAGGCAGAAATATCTGCTTGTAAACATAATTATGAGTTCACGTTGGGACAATACTGCATAGTGTTACCAGCCTTTCTAAAGCGTCTGAGCACTTGTAGAGAGCTGGAACCACCCTTTCAGTGTGAAGAAGCGCCTAAATCCACAACTTCATGATTGTACAGGTGTAGTCACCTTGGTTAACGTAGTCATATTTTTTCTGAAGAAAATGTGATATATGGGTTGTTCCTTTACTTATGAAGTGTGCTGCAGTGTATGGCAGAATTGTCTGATTATAGTCATTATAGTGTCTGAAGAGAATTCTGAATAGCGCTTCTGGCTTTTCCAAAGTGAGTGCTTGAGGAGTGCAGTGAACGCCTTTTTAAGGCATCTTAGCGTACATAAGGACTATTTCAGTATTGTCGAGGTTTGGTCACCCTACTTAATGCTTTAATGTTCTTTCTCATGAGAATTTGCTTACAGGTCATTATAATGTGTTCACATGAGGCAAGCAGTGAGGGAAGTCTTTCTTTTTGTTTACTTGTTAGAGGCAGTGAGGGAAGTCTTTCTTTTTGTTTACTTGTTTTGTTTGTTTGTTGTTCGAGAAGGTTGGTTGTGTTGACTTCTAAAGGCCAAAATGCTCAGAAATGTGGTAAAAATTCTTGGAAACCTCTTCACTATAAAAATAGCACATTAGTTAATGGTGGGACTGAAATGCCTGAATGGACTGAATTTGCATTTGAAAAGGTAATGGATGACATAATAGGGAAACACATTCATGGGCAAAAGACAGCTCAGTACTTTTTATCCAAAGGTTTTTCTGCTAATAGAGAATGGACTCTTGAGGAATGTAAAACAGCTTAGATACATGGAGGGTAAGCTAGATGAAGCTGAGGGAAAGATCCTAGAGCTAACCAGCAAATGTAAAAAGCATAAAATAGCTGCCATCAATGCCCAGAGAACATGTAAAAAGCCTAAGCAATCACTGTCCAAGGTTGAACAGCAACAGGCCAATTGTAAAACCAAGTCAAAGTGTCAATGCCAATCTCTATCTGTAGGCCCTCCTCTGGGTCAGCCATGCTGCACAGAGGATGAAGATCCTCCACTGTTGGCTAGGCTGTATCCAGAATTGGATGCGATCCACTCTGATGAATCAGAAACCTCCTCCTCTGATGAGGATTCTGAACCTACTAGTGAAAAGGCAGTTCAGATGAGACCAATCACTATTAGATATTCTGAGGTCCATAATAAGAGAGGTGACATTAGGGGAACCAGAGTAGAAGTTGGTCATGTTCCTTTAGATGCAGCCACCTTGGACAAGCTGTCCAAGGAATTTAAACCTCCTAGGGAAATGGGGCTTGACTTCATAGATCTCATGCAAAAGAAAAGGAACCTCTACTTATTGCACCCCAATGATGCTGTTGCCATAGCAAGCCAAGTACTTAAGAGATAGTAGACAGCTTGCTAATAAGGTATTGGATACGTTGGGTAACAAAGGCCGGGACATTGACATTGAAAGGGGTTGGAAAGCTTTCAATGACTGGATCAGCTGTAAATGTTGTAAAACTACTGATTGGGGGCAAATAAACAAATGCAGACAGAAAAGAGGAGAGTCAGCTGCAGATTTTTGTGAGCGTTTTGAAAGAGTCTTCCTGCGTCACTCTGGTATTGATAAAAACAGTAGTGATAACATTGATTCAACAACTGATGGTCCTCATTTTAGATAACTTGTTGAGTCACTAAGATCAGATCTTAGACAAGCCCTAGTGACAGCTGTTCCAAATTGGCATTTGGGGTGACCTTAAAATTGAAGATTGGATCTGGATCTAGAGCTAGTGCCAGCATCTATACATGTCCTCACAGATAGTAGCTCTAACCCAAGTTCCAGTCAGAACTTTACTTCCAACAAGAAGGACAAGTTATCTGAATGTCGCTACTGGCATAAGTTTGGTCATCAGGCCAGACACTGTCGTAAAAAGCAGGCAGGAATACACAAAAAAGGTGCGAAGGTGACCAGGACCCCAGCAAGAAATCCCTTTGAGGGAATTTCACAGGGAGGCCCAGCAGGAAACCTTTTTCAGGAAATTTTAAAGGAGCAGTTATCTTTGATAATCAGAACCATGGAGGGAGTCAGAGCAGTTGTCTTTGGTTATGAAGGCGATAGAAGGAGGCATAGTTTCGTCTGCTCCTGCTTTTAACTAATTATTCTGATGCTTCAGCTTATCTGGGTGTTGATCTATCTTTTTGTTGTTATTTAAGCCAGATGTAAAAGCACTTTTTGATTTTTTGTTTGTAAGCAATGGATATCAGGGCAAAATAGTTGAATTGTGCTGGTGTATAGTAATTAGGGAAATTGACTACTAAACGATTTATTTTTGCCTGATAGAAGCCCTCACATTAATATAATTTTGTTGCCCACAACAACTTTGGGCCTTGTTTTTCTAGGTCTATGCAACTACAGTAGGCCTTGAATCAATCCTTATGCTACCATTTTAATAACCACTATACGATCTGCTGGTAACTCAGCTACAGTCCAGACTGGGAACTGGACATGGCTGAATTCAGATGCAAAAGTTGCTCCAGATGGTGTTTGAACCAAAGGGGGAAAACTTGCATTTGAAGCATTGCTTTCTTTGCCTTGTGACACAACCACATCCTTTGGGTCACACAGGGGTATAAAAATGTTAATTAGTTTTTCATGGTGAAGTTTTAGTTTTGAAGATGTAACTAAAAGCAGTTTTTTTCCAAACAGTGCTACTAAGTCAGTGCTGAAGGTATCTGTATGATAGTTTCAGGTCACTGAATCATAGTGAGGAAACATGGCAAGCAGTCTTTAGAATCTAGATGAGAAGCTTCATATTAAGGTTCTGCTGATAACTGATGCAAGCATTAAATATGAAGAAAAGAAAACACAAATACATGTTTTGCATTGTAAGGTTGTATCTGCACCCCAGAATTGAATACAGGGACAGCTGGAGAGGGGGTGGGTGAAGCACAGAGCCTCAGGAAAGAACCATGGTTTTTAGGCCATTGGGGGCCACTCCTTTAGGTGAAGATTTCAACACACTGTGTGTATCCAAACCAGCCCCCTCTGAGGGACAAATAGTGAGGATAGCAGATAACCTAATTGTGAATTAATAACTTCCCAACATTTATGAACAGTTTACCGCGCAAATATTTCTTTTTGAGTTACAGATAAACTGGAGCCTGTGTTCCCGCCCACCATGGCACGAACGTCTTGACGCTGCACACCTAAGCTATGAAGAACTGAGTGCATGCTGTTGAAAGTGGACTTTCAGGATAATCTGCCCAAACAACTGCTGTCATAGAATTCAACTTGCAATGATACATTACCATGTTGAAGCATGTTGAAACTCAAGTTGAAGTTTCAAGATCCTACATCTCTAATATTCTTCAAGAATACTTCCACTGCAAAGTAGCAGAGCTAAACAGCTCTAACCATGGGCTGCATTAACACTTTGGACACTTCTTGGCATAATGTTATGGAGATAGGAATAGTCCTATTCTGTACAGTTATTGCCACTTTAATTGTTTGTTTCTGTCATTGACTCCTCAATGTGCATATGTTTTGTACCTGTAGTCATAATACAGTTTTGTGATTCTCCACTAGGGAGAATCACAGGGGGAATGGAGAGAAAATATTCTCAATATATGTTATTTTCCCTGATGTTATTTTCTTAAGGTCTAAACCATTTTCATTGTAGAGAGCAAATGGCAGAGCGGTGAAACTGGTCGCACTCTCACCTTGCCCGATCACTTCTTCGTTTGTTTTTAATTACCCTTTGTCTCATGACCTTAAGGTGATACCATCAACCCCCCCTTATCTCTACCCCCTACATCTCTATTCATATCCGCCGTCTACAACCCCTCCTTACCCCTCCTCAAAGTCCTTTTGTTCCTCAGTCCCCCTCCTTAATTTATAAGGTTCTTCTAAAAAAATCTTGTTAGACTGGACTGCAGACTGGACTAGACTAGACTGGTGACCAGACCAAACTGGTGACACACTGAAGACCAAGCTGTGCCTGTGCATGATTGTCTGCATGAACGTGAATAAGACTAGACTCCTGATAATGCTGATTGACTGCTGATCGACCACAGGGTACCCATACTCTGTATGTGGAAATAAACTCCAGTCAACGCCGAAGCTCCAGTCTCCTAACTCTTCTTGCCGAATTTGTAACAACATAAAGACAATTTTGTGTTAAATTTCTAAGCTTTGTAAAGTGTTTGAGCGCTTGTGGAGTGCGGTAAATGCCTTTTCAGTGTAAAGAAATGCCTAACACCACAACTTCATGATTTTACGGGTGTTGTCACTCCAGTGAAGTAGTCATAATTTTTTCTCAACACACTGTGATTTATTTTTTTTTTTCCATGGCATATAAAGGGTGTTTTATTGAAGAAATGTCTGTTTCTGATCATTATAATGAGTTCACGTTAAGAGAATACTGCATAGCGTTTCTGGCCTGTACACGTTTAGTCAGTGATTTAATAGCATCAGTGTTCATTCTCATGAAAAGGTTACTGTAAGTCAGTTCCATTGCTTATAAAGGGAGTTGGCAAGAGGACACGGGGCCTAGGCATCAGAGCTTCCATTCTATATCATACTCTTTACAGCCTTAATGGATTGGAACCAGATCCTTGCTTGGGCTTCATATCTGCATTCACAATTTCTTTATATGCATCTGAACAGGTTGGGATTTTGGTTCAAAGACCCAATGACTCCAAGCTCCCATTCCACCATTATAGTCACTGTTATTAGTGGATGGGTTTGCCTCAAAGCTCAGATTAAATATTTTTTTAGGCCTGGGTCATGATTACTAGGACTTGTCTTCACAATGTTAATTCCCTCTTCTATTGTAATAGGACAGAGGTCTCTGGGCCTGTGTTTAAGAGCTCATGTCCAATCTTACTCTTTCAAAAATGAAATGGCTCATACTGAGTATTGGCTGAGAGATTTCATTGCAATTTCTTTTCATCTCTTGCCTCGGTTCAGAAGTGCAGTTATAAAACCTTGGGCTTTGGCTTCCAAATTACCATTCAAATATTATAGTTCCTGTTCTAAGAGGTTGGGTCTTGGCCTTATTTTTGGGTTGGTGATATAATGCTGGGACCAGGCCTCAAAGCTCCAATTGCAGATTTCATTCATTAGAGTCCATATGGACGGCTCATGCTGCTGGAACTCTCCCTTGGTGTTAGGTCTTTAGTTTCAACATTATTGTCTCTGTATTAAGGTTTAGATCACTGTTAGTGGGCAATGGACCAGAGCCTTAGAACACAAATCCTAGACTTTAATCTTTCTTAGCTAAATGAAAGACGCTTGAAAACAAGACCCTGGGCCTGGGCTTCAGAGAACCAAGCAAAATTTCTTGGTACTATTCTAAGGATTTTGTGTCAGGGGAGATGATGTAAGGCCTTGGCTCCTGTCCTGTTAGGCACTAAATGTCTTGGTCACGTGTACTTGTTCTTTCCTTGGACTTTAGTAAATTTATCTTAAATTCTGATCAATCGTGGAGACTAGCTTGCTGTTTGGTAGCAGATCCTTTCCTGGGTTGCAGAAGTGCATTCAGATTTCCTTTTCAAGTATCTGAACAGCTTGGGATTTTGGTTCAAAGACCCAACGACTCCAAGCAACCATTCCAATATTATAGTCACTATTGTTAAGAGTTGGTTATTATTTTTTCACAAAGCTCAGATTAAATATTTTTTTAAGCCTCAAAATCTGGGTCATGACTACTATGTCTTGCCTTCAAAATATTAATTCCCTATTCTATTGTGATAGGTTAGAGGCCTCTGGGCCTGTGTTTAAGAGCTCATGTCCCATCTTACTCATTCAAAATGAAATGGCTCATACTGGGTATTGGCTGAGAGATTTCATTGCAATTTATTTGAATCCTTGGTTTCAGAGGTGAGTTGTAAAACTGTGAGCTTTGGCCTCCAAACTGCCTTGCAAACATTATAGTTCCTATTCTTAGAGGCTGGGTCTTGGACTTATTCTAAAGGATTTTGTGTTGGTACAATGATGGTGGGACCAAATGGCTGACTCATGCCTCTGGACCTTTGCCTTGGCTTTCATGCCATTATTATTTCCAATTTCTAAAATTTCGTTCTTTGTTAATGGGCTCCAAACCAGTGCCTTAGAACACAAATCCTGAACTTTGATCTTTCATGGCTAAACAGATGAAGCTAGAGACAAAGAACGTGGGCCAGGGCCTCAAACAGCCCAACAAATTTCTTGGACCTCTTCTAATTTTTTTATTTTGGGCCGAAAATGCTAAGCCTTGGCTCCTGTTCAGATTTTTATTATTTGGCGACTAAATGTCTGGGTCTTGGGTGCTTGTCCTTTTCTTGGGTTGTATTACATAAATTGCAAATTCTTATCGAAAATAGAGAGTAGTCAGGCATTTATTATATTCTCTATCGTTAAGTGTTGGTTTTAGATCCCGGGCCCTTGCCATTTACCACAGAACTATGTCCCAGATTTCATTCTTTCGAGGAAACACGGCAGAGTATTGAGAATACGACCCTTGGCAAGGGCCTTAGCCCTATCAACCAAAGTTATTGCTATGTTCTAAGGTGTTTTATGGTATGGATAGGACACTGGCCTCAGAGCTCCTATTATAAATTTTATTCTTTTGAGTCCAAATGGCTGGCTCATTCGTTGCGATTTCTATTCATACTTGAAATTATTCTAAAGGATTTTTTTAACATGAACTCATTATAATGATTAAAATCGGACATTTCTGCCATACCCTTTACATGTAAAGGAAAAGAAAGTAATCAAATGTTCTTTAGAAAAAATAGGACTACTTTAACAAGGGTGAATATACCTGTACAATCATGAAGCCATGTATTTAGGTGTTTCTTCACACTGAAGAATTGAATCCAGCACGCTACAAGACCTGACATGCAGTATTGTATTCACTTGAACTTATTATAATGTTTATACAGACATATAACAGACATTTCTGAAATAAAATATATGTTATATTTTTGGGAACCAAGAGTCAACCACATTTTCATAAGAGAAAATATGACTACTTTAACTTGGGTGACTACACTTGTACAATAATGAAGTCGTGGATTTAGGTGCTTCTTCACCCTGAAAACGCGTTTGAAGCACTACATAAGCGCTAAAATGCTTTCGAAAGTCTGGAAATGCTTTGTAGACCTGTTTTAACGTGAACTCATTGTAATGTTTATAAACTGACGTATCTCACTGGAACTATCCCTTATATGTGTGGGAACAGAAAGAAAATCACTTTTTTTTTTAGAACAAATAAGACAGCTTAAACTTGGGTGAATACACCTGTATGATCATGAAGTCGTGGATTTAGGCGATTCTTCAAAATGACGAAGCGTTTGCAGCACTCCACAAGCGCTCAGAGACTTTAGAAAGCCTTGGAACGCTATGCAGTATTTTCTTAACGTCAACTCATTATAATACAACTAAACAGACATTTCTGCAATAAATAATCCTTTATATTAAGGGGAACAGTAAGTAAACCACATTTTCTTGGGAGAAAATAGGAGTACTTTATCTTGGGTGACTACACTTGTTCAATAATGAAGTCGTGGATTTAGACGCTTCTTCGCCTTGAAAATGCGTTTGCAGCACTCTACAAGCGCTCAGCCATTTTAGAAAGCCTAGAAACGCAATGCAGTATTTTCTCAACGTCAGCTCATTATAATATATATAAACAGATATTTCTGCCATAAAAATCCTTTATATTAAGGGGAACAGTGAGTAAACCAGATTTTCTTAAGAGACAATAGGAGTACTTTAACTTGGGTGACTACACTTGTACAATAGTGAAGTTGTGGATTTAGGCGCTTCTTCACCCTGAAAATGCGTTTGAAGCACTCCCCAAGCGCTCAGACGCTTGAGAAAGCCTAGAAACGCTATGCAGTATTGTCGTAACGTGATCTCATTATAATGTTTATGAACAGATATTTCTGCCATAAAATATGCTTAACTTTAGAAGGAACGGACAGGAAATGACATTTTCATGAGAAAAAATATGACTACTTTACCTTAGGTGACTGTACCTATGCAATAATGAAGTCGTGGATTTAGGCGCTTCTTCACCCTGAAAATGCGTTTGCAGCACTCCCCAAGCGCTCAGACGCTTTAGAAAGCCTAGAAACGCTATGCAGTATTTTCTCAACATCAACTCATTATAATGTTTATGAACACACATTTCCGAAATAAATAATCCTTTATATTAATGGTATCGGTGAGTAAACCACATTTTCTTAAGAGAAAAAAGGAGTACTTTAACTTAGGTGAGTACACTTGTACAATAATGAAGTCGTGGATTTAGGCGCTTCATCACCCTGAAAAAGCGTTTGCAGCACTCCCCAAGCGCTCAGGCGCTTTAGACAAGCTGGAAACGATATGGAGCATTGTCTTAACGTCAACTCATTATAATGTTTATAAACAGACATTCCTGCCATAAAATATCCTTAACATGAGAAGGAACGGACAGGAAATAACATTTTCATGAGAAAAAATATGACTACTTCACCTTAGGTGACTGCATTTTATAATAATGAAGTCGTGGATTTAGGCGCTTCTTCACCCTGAAAATGCGTTTGCAGCTATCCCGAAGCGCTCACACGCTTGAGAAAGCCTGGAAACGCTATGCAGTATTTTCTCAAGGTCAGCTCATTATCATGTATATAAACGTAGATTTCTGCAATAAACAATCCTTTATATTAATTGGAATATTGAGTAAAACCACATTTTCTTAAGAAAAAATAGGAGTACTTTAACTTGGGTGAGTACACCTGTACAATAATGAAGTCGTGGATTTAGGCGCTTCTTCACCCTGAAAATGCGTTAACAGCACTCCCCAAGCGCTGAGACGCTTTAGAAACGCTTTGGAGTATTGTCTTTACGTGATCTCATTATAATGTTTATAAACAGACATTTCTGCAATAAATTATGTTTAACATGAGAAGGAACAGAAAGGAAATAACATTTTAATGATAAAAACTTATGACTACTTTACATTAGGTGACTGTACTTATACAATAATGAAGTTGTGGATTTAGGCGCTCCTTCACACTGAAAAGGAGTTTCCAGCACTCCACAAGCGCTTAGATGCTGTTGAAAGGCTGGAAACGCTATGCAGTATTCGCATAACGTGAACTCATGATGATGTTCAGAAAGAGACATTTCTGCCTTAAAATAACCTTCATGTTCAATGGAACAGACAGAAAATCCCATTTTCTTGAGAAAAAATATGACTACTTTAACTTGGGTGACAACACTTGTACAATCATGAAGTCGTGGACTTAGGCGCTTCTTCACATTGAAAAGGCATGTCCAGTACGCTTTCAAAAACATCTGAGGGGCATGGGGGGCGGCGGGGCTGCTGGAAACGCTTTGTCACTTTGAAGAAGCGCCTAAATCCACGACTTCATGACTGCACAGGTGTAGTCATCAAACTAAAGGTAGTCATATTTTTTTCTTGAGAAAATGGTATTTACTGCCTGTTACCACACTTATAAAAGAGTATTTAAGGCAGAAATGTCTGCTTGTGAACATAATTATGAGTTCACGTTGGGACAATGCTGCATAGCGTTTCCAGCCTTTCTAAAGCGTCTGAGGTGAAGAAGCGCCTAAATCCACGACTTCATTATTGTACAAGTGTACTCACCCAAGTTAAAGTACTCCTATTTTCTCTTAAGAAAATGTGGTTTACTCACTGTTCCCCTTAATATAAAGGATTATTTATTGCAGAAATGTCTGTTTATATATATTATAATGAGCTGACGTTGAGAAAATACTGCATAACGTTTCCAGACTTTCTAAAGCGTCTGAGCGCTTAGGGAGTGCTGCAAACGCATTTTCAGCATGAAGAAGCGCCTAAATCCACGACTTCATTATCATACATGTGCAGTCACCTAAGGCAAAGTAGTCATATTTTTTCTCATGAAAATGTTATTTCCTGTCCGTTCCTTCTCATGTTAAAGATACTTTATGGCAGAAATGTCTGATTATAAACATTATAATGAGATCACGTTAAGACAATACTCCATAGCGTTTCTAGGCTTTCTAAAGCGTCTGAGCGCTTGTAGAGAGCTGGAACCGCCTTTTCAGCATGAAGAAGCGCCTAATCCACGACTTCATGATTGTACAGGTGTAGTCACCCAAGTTAACGTCGTCACATTTTTTTTGAAGAAAATGTGATTTATGAGTTGTTCCTTTACTCATGAAGTGTACTTTATGGCAGAAATGTCTGATTATAGTCATTATAGTGTTTGAATAGAATTCTGAATAGCGCTTCTGGCTTTTCCAAAGTCAGCGATTGAGGAGTGCAGTTAACGCCTTTTTAAGGCATCTTAGCGTACATAAGGACTATTTCAGTATTGTCGAGGTTTGTAAAGACGTAAAGACAATTTTGTGTAGAATTTCTAGCCTTTGTAAAGTGTCTGAGCGCTTGTGGAGTGCGGTAAAAGCCTTTTCAGTGTAAAGAAATGCCTAACACCACACCTTCATGATTTAACGGGTATTGTTACTCCAGTGCAGTAGTAGTAATGTTTCTCAACACACTGTGATTTTTTGTATTTTTCCATGGCATATAAAGGGTGTTTTATTGGAGAAATGTCTGTTTCTGATCATTATAATGAGTTCACGTTAAGAGAATACTGCATAGCGTTTCTGGCCTGTACACGTTTAGTCAGCGATTTAATAGCATCAGTGTTCATTCGCATGAAAAGGTTACTGTAAGTCAGTTCCATTGCTTGTAAAGGGAGTTGGCGAGAGATCACAGGGCCTAGGCCTCAGAGCGTCCATTCTATATCATACTCTTTACAGCCTTAATGGATTGGAACCAGATCCTTGCTTGGGCTTCAGATTTTTATTCACAATTTCTTTACATGCATCTGAACAGGTTGGGATTTTGGTTCAAAGACCCAATGACTCCATGCACCCATTCCAATGTTATAGTGACTGTTATTAGTGGATGGGTTTGCCTCAAAGCTCAGATTAAATGTGTTTTTTTAGGCCTGGGTCATGATTACTAGCACTTTTCTTCACAATGTTAATTTCCTCTTCTATTGTAACAGGACAGAGGTCTCTGGGCCTGTGTTTAAGAGCTCATGTCCAATCTTACTCTTTCAAAAATGAAATGGCTCATACTGAGTATTGGCTGAGAGATTTCATTGCAATTTCTTTTCATCTTTTGCCTCGGTTCAGAAGTGCAGTTGTAAGACCCTGGGCTTTGGCTTCCAAATTACCATTCACATATTATAGTTCCTGTTCTAAGAGGTTGGGTCTTGGCCTTATTTTTGGGTTGGTGATATAATGCTGGTACCAGGCCTCAAAGCTCCAATTGCAGATTTCATTCATTAGAGTTCATATGGACGGCTCATGCTGCTGGAACTCTCCCTTGTTGTTAGGTCTTTAGTTTCAACATTATTGTCTCTGTATTAAGGTTTAGATCATTGTTAGTGGGCAATGGACCAGAGCCTTAGAACACAAATCCTAGACTTTAATCTTTCTTAGCTAAATGAAAGACGCTTGAAAACAAGACCCTGGGCCTGGGCTTCAGAGAACCAAGCAAAATTTCTTAGTACTATTCTAAGGATTTTGTGTCAGGGGAGATGATGTAAGGCCTTGGCTCCTGTCCTGTTAGGCACTAAATGTCTTGGTCACATGTACTTGTTCTTTTCTTGGGCTTTAGTAAATTTATCTTAAATTCTGATCAATCGTGGAGACTAGCTTGTTGTTTGGTAGCAGATCCATTCCTGGGTTGCAGAAGTGCATTCACATTTCCTTTTCAAGTATCTGAACAGCTTGGGATTTTGGTTCAAAGACCCAACGACTCCAAGCAACCATTCCAATATTATAGTCACTATTGTTAAGAGTTGGTTATTATTTTTTTCACAAAGCTCAGATTAAATATTTTTTTAAGCCTCAAAATCTGGGTGATGATTACTATGTCTTGCCTTCAAAATATTAATTCCCTATTCTATTGTGATAGGTTAGAGGCCTCTGGGCCTGTGTTTAAGAGCTCATGTCCCATCTTACTCATTCAAAATGAAATGGCTCATACTGGGTATTGGCTGAGAGATTTCATGGCAATTTATTTTCATCCTTGGCTTCAGAGGTGAGTTGTAAAACTGTGAGCTTTGGCCTCCAAACTGCCTTGCAAACATTATAGTTCCTATTCTTAGAGGCTGGGTCTTGGCCTTATTCTAAAGGATTTTGTGTTGTTGCAATAATGGTGGGACCAAATGGCTGGCTCATGCCTCTAGACCTTTGCCTTGGCTTTCATGCCATTATTATTTACAATTTCTAAAATTTCGTTCTTTGTTAATGGGCTCCAAACCAGTGCCTTAGAACACAAATTCTGAACTTTGATCTTTCATGGCGAAACAGATGATGCTGGAGAAAAAAAACCTGGGCCAGGGCCTCAAACAGCCCAACAAAATTTCCTGGTCCTATTCTAAAGTTTTTATTTTGGGGAGATAATGCTAAGCCTTGGCTCCTGTCCAGATTTTTATTATTTGGTGACTAAATGTCTGGGTCATGGGTACTTGTCCTTTTCTTAGATTGTATTACATAAATTGCAAATTTCTTATCGAAGATGGAGAGTAGTCAGGCATTTATTATATTCTCTATCCTTAAATGTTGGTATTAAATCCCAGGCCCTTGCCATTTACCAAAGGACTATGCCGCAGATTTCATCCTTTCAATGGAACATGGCAGAGTATTGAGAATACAACCCTTGGCAAGGGCCTTAGTCCTATCAACCAAGTTTATTGCTATGTTCTAAGGTGTTTGATGGTCGGGAGAGGACACTGGGCCTAGACCTCAGAGCTCCCATTTCACATTTCATTCTTTACAGTCTAAATGGCTGAGTCATTGTTAGTAGATCATTGCCTGTGTTTCAGAGCTGTTGACACAATTTCTTGTCACCCATCTGATCTTTGCAATTTCTATTCATAGTTGACCTTAATCTAAAGAATTTTGTTTAGGTGTAATGATGGTGGGACCTGGCCTCAGAGCTCCTATTTCAAATTTTATTTTTTGAGTCCAAATGGCTGGCTCATGCCTCTGGACCTTTGCCTTGGCATCAGGGCTTTAATACTATTATTATTTACAATTTCTAAAATTTTGTTTTTTGTTACTGGGCTCGAACCAGTGGCTTGGAACACAAATCCTGAACTTTCATCTTTCATGGCTAAACAGATGAAGCTAGTGAAAAAGAACGTGAGCCAGGGCCTCAAACAGCCCAACAAAATTTCTTGGTTCTGTTCTAAAGTTTTTATTTTGGGCAGACAATACTTAGCCTTGGCTCCTGTTCAGATTTTTATTATTTGGTGACTAAATGTCTGGGTCATGGGTACTTGTCCTTTTCTTAGGTTGTATTACATAAATTGCAATTTCTTATCAAAGATAGAGAGTAGTCAGGCATTTATTACATTCTCTATCCTTAAATGTTGGTTTTAGATCCCGGGCCCTTGCCATTTACCTCAGAACTTTGTCCCAGATTTCATTCTTTCGAGGAAACATGGCAGAATATTGAGAATACGACCCTTATCAAGGGCCTTAGCCCTATCCACCAAATATATTGCTATGTTCTAAAGGTGTTCTATGGTATGGATAGGACACTGGGCCTAGACCTCAGAGCTCCCATTTCACATTTCATTCTTTACAGTCTAAATGGCTGAGTCATTGTTAGTAGATCCTTGCTTGGGTTTCAGAGCTGTTGACACAAATTCTTGTCACCTATCTGAACTTTGCAATTTCTATTCATAGTTGACCTTATTCTAAAGGATTTTGTTTAGGTGTAATGATGGTGGGACCTGGCCTCAGAGCTCCTATTTCAAATTTTATTTTTTTGAGTCCAAATGGCTGGCTCATGCCTCTGGACATATGCAATGTCTTCAGGGCTTTCATGCCATTATTATTTACAATTTCTAAAATTTTGTTCTTTGTTAATGGGCTCCGAACCAGTGCCTTAGAACACAAATCCTGAACTTTGATCTTTCATGGCTAAACAGATGATGCTAGAGACAAAGAACGTGGGCCAGGGCCTCAAACAGCCCAACAAAATTTCTTGGTCCTATTCTAAAGTTTTCACTTTGGGCAGAAAATGCAACGGCTTGGCTCCTGTTCAGGTTTTATTTAGCCACTAAATGTCTGGGCGATGGGCACTTGTCCCTTTCTTAGGTTGTATTACATATATGGCAAATGTTTATCGAAGATGGAGACAAGTCAGGCATTTATTATATTCTCTATCCTTAAGGGTTGGTTTTAGATCCCAGGCCCTTGCCATTTACCACAGAAGTATGCCACAGATTTCATTCTTTCAATGGAACATGGCAGAGTATTGAGAATACAACCCTTGGCAAAGGCCTTAATCCTATCAACCAAGTTTATTGCTATGTTCTAAGGTGTTTGATGGTCGGGAGAGGACACTGGGCCTAGACCTCAGAGCTCCCATTTCACATTTCATTCTTTACACTCTAAATGGCTGAGTCATTGTTAGTAGATCCTTGCTTGGGTTTCAGAGCTGTTGACACAATTTCTTGGCACCCATTCGATCGTCGCAATTTCTATTCATAGTTGACCTTAATCTAAAGGATTTTGTGTTTTTGCAATGATGGTGGGACCTGACCTCAGAGCTCCTATTTCAAATTTTATTCTTTTGAGTCCAAATGGCTGGCTCATGCCTCTGAACCTTTGCCTTGGCATCAGGGCTTTCATGCCATTATTATTTACAATTTCTAAAATTTTGTTCTTTGTTACTGGGCTCGAACCAGTGCCTTAGAACACAAATCCTGAACTTTGATCTTTCCTGGCTTAACAGATGAAGCTAGAGACAAAGAACATGTGCCAGGGCCTCAAACAGCCCAACAAAATTTCTTGGTCCTATTCTAAAGTTTTTATTTTGGGCAGACAATGCTATGCCTTGGCTCCTGTTCAGATTTTTATTATTTGGTGACTAAATGTCTGGGTCATGGGTACTTGTCCTTTTCTTAGGTTGTATATTACATGAAATTGCAATTTTTTATCAAAGATAGAGAGTAGTCAGGCATTTATTATATTCTCTATCCTTAAATGGTGGTTTTAGATCCCGCGCCCTTGCCATTCACCTCAGGACTGTGTCCCAGATTTCATCCTTTCAATGAAACATGGCAGAGTATTGAGAATATGACCCTTGGCAAGGGCCTTAGCCCTATTAACCAAAGTTATTGCTATGTTCTAAGGTGTTTTATGGTATGGAGAGGACACTGGACCTAGACCTCAGAACTCCCATTTCACATTTCATTCTTTACAGTCTAAATGGCTGAGTCATTGTTTGTAGATCCTTGCTTGGGTTTCAGAGCTGTTGACACAAATTCTTGTCACCTATCTGAACTTTGCAATTTCTATTATTAGTTGACCTTAATCTAAAGGATTTTGTGTTTTTGCAATGAGGGTGGGACCTGGCCTCAAAGCTCCTATTTCAAATTTTATTCTTTTGAGTCCAAATGGCTGGCTCATGCTTCTGGACCTTTGCTTTTGGCATCAGGGCACTCATGCCATTATTATTTACAATTTCTAAAATTTCATTCTTTGTTAATGGGCTCCAAACCAGTGCCTTAGAACACAAATCCTGAACTTTGATCTTTCATGGCTAAACAGATGATGCTAGAGAGAAAGAACGTGAGCCAGGGCCTCAAACATCCCAAAAAAATTCCTTGGTCTTATTCTAAAGTTTTTATTTCGGGCAGACAATGCTAGACCTTGGCTCCTGTTCAGATTTTTATTATTTGGTGACTGAAATGACCTGTCATGGCTAAACAGATGAAGCTAGAGACAACGAACTTGGGCCAGGGCCTCAAATATCCATCCGTCCATCATCTAAACCGCTTATCCTTCTGGGTCGCGGTGGGGTGCTGGAGCCTATCCCAGCTGTCATTGGGCGGAAGGCAGGAAACACCCTGGACAGGTCGTCAGTCCATCACAGGGCAGGGGCCTCAAACAGCCCAACAAAATTTCTTGGTCCTATTCTAAAGTTTTTTTGGGGGGCACACAATGCTAGACCTTGGCTCCTTTTCAGATTTTTATTATTTGGTGACTAAATGTCTGGGTCATGGGTACTTGTCCTTTTCTTAGGTTGTATTACATATATTGCAAATTTTTTTATCGAAGATGGAGACTAATCACGCATTTATTATATTCTCTATCCTTAAGGGTTGGTTTTAGATCCCGGGCCCTTGCCATTTACCTCAGACCTATGCCCCAGATTTCATTCTTTCAAGGGAACACGGCAGAGTATTGAGAATGTGACCCTTGGCAAGGGCTTTAGTCCTGTCAACCAAGTATATTTTATTAACATATGTATTAATGTATGTTCTAAGGTGTTTTATGGTCGGGAGAGGACACAGGGCCTAGACCTCAGAGCTCCCATTTCGCATTTCATTCTTTACAGTCTAAATGGCTGAGTCATTGTTAGTAGATCCTTGCTTGGGTTTCAGAGCTGTTGACAAAAATTATTGTTACCTTTCTGAACTTTGCAATTTCTATTCATAGTTGACTTTATTCTAAAGGATTTTGTTTAGGTGTAATGATGGTGGGACCTGGCCTCAGAGCTCCTATTTCAAATTTTATTCTTTTGAGTCCAAATGGCTGGCTCATTCGTTTCGATTTCTATGCACTTTTGAAATTATTCTAAAGGTTTTGTTTAACTTCAACTCATTATAATGATTACAATCGGACATTTGTGCCATAAAATACCCTTTATATGTAAAGGAACAGAAAGTAAATTAAATTTACATTAGAAAAAATAGGACCACTTTCACAAGCGTGAATGTACCTGTACTATGATGAAGCCATGGATTTAGATTTTTGTTCACACTGAAGAAGCGAATCCAGCACTCGAAAAGACCTGAGATGCAGTATTCTGTTCATGTGAACTTATTATAATGTTTATACAGACATATAACAGACATTTCTGAAATAAAATATCCGTTATATTTTTGGGAACCGAGAGTCAAGCACATTGTTATAAGAGAAAATATGACTACTTTACCTTAGGTGACTGCACATGTATGATAATGAAGTCGTGGATTTAGGCGCTTCTTCACCCTGAAAACGCGTTTGCTGCACTCCACAAGCGCTCAAATACTTTCGAAAGTCTGGAAATGCTTTGTAGACCTGTCTTAACGTGATCTCATTGTAATGTTTATGAACAGACCTATCTCACAGGAACTATCCCTTATATGTGTGGGAACAGAAAGAAAATCACATTTTCTTCAGAACAAATAAGAAAACTTAAACTTGGGTGAATACACCTGTATGATCATGAAGTATTGTATTTAGGCGCTTCTTCACAATGACAAAGCGTTTGCAGCACTCCACAAGCGCTCAGAGGCTTTAGAAAGGCTGGAAACGCTATGCAGTATTTTCTCAACGTCAACTCATTATAATGTATATAAACGTAGATTTCTGCAATAAACAATCCTTTTATTAAAGGGGAACAGTGAGTAAACCACATTTTCGTGGGAGAAAATTGGAGTACTTTAACTTGGGTGACTACACTTGTACAATAATGAAGTCGTGGATTTAGGCGCTTCTTCACCCTGAAAATGCGTTTGCAGCACTCCCCAAGCGCTCAGACGCTTTAGAAAGCCTAGAAACGCTATGCAGTATTTTCTCAACGTCAACTCATTATAATGTATGTAAACACACATTTCTGCAATAAATAATCCTTTATTAAAGGGGAACAGGGAGTAAACCACATTTTCTTAAGAGAAAATAGAAGTACTTTAACTTGGGTGACTACACTTCTACACTAGTGAAGACGTGGATTTAGGCGCTTCTTCACCCTGAAAATGCGTTTGCAGCACTCCCCAAGCGCTCAGACGCTTTAGAAAGCCTAGAAACGCTATGCAGTATTGTCTTAACGTGATCTCATTATAATGTTTATAAACAGAGATTTCTGCCATAAAATATCCTTATTTGGAGAAGGAATGGACAGGAAATGACATTTTCATGAGAAAATATATGACTTCTTCCCCTTAGGTGACTATACTTACACAATAATGAAGTCGTGGATTTAGGCGCTTCTTCACCCTGAAAATGCGTTTGCAGCACTCCCCAAGCGCTCAGACGCTTCAGAAAGCCTAGAAACGCTATGCAGTAATTTCTCAACGTCAACTCATTATAATGTTTATAAACAGACATTTCTGCAAGATATAATCCTTTATATTAATGGGAACAGTGAGTAAACCACATTTTCTTAAGAGAAAATATAAGTACTTTAACTTGGGTGACTACACTTGTACAATAATGAGGTCGTGGATTTAGGCGCTTCTTCACCCTGAAAATGCGTTTGCAGCACTCCCCAAGCGCTCAGACGCTTTAGAAAGCCTAGAAACGCTATGCAGCATTGTCTTAACGTGATCTCATTATAATGTTTATGAACAGAGATATCTGCCACAAAATATCCTTAAAATGAGAAGGAAAGGACAGGAAATGACATTTTAATGAGAAGAAATATGACTACTTTACCTTAGGTGACTGTACCTATACAATAATGAGGTCGTGGATTTAGGCGCTTCTTCACCCTGAAAATGCGTTTGCAGCACTCCCCAAGCGCTAAGACGCTTCAGAAAGCCTAGAAACGCTATGCAGTATTGTCTTAACGTGATCTCATTATAATGTTTATAAACAGAGATTTCTGCCATAAAATATCCTTATTTGGAGAAGGAAAGGACAGGAAATGACATTTTAATGAGAAAAAATATGACTATTGTACCATAGGTGACTGTACCTATACAATAATGAAGTCGTGGATTTAGGCGCTTCTTCACCCTGAAAATGCGTTTGCAGCACTCCCCAAGCGCTCAGACGCTTCAGAAAGCCTAGAAACGCTATGCAGTAATTTCTCAACGTCAACTCATTATAATGTTTATAAACAGACATTTCTGCAAGATATAATCCTTTATATTAATGGGAACAGTAAGGAAACTACATTTTCTCAAGAAAAAATAGGAGTACTTTAACATGGGTGACTACACTTGTACAATAATGAGGTCGTGGATTTAGGCGCTTCTTCACCCTGAAAATGCGTTTGCAGCACTCCCCAAGCGCTCAGGCGCTTTAGAAAGCCTAGAAACGCTATAGAGTGTTGTCTTATCGTGATCTCATTATAATGTTTATAAACAGAGATTTCTGCCATAAAATATCCTTATTTGGAGAAAGAACGGACAGGAAATGACATTTTAATGAGAAAAAATATGACTATTGTACCTTAGGTGACTGTACCTATACAATAACGAAGCGGTGGATTTAGGCGCTTCTTCACCCTGAAAATGCGTTTGCAGCACTCCCTAAGCGCTCAGACGCTTTAGAAAGCCTGGAAACGCTATGCAGTATTGTCTGCACGTGATCTCATTATAATGTTTATAAACATAGATTTCTGCCATAAAACAAGCTTATTTGGAGAAGGAAAGGACAGGAAATAAAATTTTCACGAGAAAAAATATGACTACTTTACCTCAGGTGACTGCATTTTATAATAATGAAGTCGTGGATTTAGGCGCTTCTTCACCCTGAAAATGCGTTTGCAGCACTCCCCAAGCGCTAAGACGCTTCAGAAAGCGGAGAAACGCTATGCAGTAATTTCTCAACGTCAACTCATTATAATGTTCATAAACAGACATTTCTGCAAGATATAATCCTTTATATTAATGGGAACAGTAAGTAAACCACATTTTCTTAAGAGAAAATATGAGTACTTTAACTTGGGTGACGTACACTTGTACAATAATGAAGTCGTGGATTTAGGCGCTTCTTCACCCTGAAAATGCGTTTGCAGCACTCCCCAAGCGCTAAGACGCTTTAGAAAGCCTAGAAACGCTATGCCGTATTTGTCAACTCATTATAATGTATGTAAACACACATTTCTCCAATAAGTAATCCTTTATTAAAGGGGAACAGGGAGTAAACCACATTTTCTTAAGAGAAAATAGGAGTACTTTAACTTGGGTGACTACACTTGTACAATCATGAGGTCGTGGATTTAGGCGCTTCTTCACCCTGAAAATGCGTTTGCAGCACTCCCCAAGCGCTCAGAGGCTTTAGAAAGCCTAGAAACGCTATGCAGTGTTGTCTTAACGTGATCTCATTATAATGTTTATAAACAGACATTTCTGCCATAAAATAAGCTTATTTGGAGAAGGAAAGGACAGGAAATGACATTTTAATGAGAAAAAATATGACTACTTTACCTTAGGTGACTGTACCTATACAGTAATGAAGCCGTGGATTTAGGCGCTTCTTCAACCTGAAAATGCGTTTGCAGCACTGCCCAAGCGCTCAGACGCTTCAGAAAGCCTAGAAACGCTATGCAGTATTGTCTTAACGTGATCTCATTACAATGTTTATAACCAGAGATTTCTGCCATAAAATATCCTTAGCTTGAGAAGGAACGGACAGGAAATGACATTTTCATGAGAAATAATATGACTACTTTACCTTAGGTGACTATACTTACACAATAATGAAGTCGTGGATTTAGGCGCTTCTTCACCCTGAAAATGCGTTTGCAGCACTCCCCAAGCGCTCAGACGCTTTAGAAAGCCTAGAAACGCTATGCAGTATTGTCTTAACGTGATCTCATTATAATGTTTATAAACAGAGATTTCTGCCATAAAAAATCCTTATTTTGAGAAGGAAAGGACAGGAAATAACATTTTAATGAGAAATAATATGACTACTTCCCCTTAGGTGACTATACTTACACAATAATGAAGTCGTGGATTTAGTCGCTTCTTCACCTTGAAAATGCGTTTGCAGCACTCCCCAAGTGCTCAGACGCTTTAGAAAGCCTAGAAACGCTATGCAGTATTGTCTTAACGTGATCTCATTATAATGTTTATAAACAGAGATTTCTGCCATAAAATATCCTTATTTGGAGAAGGAAAGGACAGGAAATTACATTTTAATGAGAAATAATATGACTACTTCCCCTTAGGTGACTATACTTACACAATAATGAAGTCGTGGATTTAGTCGCTTCTTCACCTTGAAAATGCGTTTGCAGCACTCCCCAAGCGCTCAGACGCTTTAGAAAGCCTAGAAACGCTATGCAGTATTGTCTTAACGTGATCTCATTATAATGTTTATAAACAGAGATTTCTGCCATAAAATATCCTTATTTGGAGAAGGAAAGGACAGGAAATGACATTTTACTGAGAAAAAATATGACTATTTTACCATAGGTGACTGTACCCATACCATAATGAAGTCGTGGATTTAGGCGCTTCTTCACCCTGAAAATGCGTTTGCAGCACTCCCCAAGCGCTCAGACGCTTCAGAAAGCCTAGAAACGCTATGCAGTATTTTCTCAACGTCAACTCATTATAATGTATGTAAACACACATTTCTGCAATAAATAATCCTTTATATTAATGGGAACAGTGAGTAAACCACATTTTCTTAAGAGAAAATATAAGTACTTTAACTTGGGTGACTACACTTACACAATAATGAGGTCGTGGATTTAGGCGCTTCTTCACCCTGAAAATGCGTTTGCAGCACTCCCCAAGCGCTCAGACGCTTTAGAAAGCCTGGAAACGCTATGAAGTATTTTCTCAAGCGTGATCTCATTATAATGTTTATAAACAGACATTTCCGCCAGAAAACATCGTTAACTTGAGATGGATCGTACAGGAAATGACATTTTCATAAGACATAATATGACAACGTCCCGTTAGGTGACTATACTTATACAATAATGAAGTCGTGGATTTAGTCGCTTCTTCAGCCTGAAAATGCTTTGGAGCACTCCCCAAGCGCTCAGACGCTTTAGAAAGCCTAGAGAGTCTAGGGAGTATTGTCTTGACGTGATCTCATTATAATGTTTTGTGAAACAGACATTTCTGCAATAAATTATCTTTAACATGAGAAGGTACGGAAAGGAAATGACATTTCATGAGAAATAATATGAATACTTCACATTAGGTGACTATAATTACACAATAATGAAATCGTGGATTTATTCGCTTTTTCACCCTGAAAATGCGTTTGCAGCACTCCCCAAGCGATTAGATGCTTAGAAAGCCTGGAAACGCTATGCAGTATTTTCTAATCGTCAACTCATTATAATGTATATAAACGTAGATTTCTGCAATAAACAATCCTTTATATAAGGGGAATAGTGAGTAAACCACATTTTCTTAAGAGAAAATAGGAGTGCTTTAACTTGGGTGAGTACACCTGTACAATAATGAAGTCGTGGATTTAGGCGCTTCTTCACCCTGAAAATGCGTTAACAGCACTCCCCCAGCGCTCAGACGCTTTAGAAACGCTTTGGAGTATTGTCTTTACGTGATCTCATTATAATGTTTATGAACAGACATTTCTGCCATAAAATATCCTTAACATGAGAAGGAACGGACAGGAAATAAAATTTTCATGAAAAAAATATGACTACTTCACCTTAGGTGATTGCATTTTATAATAATGAAGTCGTGGATTTATTCGCTTTTTGACCCTGAAAATGCGATTGCAGCACTCCCCAAGCGATTAGATGCTTAGAAAGCCTGGAAACGTTATGCAGTATTTTCTCAACGTCAACTCATTATAATGTATTTAAACGTAGATTTCTGCAATAAACAATCCTTTATATTAATGGGAATAGTGAGTAAACCACATTTTCTTAAGAGAAAATAGGAGTACTTTAACTTGGGTGAGTACACCTGTACAATAATGAAGTCGTGGATTTAGGCGCTTCTTCACCCTGAAAATGCGTTTCCAGCACTGGAATATGCAGTATTCGCATAACGTGAACTCATGATGATGTTCAGAAAGAGACATTTCTGCCTTTAATTATGCTTTGTATTCAATAGAACAGACAGAAAATCCCATTTTCTTGAGAAAAAATATCACTAGTTTAACTTGGGTGACAACACTTGTACAATCATGAAGTCGTGGAAAAGGCATGTCCAGTACTCTTTTAAAAACATCTGTGGGACATGAGGGGTGCTGGAAACGCTTTGTCATTGTGAAGAAGCGCCTAAATCCACGACTTCATTATTGTACAAGTGTAGTCACCCAAGTTAAAGTACTCCTATTTTCTCTTAAGAAAATGTTTTTTACTCACTGTTCCCATTAATATAAAGGATTATTTATTGCAGAAATGTCTGTTTATATATATTATAATGAGTTGACGTTGAGAAAATACTGCATAGCGTTTCCAGGCTTTCTAAAGCGTCTGAGCGCTTGGGGAGTGCTGCAAACGCATTTTCAGGGTGAAGAAGCGCCTAAATCCACGACTTCATTATCATACATGTGCAGTCACCTAAGGTAAAGTAGTCATATTTTTTTCTCATGAAAATGTTATTTCCTGTCCGTTCCTTCTCATGTTAAGGATATTTTATGGCAGAAATGTCTGTTTATAAACATTATAATGAGATCACGTTAAGACAATACTCCATAGCGTTTCTAGGCTTTCTGAAGCGTCTGAGCGCTTGGGGAGAGCTGGAACCGCCTTTTCAGCGCGAAGAAGCGCCTAAATCCACAACTTCATGATTGTACAGGTGTAGTCACCCAAGTTGACGTGGTCACATTTTTTCTGAAGAAAATGTGATTTATGGGTTGTTCCTTTACTTATGAAGTGTATTTTATGGCAGAAATGTCTCATTATAGTCATTATAGTGTCTGAAGAGAATCCTGAATAGCGCTTCTGGCTTTTCCAAAGTGAGCGCTTGAGGAGTGCAGTGAACGCCTTTTTAAGGCATCTTAGCGTACATAAGGACTATTTCAGTATTGTCGAGGTTTGTAAAGACGTAAAGACAATTTTGTGTAGAATTTCTAGCCTTTGTAAAGTGTCTGAGCGCTTGTGGAGTGCGGTAAAAGCCTTTTCAGTGTAAAGAAATGCCTAACACCACAACGTCATAATTTTACGGGTGTTGTCACTCCAGTGCAGTAGTCGTAATTTTTTCTCAACACACTGTGATTTATTGTTTTTTTTTCCATGGCATATAAAGGGTGTTTTGTTTGGAGAAATGTCTGTTTCTGATCATTATAATGAGTTCACGTTAAGAGAATACTGCATAGCGTTTCTGGCCTGTACACGTTTAGTCAGCGATTTAATAGCATCAGTGTTCATTCTCATGAAAAGGTTACTGCAAGTCAGTTCCATTGCTTATAAAGGGAGTTGGCAAGAGGACACGGGGCCTAGGCCTCAGAGCTTCCATTCTATATCATACTCTTTACAGCCTTAATGGATTGGAACCAGATCCTTGCTTGGACTTCAGATCTGTATTCACAATTCCTTTACATGCATCTGAACAGGTTGGGATTTTGGTTCAAAGACCCAATGACTCCATGCACCCATTCCAATGTTATAGTGACTGTTATTAGGGGATGGGTTTGCCTCAAAGCTCAGATTAAATGTTTTTTTTAGGCCTGGGTCATGATTACTTGGACTTGTCTTCACAATGTTAATTCCCTCTTCTATTGTAATAGGACAGAGGTCTCTGGGCCTGTGTTTAAGAGCTCATGTCCAATCTTACTCTTTCAAAAATGAAATGGCTCATACTGAGTATTGGCTCAGAGATTTCATTGCAATTTCTTTTCATCTTTTGCCTCGGTTCAGAAGTGCAGTTATAAGACCCTGGGCTTTGGCTTCCAAATTACCATTCACATATTATAGTTCCTGTTCTAAGAGGTTGGGTCTTGGCCTTGGGTTGGTGATATAATGCTGGGACCAGGCCTCAAAGCTCCAATTGCAGATTTCATTCATTAGAGTCCATATGGACGGCTCATGCTGCTGGAACTCTCCCTTGGTGTTAGGTCTTTAGTTTCAACATTATTGTCTCTGTATTAAGGTTTAGATCATTGTTAGTGGGCAATGGACCAGAGCCTTAGAACACAAATCCTAGACTTTAATCTTTCTTAGCTAAATGAAAGACGCTTGAAAACAAGACCCTGGGCCTGGGCTTCAGAGAACCAAACAAAATTTCTTGGTACTATTCTAAGGATTTTGTGTCAGGGGAGATGATGTAAGGCCTTGGCTCCTGTCCTGTTAGGCACTAAATGTCTTGGTCACGTGTACTTGTTCTTTTCTTGGGCTTTAGTAAATTTATCTTAAATTCTTATCAGTGGTGGAGACTAGCTTGCTGTTTGGTAGCAGATCCATTCCTGGGTTGCAGAAGTGCATTCACATTTCCTTTTCAAGTATCTGAACAGCTTGGGATTTTGGTTCAAAGACCCAACGACTCCAAGCAACCATTCCAATATTATAGTCACTATTGTTAAGAGTTGGTTATTATTTTTTCACAAAGCTCAGATTAAATATTTTTTTAAGCCTCAAAATCTGGGTCATGATTACTATGTCTTGCCTTCAAAATATTAATTCCCTATTCTATTGTGATAGGTTAGAGGCCTCTGGGCCTGTGTTTAAGAGCTCATGTCCCATCTTACTCATTCAAAATGAAATGGCTCATACTGGGTATTGGCTGAGAGATTTCATTGCAATTTATTTTCATCCTTGGCTTCAGAGGTGAGTTGTAAAACTGTGAGCTTTGGCCTCCAAACTGCCTTGCACACATTATAGTTGCTATTCTTAGAGGCTGGGTCTTGGCCTTATTCTAAAGGATTTTGTGTTGTTGCAATAATGGTGGGACCAAATGGCTGGCTCATGCCTCTGGACCTTTGCCTTGGCTTTCATGCCATTATTATTTCCAATTTCTAAAATTTTCGTTCTTTGTTAATGGGCTCCAAACCAATGCCTTAGAACACAGATTCTGAACTTTGATCTTTCATGGCGAAACAGATGATGCTGGAGAAAAAAAACGTGGGCCAGGGCCTCAAACAGCCCAACAAAATTTCTTGGTCCTATTCTAAAGTTTTTATTTTGGGCAGATAATGCTAAGCCTTGGCTCCTGTCCAGATTTTTATTATTTGGTGACTAAATGTCTGGGTCATGGGTACTTGTCCGTTTCTTAGGTTGTATTACATAAATTGCAATTTCTTATCGAAGATGGAGAGTAGTCAGGCATTTATTATATTCTCTATCCTTAAGTGTTGGTTTTAAATCCCAGGCCCTTGCCATTTACCACAGAACTATGCCGCAGATTTCATCCTTTCAATGGAACATGGCAGAGTATTGAGAATACAACCCATGGCAAGGGCCTTAGTCCTATCAACCAAGTTTATTGCTATGTTCTAAGGTGTTCTATGGTCGGGAGAGGACACAGGGCCTAGACCTCAGAGCTCCCATTTCACATTTCATTCTTTACAGTCTAAATGGCTGAGTCATTGTTAGTAGATCCTTGCTTGGGTTTCAGAGCTTTTGACACGAATTCTTGTCACCTATCTGAACTTTGCAATTTCTATTCATAGTTGACCTTATTCTAAAGGATTTTGTTTAGGTGTAACGATGGTGGGTCCAGGCCTCAGAGCTCCTATTTCAAATTTTATTCTTTTGAGTCCAAATGGCTGGCTCATGCTTCTGGACATAGGGAATGTCGTCAGGGCTTTCATGCTGTTATTATTTACAATTTCTAAAATTTTGTTCTTTGTTAATGGGCTCCGAACCAGTGCCTTAGAACACAAATCCTGAACTTTGATCTTTCATGGCTAAACAGATGAAGCTAGAGAAAAAGAACGTGGACCAGGGCCTCAAACATCCCAACAAAATTTCTTGGTCATATTGTAAAGTTTTTATTTTGGGGAGATAATGCTAAGCCTTGGCTCCTGTTCAGATTTTATTTAGCGACTAAATGTCTGGGCGATGGGCACTTGTACCTTTCTCAGGTTGTATTACATATATTGCAAATGTTTTAGTCAGGCATTTATTATATTCTCTATCCTTAAGTGTTGGTTTTAGATCCCGGGCCCTTGCCATTTACCTCAGACCTATGCCCCAGATTTCATTCTTTCAAGGGAACACGGCAGAGTATTGAGAAAATAACCTTTGGCCAGGGCCTTAGTCCTATCAACCAAGTTTATTGCTATGTTCTAAGGTGTTCTATGGTCGAGAGAGGAAACGGGGCCTAGACCTCAGAGCTCCCATTTAACATTTCATTCTTTACAGTCTAAATGACTGAGTCATTGTTAGTAGATCATTGCCTGTGTTTCAGAGCTGTTGACACAATTTCTTGTCACCCATCTGATCTTTGCAATTTCTATTCATAGTTGACCTTAATCTAAAGGATTTTGTGTTTTTGCAATGATGGTGGGACCTGGCCTCAGAGCTCCTATTTCAAATTTTATTCTTTTGAGTCCAAATGGCTGGCTCATGCTTCTGGACCTTTGCTTTTGGCATCAGGGCTTTCATGCCATTATTATTTACAATTTCTAACATTTTGTTCTTTGTTAATGGGCTCCAAACCAGTGCCTTAGAACACAAATCCTGAACTTTGATCTTTCATGGCTAAACAGATGAGACTAGAGAAAAAGAACGTGGGCCAGGGCCTCAAACATCCCAACAAAATTCCTTGGTCCTATTCTAAAGTTTTTATTTTGGTGGGATAATGCTAAGCCTTGGCTCCTGTTCAGATTTTT